>NC_054063.1:28313772-28933951 GCF_017639655.2 Falco naumanni | reverse complement strand
GAGAGCAGATGTTTTTTAGCTTAATGCATTTTTATTCACATGTTTTAGTTTTGTTCAATAATTCTTAAGTACGTTTGGGAATTCCAGAGCATGTAATTGTCCTGCAAGTTCACTCAGAGCCATGAGATGGCTTCAAGCTGGTCTGTCATTCAGCTGGTGGACATGCCAATGGCTAAGCGCCTTTCTGGTGAGCCCTTTCCTTAGGTATTTCTAAAACAATATCTAGGCAGCTTTGCTGAAGATTTATTTCATAGATTAGCGATACTCAGCCCCTAAATAAGTGAGCAGTCCCAGGTCAGGGTGTCACTAACCATGCAAAGAGATGACCCAGAGCCTACAAAGCTAAGGAGGGGAAATTTGCACTGGGGGAAACTGTAAAGTATTGCTTATACATAAAACATCATGGGATCTCCTGTACTGGTGGGTTGGTGGTTTTTTTCTGAACCTATGAATTCTGCTATTCTTTTGAAAAATGGGCTTTCATATTCAAACAGTACGGAGTATCGCACCAGGAAATGCAAGAAAAGCCTTTTATTGGAAAGAAATTTTAGATTTTGAACTTCAAAATGTTGGAAAATATGGAGAGTGTATGACTTATTTGCTCTGCAGTGGTCCATCAACTGAATTTCTAAAGGGCTGATGTGGAAAAAGGTGTGATAAATCTGTGCATTTGTGTTCAGTGCTGCTCTGAAGGAGGAGAGGAACAGGCTGTACTGTAGAAGTTCAAATGGAAAATTATTGCTTATGCAAGAGGGGTCTGTAATTACCAGGAAAGTATGTAATCTTGTGAAAATAAATTGCAATAGATATATACATAGATCACAACATTTTCTGCAGCATCAGCCACTTAAGTTCACATCTCCCAGTTTCATTTTGAATTTAAAGTTTGAATCAATCCAAAACTGCAAGGCCAAACTGTTCTGAAATTTCCAAGTTTCATCTGCTTTTGATACAAAACTATAAACCATAAATTGACTTCTCACTTTGTAATGAAACTCCAGACTCAGTGAATATTTGTGCTTTTGTTTTATTGTAAAAGTTTGCCTTCCTGTATTTGTATGAAAGTACTGCTTTTGCCCCTAAGGCTGAACTCACATGAACCCAATTTAACAAATTTGCTTTAAATAACTTTTTCAGTACTCTCTGAGTGCTGCTACAAAAGAAATTGTGGCAAGTAGTAGGCTATGAATACCCAAAAAGAGAAGAATGCACACATAAGGAGGCAGGCACAAACGTATTTTCTATTGTAGTTAACATTTTCAGAAAGAATCTGAACCCATGCATCTCTCTTCCACCATAAAAAATGACTGTTTATTAGAGGTTTTAATAGCAGTAGCAAGTAGCTCCACTGGAACATGATCAAGAAACAGACTGCTGGTCAACCACTTTTTGATCTGTCTCTGTTGCCCTAGTTTCTTCCATGTTAAAAATTAGTTTATATTCCGTGGGAACTGGCCATCAGTGCCTATACTGTATCTTTACAGTCATTTCCCAAAATTGTTCTTTTGGGCAAGAAATCTAATAACAAATGTAGAAAATCAAGTGTGAAAGAACTCCTTCCCTCGGCTGTCTTATTGAAATAGCATTTCATGCAAATAATCTAATTAGTGTAAAGATTTTGTTACTTAGTTTCTACCAGTAACTTAAGTTCACATGATTGAGCTGTGAGCTCCCATGGAAGACAGGGGGATTTGCAAGGATGACCATCAGAAGATCCAGCATTAAATAGTCAGAAAGCAGCAAAACCCACATCCTCAGGAGATTGCACCTCATTACAAGGGTGTGCCCTGCGTGAGGAATCATACCACTCCTGAGCTAGCCAGGCAAGCATTTGTCAAATGTTTCACAAGGTGGAGGGGAAAAAAAGGTAGATTTAATGATAAATAATAACGCACTGTCTCCGACATTAAAGGACATCATTGGCTCTCCTCTTTATGGTGTAAATCAATGTAATGTGTGAATCCTTTAAAAGTAACATGGAATTTAAAATGGAAAATATGAGAAGCTAGTAGAATTACTGCTAAAATCATCCGTTTATTATCTAGGTGTGCTTAATAGCCTGCTAGCTGATGAAAAATCATTTGCTAACCCCAAGGAATGGTTCATTTTCCAACTCAATCACTCAGCCATGCATTGGCCAGAGCTTTTAAAAAATATACCTTGTATTACTTCTTTTGTCAATGTCTGGAGATAATTTATAATAGCAATAACTTCCATTAACACACCTACTAAGCAGTTTAGTTAGAGCAGGTAAGATTACGGGGTGGACTTGAGATGTTTTAATAGCGAACCATTTATACACCAATGATTCCAATGTTTTAAAATGGATTTTGGTTGGCCAGAAATTAATTCAGTTAAATATAGTAATTATATATATATATATATATATATATATATATATATATATATATAGCAATTAATAGACTCAGTTGTTCCATGGTAATCAAGATCCTTTATATAGATTGGCAGGTTTGTTTCTTCTGTACATTAAGGTAAACTTACCTTGCTCTGACATTACACTTACACCCACTTAATAGAATAGCATAAAAGGGACCTTAATATAATTAGATTCTGTTTCCCTCTTGCCTCATTAATAATATTTGGCATTTCTGCCAGATTTTTCCTAAGCATTTCAAAGCTCTTATCAGAATAGCCACTTCCAGTTGTTCACACAGCAACTGAGCCTAAGAGTAGCTCCTGTTGGGCTGCCCACACTCATGATGTTATAACCCAGTTACATATAGGTCAAACTCTCTCACCTTTTGTGGCAATGTGTAACTTGCACTCTCCTGTAAAAAGAAACACTAGGTTTATTTTCTGTCTGTGCTTAGATGTAGGTGTTCAGGGCAGTGGTTTGACAATACAGTTGGTTACAGCAAATTTGCTGCCAATGAGAGCACTCCAGTGCCCGCCATCCTGGGCAGGCATCTTCTCCTCTTCTTCCCTGGCCACAACACCTACATTCATTTTTCCCAGCAACCAGCCAATTTGGAGTTAAAATGGCTGAGAAGTAGCCCTACAAAGGGAGTAAATTCAGTTTGACTTACCGATCTGGTTTACCATTTGGTCAGATGAGCACCAGCATGAAGCAAAGGAAGGGACAGGAACATGTGTGGACCAGATCTGAGGACATGGGAAACTTCTTTTGGTAGCAATTAGCCATTAGATTTGCTCAGCTGGGTACTAAACAAATGAACCCTCTATAGCTTAGCTTTAAAGGGAGGAGGCACTCCAAGAATGCCCTTAGCAAAGAAACTGCTTTTTGTAGATGTAAGGGTTCCTATATGGTGCTTTTAAAGAATATTTCAGCTTGAAGTTTAACGGAGGATAGTTTTAAATTCTGAATATTTTCTTTTTTGTTCCTTTGATACCAGAAGTCTTACTGGGGGGGGGGGGGGGGGGTGGGGGGGGGGGGGGGGGGGTGGTGGTGGGGGGGGGGAAGAGAGAAGAAGAATAGAATTCAAACCTTGAGTATCAGAAATCAGATCTAAGAAGATATTTGTTTCTTACTCTTGGATAAGTTCACATGTTTTATCTCTTGAATCCAAGTCAAAGAAGCTTTTGGAAATCTATGGGATTTGTGCAGAGCAGGGAATATGTGTTCTGGGCAATTGATGCTGCTGTCCCATAGGTTTGCTGTGCAGTGTTGTTATGCTTAATTGGTAAGCTCCACATTAACTCATGTGCGTGCTGAGGGGTTCAAGGATCATATTTTTTTCAGTTTCTTGAACATGATTACATTTTCTGTAATTTACATTTTTAGCCACTAAACAGTGATACATTATATTTAGAAAATGAGATGCTCTGAGAGTTAGCAAGATGTGACAGTGACAAATCTTATGAACGTTAATACTGAAACCCATCATAGTTCAAGTCCCACTTGCTGTATTATAGCTTAGTCTAAGGTTTGGGAGGGGGAATGTTCTAGTTATCAAGTTGTCATTGTTCAAATGCCATTTTTTGCTCAATTTAAAAACAATATGCAATTGTAGAAGCTGTATTTAGTGGTTATGAAACCTTTACAAAAAAAGTACAGAGAAAAAATCACTTCTCCAAAGGTCACAAATAAGTCACAGATTTACAGCTTTTGCAGTGTGTCCTACATACATCTTGTGCTTATGTAGTCTCTGCAAATGCATAGCCAACACCTAATCGGGGAAAAAAAATATCCTGAACTCTGAGTTTGCCACTAGTGTTAAGAGTCTGTCAGAGTTTCTATTGTGATCACCCTTTCAGGGATTTATCACTCAGCTCTAATACCTGGCTCCAGGCTAAAAATTGGCATACAAGAAAGCAGTTTTGGTTTAAAGATATACTGACGCTGCAGAAATGGGGAGTCACTCTCTGCCTTCGGAGTTCTGTTTTCAACAGTGCACCTGAATGAGAGCTTGGGGATTTGAGTCTTGCTGTGATATCTGGGGGAAGGGCTCAGGAGCTCCCCTGAGATCCCATTTGCCTTCGAGAGATGCTGTTCGTCAGTGCCAAGCCCTGGGTCTGTGGTGTTGTGCTGGCAGGTTCAGGGGCCGAACAGTCACATTGCATGTGTTTAGGAAGTCATGTTCTTGTTGCACGACTGTTCACTTTGCGTTGGAAATCCCAGATGCACCAGGCCTTTGACCTGACAAGGGACCAGGACTAATATTCCTTTGATAATTGATACATTTTTGTGGGTTCTGAAATTAAAAAACCAAATATGATGTATAATATTAGCTGCAATGGGGGTAAAATAGTGCATGATACTACAAAACACAAACTGTTTTCTGATGTCTTCTGGGACAGTCATGCAAGACTCACAAGATAACAGCACAGGCACTTGGTATCTGGTCATCAGAAGCCTGAATTTCCTTTTGTTACTTCCTTTACACGGAGGTTTTGGCTTGACACTTTCTCTCTGCAGTTCCCCTATGATAAGTTCCTCAACACCTTTTTTTCACTCCTATTTTATCCTGCCCAGAATGTGGCAATTTTTTTTGAGAAAGCAAAGAAAAAATCTTTGTGCTATAGACTTTGTAGCTTGTAGGTTATACCCTGTAAACTTTCCCGTCTGGACGTGTGGCTGGACAGGTACAAGGAGCAGCAATGAAAATGATGGCACTATGTGGGGTGTCCCCATGGTGTGATGGGCTGCAGATACTACCTAGCTATTCATGGGGCAGGGCCAGCGTGCTCTCCTGAGCCACTGTGTGACACTCAGCAGCGCATGGCTGGGAGCTCTCACTCTGGGTTGACATCTGAGATCATAATGACTTTGCAGGAGCTCCTCATTTATGGTCCTTCATGTTAATATTCAGCAGGCTAAGGGTTCATAGTAATATGCATTGACACATTAGAGACCATATTGCTCTGTCTAGCCAATCATCCATAAATTGTAAAAGGACTACATGCATCATTTACAAAAAAAACTAGGAAACTGGAATCAACAAATATTTATTCATGTTAAAAGTCTGGGCTTAGATGCATGCCAGCTAAACAAATGTGGAGTTAAAGCTGTAATTTACCCAGCCTACCTTTGTAATACTCACAAGCACAAGAGAACAGATTGAGTGCAGAGTGGAAGCATTAGCTCTGCATGTTTTTGATTTTAAGGGGGGATGGGGTTGCAAGACCCTTAACATTGTTTTGACCTACCATTTTTTATGTTAACAGTGCTTCTATGCTGTTGCCCCATGCTATAGTGTGTGATAATATGTGAAACAGCTTGGTTGGTTAGTGCTCAGGTCTCTCACTGTGGGTGTGCTATCTGCATGCATTTATAATTCAGTTAGATCTATTTCAACATATTCTATACCAAACTCATTGATCTTTTGTTTTGAGAATAAAAACAAAATTATGCATTTGTTTTGTACTGTTTGTTTTGTATTTTTTTAATAAAAACCAGTTACTGTAAACAGTAAAATATGCTAAATTTGCACATTATAACTGCTGGAAAGATTTCTGAGTCTTTGTGTACTGCAGTTATTTTGGTATTAGTTGACGTTGCTAGATAGAGGCAGTACAGATATATCTACTTTGTTAAAGCTGGTATTTCTAGCAACCGGGGTTTCTACCTTTTGTCTACAGCAATCTATCAAGACTATATTTCAGACTACAAATTTTTCTAAGAGGAAACAAAGCAGATAGCATCCTTTAACAGGCGTAAGTCCAACAAATGTCAAATTCTGAACAACATTACTTTGTGTCTCTATTTAACATTAAAGCTGATGGCTTTTTGACAGGTTTATAGCTGACAACTTCCATAGCCAGTCATGCAGTTTGAGCTAATTTGATGAATCAACTTGATGTTCTATAGTCCCAGTTGGCTTCAATAGCGTATGTGCTCAATTTTCTGCTGGAGGTCAAAAATAAGCTTTGAAATTTGGCTAATCCCATCACATCCGCAGAACATGTCTGGTGGAATAATCTTTGGACATGAAGTCTTGACTAATGCCAGAAATAGGAAAGAAAACTTAGTAATTTCATTAGACCCATCAATCATGAATCTTGTAGGCACAGCAATCAGGGGTCTTATGTCCAGCAATTTACTTGTGAGCTTTCAAATGCTTTAGTGGTTAAGGTAGTAGGAGGAACATTCCTCAAGCCTGGGTCTTGTTCTAGAGGAAAATGGGTCTTATTGTTAATCTACATTTAGAAAAAATGCTAACTGAATGGTGGTGGGGAGGGAGAATGCAAAGATTTTCTAATTATGTCTTTTCTGAAAAGATGGGCTCTGCCACAGCAGTGGTATATGTTAGAAATGCCCTGGACCGTGCTGGTTTTAGAACTGCAGTTTTTATGGTAAAATCATTACTAATCATGAGACTCAAGTGTCTCAGATAACCAAGCAGCCGTGAATGCATTGAAAGCTCTAACACAAGCTTTAACGGATTTCCCCAAACCAATGTATTTGGTCCTTATTAATTTTTTAATGGATTTTAGGCATAGAACTTTCTGTCTAACTTGATGCTTGCACTTTTGGGCATTAACATTGCTCCAAAGTGAAAACTAAAAGCTTCAGCTTTCATATTGGCTTGGCATTGAAGAGGCACACATAGCTAGATGCTGCCATGTTCTGTTATGCTTTGGTAAAACACAGTTATGGTCAGTTATAATCCACTACTACAGTCCTTGATGCACAAGGTGCCCATGGTGACTGATGGGTGCTTTAGCTCTCTCCCAGCATGTCAGTATTAGGCAATAAAAGGATTGCTTCCTTGAGACACAAACTGGTAGCCTCCGCAGACCAGTCCCTGTCAGGAACAAGAGCACATGTAGGTGAATATACCTGAAAGGGGCAGTGCTGGTGCTGCATGGCACTTACCAATGTGTTGGCCAGATAAGAAGAGTGTTCTGCTAGTGTTCATTTCTGGCTTTATCTTGTCTTAAATGTGTTTTTGACTATATGTTGGCAAATCTGTTGGATATGCAATGCAAACACCTCAACATGAGATTTGGCTTTAGGTCTGGTATGTGCACTAGATTTTGGGGAAATGGAGAATCTTCCACTGTGATGTTCTCACTACCAAAGGGGATAAGGCTTATGAGCTACATGTTCTTTGTGATTTGATTCCCATGGCACTTTGAGTGCTGATGTGTTAGGGTAGGTGCTGCTGGAAAGAAATTTCCTCCACCACAGGAACAAGTACTGAGGCCAACATTTCTAAATCATCTTGAGCAGAGCTTAGATTCTTAGTGTTTGTGTTGTGGTTCTCTTAAATGCAAAGATTTTTTAAAATGCAATTCATTATCTTTTTCTGCCTGGGAGCCTCCTAGAAGTCCTTCTCTCTATCTGGATTACCTGATAGGGTCTTGTGACTTTCAGCCATGTAAAGATTTTGGTGTGCACTTGAAAAGGCACTTGGCAGTAGCTAGTGCAGAGTGTAGGGACAAGGAAGGAGGCCTGCAGAGCTCTCCCAGTGCAAGGAATCCAGATCTGTCAGAAACACCCACATCTCTACACTTTTGCTTCTGGTTGCACACGTGTTGTGTTACGATGAGGAAGGAACAAAGTTTGGACTCCCATTTCTGTTCTGATCCTACACCTGAGAGGCAGAATCCATGAGGTTTTGTGAGGAGACTTTCTTGTTTGGAGAATACTGGCCTTGTAAATTATATGTATTTTCTACCATATTAAACACATATATATATACATATATAAAATATTTGTATGTATATGTGCTTAAGTGTATGTGTATTTGTTTAATGCAGAAGCCACTAACATGGATGAAGCAGTTTTCCTGGCTATAGAGCTGTGACAGTCCTGCTTTTGCTGTGTGCACTGTCCACAGCAGCATGTTTCCATTACTGAGCCACCCTTCACCTCTCTCCTTCACTCACTGCCTTATAACACAGAAGATACAGCTGAAATGAGTCATGATCATGGAGCTGTGTTTATTAGCATTATGTACTGAATCACCAGATTGGATGCAAGTAAAATATCAGATACATATATATTTTTATATATATATATATACACACACATGCATATGTGTGTATGTACGTGCTTTTGTATTCTATTTCCAGTGATTAGATCTGAACTGTTACTGGCATTAAATTAGGCAGCAAACAGGTCTAGGTCTGTTTCTTTTGCTCTGAGTAGTAATACATGTTACATCAAAGGAGTGGATTTTTAAGAAACACTTTTGATTTTTAACTTGAATTTGTAACAATTTAAATGATTTACAAGGAGAGACTCATTTCATAAGGAATGACACGGAGTCTGAACATTTATATGAATATGAAACAATTCCAATGAAGCCTAGAGACTGGACTTTTTCATATCAAGATTTCAGAACATTTAATTCCCTTTTCTAACTGCCTTCTTGGTGTATATAAATATGTAATATTAGCCTAGGCTCACCTTTGCCTGTTAGTAACAAATTCTCTGTGTATTCATAACTGATATTTCTGTGGTCAGTCTGTTTTCTTGAAGTTTGCCGGTGTGCTATTTCAACTTGCTTTTTTGGTTTGGGTATTTAATGAGAAGAAACAGCTAAAATAGCCTGAACTAGTTTTCTGTGATGGAGCAGTGTCGTACCCAGTTTGACTGCAGAGCTGGATATGAATTGCGTCAGCACGTCTTTGTGGGGCCAACTCAGCATCCTTTCTTTGCCTCTTGAATTTGACACTGCACTGATGGGCATGGTGCCAGCTGTTAGCAAATTGGGCCCATGGTTCTTCTACTTATTGAATCAGCAGCTGTTTGTATTATCAGTTATGGAACTTCAGTCACTGTTGTGGCTAGTCCCGGAGCCTTCACAAGTACTGGCACAAAAGCATTTTTTAAAAAAAAAAGAAAAAGAAGGAGACTGGTCTCAGTGATTTGTCCCTGCATGCGTAAAGCATTGCAATTAGCAGCGCTTTAACACCTTATTTATGATAAGAGAAGGAAATGACATTCTAGCACAAAAATCCCCTGAACTTTAATCGGCCTAGTCTCCAAGGGCTTTTGTGGTTTTGCCTCCATTTTAATTTAAACTTTTCTATGCATTAGTTCGTGGGAAGTTTGAGACCTGTTTACCAGGTAATCTGATCAACATGGTGACTCACCTTACACTTTAAAAATAAGAAAACCCAAATGAGACAGGGAGGTGGGGAAGAGCTTTCATTGTTCCTATATTTATATTAGTTGTGAATGAAGAAAGGCATTTCCTTGCCAAAAATAGCTATTTGTTTTATATGCATAAGATAAAAATCTGCATGTGCACATGGGTCACCTTGGTGTATTTTAGCTGGTGCCTCCCTGCTTGCAGGAGCCCAAGGTGCTTAGAGTGCTCTGGGGCTTCCCCCCACCGAGCAGTGTGGAGCTGGTGCTTTCAGGCTGGCGGGTTAAGGGTCTGAAGCTTGCTGTGGAGTGCTGAGGGTGCCTGTGGTTTGTGTGTGCTTGTACAGGGAGGAAAGGAAAGCAAAGAGAAGGAGATACAACTGAAGACAGAAGGAGGTACAATTGTGTACCTTTCCTGGTCAAAAGCCTACTATGGGGCTGGATTTATGATGCAAGGAGAAATATATTTGCTGTAGCAGAAGGTCCCTTCCTCGCCTGTGTTTTGATGTATCTACAGTGCTTTGTCTGCTTACGTGTTCATAAAACATTATGCATTTGAAAATAGCAGCTTTCCCAATGCCATATGCTGAGAAATCTTAAGTGCAGTGTTAAAAATCATGAGTGGCTTAGGAAATTAATATTTTTTTAATAACACATATTGGATTCTTACAGTTTGCTTTCTACTTTTAGAGCTGGTATGTTCTTGATTTCAAGCTTTTCCCTGTGACCATAAAAGCTGCGTGCTTTCTTTTTGTTGTTTTTGTTTTTTAATGAAATATGAGAGCCTCACAAAACTACAGGACTGGAGGAAAAAAGCTTTAAAGACAAGTACTAACTATCCTGAGACTAGCGATAAAATAAGTAGAATTGGCTACATTGAAAAATGGTCATGATTTCACACACAGCCTCTGCCCAGTTACACGCCTGATTTATGTGCGGCTACCTCAGTTGTGCACGCTAAAACCAGGGGAATTGCATGGGCAAATGGCTGATCAGGTATACTTGTGGACAGTTATCAGTCTTCCCTGTGCACGTTTGGGATGTGCATGTCTTTTGCATAAGCAATTGCAAATTCCACATATATTCACATTTGTCCCATAATAGTTGGCCAAATATTTGTTCTTAGCAGCTACTGTTGCTATATTGTCATATTCATAGCTAGGCTGTTTTGGCACTTGCGTTCCATATGCTTATCATTTGAAGGGAACCATAATGCAAGCGCATTATAAAAAAAAAGACTTGGCATGTTCTATTTTCCAGTTCTCAGGTGGTCAAAAGGAGAAGTCAGTGGTAACCCAGGAATTTCTCATCAGCAGATCCTGTTCAGCTATCTCCTGTTGAGTGCTCAGAAGTCAGGCATACAAGAATTGCTGCTGATTTTTTTAGCCACTAGTGCAGTGGTTCTCAGAAATGTAGGCATTTATCTTTGGTGACCCAAATCCACCCAGAATACACCTAAAGATTTGGGTTTTTCCTACCTGACTAACCTGAAGCATCCTATACAATTATGACTCTAGATAAACACCATTTTTCTGTTTGCAACATCATGTAACTATGTTTTTCTTTTTTATACCAAAAAGAAAAAACAACTTAAAAATCTTTCTGACTTAGAAGTTATGGAGAGCTGTACTCATGCATCAAAGGACAAAATTTGAACTTAAGTCCTTCAAAACCCATATGGTAATTCTTAAGTTTCCTTTTTGCATATGTAACTAACAGATGCCGCAATGTCTTCAGATTCCTTCCATACCTTCCAAAATACGCACAATATATGCAGCCATTGTAGGTCTGGAGATTATATCTGTCAGGACTGGCTGCACGTGCAAGAAACATGATGGTAAAATATGTGGCAAGCATGGGAACTGCATGAACAAGAAGTTCTGTGCTTGAACTCTTCAAGTGAGTCTGATGCTGGCCAACTAAAGAGTGGATATGTTCAGGAAAATATGTCTCTTGCCCCAAGAAAATCAAATGACACCAGTATATCATCTACCATCGAGTTTCTTTCTACATTTTATCTGAACTATTTTTTATTTGAATGATCAGCTATAAGTATCTCGTACTTCTACAGAGATAATGAAATAGCCTTGAGGCCACAGAGCAGGTCAATGTCTCCTTGGAGTTTTGACTATGTGCATTTTGGTATGGCAGTATGATACCATCTAGAGACAAAATATTCACAGATAAATAAGGAAAAATGGAGATGATATTTTTTGTTCTTTTTAGTAAGGTGGTGGTGGTAAGGGAAATGGTATTATTGTTCTGGGCCCCTGGAACTTTCTGAATCTTCCCAGGAACATCTAGTTTCAGGATTTTGACTACATAGTATGTCTTGGTTGCCAGTTTAATTAAGAGTTTGTCCTGTGGCCCCACCCCAACTGTGATCACAAACATCTCTGTGGCAAATATCATAGTTGATTACATGTTGAGAGAGTGTTTGAAGTCCTAATAGCAGTCTTTTCTACTTTGTTGGCTTTAACTTTTTAAATAATAAAAAAAAGTATTTATCCACATCTTATTGTTCTTTTTTGGATCTACCTGCTGTTCTTCCCTTGCTACACAGAAGGAGAGGCATTGTCTGGTCTCACAGCCTCTGAGCTACTTCACAATGAGCATGAATTCAGGCTTTCCAACTTTTTGAGAGTTTTCAGAGGTGCAGCACTTTTTTTTATTTTTCCCATGTATCCCTTACTCTCAGCATGTGAGTACCACAGAGTCTTTCATCATACATCCCTGCAGCCCTCAGCTAAGGTTTTGATCACAGGGTCCAGATGCACAGAGAAGGGACACGTCCACACTAACTGAGGTTGTGTTAGAGCAGGGGCTCAGGCTGTCTTCCTTGGCATCAGACCTTAGCTCTTTTTATTTCTTTGCAGAGCATAATTTACATATCGAGCAATGCAGGGCACTATTGATCTCTTTTTATTATATCTGTTCATGACTACTAACAAGCTAGACAGATCCAGATTTCTGAAGACTAAATTAAACTCAATTTTCTGAGTCAGAAAAATATGTTTGTTTCTTAGTTACTGTATGTGCTTCTCTGTTGACTTGAAATGTATTCTGTAATCCCATGCATATGTGATTTCTTTCTTGGTACTCCAGAGTGCACTCTATAGATAACACTTTCATGGTATTTTAAATTCCTATATCTTGACTGTTTTCAGAGAAATGAATATGATTTAACCTTCTTTAGAGCAAGGATAAACTTTGAAATGAAAACTAACATATGGTCTGTATGCTATTTTTATAACTTTATTTTATAATTTCTGAGCTGATTTTGAGAGCTGATTATTATTTAACAAGTGAAACAGGCTGTCAGTGCAACTGCTGCAGTGCTCCTGTGGATTAGTCCTCAGCTCTCCGAAATTCAGTTGAAGGGAAGCCCTGCGGAAGAGGGTATTGTAGGTTCAGCCTGTGGCTCATAGGCAGAGCTGCTTAGGGAAAACTTCATGCTAACCCCTGATGTGCCTGGCTGTAGCAAGAGCCTGTTAGTCTGTCACTTTTCCTAGTACTAAATTCACTCACTTTTTTTTTTTTTTTTTTTTTTTTTTGGTGTGTGTGTGTGTTTGTGTTTGTGTGTTAAATATACTGGCTGTCAGACTACATTATATTTCTTCATGATCCACTGCATTTTCTGTGTGATTCCTTGAGGAGATCCTCCATACTTATCAAAGAAGACCCTTTCCTCCTTCCCTCCCTTCTCCTAGATATGCTTTTTCTGGTTTTGCTGTGTCCCACAGGTGCAAACCCTAGACCTGTCCATGAGATCCCCAAACCACAGCTAGCTTCTTATAGCTAAAGGATTCATGAAATCCGCCCATAAATCAACCCAAGGATATTCTGGTAGGAATTCAGCTGCCTTCCTGGGATTCTGCTAAGTATAAAGAGTAAGAATCCAGGAATAAAAAATCATAAAGGAACCTTCCACCTTGGAGAAGGCAATGGATACTGTGCAGCTCTTGGCCTGGCTAATCTATCGGGGAAAGCTGGGGTGGATGAATGTAGATGTGCTGTCAAAACATGTGAGGAATCCATTTGCACATTACTGTGGAAATTTTTCCTCAAACAAAAACTTCAAGTACAGATGTCTAAGTGTTGCAGGCCCTGCTGTTTCATCTTTTGTATGATGTTGTCTCTATTCCCAGTAGACTCCAAGAATACACCTCAACTTCACTGCTCCTGCATACAAATATTTGCCTGAAATGTATAGTACATTGTAAGGTCACTTGCAACTATGCCTGGAAAAATCAGACAAAAAACCTGAGCAAGTTTTCACAATTGAAATTAAGTAGGTCAAGAATCCATCTAGCTTGCCTGGTAATGTGCTCTACAAGCTAATGAGATCTTGAGAGAAGAACCACATGTATGAGGTTGCCAGGGTAAGCATACATCCTCATTACAAACCAATGAACAGGAGTAGCAGTCTCTGATTTTTGTTTTATCTTTACCCAACAATGCACTCTAAAAATGCTTTACCCTGCCTACAAAACTTTCTGGAATGGGTAGAAGTGTGTTATGAATGTAATTAACTGCTCTGTTGATTACAGAATGTATCCCTTCATCTTAATGGGTGGGATGACCAGGCATATATACTTATGTATTTAAGTTTCATTTGTATCTTCAAATAGATAAGAAAGATGTATTAAGTGAGTATAGTATGCAGGATATGATGTTTATCCCATAGCTGATTATACCATAGGTGAGTTAAGACCTCATTAAGACTTTGGTGTCAGGTCTAGTGCTGACTTGCATGTTGGATAAAATCATTTCCCATGGTATATAGGTTTTATGAATCATTAAGATATAAAACACTGTTACTGCCATGGAATAGGTATTATAGAAAAACAGTAATACATAGTCATAAGGATATATAATTATATGTATGTGTGGGTATATATAATGTTTAGTCTAGACATCAGTATAATTATGCACAATAAGATGTGACATCTGAGATTCATGCGTATTATAAATCTTTTTGGAAAGCAAAATGGTTAAGTCTGGGAAAATATTAATTTTTCCCAGCATTGCTCTGCCTCAGTGCCTTTTTATATCTGAGTTCTGAAAGGAAGACAAGGCAAATCATTTATTCTTGAGTAATTTTCTTTTAGTGTCCATCTTCTCATGTGGGCCAAAGGCCACCAGTTTGCTTTCTAATGTGCAGATAAAACAAATTCTTTTGTTGTCCTCAATCAGAAGACAGAGTTTGAGGCTGCAGAGTTGAAAGGCATGGCTGCATGGTCTGAAAATAGAGCTGGACAGTACAGTCTGTTATTTGCAATATCACAGTATCTTTTTTCTAATGAAACTTCTAGGCTTGGTTGGAAAGTCAGGACATGACATGACAAGAACAGAAGTGTTAAAGAAGTTATCTCTCAAATATTCACATTTGCAGCCGCTTTGGCTGGAAAATGAAGGGACAGATTTCAAAACCTGGCCAGCTTCTTCATGCCTGTACTTTGCATGAGAATGTGAATGGAATTAATTGTGGGTGGAATTTAAGCTATTTATTTGTCTTAAGAATTTAACTTTGGGAAAAGAAAATGGACATTTTAGTATTTAATACCTATTCTCAATTCAGTTACAGAACTGAACCTGCAGGGCTGCAAAAGCTGGGAAGGCCCAGATAAAGCAAGAGTGAAAATATTGCTCAAAATAAAACCATTCAAGGTTAACAAATTGCAAGACTTCTTAAACAATTTAGCCAGCATATTGCTTGCTCACAACTGTATTTTCTGCTTTGCTGGATTTAACTTGTTTTGACTAGTGTTGAAGGTTCAAACCAGTTGGGGACCACACAGCTTTATATAATTAAACATTAAACTGGTTAGTGGGGTTAAAACTGTTAAATATATCAAAATCTCAGGGCATTCATTGAGCTGTATGTTTATTTCATTTGGCATGTTATTTTAAGTATACCTAAGAAAACAGCAAATGCAAAATGCCACGGGTAACAGAGACACTGCAGAGAATAAGTAGAGGACACAGGATGTTCAGACACTGAAAGTTTGCATCTCTGCAAACAAGGCATGAGAGATTCACATGCCATGTCAACTCTCAGATGCATTCAGCAAATTCTTCTGACAATAGTGCAGGAGAACGCAAGCGCTTTGTTGTGCATCCTACTAGAAATATTACATACTGCAAAGAAAAGAAAACAGAGAAGGTCGGTCAATATTTTTCTTGAATTTACTCCTGGTGGTGGAAGCTCTGCCTGGAGTATTCCATTTATGTTTGGAGCTCTGCACTATATCATTGTGCTGCTCTGTAAAGTAAATTTATTCCTGAAAAAAAAAAAACCAACCCAACCAGAAAAAAAAGGCTTTCCTTGTAGCCTATAGTGCTGCCAGCAAGGTCTGAGGGATTAATCAATTTATTTTTGATGTGCAAACCAGAAAATAAAATAATCGGTTTATTTCCAGGCCTTATTACACTTTTTAAAGTTTTTTAATTTACTGGATTTCAAAGTGAAATGTCACTTACAGATTACTTTAAAGAACTTTCATCTAAAAAATAGGGGGGGAAAAATTTACTTGATAGAACTTCAGGTTCATTTAATGTTTTCTCCCCCTATCAAAATGTTTGCAAATCTTGCCCCTCATCTGTGAATAATTTTGATGCGGAATGTCATTTTTTGGTCAGCAAACACCTTGCATGCAAAATTTCACATAGCCCAACACCCACCTGTAAAATGCTGATTAAAGCTCTCTTCTGTTTTTTAACTGAATAGCCCAAGTGCGGGAGAGTGGATTCCATTTCTCAGAGTAATACTACATTGTTGTTTGAGTGCATCAGAAACAACCTAATAAAGGGGAAATCTCTGCATACTTTGAGTGCTCTATACCTCAAGGAGCTACTTGGGTGGATATTTTGTGGCTGACCAATTCCAACGGAAAAACAATGTAAGTAGAGTCAGACTACTGCTGAATTCCTTACTCCAGCTAAGTTCTATGTCTGTGAATAAGGATGAGCCAAGGAAGAGTAGAAGGCAATGAAAATATTCTGGCATTAGTTCCTGGTGGTCTACTGTCATTATGTGTAACATTTCGTTAAACATCTTTGTCTTACAATATAGAATTTGGCTCCAATCATTTGCATTTGACTTAAAGAGTAGAGTCGTAGACTCCATTTAGACTTCATGCTTTCAAATTTCTGGCTTCTGTGTTTAACAAAAACATTTTCTGTTGACTTTTTGAAAAACTACAGGCATTTCAGGTGAGGTTATCTTGGTGCCTTGAAAATGGTTAGCTACCAAGTTATCTGCTGCTGGCTACTATTCATTTGTCTGGGAGGTTGTTAGGAAACTAGAGCTTTCAAGAAAGTAAGTATTGCCCAGAGAGGTCATTTCCCTTTGTCCTCTTTCCTCACACGAATAGATAGGGCTAAATTTCACTGCTTGCCTTTACATTCTTGCTTCCTGATGTGTATGAAAAAGGTGGAAATTCTGTAATTACACACAGACTAAAGGGTCCTTTTCGGTGCAGGAGACATTTACCAGTTGTTTATAAGGAGCAAGAATATAGAATGACACAACAGGTGAACAAATTTTGATTAAAATAGCTGATCTTTTGAAGACTTTGGATTTTGAAATTGAATTGGTGTTCAATCCTATGGATGTGAAATTTAGAGTATGAAAAGTAGTATTTCCTAATGACAACTTAGTACATATTTTCAGGAGGGGAGGTCTAAGGTCTGAGTATATCCATTTTTTTCCCAGGAAAACTGATACATACTTAGAACACTAAGTATGGCTACTAGTAATACACAAATGCTTTGAACTTTTAAATATATTTGGCTCCATTCAATGGATCAGTGTGGTGGTTCAGCTCATTAGCATTTGAGCAAATTTGTTCCACTTTTAAGGACTGTTTTCAGAATGGCCTAGCCGGACAAATGCACTGAATTCCAGATGCTAATGGCACCATTTATCAAGACAGAGCTTTTTAACATAATGCATAAACCTTTCCTACATGGTAGTTTTACTGTGCATTCAATTCTATTGCAATTCACTGCTTCAGGCAGAGGAAGTGAAGAACTTAAGCAATGTAAACACACTAGGAAAACTCTCTTAGATCCATGTGGCTGCTGGAGATGAAGTACTTATTTCCACAAAATTTGGCTTCCACTGTAACAGAGTAGGGTGAACTACTTTGGGGACTCTGGAGTTAGATTATCTGTCTAGGTGTTTTTATGTTTCTCCTCTCTGAAACATCTAAGCATCTTGTACTCTATCAAAGTTTCAAAAAACTGAAAATATCTTTTTTTTTTCTGAGGAGTTACTTAGACCTTATATTGCTTTGGCAAGGGACGTCTTTCTGTTTGGTGTTTGTTGGGTTGTGCTACACAACAAAGCTCATGTTAACCAAACTCAACTAATATTTTATTGTTATTTAGCCTACTTACACTCTGAGCTACAGTGTAGCTGTTATACCAGAACTCCTTCCTTTCTGTGACGTTTGGAATAGTATTAAAAGTAAGAAACTGACCATTCAAAGAATAAAAAACATTGTTTTGAGATTGATTATGTTGAAGCCAATATTAAATGAAAAACAAAAACATGGAAAGAAATCAAATGATTTAACATACTCCCCACCTCCCAGCTTAAATTACTATTTCTAGTATCTCAGAATTTTCCTGTCTCCTTGACATTTGAAAGTGATCCCTCCGAAACCAGCCTGATGTCTGCCTCTCTGCTGAAGCAAATAGCAATGACCATATTGCTCCCATTGCCTGAACCCAAGACTTTTCATCTTTCTAGACTCTTGTATCTTGTCAGACTAAGCTGACACTTCAAATGACTGCACTCCAAAAAAGAATTTGTTGCATATTCTTAAGATCCCAGTTCTGGAAAGCCATTAAGTATAGACTTAACTTTACATTTATTCACTTTACCAGTTGCAGGGAGCAGCTTCAGTTTATACTAGCTCAGTCTGACCAAAGGGCTGTGACTGTTACCCATGTTTGTGTGAGATCACGAGATTCGTTTTCTTTTTCTTGCCTATTTTATTCCAAATACAGTTGGCTTCAGGTTCCCATCTTCTATTATTTACAATGCAAGAATTTTGGGCCTTGATGCTACAAATGTTCCTGCATATTTAACTACAAGCATATGAGTACTCCCAAATGAAGGCCCTGGAACTCTTCATGTCTTGAGCACAGAGTCTCCGATCCTGGAAATTCCTCTGCATATGCTTTTATTTACCCCCTTGAGCAGTCTCATTAATTTCAGCAGGACTACCCACAGTAGTAAAGTTAAAACATGTACGTAAGTATTTGCAGGTCCAGGTCCATAGTGACATTTCTTGTCCTCCAATGTTATTTTATCCCCAAGCCTGTTCATTGTCAAAAAATGAATCTTTGAATAATCAGGCCTCAAAACTCCCCTCAAACTCCTTCCTGGAACTTATTTTATATTCTGTTCTCTGGCAAGGCCTATGGACAGCAGCAAGGCTGTCCTAAATCAAATAACCTTAAGAATCTGACATGAATTGACAACAGCCAAGTATGGCTGAGCTACAGTTTAAACCAAGCTGAAGTGAATAGTTTTCCCTGCTGTAGTTTAGTAGTAGCACCCCTTGCAGTTGCTGTACTTTATCTTATAACTGTTTTTTTAATAACAGAAAATAAGGTGGATGGGAATTATAAATGAGAGAGATCTGAATGCCAAAACACTAAAATTTGTGTTCTTAAATGACCTGGAAGTGTGGCCTCCATTGCATTTCTTAGCTCCTTATGTTTTGTAACATTTTACTCCAAATGGGCACTTGAGGTTTGAAACGGGACAATTAAGTAGTTTCACAGCTTTGGTGCAAAAACCATCTGTGTTATTGGAAGTTGCGCTGTGTAGGTGTGAGGAGCAGAGAAGCTCACAGTCCTGGATGAACGACTGGGAAATCCTTTTCCAGCCCCATTTCATGTCCCTGGGCCATAACCTCTCCTCCAGGGAAGTGTGGAGGTCATTCTTGGTGAGACATCATCCCCAAAAGCCTGCACACTTAGATCTGCTTCCTTACAAAAGCAGCTGCACCACGGTAAAGGCAAATGTGGTAACAGCAAGAAAGGCAGTGCAGCCTGATGTGCTCAGCTGAAAGGCAGGAAATCCTGACTGCTATTCCTGGCTTATACATCGCCTGTTTGAGGCCTTAGGCGAGAGAGTTGACTTCTCCAGCATCATCTATAACACTGAACAATACATCTGAAAACCAACAGTACTTTGCGGGACTTAATTCCTCTTGAAGAAGTTTTGGGCTCTGCTTTGTGAACATATTCCCAATGTATTGCACGTGTAGGGAACAGTGAAAAAAGCAGATGAAGAAAATAGTTGTAACTTCTTATGTAAGCACTTAGATCGGATGTTTTAACAGGTTATATCCATCAAATGCACATGTGGCTCCATTCCTAAATTATGTCCAGAGCTCTGCAGGTGCAAATAAAAAATAATTTCTCTTGCAAAGAAGTGGACTTACTCATCAACACATACAGCAGCTTTAGATGAATGTGAAATTGTGGTGACTGTGCATTCAAAGACATGCCTAAGTGGCTTAAAAGTCAGACTCAAACAATCACATAACTCCATAATCCCCAAATATAAACAACTGACATGGATTTTATGTTCCAGTATATTAGAAGTGGGAAACATCAGTGATTTTAAATGGAAACAGCAAATTACTATATCTGAAACTCTGTCACTTGCTCCAAGCAGAGCTCAAATTATAGCTTATCTGAATGATTTCAGATAAAATTTCAGATAGGATTAACTATGATGTTCTTTGTTCTCTAAACTTTAGAGCACTTAAGGAGAGGACCTGGCAACATGGACACTATTTTATGATAAAAAATGTAATAACAGCTTTAGAGGAGGAAAGACAGCTGCACATAAGCAAAGTTAGAATAAACTTGGAATTTCTGGAAATGTTATTAGTGAATTTAGAGCCTTCTTGCCCATGTGTAGATAAGCACATGTGTGTTTTGTAAGGAAGAGGGAACTATAGTTACCTCTATTATGCACAGAAAATAAGAGAGATCTAAAACTTGTTTTTTTCTGCATGAGAAAAGATGATTTCACCTATTTTCATAAATAGAAATTTTGAATTTTTGGTTATATATGTCCCTCAACCCATAATACTGATTATCAGGTTCCCTGACCAAAACACGTTTTCCCAACTACTGCATTTTTGGAAGCTGTTTACTAAGATTGCTCCAGTGATTTAAAATATCCAAGCCGAGATTCCAGTTTGGGATTACATTAGTTTTGAAATCTTCATATTTGCCATATTTTCAGCTCTTAAAAGCAAGGGAGGAAGGAAAAGCAAACAAAAAAAGTAAAATAAGTATTTATTAAAAAGGGCCAAAATTTGTTTGCAGCTATAAATGAATGAATCTTCATTAAATTCAGGGGAGCTAGACCCACTTACATTAGCAGAAAATAGGGTCCTTTTTTCTCTCCTTTTCAATAATTTTTCAAATGCTATTTTTAACAATTCTAGGAGGAAGGGGAAAGTAGGGTGGAAAACAGTTACAGCCATTTTATCACATTTTACTCCTAACAATGCAGTACAAATGAAAAGAAACCATAAAGCTCTGTAGAATAATACATTAATCATCATCAGTCGTCATTCAGTGCAGTACGTTCTTTCCACACCATGCAAAATATGAACAGATACCCTCATGAGAAAGAGAAATATCTTATCTAATTGTTCACCTAGCCTGGAATACATACTGGGTTGCAGTGGGATTGTGTTATTTGTCATCTCATGTATGGGGCAAAAATCACGTGAGAGGTTTCTTTTGAACCATGAGAGACTTATGAAAGGTTTCACCCCTTAAGGCGTAGGAATTAAAGGGGTTAGAGGCCAATCTACCCAGAATATTTTTACTCAGTGACAGATTAGTTGTTTTTCCTCGAAGGGGGAAAAAAAAAATCAGCATTAATTTCACTAGAAAAAAAACCCAAACCTTTCTTAAGTTATTTTTCATGAGGAACTAACTAGCTAAACTTGGTGTGTTGTGCCTCATCATTGAAAGATTTATTCTCCAACTACATTTAACTATATAGGAGCCCAGCTGTTTTCTAGCCTTGCCCCCTCAGGAACGTCCCAGGGCCTGATCCTGCAAAGTGGAATATGCCTTGTGACAGGGGCTTAGAACCTTTACCAACTGAGTCAGTGTTCTGCCAGGCTATCGAGATAGTAGTTGGGATCTGAAGGAGTTTGGTATGGAAAAGTTGTCCTGGTGGGCAGGTAGGTCAGGAGAACTTCAGTCCCTTTTTCTCCTGGGCTGAGCAGGGTCCCTGTGGTATCACTGCTTTGGCTGTGTGCTCTGGCCATGCAAGGCACCCATCTGCCCTGGCAGGACAGCAAAGGCAGACTCTGGTTCAATATAACAACAGTGGAGACACTGGCCACAGCTTCTGTGATGTATTTTTTTGGGGGGAGAGGTTAATCTAGATCTTTTCCACTATTTGTACTGAGAAGTTGATGTTTCCTGGAGAAATTTTTGATAAATGTTTTTTACAGTTTCCTCTGATGAGCTCTTTAGTATTGTGTCGCACACTGTGGCAGCGTGACACACTCCATGGCTTTCTGCATAACTTAGTCAAGTGACTATTTCACAACCTTTCCTCTTTCTTCATGAAGTGTCTGGAAGCTACAGTTCAATCTCTGTTTTCCTTCTCCATTAGGCTTCTCCATTAACTCAGTCTTCAAAATCCAGGAAAATAGTCCCTAATTATCCTAAATATACTAATGCAATCAAGCCTCAAACTCAAAATGGAGGGTTTTGTACTCTATGATCTCCAGCAATTCCCTTTCCCCCAGTGTCTTCATTTGCTCATAGGTCCCACCTTTACTCCTAACAACACAAAATTATTTCAGTTAGGAGTCAGTGGTAGAAATATTAATAGAAGGATGGTCAGGTTTTCTAGAGATGTAACATAAAGAAGAATAAGATCAGGAGGTAGTTTCCAAATTACTTGGATACTCGTGAAAATTTCAAATGAAAATTCCTGATGAAACTTCTCCCCTAATAGTTCTTTCCCATGTCTCTCCCATTCTCTCTTTTTCTTACGCAATATATATGCATATATATTTCTGCTCTAGCCCTTGCATCTGTCTCATAAATATATCTCATAAGTGTGTGCATGCTTAGGTATGAAAATACACTTTGTACAATGCTATAATGTTTGTACTGTTTCCAATCTTCTGTATCTCTGAAACATAAGTAGGTGCTATACTTATGTCATTTATTGCTATTTGTTTCTTTATGTTGGTTCCTCTTAAAGTGCTCTTCTCATAGCATAGCTCCAGGGCATCCTTGCATACAGTTATGATACATAAAAAAACTGAAAAGCACAATTTAAACTGCAGCACCTCATCTGCTCTCCCTGTTTGTCAGTATTTTTCCCTCTGCCAAACATCATATTCCTTTCATTTGGCAATATAATATGATCCACTATAAAGAAATATAGCACAATGGAGGGTGAGTCATTTTGGCTAAGAGGTTAGGGGCAGATACTGCATTCCTTCCTCAAAAAAAACTCCTATGTGTTTGAACAAGAGGACTTCCCAAATTGGGAACCTCAAGACCTAATCCTAAATTATGTATGCTGGCATAGGCTAGCCTTTTTAGCTACAGGATGCTTCAGTTTGGAAAGTCATCCCCATTTCTGTTTGCATTGTGCCAGTTCTTAACGTTCTTCCTTATTCTTTGTTCTGGGATTTACTCACACTAGAAAAAAAACCATACTGTTTAACTAATCCTTATCTGGAAAACGGTTACAAGGAAATTTCAGAGAGATCTCAACCGATGCCTTCCAAAGTCCAGGTCAGTGAACTGAATGGGGGTTTTGTGGTGTACGTGAAGGACTTCTAAACCTCTCATGGCTAACTCAGCAAAACTCCTCATGGCTTCAGTGAAGGCTTTGTCTAAATCAGAGTTTGTAGCCCCAACAGGCTTATTATTTTGATGGCCTCTTATTTTGTGGTGGTTTTAGCTTCATGTTGGGCAGTCTGGGTGCAAAGGTCTCCAAGCAAGCAAGCTTTGGGGCTGAAAATGCCAAGAGGACAGACTAGCCCTCCAAAGTAGCCAGCAGAGAGAGACCCTAAACTCTCTGGACACCTCAAGCACCTCTTTTCTTGGGGCCTCCATCCAGGTACCCCTGCCTGGAACAGAGCATGGTCTGGCTCTGCTGTCCTGCCAAAAGTTAGAGCTCTTCTCTGCAGCATGGAACTGTCCTCTGCCTAACTGGATTTGAAGCCAGTTCTGCCACCTCCCAGGAGAGCACACTAACCACTAAACCATTCCTGTTTTGCATAGAAAGATATTAAAGAGGGCATGAGAGGAGATAGAAAGACAGATTATGTCTTCTGGCTGGGGTGCTGATGCAGAATGTGGGAGCGTGACCTTCCAGTTTTTCTTCTAACGAATATTCAAATGAGTAGACAAAGTGTAACAGTTTCAGTGGGAAATACTATCCTCAGCAGGGCAGACAGCATCTAGGGACTTTGCTGTGAGTTAAAGTTCCCACTCCAAATCAGGAGATGGAGGGGTTTGAACATGAGTCTCCTACACTGAAGGCAAATACAATATTCCAACTGGTGAGCTCCTGTCAAAGGTGAAGGTGGTGGCAGTCCTTGATCCATGAGGTCATCTCAAAACACCACTGTTGAATCAGGCCCTGTGGACAAATTTAAAAAGAAGGACATTTAACATTTACCTTGTGGATCTTGTTGCAATATGAACCAAAATTGCAATAGAAGGGCAAACAAAAATTCTGGTGTTTAGCACATTTTATTAGTTGAAGCTCAGATATCTGAGGAAGTTAGGCTTTTCCAGACTAGATGAACAAGGTTTTTGAATACCTCATTTCAGAATGAGTGAGTCCTAATGTGTCAGTTAGATGAGTGTGTCACTTCGTGACCATAAACTTTCCAGATTTTACCTTGTTTGGTCTTTTAAAATTCTTCCTGTAGCTGTTCTCCAGTGATTTTTTCTGTTCTTTATGCTGCATCAGTCATACATCAGGTTGTGGCTACTCCCTGGTGGCTTGCAGAGAACAATAACATAGGTGAGAAAATATGTCCAGTCGTATATTTTGATTGTTTGACTTTCCCCCATATCTCTCTGGAATATACCTCTACCTGTGTACTTATTTACATATTAATGTGCAAGTATTTGCAGACCCATGTATTTAGCAGGACACAGAAACTGGGGAATAATCTGTAGATAGTAGAAGTATATCATTTTGATTTACAGTCTAACATTTAAATGTTTTGAGGTCAGACCTCTGAGCGAAAATAATTCACAACTGGATATACAGCTTCCACAGGCTGTACATTTATTGCCAACAAGTACAACACAGATTGTTTTTTACGTGCCTGCTTTTTATTGCCTTAGATGCTGTTGCAGGATAGTTCACATAAACATTTATATAGGGTTTAGAAAACAGTTGTTAGCGAGGAGGAAGCTTTTTCTGTTTACACAGCCTCCGAACAAAGCCACCGCGCGGAGCTTCCTGTAATTGACATGTGGGCGGGTTTTTTTCAAGCCACTGACTGGAAGAAGTGAGTGTCTGAGATTTATTCCTGACAGGACTTAAATTACTGGTAGCCTGACACATTTGTGAACAATTACTAGACACTGAGGTGTTTAAAGTAATGGGTACTGTTTGCTTGAGGGATGAGGAAGTTTCAAAACCATTAAAAGAAAACAATTTTCCATTTTATTAGTAAAAAACACATCCATACATTTATTTTTTCTAAAGGCATGCATATATTTGGCTTCTTAAATAATTTTTCTTTCCACATGCACATGCTTAAAAATTCCCGTGATTTCCTTAACAGTAAGTTACCATACATTTGTATGAGCGTCGTTTAACTGAGCTTACAGTCAGCTCTGAACATGACACCTATGAGCTTGCAGTCTCCTGAAAGATGAATCCACTAGCGATGTCTTGATGAGAAAAGGATCTTATTGTTAAGTTGTCTGAAATAATAATAATAATATATACTTTTTGTCCTCTTATTTTTCAGTTTGAAAGAACAAAAGTGAAAGGCCTTAAAATTTACTGCTTTATCCATCTGACCATTATGTACTGTGAACATTTATGGAAAATAAACCCTGCTATTCTCATTAATTTACACTACATTTATTCATTTATTTGTAACTCTTAAAGGTAAAAGTTATATTTACTTCCAGCATTAGCATTCAGTGTTCGTATGCAATGACTCCTTCCATTCCTCATTAGAGAACCTGGGTCTAGGAAATGCACTTCATCCCAGCCCCCCAACTTTTTAGTTGCCATCTGAGAGACTCCTGTCAAAAGAGGGATACAATATTGCCCTGGGTTATTGAAGGTTTTTAGGAAGCATCCTACATGCACACTGAACTGTGTGTATGCACTTTTATCCATCTTCCCTCATTAATCATGATCTATTGTACAGGTGCTGTCTCTGCAACTCGTGTTATTCTGATGTTCCATGATGAAAGTGAATAGAGATATTAAAACTACATACATCTACTAATAGCCAAAATAAAAGATTTAGATGGTGAGCATAAATCAGTATTTTAGAGAAGGCTAGTAAGCCTGCTTTGCTGCTGGTCTAGCAGCTAGAAGCCAGATTGTTCTTCCTGGCTGAGTCAAGAAAAATGTTTATACATGTCTTCAGTGCAACACGGCCACACAGGGAGCTGTAAGAAATGTTTGTAGTAGTGGTACGTTAAGATGCAAAGCTAAGAGCATTGCTTGCACTACTGTTGATCCAAGCACGCAGATGCTCCAAGTCAAGTTGCCCAAAATCATGACACTGATTTAAGCATGTTAAGCTTTCACCGAATTAAATTTAAATTTCATCCCATCTTTTAGTTATTCCTCCACCCACGAGGTTAAGATGCTACTTTAAGGAAACAAAAAGGCACGATGCTTATGTAATCCCATTGTGCCCATTAGACATCGCCCCACTGTTTTACTGGAACTCACAATAATGTAAACAATGTAAAAGTTTTTCATACGGGCAGTTCACTGCTTCACAAAATAAGCCTTTTCCTTATAGTTATTTCATATTCTTCAGGAATGAAGATGCATCTGTGTGTTTTGTTAGCCTTCCTGGAAGTGAAGACTTCCAGATTTCAGCAGATTTTCAGACTTCAGATTTCAGTATTATCAGAGTAGCTTAATTTGTTGGAAAAAGCAGGACTCTCATGGCTGAATGAGAATTCCCATCCCTCAAGTAGATTGTTCTTGAGTGCTGTTAGAAAATCCCTTTCTTGCCACAGCTTCCTCTTTGACAACAACTTAGGAGGTGATCTGTGAGCTACCTGTTGTTGTTCTTTTTTTTTCGTTTTGCCATAGTGTTGGGAAAATACAAAGACAGATAGTAGATACAGCTTCAGCCTTTATAAAGTACTACCTATCCACTGCTTGCTGTAACACAGGTGTAATCAAGGTAGGGTACAAGGTATTAATTGCTTGAACTTGTTCCCTGGCCTGGCCTGAGACAGAAGTCAAGGGCTCCCAGTCTTACATGCTGTCTCCAGGAAAAGGGCAGCATTCAGACTCTGATGGCCGGTGGGCCAAAGTTTTCTTTGAAAGCACAATAGCAGTACATTCTCGTCTTTTACCTTCATGAAAAATAAAGACACTCTGTGCCTTTTTGATCTAATTTCTAAAGCGATTTACATTGGCTTCATTGTGGTGAAACCTCCTGAAAGTCCATCCCCTGTGCCCTGTGTAGGACACTCCACTATGACAGCTAAACGACTGCGTTTTATTTTAACCTATGTAGAAGATTCTATAAACCCTACAAAGAGGGAGTTTTTATTCCCTAGTTCTTGTTTTCTATGTCAGTTCTTGATGCATTGAGTAGTAAAACAATTTGTAGCATGCTGTTAGCACAAAAGAATGAAAAATAATACCAAAAATAAAACATGAAACTGCAATGAATGCATCTATTTTTACACATTGTGTTCTGTCTCAAGGAAATTTCAGAAGCTTCAGCAAAAGAACCCAAAACACTTTCAGGGTATCAAATCACCATAGGGATGGCTTTCTCTCGGTTTTGCAAATTTTGTTCTTCTTCTTGAGTATGTGGGGAAAGGAGAAAAAAGAATTGCAGATGTTCCAAACTTTCTACGGTCTTTTACAATTATTCAGGGTGGTGCCTCTTCTGTAGACTATGTGCTGTTTTGCTCGCATATTCATAAATTTTTCTCATTTGTGAGAGTCACTGAATAGAGCATGTGAATTGTTTTACCCAGTAGGTGGTGGAGCAATAATGAAGCATTGTGATTAAGTAGTGTTGGAACATCTTATCTTCCTCACTGAGTGGGAGGCACCATTAGTAGTAAAAGTAATTACCTGTGTAGAACATGCTGATTGCACTGAGTATCTACTCCATGACACAAAGAATATCTTCTCAACTTTAGGGACTTTAAGAGATCTCCATTTGCTGCTAATTTCACATTTTAAGCAATAGCACATAATTCCTTTTGATTTTTCTTTGGTGTCAAAATTACAAATAAACTTTGCAAGAGCTTTTTCTCCTCTTCAAAATTCTGCCCTTGTCATTGGTAACTACAAAAAGAGGATGACTGAAATACCACACAAAAGAACGGGAACTGTAAAAGCAGGGTACATTCCCAGCGTGGTGTCTGGACTTACTCACGGCTCAGGGAGTGTCCTGCAGAATGAGACTGTGATGCCCTGATCTACCCGGAATAGTGCTACTCTATAGAACTGATTACCAATAATGATTCAGAAACAAGACATCAACAGTGAGCATTGAGAGAAAGTCCCAGCTTACAAAAAACTCCTTTAATGGGGGATATGTGGGAGGCTGTTGCCACTGATGGCATCAGCTGCTTACAGGGTTATTCTCACAGAAGCCAATCTGTAGTATAATACACTCTGTCCTAAGGTCTGCATTTCATAAGCATTCATCCATCTGCTTGACAGTTTCCAGTAACTCAGGGAATAAAATATTAAGATATGACGGAAATAAGCAGTTCTTTCTATCATAGAAAAATGGTTTTATTTTTTATTTCATCTGTAGATTGCACCTCTGGTAGTTTTTGTATCTCATGTAGCTGCGAAATTAAATCTTACTGCTCATCTCTACACTTTTAAACTCTTTTAGCTACTTTGAAAAGCTTATAAAAAGTCCTGGGATCCAAAGGGGCTCATGACTTTTAGGATGAAAAGGAAAACTAAGAGCATTTATATTTTGTTTTAGGTCTGAATCAAAGCCTGTTGGAATCACAACAAAGAGATTCTCACTGATTTTTAAGATTAATATCCGGGGTTCGAACATAATGTCTAACATAAATGCAATGCTGCTACGCTCCTGAAAAGTACCTGAGCACATTTGTAAAAATGTAAAGGTTAGATGACTGTATTGGGCAACATTTGTAGACAAGCAGACATAATTAAGGTAATTGACAGCAGAGAAAAAGCCTTGTGAAGGAGCTGTTTTTTCTCTGTTCTCTGTATTACTTTATAAAGGCATTTCCTTTGGTTATTTTGGAAGGATATGAGGTCATAGTGATTGGAGACAGGCAGAAAGTGTAATGAAGGTGACAAACTGTCATGGCATTGATTGCTTATTTCTCTATCATCTATGATCTCTTCCACCTATAAAATGGCGATATTTGTTTAAGGAATGGTATGGTTTTAGTCAACAGCCTTAACTTCAGAATTTTTTTGAAGCTTTTGCTGGGTTTCTTTTGCTACAAATACAGTTTCTAAATGATGTTTCCAATTTTATTTTTTTTTTTAAGTCTCCTGAGGGAACTCTTTTTTAAAATTTCTCTCTGAATTACACCAACCTGCTTTTTAATTAAGTATTTTCCTTTTCTTGTGTTTTTTGGTTAATCTATGATACATTTTACTCATGTTATTTATCAATAGTGCCCTGGATAAACCATGTAGTGGACCTGGCAGAGCTGGGTTAACAGTTGGACTTGATGATCTTAAAGATCTTTTCCAACCTAAATGATTCTATGATCTGTGACCGTGACAGAAAGTTGAAGGACTAAGTTTAAGAGTGTGGAAATACCAAATTGCTGAAGCCGAAGCCACAACAGTGGAAATTCATTTTAAATAATCAGACAATAAAATAACTGGTGATTTTATAACTAAAGTAAGGCCAGATAGTGATGAGCGTCATGTGAAATTTGGTGTTTTTTCTTTGCAGAAGTGAATACAACATTTTTCTTCAGTATTAGTTTTCATGGGCTTGGTTTAACTTGATTAAAAATAAATGAAAAGTCAAAAATAATATCATTCTAAATGAGTAAGATCGACCCAGTTTGTGCAGAGCTGTGCAACTGCATGTTTTCTGTAGTTCTAGTTTGCAAACATAAGGTTGACTTCAAATTAGGCTTGAGTTGATTTTGCTCTTGCTGGTGTTGAGTTAAGCAAAATATCTGGAAAGTATTTCAGCAAAGCAGCCTGGATTTTAACTGAGACCAAAATCAGGCACATTTTGCATGGCAGATTATATTGCTGTAATTGTGAACAGCAATTTAATGATTAAAAAAAATATTGTGAATATCTGTTGTTCATTGCTGGTGTTTACAGAGACTAACTGCCTTCAAGGACACCAAGCAGCCAATTTCCATCCCTTAGAGTGGCATGAAAATGGTGAACAGAGAACTCGCAGTAAGAATAAAAGTAGCATAAAAATTTGCACAGTTGAGCATTCTTTTCCTGAATCATACTAAAATTTAGGAATGCTCCTCTTCTGCATGATACCTTTCAGTATCACTCAGGGATATGTTTGATAGTCTAGTATGCATTCTTATGCTTTAAAGCATGATAATATTAAAATACCACATTAGCTGTGCTCCTTAAAGTAAGATTCCAGAATATTTGTGTCTCCAGCTACTAACTGTAAATGAGTACACCTTTATCTTGTAATCAGGTAGTAGATAAATCATTATTAGTGGCAAACTTTTATATTGTGCTGGGATCCCATTGTGCTACAAATAGCGCAATCATTGAAAAAGGCAATTGCTGATCTGGCTTTCTGATTAATCCAGTAAATTACAGATGTGCATTATACACAATAAAATTTTAGCCTTGCTGAAATGTCTTCTATAATTCGTATTCAGAAAAATACGTAATGTTTTCACAAACATGCTGGCAGATACTAGCTTTAAATTTTCTTCTTAAATTATCTAAACTGCTAATTGTGAAAATTAACTACAGTAGAAGGTAGTGAAATATGTGCCCTACATGTGTCAAACAAAATACACTGGTAGAGATTGCTGGTCCATGCAGATGTTATGCATGTAAGGATCATGCACACAAGTAATTGGCCAGGTTTGTTCAAGAACTGTTTAGGTCAAAGGATTCTAAAATCTGAGAAAGGATTTGGAGCGATGCAGTCATGCATGTGCTTAGTTAGCACCAACAAAAACATTGCAGTTCTTGTTTTAGGTATAGAATCCAATTTTTAAATCTTGATTCGTATCCATTGCTTAGACATAAAGAAATGTAACTCCAAGCAAAAACTTACACAGGAGGGAGAGAAAAATGAAATGTGATGTTTTGGTCCAAGTGAGTTTGTTTAAGAAAGAAAAACTGAGAAAGCATTTTTGGCAGTTAAAGTGTTATGTGGGTTTACAGTCCTTTTTTGGAATATGCAACTATGTCACAATCAATATTGTTCTTGATAAAACTGAACCACAGACAACCTTTTTAAAAAAGAAGCAGACCCTGATCCCTGGACCAAATAATGAAATTTGCAAAGGAAAACTCATAATATGTGATGGAAAAAAGATACATACACCTGATGTTAATTAGTGGGGGAAATATTGACAGAAATTGTTAGCATGATGGGAAATTAAATTACTTTAAACAGTATTTGAACATGAAGGGAACAGAAACTTGATTAGGGAAATCATTTCAGATATTCTTTTAATTCTTTGTAAGTCAAAAAAGGCTTCCCAAAAATTCCTAGAACCAATCAGCCACAAACAGCTACATCTCTAAGGAAACACTGTGGTCAAGAGGCTAGCACATAGATGATCTCCTTCTAACTCCTGGCTTTTACATGGCTTTTGGCACCTTGTCCAGGACTAGTCTCCAAGGCTTTTATTCACACTGAGAAGTATCTCTTGAGTAAACTAGCTGAATCTGATTGCAGTCTAATGTACTTTCCTAAATGACCAATGGCCTCTTGATCAGATGAATATGCTTTCCATACAAATGAACTAAGGGTTTGGTGTCTTCCTTTGTAAACTGTTGGGGCAAATGCTATGAAATTGTGTTTGTAGAGTATTTGGGGACATGGAGTAGAGGGAGGGAGGAGAGAAGGTCAATGGAATTTCATAGCTTTTTTCAAAGAACAGCCAATTTCTGCTATCTTTAAGTGTAGTTTCTAGCATTCCTGCAGTAATGAATTCAGAGAGAGAAGAGTCTGGCCGGGCAAGAGGCACCTCTTCGTCAGTGAGTGTTAAACGCTTAAATAGGGACATGACCTGCAGCTGCCCAAAGTTGTAGAAGAAACCTACAGCCAACAACATCTCCTAGTCCAAACCTTCCCTTGCCTGCTGAATCATCTCTGGGTTTTCATGTGAGCTGCCCCTGTTAGTCCAGTCACAGCAGAGAGGATGCACCTGTGAAAACATTGGGGTGTTTAGGGACAAAGGGGAAAACTACCTGGGCAGAACTGCAGGCAGCTTGCTGAATTTAGCGCATCTCTTACATGGTGTTAATATGGAGATCAGAGTCAATAAAACACATGGAGGCAAAATGTAGGATTCCAATTTACATTAAGGAACTTAAAAGTTGTGAAATATGTGAAGAACAAACTGTTGTGAGAAAATAAGTGCCAGCCTCCCTGCAAATTTTATATCTGATTCTGCAAGCATGGGAAGTCTTCAGCACTGTTCCTGACTTGGCTGCCAGTTTATGTGGGAGGGGAAACAGCCATTTTGCTCGAGGGAAATATTTTTTAGAAGTTCCATGATGAGAGGGGGTTTTGTTTGTTTGTTTATTTTTGTTTTCCTACGTGAAATCAGTTTTGCAGTTTAAAATAATGGTCCAAGGGCTGAATTCTGACTCCATCAGCTTCAGCTGAGATGTTACATGTGGGCTTCTGTGTTGAGATTTCGGCAAGTTAACTTTGTGTACAGATAGGTATACACACACTGTGCGTGTGTATAAATGTATGCAAATTTAAGCTTTCATCTGGACTGTATTTTTGAAGAATGTGTGTTTCAGACAATGCATTGTTCCAGTTTTATGGACTGCAAAGATAAAGCACAAAACCCAGAAATTATAATGGAGAAACACAAATCTTCCAGGCTCTATCCCACTGCCTCTCATGAAGTGATGTTTGTTTCTTAAACAGGGAGGCAGATTTTTTAAAAGACACCTGGCCATACAGCATTTGCCACATAGGAGACTCAGGACTGAGTGGATTTCAGGCAGAATTAGCCAGCATTTTAGGGAACAAAATGAAGCGGGAATTTTTTCAGACGTGCTTTACTGGGGTCCCACCTCCTGGGAACAGGAGGAATTTGGGAGTTTCTTCTGAAAATCTGCCTTTTTCATGTAGGTGTTGGATTGGAAGCTGAAGCTTTGAAAATCTGGCCTCAGAGGCCTATTTTTAAAATATGGTTTCTGCTTTTTCAGACACAGTTTTGTGATCCCAGCTAATTAGGAGAACAGCCATGTGGTTAGACATCTGAGTGCTAGTCTTATTGCTTGTAACAATGACCATGTTAGAAAATCTGGTCCGATGTGGTTTTGTTGTTATTTTGTTTTTTTGCTTTCAGAATACACTGGAATCTAGTTTTCAGGCTGTGTTGGGCTCCATTTCTGATGTTATAACAAATAAAGTTGCTATTCAGTAAGACTGTTGCTGATGGACTCAAATAAAATTCCAATTGATGTGACAGCTTTTATTTTCAGATGTCAGTTTCTCCCTTCCGTATTCTACGTGTGTTTTCAGACCACTGTTACAGGAGAACTGCTGCATAAATCTTCGATTTACCATCCAAAATCAGAAATACAAAAAAGCTCTAAGTAGCAAATGAAATTAAAATTTACGTTTCAAAAGGAGTGTTAGTCAACTCTCCAGATTGAAAGCTTACTTGGTGGTTGTATATCATGCTAATAAAATTTTAGGTTTATATTACAAAGTGACTTTAAGAGACCCCAAGTAAGAGAATGAAATTAAGTATGTTATGAGAAATTGTGTCCTCAGTTGACCTCTTTGGAAGAGGAAAAGAGTAATCAAGGGCAAAATTTATCCTGTTCTGTAGAATTTGGCTAGCAATTTGAAGGAGAAATTACTCCAACTAGCTGATACTGCATCAAGAACTGTGGAGCATGATTGCCAAACACAGATACTTTGATATGTGTGTGCAGGTTTCATGGTGGTTATTCAGAGAATCGGAACCAACACCACATTCAGCAAAGAGAGTACAGGCATAAAATATTTCAAGATATAGCTGCAAAACTTGCGCACCAAAATTAATAAGGAAATATTACATCTTTTCCGTGGTGCTGGTTTCTCACAGAAAGCCACTGATTGTAAGCACAGAGCAACTACAGGTTTTTTTTACTTAGCTCCTACTAACTGTTGATGATCTCCCAGGATATTAGATCCTGAACCTGTTTATGTCACAAGCCTGCTTGTCCCCCAGGTACAACTGTAAAAACAAAACATAACCCAAGAGGTTTGTATCAGGATTACAGAAAAGTGAATAACATTCCCTGGTAGGAGGTAGGTCTTCTATTTCAACAGCTGCTTTTATATTGCCATGTTATTATTGCTATACTACACCCTTGCTAAAAATGTCAAGAGCAGTTCCTCTGTACCATCACTGTGCTGCAATTTCCTCCCTATCGTAGTTATTACTTGTGATATAACAGCATTCAGTCGGGATTAAGACCTCATTGTGCTAGGCACAGTATAAATACATAACAAGATACAGTCTCTGTCACGAAGAGTTTACAGATTGTCACCAGCCCTGAACAGGAGCAGATTCCTCACTTGAGTCAAAGGCACTCTGTGTGGGCATAACAGCCTGTCTTCATTTTAAATAATGCAGGATAGCAAGAAGCAGAAAGAGAGAGTAACCGATGACTGAAGGCAAGAAGCAGCAATGGGCAGATGTCTCATGGTTTTAGGAGCCGATCCAGCCACTACTGAAAGTAAAATACCTGGTGATTTCAGTGTAGGAGAAGCCTAAACTGAGTAATCCTGCTTGTGGATGGTTGGTATCAGAATGTTTAAATGAATGCAGTATAACACATGACAGCTCAAGGCCTGTTCTTGGCTCCTTTCAGGTGGCAATTCCTCCTGGAAATTGTCAGATGGGCTCGGGGAGGTTTGGAAGGATTATGTGAATGTGTCTGTGAGGAGGATGGAGAACGGACACAAACCCTTGTGGTGGCTGGTGGGATATGGATGTGGAGGGCTACTATTACTGCTGATTTCTTGTTGAGGTAATTTCTATTTAGGATATTGCTAATATCCTGTTTAGTGGGAAGATAGCTGATTCGCTTAAAAGCCTGCACTGCATAAGGCATATAATGCTGGGTGCAGAAAATGAATTTTAGCTTGGTTACATAGACTCTTGTTTTGACACACTGAGCAGTCTTCCATCTCCGCTGAAATCAGTAAAAAAAGTTCCATTCATTATTCTCTTCATTATGTGCCAGAGCACCAAGGGTCTGATTCAGAGCACTTGAAAGTAAATGGGAAAGTTGGTTTACATTCTGGGCCTCGTTTAAGGTTAATGATGAGTGTAGCCCATCTGCATTCAGCTGCGTTTCTTATGTCCCCTCACACTGACAAGGCAAAAGTTGTTCTCACCCTTTCCAGCATACACCTCCTCTGACTGTGTGGTGTTTAATTCCAGGTGTTTCACTGCAGTTGGCTTTTATATAAGCAAGCACCAAAAAGTGAAGCAAGCAGGTATATTCTGGGTTTTCTAGACCATACCTAAAATCACTGTAACAATTCTTGGCATATTCATCTGACTGGACCCATTCATCTTAATGCCATTCTCACACCAGCTTTGCAAGCGTCTATGCTGACAACATGGCTTGAACATCTGTATCAAGAATGTCAGGTAAACAGGTGTCAAAACTTTTTCAGAAAACAAAAATCCAGTGCCCTGCAGCTTCTTCAGACTTCCTGGAGTAGAGCAGACCTACAGTGCTTCGCACCTTTGCTTTCCATAACAAGGCAATGGTTTCCTGCTGGAAATCATCTGGATATTACCAGCAAAAGAGAGCAAGAAGTGGGACAGGTCAGATATTCTTCCTCTGGTTTCCACTGGGGACCCGTCTGGATGGGAATGTGTAAAGGGTGTATTATTTTTTTCTTGCCTTTACTTTTGCTGTGGTGGCATTGACCTCTCTTAACTCAAATCAAAGAGCTATTGAAGTAGACACTGAATACATAGGTAATAAACAAGGCACTCCCAATCATAAAAGAGTGTATGAGCTAAAAAGACTTGAAAAAATTAAGGATGACACCCATTTTACAGATGGGGGATTGAAGCTGAGGTTGAGCAACTTGCTTAAAGTTTCACAGAGAATAAATACACTGTGCCAAGACAGAGATAAGAATTATAGTACTTCTTCCCTGAGTATTACAACTCCACTGTGTCTTTCTGCCCAGCATATTGCCTGATACCAAAACCTCCCTCTTTTTCTAGCACCAGAGTCCTATCTGTATGCTTGGGATTCCAGCACGTTATAGATGTCTTTTCTCACAACTCAGGATCACGTCTAAAATAAAAAATGAAGCCTTCAAGATTAAATCCAGCACAGGATTTAGGTACTTAAGGGATTTAAGCAGTATTTTGATACTTAAATGCAAAGTTGAGACCAGTGAGATGCTGCCAAGATACTGCATTATCCCTGGAAGTGCTTGCACTCGTTTGGTTACTCAGTTTATGATCTGAAAATGTCTTAGGAGGCTGAAATTTTTATTTCAAAACATGTAGTGAATGTTTTGCTTGACAGGATTGAATATTTCTGTCCCAACTACCTTCATAAGCATGGGTGGGATTCAAAAACTGATCTGTGGGTCTTAATCTAGTCAGTGTTCCCAGGGCATGCATGTATAACCTGATGTGACAGGGCTCATGGCAAAATCTAGCAGAATGACCACTTTCCTTTAAAACTTGGCAGCCGTGAGAAATGGTTATCATACCATTTCATCCTCTCCAGGGGTCCAGGATATCAGAGTTGCAGTTTTACAAACCCATGTCTTCTGCTTTTGGGATGGGCACCCTTACCAACAGGTTTTTAGCCTCTTGGAGACTTGGGAGAAGGTATCCTCTACCAGCTGAAGCTATGCAGCTAGGAAGAAAATATTCGGATTAATTGATGCAGCAGAAGAGGGAGAAAGAGCACTAAAACAGGAAGATGCCTTTGTCACCTAGTGGTGCAAATTTACTGATGAGGATGAGTTATGGATTCTGACCTGGTTCCTAAATTTTATCTTGTGACTTCAAAAAAGGAGTCTGTAAAGTTCTGAGAACAGAGACCAGAAGCAGCATTGTTTTGCATTACTGTGTGCAACAAAACCGCTTTTACAGAAAAGCCCTCCCACTCCAAACCCAAAGCACCTAACAGAGTTGTTTGGGGCATCCATAGTAAATGAGCATTTAACTCCCAAGGCAGATGGAGAAGTGAACTGGCCTGAGTGTCCCCTGTCCTGGGTGAACACGGGAATTGCAAGGCTGCTACCGGAAAGTTAATGTTTGTGTCCCACCAGCTGCAATGTTAAGAGTACTGAGTTTTTTTCTGTGAAAGAGACAAAGGTTACTCCTTTCGGGAGCAGCATTGAGACTGGGTGCTGGGCTGGGGGGAGACTCCACCGCGCAGCCCGAAGCGGGGTGCCTGAAGACAAGACTAAAGAGTTAGCCCTGGCCTGGAGCCCTTTCGAGGGTTGTCCTAGGCAGCTGCTTGCAGCGCCTTTGACTCCAGCCTGCCTCTGACTCCAGCCTGCCTCAGGGCAGCGCGCCTTAACTGATTTGGATGCTGTTCTGAAAGACTCTCCTTGCACAGTGCATGGGGGGCCTGGGCTCCACTCGCAGATGTCTAGATCCTGCTTCTGGAGCAGGCTGGGTCTTCCACCGGAGCAGGCTGCTGGCATCTCACTGTCCACTGGCACATCCCCCTGCAGGCACCATCAGTGGGCCGGGAGGTGTCAGAGAGGTGTAGTTAAAGGGGTGGTAGCAGAGGTATGTCTCTCTTCCTGCCTTGTTTTCAGTACTTTGATGTAATGTGAAGAATTTTGCCAGTTGCGGGTTTCTGAGAACAGATTGGTAAACTCTGACTTGTTGCATCAGCCTGACAGCTGACTTCCCACACAGTTCAGCGTCTGCAGTGCTCCACTGGGGCCAAAGCTGAGCAGTGATTCATCCGCTCAAACAGGTCCAGCACACCAACAGTCTATTAGTTGTTGTAATAATGCTGAGGATGGGTGGGAGGTAGTTTAACGCCCTTTGGACTCACTTTAAAATATCTCTTTGTCCTTTCTGTTGCTGGGAAGTCAAAAGAATATGCTTTGAAATTTTCCAGGAAAAAAAAAATCAAAAAAAGTTTCAGAATACCAAAGCTTCAAATAGAAGCTGATGGCTCCAGTCTGGGCACAGACAATTGAGTTTGAGGGAATTTATAGCAAGCCTATCCTTAATGTGTCCCAGGAATGACTTGATTTGCTTGTTCTATTCCCTAGCAGAAGAAACTGTGGGGATACAAATTTAATACAGTCTAGGAGCTTGTGTTACAGTTTACTGTGTCCTTGGACAGCTGTAAATCCTCCTCTGATGTATTTGCTTAATATTTAGGCTTAACATGTTTTAACCACAAATCAGGCTACAATAATGAACCTGGAATCCATCCAACCCTTATCCCAGAGTCCCCACAAACAGCTCCAGTCCCAGAGGTGAAACGATGGTGATCTACCTGTGAATATCCTGAATCCCCCCTCATTTTGTTACATGTGCTGAGAATAACAAGACACAATAAATCAAGAGCCTGATCCTCAGCTAAGACAAAGATTTACATTCTCCTGTGCTGATTTACACCAGTGGAGGAGCTGATTCCACCATGAACAAATATAGTGTTTTAATCTACCAATCGATCCACAGCTCAGCTAATGAAACTTTGCAGCCCTTAAAATGTCCTGGCTCCAACTTGAATGTCTCCTGCATCTGGATTTTCTCTCATCAGCACTTTAGGGCTGGTACTGCATTAAAAACTGCACACACGACTACAGTTAAGCTTTTCAATAATGAAGTCACTTTATTTATTGAGAAATTTCATCACAGGATACATGATTCTTGGCAGGGCAACTCCTGAGCAGGAAGCCTGCAGTTACAAAGGTATGCATAAAAGTGTATAAGGGCATATTGTTTGCCTTCTTTTTATTACAGGAAGGATATGGTTTGGTTGTGTTTTTGATGAGTTTTATTTAATTGTACACTGGGATTTTCCTAGACTTGAAGTTAAGCCTTCACAAATATTTTTACCCCTGCTGTTACGTAGATGTGGGGAGAGGCTTGCTCTGTGTTTTGCACTGGTGCTTTGCAGACCCTACACACAGGTCTTCATCCCTTGGGCATACCTTCCTGGCCAGCAGAGTTGGCGTAGAAATTGGGTAGGCATGAAGACTTCAGATAAATGCTGGGGTTAATAGACACTGGTCTAAGATGTGCATAAGAAGGATTCTGGTGAATTGATATTATTCCTTTTTAAATTTTAGCCTATAATCTTGAGGGTTGTATTAAAAAAAAACAAAAAAAAAAAACCAAAAAACCCCACCAACCTTACAAAGAAATCCACTGACAAAATGAACTAGCTAAAGACATTGATGATTTCTGCTTCCTATGGCTATTTGATTGCCTAATTACAGTCATTTTGAACTGATTGCATGGTCTTTTAATTTATTTCACAGCATTTGGCTGTAAGGAAGGATGTAGTGCAGGGTATTTTTTATAGGGGAGGGTAAGTCTTTCTGAAAACAAATGTTCAGTCCTTTCTAATTGAGGAGCTCTCTGCTTGGAAGACAGGAATGGACTGAAAGCAAAAGACTTTTATCTATCAGGTAGAGAACTGAAGGTTTTGAGTAAAAATAAGTTTGGAAACCTCTCTTGTTGAGCTGAGCATTTATCCAAGCCCTGGCTAAGCAGTCCAACTGTTGTTATATCTGGCTGACTCCCAGGCTCCCGGGTTAGGAACTGCTATGGGGTCTCGCTCCAGAGAATACCAGTTTCCCCATGCCAGCTCTCTGCTTCTACTCCAACCAGTGATAAAGTCAAGAAATACAGACATGCAACTAAAAAGAAGAATCTGGCTGGTTTTGAACCTGAAGAAACATTTATTCCACAGCTCCACTTTGAATTGGGGGTCAAGGCTGCATGTAGTTGTTTTAGGTGAGCCAGCTCTTTCCTTGTTCTTTGTACAGTTGTTTCTCTGGGGCGTTGTTAAAAGCCAGACTCCTCCTTCTGAAGTGTCATTTGCAAGTATAACTACTGACTTCCTCAGTGGCCTTCTTAATTGCTTTCTACTGAATTATATTTGTTAATCCAGTGTTACATGATACAAAAATGGAACCCAAATGTTTGTAATCAATTTTATTTTAGGACATAAAGTTTCAGATAGCTTTACCATTGAATTCTCTGCATTATAGATCTCGTTATTTTGGGCCATCAAGGCAAAACACTTGTACTGTGACAGAGAAGCAAAACTGTTCTTATAAGCATTGTGTATTCTGAGAAAAATGCTGCTATCAATCCAAAATACAATTAGAATTACTTTACCAGGTTATGTCAGGTTGTGAAAACAGTATCAGTAGAGGAAAAGAAAAATAAGTCTGCTGTGTTTTGCTAACTCTGGTTCTGGGCGTTTAGTCTGGCTGGATTGATGGGGAATGCTACAGTTTGTTATCAGTGGTTTCACTGATGCTTGCGAATGGTGCCTCTTATTGCTAGATTAGCACTTAAGATAATTCAAATGCAATCTCAGGGGGGTAAGATGTACACAAAATAACTGCCACAAACAAATCAGCCAATACCAAGAGTTACAATTCAGAAAGTTGACTCCGTGTATATTCTCAAGGTGTTTAAGTGCTTATTTTGACTGTGTAGCTACAAGAAACTTTTAGACAAATCCTTGCAAAGTCTATCAGATGCACAAGGAAATCTGTGATTAGATACATAGTCATTTTTGCAGAATTTTTGGCAGATGTCTGTAATATTTTTAAGATCCGTGTTACTGTGACTTCTGGGGCTCCAATTCTGCTGCTGGGCTGGGTGTTGTATAAACATGAACAAAACCAGTGCCCATGTCTCCTCAAGTTTACAACCAAACAGGCAGTAGTTATTGAACCCTGCAAATACCAATACAGCATTAATTTCACTTACAAATGGTCCAGCTGTTAATGTCACACAAATGCTTGCTCAGTCCTTTCTTTTAAGATGAGTTCTGCCTGAAATGGTTTTGCTAAAAAGAGCACAAAAGTCTTTTTGCTCCAATAAATTAACTAGAATGGGGGCTGATTCTGAAAAGCCTTGCACAATAAATAGCTTTGCTGGTAAGAATAGCTTCATTAAGGAAACTACTTTTCCTCCAAGAAATGTTTGCAGAATTGGGCCCGATGATAGCAATAAAAATTTTTTCTGCAAAATTATTTTAAGAGCATTTATATTGTTTACTCTAACAAAGAGACTCTGAAGATAGTGACCTTTGAGCTTTGATTCTAGAAGTTATGTGACTAATCGCATTTTTACAGATGGCTTTTTTTTTTTAATGTTCATCACAAACTTCAAGGGAATGCTTGAATGAGACAGGATTTGAGCCTAAGCTTCCCAAAGTTTTAGCATTGGCCTTGTACCAGTAATTATATAGAGCAAATTGATTTCATAAGATTAAGCTGTTGTGTTAGTGAAAACTTTGTGCAAGGAACTTGCATCTTGTTGGGTCTCACCAACAGTGATGAAGCTCACCTTGCTCAAAAAGAATGAAATACTGGTAGTTAAAAAAAAAACCAAACACAAGAATCAACAACAGCAACAAAATCCTGAAACTATTGTCCTGACAGGGACCTTCTGAAGTGCAAAAGACCAAGTACTGCTTTGGAACCCATCTGGACCATGATTAGGGGAACTCCTCTGTAGTGCCATATTTACTAGCCTAAAGCATATGTTGTTAATTCAGCGTGTCTTAAGTCACAGCCCCACATCTATAAAGTTTAAGCTCAGCAGGAAAACATGAAAAAGCACTCTTATATTAATCAGCAATGCCAGAAATAAACCTGTATATCAGGAATTTAAACCTCATACTGCTCAGATGAATGCTGCAACCTACAATATGCAGCAGGGCTGTGTATTTCCTGTCTGCGAAGGATGGATGTTAAAAAAAAATAAAAGAGTAAAGAAATGCATTTACTTAAAACACTTATCTTTGTAAGAGTGCTACATAAAATGTACATAAAAAGGTATTTTTCTCCCACAATTTAGGCAAACAGAATTTTTGGTTAGATATTATCACCTGGAGAGAGCCCAATAATAAGTAATTTAGTCTGGAGAGGGGTTTTGTACATTTCTGATTAATATTTACAAAAGGCTTTGTGTATTTTTGCTCTAACACTAATGAGGCAGCAGATCAAGTTTAACAAAAAGGACACTGTACATTGAAATATGGTATTGTGCCCATCAAAGTCTGCCTCCTCTCTGCTTGGCTTATGATGAATACTGTTCTTTAATAGCGGGCTGGTGTTCGTGAAAAACTTATTACAGAGACTAAGAGAGAAGCCAAGAATGAAGGAATGCCTGACTGGCAGCAATCAATCACTCCCTTTTAAAGATGAACTGATCCTTCTTTTTTTAAAGTAACACTTCATAAAAAGGTCTCAAACATAAATATGCAAAGCATTAGAGCAATTACATTCTGCGTGATCCCTGCAGTATTTCTGGTACATGGCTTGACTTTACTGTGGTGTATATAATGAATGCAGTAAAATGGCAAATCTCTCTAAAAGAAGACTGATATTTAGAGGAAAGTTCTTGCTGTAGAGTGTTAATTATCTGGAGCACAAAGTGAGATTATTTAGATTACTTTTAACAACATGTCTTCGTATAGGCTTTACTGTACTGAAGATTTTTTTTTTCTTTTTTGATAAATGAAGTTGGTATCTTTTTAAAAAAGGTAAATACATATAATCTATATACAGATACCAAAAGTGGACAAGAGACTAATATATTTAATGGCCATCACATACAAATGTGTTCATCTTTATGTATGTAATTTGCATATGCACTTTCTGCAACTGCAAATAAGCATTCAAACATACACAGCTTTAAAAGAAGTTGAGTTCTTGATATGTAGTGCAGAAATACTGATCTTCCTTTAACACATACTTCTTTGGTTGTGACTCCCCAGCTAGCAAGTTGCAGACCCTTCTTCAGTATTTAACAACCAAATTCTCGGAACACAACGTACTACTGCTAATGCAATATGGGAATGTTGGAAACAGAAACTAATGTAGAAGAGAATACTTTTTTTTCTAATCACCACAAAAACTTTGCTCTACACAGCAAAAGCATGGATTTAATTTAAGAGGTGCAGGCCAGATACTGCATCCAGGTACTAGGAATGTTTAATGACTTGTTATTTTTACCCTGTTTAGAGAATACACTTTCTGTTTCTAAGGTTCTGTTACTCTTTTTAAAAACAATGCTAAGAATGGCTGGACAGTTGCTGTCAAATGTAATGGATGGTAAGCTATAAAATGTTAATGAACTAGTAACTGTAGACTAATATTAGATGCAAAGAATGTTGTTTAATATGGCATAGTTGAAAAGCATGAGCATCGAAACAGCAAAATGTCAGTAGTGAAATACCTGGTGGGTATTTGAGACCTCCAGTGGGTTTAGACTTTGTGTAAACACTGTCAGGAGAGGAGAATCAGCTCAGGTTTGTGGAGTTCAGTGAAAGTCAGAAATATTTTCTTCCTTTCAGAACAGGAAAATGACATTTGGTGAAAACGGAGGTTCTTTCCCCTAGCAGAGACAGTGTGGGTTACTCATAAAAGCATAATGGCTTTCATTCAGAGGTGCCATATGGCTGCTTATAAGATTTCTGCACAGCACTTGCTGTAGCAGTAACTAAACAAATGGCACTATAGTACAATATAATACCTGTCAAGAGCAGTGATAAAGAATGTTTTATTTCTCTGCTCTCTGTCCTCTTTTCTTCCTTCTTCCTGGGAAGCAGCTGCCTGTGTGAGGCAGCACCCGCTAGATGGTACTGCCAGGCTTCTCCGAGCTGTTGCTTCTCCTCAGCCTCCCTGGCCTGTCAGGCGCCACCGTGTGCTCTGGGGCACCGGTCCCCATCACCTTCCCAAAGGAGGGATTGCGATGGGCAGAGGCAGCTGGAGAGGTGTGGCAGGCATGTTCTTCCCACAGCACTGGCGCCTGCGCCAGCAGTGGAGGAGTCTGGGGGACACAGTGCTCTTACTCTCTCTTAAGCCTTAAAATAAAGCCCAGATCTCCAAGTGCTGCTCAGCACCACGGTGACACTTATGGAGAGCCATCCACAATGGCCCTACTCCTGGACCATGGCAGAAAGGCCTTTAGTCCACCCTAGCTGAGCTGCTGAGAGCCCTATCATCATATGGGGAGCAGAGGGGATTCAGCACCTCTGAAAAGCAGGCTCAGACATCTTGGTGCCTCTCATCTCCTCTCTGGAAAATGTTTATTATCTTTCCTTCTTGAGGTTAAATTAATAAATGTGTGTGTCAGATGCTATGTTCCTTTAATAAGATGCAGCTATAAAATAATAGCAAACAAATATGTTTAACTTGCATTAACCCCTGTCTCCTTGAGTTCTCTGAACTGGTTAGCAATGGGCCTTGTTTGAATTTCTTTTAATTTTGGTAAAAGGTGGCTCCACCTGCTTCACATGAGCAGAGAGATGGAAAATACTGCAGTCTCTAATCACTGGATAGCCTTCATATGGTGTTTACAAAATAACGCATCTTCTCTCTGCCTGTGTCTTTCCCTGTAGGATCAATGCAAGCTTATACAAGCTCTGAAATATATTGGCTCCCTGATCAGCACCCTAACACGTATGCTCTATCATCTTCTCCTTAGGAATCACACTCTGGGGAAATTTGGTTCAAACCTTTCCTGATTAAAAGCCAGCAATGACCACATATGTAGTAAATGTGGGTTTTTGTATGCGCTTGTCTCATTTCTTAGTGTACTTCCTTTATGCAGTCTAAATTCAAGATTGTGCATGATGTATTCCTCAGTCCTTCCGTCCATCTGTCCGGACAGGCAGCTTGTTTGATGAGTTAACCATTCTGAACGTTTTAATATTTATGTGACTCTTGTGCAGCTCAGCAGTTGCTTTATGTGGGATTGCATATTTGATAAGATCACAGATTCACTCTGTGCCAAAGCTGAAGTCCTACCGAGGTCTGACTGTACTTCAGATGTCAAAAAAATATGAATAGGTGGTCTTAATGTTCTCCTCTGGTGTTATATCTGTCTATAGAGAATATAGCTTACAACAGATTAGAAGCAATAGAGGACTTGACATATACTGAGAGAGCAGTAAGAATGATGCTTGTTGACATTATCGGCTAAACCTGTAGGGGAGTTTTCTTTTTTTCTTTCGTTCTTTCTTCTATTCTTTCTTTCTTGCTGTGAAATTTGCTTATTTGTTCCCCTATGCCTTGCTCTTTCTACATCAAGTTCCAGTTTCTCTATCTAACAGTTTTGTCAATCTAGGCATTTTCAACACATTACCTATCTATACAAGTCCTTGTTTGGTACTGATTGCTGTTCTACCCAAACAGCTCACAGGGCTGGCTATCTCCCTATTGTTTAAATAATATTTATTTGCAAATAACCTGTGTAACTCTAATTCATGCTTATTCTGCCTAGTTAGGATTTCATTGAGTTAAACTGCCTTTATTTCTGTGCACCAATATACTGTGGTCCCTCTGCACTTTACACTTCATGTGTAAAAAGGTTTGCAGCAAATGCAATTATGTACTGGATAGACTTGAGTTTATGTCCACTTCACAATGCTTTGGGGATGTACCCGTATGTGTAAGTAATCTGTGATTCTATGCAAATGCATTTAGCATGAGATGATGAATTCACCTCTTGAGCAAAAGAAAAAATCCTGATTTTCAGCGTCTCAAATAAAACAAGCCTCACGAAAGATGGATTACTGTTGAATGAGTCATGGAAATTCCTACCAAAGTTTTGTGAAATCTGAATATGCAGTGGACTGGAGGAGAAGGAGAGGATATTTCTGCTGACATGTAATGTCTTGATCCTATCTTGTTCTTGTTGTTAGGAACAATTTCTGTGGTTAGATGCCCAAAACAGAGCTTGCAGACATGTGGATTTTGTAACTTCCATTGGGAAATTGCATCCTAGCATCAGCATATGGCTCTCCATAGAACACATTGACCTGAGTACTGAGAATGTCACCTGGGTCCTGTTAACACCAGTTTATAAACGTTGCTTTCAGAGCCTGGCTCCAGAGATGATATTATAAATGTGCAGCGGATGGAATATTACTTCCTTGTCAGCTTTAGATTTAAAAAATACAGCATGAGACATACTAAAACCTGAGATGAAACCTATTCATCGGTGCTGGTGCATTTGAATAGTACAATTTACATCAGTAGGTGTCAACAGCTCGAATTGGACAGTACTTCTATATGTCCCTAATTCATGGCATGTTAAATACAAAGTAGATCCATTATTTGGGCTCACAGGCATAGACAAGCCCTGCAGTTCCCTCTCTATCAGTGGCATAGTCTGGCTCTTAGCTCTTCCCCTCAGGGTCTCCATAAGCTGGTTGTGAAAGAGACTGCAGGCTACACTGCGTTGTCATTGGACTCGCACTGAACTGTACCTAGTGCTGTATGTCTTGGCGGAAGTTCAACACCGTATGTTGTTGGAATTCGTGGGCAACATACCAAGATGATGTGAGGACCCAGAAGACAAATTTGCTAATATGCAATCACAGGACATAGACACTGCTTTGTATTAGTACAGTATGAATCTGTATTCGATGCTCCCCCAACTGTTAGTATACAAGAGTGACCAAAAGGCTGACTTTCCACTGTGGAGGCTTTAACTAGATTTGAAAACAAAGGACCATAATACAGGGCTACAGTTTCTGTTTTTCTGAACCTGATATATCAATAGGTCACTGAAGAAGAAAATCTGGGATGGTTTCAAAGGTGGCACTCTGAAGTAGATGGCAGATGTGAAGTATTGTGCCATTTCAGCTCATGCACAATATGGCACAGTCTGGAAAGCAGGCGATACACATATGAGGGCATATTTGATGTGCCATCATCTCAAAGGATTGTTCCTTTATCTGAGGAGGGAACTGTAATCATGTGGAAGCGCTAACAGAAATCTAAATTGTGAAGAGTTATTGGCAGTCTGTAAAGTAGGAGTATGCCTAACATGCCATAACAAGAAAAGGTAATGCAGAACTGTAATTAACACAATTTTATTTTTAATTCACAAAAATACTGTTTATAGAGCTGCAGTGAAAGAATCTGACTCTTAATGAAGATTGATTGCAAGTCAGACTTTGCCTTTCGTTCTGCAGATTTTTGTTCACTACAAGAAGAAAGTGAGCTGCGAGTGAGATCATTTATTTGTAGCACAGAGTCCCTTGAGTATCCCCTCCTCTTTCATCACGGCCAGGGGGACTTCTTCACCCTCCTGAGGCACTGCAGCACAAAGGGTTCATGTGTCTTTCTCCCTTTTCTCCCTGCATATGACCTGCTTCTCCCCAGCTCTCAGCAGTTTCTGCTCCAAATAACAGGAGCCCTGTTTGCTGTAGTACAGTAGGTAATACCGTTTCCATCAGACTGCTGCCCCAAATCAGCTTGATTGAGCTCCAGTTAGGTCTTCTGCATAGAGTAGCACTGATCAATAGGGCCTGGCCAGTTAGTCTATCCGAACAGAATGCATTTTTTGACACAGGACATTTCGAAAGCACTACACAACCTCTAGGGACAAGTGGACATGCTCCCAAATTTCTGCCAGGTCACACTATCCACATCAGCATATTCAAGTCTATACCAGGCCACAGACTTTGCAGCACTTTCTGTGTTCCCCTTTTTGCTACAGGTTACACAAAGGTATATTGGAGAGCTGAGAGCAGAGGCTGGTGTGGGAAAAGTGAGCCTGCAGAGCATTTTGTAGACAGCAAATGGCCAGGGCTCCTCATAGGTCCCCCTTCTCCCTTGCCAGATGGATCTGGGTGGGATGAGCAGCCGTGTCTCGCAACCTTACAACCTTCCTCCCATGGGCAACATCTTCACTGACTGCCACGGTGATAAGAGGTAATCTCATGGAGCTACTCCTCATCTGCTCCAGGTCCACTTTGCTTCCCCAGCCTGTTTTGACTACAGGTTAATGAAGGATCATATGATCAGCTCAGCAGAAGTTGTACCGGGGTGCCTTTGCAGGAGCAACTTAGGGAAGAAACTCATTGAAGCAGGCAGAAGTCTTGCTCAGTTAAGCAGCAAGAGAAAAATCATTTTACCATAAGAGGTATGCAACACAAAAGTTAAGCTGCCCTTCATGTGTCAGACAAAGAAACTGAATATATTCCTGTCAATTCTTGTTTGAAGTATTTCCAACAAATTCCCTACACCCTTGTACTAACATAAATAAATGTAGAAATACCAACCGCTATATGAAATACTACGCAAGAGTCTCCATGTTTTGTAAAGCCATGTTCTAATCACACTGCAACAGAGTTTTCATTTCATTTTACTGCTAATTAAAACTGCAATATTTGGTAGCAGTAAATTTTACTGATGATCAAAACTGTTTGTATATCCTGTCACATAACCTATGCATTCCCAGGAAATGAGAGAGCTTGATTCTGCCTTCAGACAAGACTATATTTGAAGGAAAGTTGAATATCAAATGACACAAAAAATGCAAGACAAGATTCAGAAGGAAAGAGGTTTTCAGATCAGCAGTTGAAAGTAGAGCTGGATGAAACTATTGTATCAAACATTTCTTCAAATCTAGGCAAAGTTTTGACTGAAGCTTGTCTGTACAAAAAGTAAATTGGAGCAGAATTATGACTTCATGTGGAAAGTGAATCTGGGTTGAAGTGAAGCTTGACACCCGGAATCTGCTTTGCACTTCGAAATGGGACCAATCTGAGCAGTTTGTTCCCACCCCTACAAAGGGCCACCTCACAGCCCTGACCTTCTCTGAACTTTCAGCGTGTTTGAAGAGCGGGGCTCTGATCTCGGTGTTATATATCCGCTCACCTCTACTGAAAAACATCTCAAGGGAAATACAAAAGGGGTGCAAAACCCAAGTGAGTGGAAACAATCAAACAACAGAATTTATTTTTTTTCCCCGTGAAGCCCCATAAACTGAAACTGCTGAAGTCTGCATGGGAGTAATTAAAATGCTATATACCATGTGTTTCAAAGACTATCTGTACTTTCCACTCTGCTGCTAGTATCTAGCAAAATCAATCCCTAAATGCTGACTGCCATTCAGTTTTGAGGCAGAGAAGCTTTGAATTCCTATCCTGATTTGATTTTGGTGTTGTCTGGCGAGTTAAAAATCTGGGCCTTTTTCTGATGTGCAGGTCTGTTGTTCCTTGTCAGGATTTCATTGCTTCCTTTACTTTTTTTTCAGGGTTTATCCAGTTTACACATATTTGAAAGGTGAATTCATCCTGCTTTCAGCAACTCAGTTTTTCTCTCCAGAAGTTGTGTGCTCTCATGCTGCATTTTTTTTCACTGTGTATATTTAAAAAAAAATGTGCAATTTTGGCAGGGTTGGAAGCTACCCTCTTAAAAGCAAGGAAGAAATTTTGAATTAAGAGTAACTCAGTATGGTGTGACACTGTCCTCAGTTCACCCCATTATTCCTGTGTGTTGTGGCACATATGGCATTAGTACAGTGTGTAAGATTCCCTGTAAAGCTAAGGAGAGGTAGGTTGATTTAAGGACATGGTTTCCAGCCAGATTTTCAGCTTTAACTTTAAATTTCCTTTGTGTTTGGGGAAGAGAATTTTAAAGTGATTCTTAAACGTTGCTTCAAAGAAGTTTGTTTGTTTGTTTTTATAAAAGCTTCAAGTGACACTGTGTACTGGACTTCCTAGCTGCAATTATTTTAGAAAAGAGGCACATAATGTAAGTGAAAGTGTGAGATGTCGTGCCCTTTAAGAACCTCCAGATATTTGTTTCTCTGGGTGACAGTGGCAGTCTTCTTCTAAATGCTGTCCTTTCTTGACATGAACAGAAGTGCCTGTGAACAGAACAGTTTTGACCAAAAAGACCATCAATTATTCTGATCTTCTGGAGCTTTCTGTTGGATTGCCAATAAAATGCTGTTTTAAAATTAATATTGCAGCTTTTTGCGGGAAAAAAAAATTAAATGCAGAATAAGGGGTCCTGACACTTGGAATGTAGTTTGAAAGGTTGCCCTTGTCTGAGAGCAAAAAAAATTCAATCATAAATATCTGCATTTGAAATATCTAAGATATGCAACATGCTGCTCAAAAGTAAACTGAAGTATCCATAGTAATCATCTGGTGAATACTTTCAACAGATTATTTATTTATAAATATGAGAATATTTAAGAAAATGAAGTATTTTCAGACAGAATAAACAAAACCATTTTCAGCTAATAAATTTATTCCAAATGATCCTCCCAGCTCTAACCCAAAGGGACTGTATATTCTTGTAAGAGTCTTCCATTTCAAATCAGTCTTTAAGCAGGTAAGAGTTTTATGCCATGAAATACCACCTAATGATGTGTTTAGGATACAAAAGCTAATGTAAGAGTAGCAATAGCGGCTTTAATTTGTCAACAGCTTCCCCCATGAGAGTTTCATAGGGGTTGCAAATACCCTAGTCATTTAAATGCCTTATTTACAACTACATTAGGCACTTGCATACACTTTCCCATGAAAATGCTGCTGCCTACTTTCATTCACAATTGTTCATTGGCTTTGCAATTTTTAGGAATTTCGACTCCTAGTTCTATGGTGCTTTTGTTAATCCCAGTAATTACCTATCAGCTTTTTAGGCTTGTTAATTCCTTAGTTTTCTGGGATCTTTTGGTATAAGTTTACAGTTACATGAAAAGGAAATGGAATATTAAAAGAGAATGCATAGCTTCCTGCCTTATTTGGCACAGGGCCAGACCCACTAAGGTCCCAAGAAGTTGTAATTTGATGCCAGAAAGATAAGAATAACAGATAGGAAAAATGAAAGCTCCCCTGGACTCCAGACAAAGTTTTGCAAAGCAATAAAAGATGCAGGTGAAGGATTTTTAGGACCTGACAATAACATTGTCCATTATTGCTGAAAAGTCATGTGTAGGGTGAAAAAGGCAACTGTTCAACAGAGCAGAGCAACTTTACATAAGAATCAATGCCAAAAGGAATAAAATGGTGTGTCAAATTGAAATTTTTAGGGGAATGCAGGGAATTACCCACATTAAAATTTGGCTGTGAACTATGAGGCTAACACCTCTTCTCATATGCAATATGAATTGAGCCTTTTAACAACTGCAGATGGTCAGAACCTGTATTTCACTTGTCTGAGCCTGTATTTCTGCTATATATTGCAATTAATCTTTTTTTTGTTCCCTGTAGCTTTTTCGCATAAGAGGTACATAGAGTACAACATGGCTGTCTGGTAATGTTTGCATGTGTCCAACAACAATACTCATAACCCAGCAACAGCATCATGATTCAAACAGCACACAAAGCTAAAAGACTTCTGCATTATTAGATACCAGCAGAAGCACTGCACAGCCCTTTTTACCAGGTTGTATGATCTGCATTGGCCCTGTTCTCCATGAGAAGTCTCCACCTTCTCCTTCAGTGGGGCTGCAGCTAGGCACATGGATAGGGGTTGGGGCTCCCTGGCTTGCCCAAATTCATCTCATCCTGTTTGCAATATGAGGGCATCACTGGGGTTTGAGGGTCCTGGGAAGTAAGCAGGTACAATATGGGGTACAAGATGAGGGGTAGAGTTTCTTGCCACATTGAGGTGGAGGAGGGAGGATGACACAGTGATATACCAACAATCAACTTACTATGAGTTGGTCCCAAGCCCTCCAGCAAGAGCAGAGCCCCTGAAGAAGAGAGGATGGAGGGGACCAAGAGGGAGAAACCCTCGTCCTCTCTCACAGTTCCCCTGGATCCTTGACTCAAAAGGTTTCCTAGTAAAGAGTCAGTATTTGGGCAATTCCTGTGACTTTTTTGGTGCCATGATCACAAAGGACTCAAATGGTATTAGAAATAGTTAGGAAGAAATAAGAGAGGCACAGTAAATGTGATCTAGATTTTGTGGATTAAACTTTTTATTGGGTGTCATGTTGAAACACAATTTATTTGAGTGAAAAGGCTTGGTTAGAGAAACATAATTTTGAGAGTTTTAAAGAAGCATCCTGTCAAAATAGTCTGTTTTCACATTGCTTAAGTAGAAACAGCTCTTGGTTCTAAAATTCAGGGTAATTGGAAGAAAAACCTGTATAATCCAAATAAATGAACATGTGAAAACTTCAGCACCGGGAGAAAGTGATTTGAACTGATCAAAACTAAACACTTCACTTAAGATTATCTTTTTTTAAAATTAACTGATGACATAAACTTTTCTTCATTACTTGAGAGAAGGAAAATTTTAAAATCTTGAAAGTTTTCACAGGACAGGAAATTCATTTCCCATCCTTTTCTAAGATATACAGTACTTTCCTATATTTATCTTCCTATCCTTCTATGCAGGATAAGCAGGAATATAAATCTATAAGTGAAGAGACAGGTTAATATAAATGGTTTGAGTGAATCTCTTCTCTGATCGTTTTTTCCTTCCCTTGCTTGATGTCACTGTATGAAAAATCTCACACCACCAACAAAATGTATGGTAATAGTTCAAAACAAAATTGAAAAATTTCTAAAAGTTGAACTGGAAGCATTTTTGTCAGAGTTTATTGGGAGTATTTGTATTTTTTAAAGTTTAGGAAACTTTTATGACAAGTAGATAAATTATGAAACTCTACTAACATGGAATTAAATGGAATCTGAAAAGTGACAAACAGGAAAAAGAGAGAGCATATAATTTTAGAACACAAAAAGGTAACTAAATTTGAAAAATTGCATTAGTATATCATTTTCAGTATGTAAGCCATTAGACAAAAAGTGTAAATTACACCCTGTAACAAAGTAAAAATGTTTTCAATGTTTAAAGGTAATTTTGTATTACTGCTACTATTACTTAAACTCTTAGCTCTTATAAATATCTAAAGACAGGACCCCTGGTGATATTACCTGTGTCTTAGGCAAAGAGCAACAATTTCAATTCCATTCAACTACATTTGTATTTTGCCAAGTGCTATCAAGCACTGAGTTGCATAATTTGCTATCTAAGTGAAATAGATATTTTTCGTGCTGCACATTTATCACTCTCCTGTGGGCCTCGTTACTGACAATCAAATCATAAAAGATGTTCAAAATTGTCATGATGCACTTATTTTCTCATGATATTTGATACAAATAGTTTCTTCTACAAAAATGGCCTTTTTTAACTGTAGCATTTTAGACTAGTCCTTAAAGAAACAGGATGCAGTTGTTTTTTAGCAGATTCTACATAGGCATGTGAAAAAAGACAGCTTTTAATAGCTGATCCTATTTCTAAATATATCACTTGAGTCTCATTTCTAGGAAAGGAGGAATTTATACTAAGTGTAAGCTGATAACATAGTAAAATAAAAATACAGAAGAAATTCTATTTGTACCTGTAAGTCTTGCTTTTAAATTTTTTTTCTTTTCTGTCTTTTAATATGAACTCAGACATTGTGAAAAGTAATTTTGAATTTGTAGAAGAGTAGCTGTTCTGGAAGTTGTAATACCCATGTCACCTGCACTACCCCCTAATATACTGTAGTATTTTTGGGAGTACCATCACAAAATCATTAATTCCCTAGGCCTGTTGAATCGTCACTGCTGTGACTGATAAGCCAGCACTAAGAATTTCTCCTAACCTGGAGCAGGAAGTAGATTGAGGACATTAAACTAATTTCATATGAAGCCACTGGACCTCAGGGAATAATGGTTCTGTCAGTAATGGAGGCGGTATCTGGTTATGTTGCCTTAAACTGGCCACTCATGAAGTTCAGAGCCAGGTGTGCTTTTAAAGAGCATGTACAGCTCCATCCCCAAAGCAAGGTAACAACTCACCCCAAATAACTTGTGAAGCAGGCTTGAAGTATTTTATCATATTGTGCAGTAGACCCAACAGATCTCTCCTTGAGCAGGCAGTCTCCTTAAAAAAGAAACGAAGGAAGCAGGATGGCAGGAGGATGCCTGCCTGCTCCGTGAGTTTTCGCTGCATTTTAAGCAGGAGACATCTTGAGGTTTGTGCTTACCCAAATACTTATGCTTGCAAAAGCAAAGCCCATAAACATTTGTTTAAGGCTGCCCTGACATACAGAGTATTTAAACTTTTCACTACTGCTGCTTGTGAGACATATCAAAATGTACATATTTTTTCCAAGATTTTATTCCCTGCACCCTTCTCTATGATTTGATGTGCCAGTTAAAAACTGATAGTCTCTAAGGCTATGATGGAGATAGGTGATTCGTGGTAGAAATACGGCACCACTGACCTCATGCAAAGGAACAGCTGATGTTACAGTAAGAAGATGCTGGATATTTATTTGTAGGTATAGGGGAGAAATATATTTGTTAGTGAAATGGAGCTTGCTGCAGAGTGCATAAAGGTGAATTATTTGTCAGAAGACTGAAGGAGGTTTATGCAATATAGTATTATTGAGCTGGGCTATTAGCAGAGTGAATTGCTATTGTGACATGCCATTAAATTGTTTTTAGTGTCCACAAAGGTATCATTCTGGAGCAGGCTTGGTTAGTAACAAAGTTATATATTTACTGGACAGCAGCAGATCTCAGAATAAAAATAGTCTATCTGACCATAAAGTAAAATAAGAGAGAGGAGGGTCCTGTGCTGGAAAATTTGACCTTTCGCATCGCTTCCAAGCACTGCTGAATTAACCACGAGCAATTTTCTCCAACATGCACAGCCCCACAAAAACAGGACTTTGGCCCTCGTGCCTTATGTGCAGGAAGGAGTCCCAGTGAAATAGCCTGTGAGCAAACAAGGAGTCAGAGCAATGTGGAGCATTGGCTTCGCCTTGCTGCTGGCTGCCGCTTTGTTTATATGCATGATGCCTTCCAGCATTTACATATGGCACATAAGCTTCACCACCCTTGTCAGACCACCTTATGGCAATGACTCCAGTCCCATCTAGTCTTCTCTCTGTTTTAGGCAGGAGGATTGGAAGTTTCTGTGGATTTCTCCAAATCTTAGGCAAGGCTTTGTTTGAGCCCAGGAGGGCTGCAGGGGTTCCTCTTACTGACAGTCAGTGTTGCTGACTGACTCAGCTTGGAGTCATCCAGACCTTGTTCTTCCCTCCGTCACTTTGGAACCAGAGTTCATATACTACATCTTTTGCATGTTGCAAAAGACGTTATTAATCTTCCCCCTGTTGTCACACAAAAGCGGGTTACAAGCGAATGAAACTGCTAATAGAGAATAAGATTAGAGAAACCATAGGCACAGATAGAAACATTAGGACTGATTACAATGTTCCATTTTTAACTTTGGAAAACATACAACATTACAGCATTCAATCAAATGCCTTTAATTTAATTATATTTATATTCTGATTGGAGAAAGAAGAAAAATTTGCCAGGAGTAACATGTTAATTTAAAAATGCAAAAACAAAGCAGGAACTCTTAATTTGAGATTTGTTTAGAGGGGAAAAAAGATAATTAAATATATGTATATATGTATATATAGTTATACATATTAGATTAAATGTTTTAGAACATAAATCAGTGAAAGAAAAGTAATAAATAATGCATGGTGAAAATGTGATAATGTTTATTAAGAAGCAACAGCCTTGTCATCTTCATTTTCTTCTTCAGTGATTCTCCCCTCAAAGGGTTCACTCATTTGGGACTCCCTGCAATTTAGCCTGAGGCCACTCTCTCTAATTCTTGGTTGGAAATATACCTGCTTTGCAAAAATAAGTTAAAAGCAGAACAACTGTGCACACTGAAGGTCTCCCCATTAAGCTCCTTAAAGGCCAGATAGTGAATTTTATGCTTTTGTTGCTGTGGAAATCTGGAGACAGACAATAGCAATCCAGAAGGAGAGAAGGAAGGAGAAGGGGAAGATGTGTGAGAGAGGAGACTTGAGCCAAGGCTGCTGGGCTCAAAACCTCTTCCTTCCATTTAGTGATCTTCTGACCTGAGACATGACATATTCCTCACTACACTTTTCTTTCCTGACCTGTAGAAAAAGCTTTCTGAACCTATAGCAATGAGCACAGCCTGTGCATCTACACACACAGATCAAAAGGGCCAAACAGCCCTTCCTGCCCTGTGGAGCTCAGTTTACCACCAGTGAAAAGCCCTGCTCCTCCACAGGTGGGAACTGGCTCTGCTGGAGCTAACTGAAGCCTGAGGATTTGCATTACTTGAGAAGTGAAGGTCTGGGAAACAGCACAGAAGTGCAGAATATTATTATTCATTAAAGCATTGTTTGTAATCAGGCACCTTTGCCCTTCTTCTTTCTTTGTCTAATCTTTTGTCCCTAGCCAGAATAATGAGGAAATTTAGACTACCAGTTAAAGAACTTTAGTACCAATAATTTGCAGTAGCTAAAACAATATGTTGACGTTAGTATGCTGTGACATATAAGCTGCTTAATTAGAGTTGCCATTTAATCTGTTTCTGTTCATTCATTTGCACTTGACTAATACAGGAAAGAAAGTATACCCACCTAGGTTTAACAAATATGAGTCAATCTTCATAGTGTGGAAACCGGAGCGTAATGATGATGTGTGCATAGAGCAGGCGCTAAATTTGTACCTTCAATCACATATGTGAATGCAAAGAGAGATCCACAACTGAATGTGTGTTATCGCGCACAGATGTAGGTTCTCATTTCTAAATGTCTCCCGCAGTGGATAACATTATCTTGCCGGTATATTTATGCTTTTATTATTTACTGAAGCTTTCCATGGGACATAACTCTAAATTATCCTTCTGTGGTTTATTAGAGTCTATGGGATTTTATTCATCAGCCCAGCAAGGCATTAGCAAAAATAAAAAATATTCATGGTGTTCGTTGTGGCATAAATAGATCAAAAATATACACTTGGACTTTAGGTAGAGGGTAGATACGCATTACAGAAGTACAACCACAGCCAGTAAGAGCCCTTTATGCTATGGAGCAATGTAAAGAGGCCCTGAAAGGGTGAAATTACATTTACACTCCCTCTAAGGCCCTTTTATTGCCCATGCAAAATTTGCATCTCTTTTTCTCAATAAATGATATAACATTCATAGTAAAGCTTACTTTACTTGATATATACGATAAAGGAAATGTTTAAAGCCTAGAGGAATGGAAGAGATGAGTGAAACACATGTATACACAGACACCTGTGCACCTGTTCTGCTCCCCAAGTTATTAATGCAACCATTTCTTTGCAAAACAACAGTGCTAGGTGTTGGTAATGAAGTGAGAGCCAAAAGTAGGCACTTTCTTTTTCTTGAGAGTGAAAGCTAGAGATGAGTTAATATTGTTGTGCTACAGAAGAAGGGGCTAGAAGTGCATCAGAAAAAAAGAAGTCAGCACAGAAGCAGTTTTCAAGATGAAATTCTGACTGCAGCTTTGGGGTCCAGGGTGGGGAGGGCACCCATGCATCTGTCTTGGACACAAACTGTGTCCATTCCCAGTGAAACAGCCCAGTGAATAGCCCTGCTCCCTATGTTTTTACTCAGAAAAGATAATATGTAATTGCTTTTACTTCTGGTTTTCGGTTAATGACAGAAGCAGAAGTACCTAAAGTGCTACAGAAGATCATGTTCTCAGCCTAATCAGAAGTGGGAGGGCTTGAAATCCCCAAGTACTAATTTTAGCCCAACTTGCAAAATCAGGGAGATAGTTTAGATGAGTACGTGTATACTCCAGCCCTATAATTTTTCAAGTTTCACCTACCACAAACAATAAAAGGCATCTCAGAAGCTCAGGAAAGCAAAAGTAGATGGTCTGATATTTATCACCCCACCACTAAAACCTTCCAAGGCTGAGAAATGCAGATAGCATAAGAGGACTCAGAGTGAGAAATACAAGATAAAAAATAGTACAGCGTTCTTCAAATGATAGATTAATTTTTCAGCATAGCTAAAATTGCTATAACCTCAGTTTCATGAGTCAGCATGTCTGATAACATTAATATATAGTAAAAAGAAGTAAGGTAACACCTGGCTTTTTTTTATTCAACTCAGCTAAATTTGGATATAAAACCAGACCTGCTTTTCATAATTAGAAATTTGGTTCAGCTACCATGAACCAGGTGTATGTTTAAATGAAAAGATTTGATCCTTGTAAGGATTAAGGGCACCTTTATACTGTTGTAAAAGTTAAAGAGGGCTCAAAATGGTAAAACCTATATTTACTCATTTTAAAACCCTTTAGTAATAAAAATACAGTACAAAGTATAAATGCAAATCAATATTATTTTTTTTTCCTTTCTGTACTTGAGGTAAAGTTAATATTAAAGCTTACTTTCCTTCCATATTTATGCAAATATCCTTACCTAAAAACAGCATCAATTTTTTTCCATTAAAAAGGTCAAGAAAAAAAAAAAAGAAATCTTCCTTTTATTTTACATCCAGAACTTGTTGCCTGAGATCTTGGTGAAATAAATTAATTTGTTTTGTTTAATTATTGATACTAAAACTGTTGAATCAGTATCTAAAACAAAGGATTAAGATCTGCAGTTTACAGAAGAATCTCTAACAGGAAATTTCTCTTCCATTATGTATATTAGCATCCACAGCTGGGTCAGCAGATGGATGTGTGCTTAGAAGCTTGTAGGCGTTTTTCCCCATAAAATATTTGTTGAACAAAAAAACTGTTCAGAGCAGGGTGGGCCTTACTGGAACAGATCAAAATAGACACTCTTCCTTATTGCTTTTTAAAATATAGCTTTACCTATGTGTCCTACATTCAGCCAGCAGCTACCACATGCAAGTACAGCTCCACCACATCTTGCCATTCCTAAGCCCAGTAGCTTTTAAAGATGTTCTTGAAGTCCTTTGTTTTGCATCACTGATACAAATGGATCTCTCCTTGCAGTAGGACTTTTCCTTACATCAGGATTTTGGATTGCTACTTAAAGTGCAAACTATTCCTGCAGCAAAAGGATAGTTATTGGTTTCTAATCTCACTGACATAATCAGTCAACAGGTTCACACCTCTGTACCTGGGGTAATCTAGGGTGGTCAGACTTTATGAGACACGACCACAAGCAAGCCAAAACGTGTCTATCTCCACACACAGTCCCATCTAATGCAGCGTTTGGAATTACATAAACATACAAGTCAAGTCTATTCTGTCGAAAGACAGACTGACAGAGAAAAGTCTGTGCAACTACTACAGTCTCAGTGGTGCTGTCTAATAGTCTTATACACCATATAAGACCAAAATGATTGTTTTCAGAAGAAACCATCAGTCCATAATTGGGGAGTTCACTTTCATCCTCACACAGGTCAGGTGACTTGTCTGATTAAACAGCCGGGTGCTCCTTAGAGGTGCCTGGCTTTGGAGAAGTTGACAGCATAATTATCAGGGATGAGCAAACAGGTTTTGCCTATTTTGAACAACTCAAATGACCTAATTTTGAAATTTAGCCTTGAATTTGCAACTTACTGAATTTACAGTGCCTGTGTAATTACACTGTAATTATACATTTCCATACTTGCCATAACATCACAAGGACTAATTAGATTGGGTGAAATTTCTATCCTGACTTGCACTGACTAGTAGTTAAAATCATTGATCCTATTGGTTGATTCAGTGTTAATGAAAGTATTGGAAACCAGCCCATCTGAATATAGCCCGAGTTACAGAGAATAATATAGATGAAAAAATGACTCATTGGATATAGCTTGTAACATTTGCCGCTTATTTATTTCAGGTATTTGTAGCTGTTGTTTTAATGAAAGGCTCAGTTTTGAATGCTTTATACACAGGTTATTTAATTCCCTAGATTGCATTAAATTTCCAGTGTTGGGAGGAAACTGGCCTGGAGTATGAATGTTCGTGTAACTGCTGAATACACTGAAACGTATTTGTCTTTACTATCTTTTACTGGAAAAGTTAAAGTCTGTCTTTTTATGAGTTAATTTTGTTTTAGAAGAACTGTCTATTAAATACAAGTTATTAACAATTACTGTTTATGGACAAACTCATTTAAAAAGCTGCATGTTTAAAGGTTTTAACTACAATATTCCTTTTGAATGAGTTTTTTAACTGACTAGTAACTTGTTGATATGTGCTACTACTCATTAATATAATATCTTTCTCCTAATGTGCACTTTGGTTATGTTCATTTGATTTCTGCAGACAAAAGTCTCAGAAAGACATATATCCACAGTACCAATGGTGTGTAAAAACATCTATTATAGAAAAAAATGTAACTACATTATAGTTTAAGTGCCAATGTGCTGTAGACTCAAAAAAATAATTCTTATTGGTACAAATGGGTTTTTTTATGTCCCAGTAGTCATTTTGGTCCTTGTGCTACAGAGGGTCAGAGCAAGGGGAAGATTCCCATCTTGGTAGAAAACAGAGCAATCAAAAAGAATTTTTTTTTCTTCCTATCAGTAGACAGGTTTGTTGACAGTAAGGCTCAAAAATGTGTCATTTCTGACCAAGATGTCATCAGGAAAATTGTGTCAGCTTCTGGTCACAAACACACAGAAAGGAAGGGGAGGGGCATATAGAAGAGCCAGAAATGTGATGGAGGTGCAGTCATAAGGAGTGTGATAGAATCAACATCAAGTCCACGTTCTGAATTCAGAAGAACAGGAACTGACACTCAGGTTTCCCGCATCCCAAATGAGTTCCCTGACTATTGAGCTATTGAGCCATCCATCCTCTCAGCTTGTGGAATTCCTGCACTTTATATACAGGATCGGATATTTATCAGCTGAACATGACAGTAAGACCTCAGATTAATATCTCTATGTCATAGGTTGGCCCTATTAGTGGCATAGTCTTGCACATGCCTGTTTCTGTGTGTAAATAGATAAACACAGATCATACTGAAGGTCACAGGCTCAGCTAGGTTCTCAGCAAGCACCAGTCCTCTGAATGAGGGGTTCCCGTGTACCATTAGGCGTATGCAAACTCCATCAAATATACATGGGAAACTAGAAGAGAAGCTCCAGCTTTTCTCCAGGAGAGAAGGGGACCATCCGAATGCCTTATTCTCCGAAATGGGCTGAGGGTTGAGTAGAGGCACTGCCTCCACTTTGGAAGAAGGAGGAGTTGTGGTGGGAATCGGGCCACCTCCTTGGCAATGTGTGACCCTCTGTGCAGCTTGCCACCAAGGTTATGAGGGATCTGTTTGTTGATGATGTTAACAGTAGCGCTGGAGAACCAGAGCCACCTACGACCCTCCAGTGGTTATTGGAGACCTTTGCCTCACTCCTTGGAAAGGCTGAGAGCTGAGGTCCTGCCCCTAGGCCTCATGTCACTGCTTAGACAGGGGCAGTAAGAGAAATCTAGTCCTTCCACTGTAGAAGCTCATAATCACTTGCAAGTTATTTTCTGTATGAAAACTACTATTTCACCTACAGGCCACTGCAAGTCTACCTGGTATAACCCACACAGCTTCTCCTGGCCTGCAGCAGTGTCTGGGACTCGTGCAGGACTTGCACTTTCTGTTACCCCAAGCTTCACGCGGTTTGGAGGGCAGAGCTCATGGTGATGTCTTCGCTGCCCCACCAGTGAGCACTCGGGGCCCATGCGCAGCTTGGTGGGTTTAGAGCAACAGGGGCTGGGAGGCTCTCTGAAAACCTGTCTACTGTACTGTAGACCTTTGGTCGTGGCAAACTGAAACGCTCTATTGCATGCTCCTCTTTCACTGCTGAATGAAAGGAGCCTGAGGGATCATTAGTATCCTTCCATCACTTCCTCATTAGTTCTTAGATAGTGTTTTAATGACAGCTTGAGAGGCTCAGCATCCTGCCCTCTTACTATTTATGATCCCCACAGTGCTAATGTGCACTTAATGAGAAATTCTTGTCTTGCTTGTAAATCCTGTAGCCGGCATTCAATTTATTGACAGATGTTTGCTTGGGCCTCTTTAAAATTACTTCATAAATCTTCCAGGATAAAAGGCCTCAAGTTTGGTTATTAAGACAGGCCCTTGTTGACAGTTTCATATTTAACTGTTTGGAACTGGACTGTCAGGGCTGTAATGGAGTGCACGGCGGAGGGTTTGCATTCTTCGGGCTCATTTACCATGTTTTCTGCACCTATCAGGTTTTTTCTTTTTGAAGTGTGTTGACTGTCCCTTATAATCCCTTTAGTTAACTTCTCTGTGACCTCTTTGTGCACCGTACTTACTCATTTAGCATATCAGTGTGTCAGCTGTGATGAAGTGTTTATGCTGATATGAGCTGAGGGCTGAGCAAGCGTTACATGCCAGAACCTACTGGATGTAATGCTGATACGAACTGAGGGCTGAGCTAGCACTTCATGCTGGAGTCTACTGGACATTTCACAGAAAGCCAGAAGTTTGCCGCCTCCTCCTTCCACCCTCATATTTCATTATTTTCTCCTGCTAGGTCTGGGGCCATGTCTTGTAAAGCCTGGCAGAGGGCTGCTCCCAGAAGGTTGGGGAAACTGGGATTTGGAAAGAAATCCCTGTGGCCCTTGAAATGCATCCTGAAATGATCTCTTTCACTCTGTGGTCCCCAGTGCTGCAAGTGCTGTAATCACATCTGTAGGTATCAGTGCATTGCGTCTCTAATCCCTCAAACCTGCTTTTAGCTGAGGAGCATCTGTGTTACTCTGTTGTAGCTCTGTTTGCCACAGGTTACTCCGAGGCACAGGGACTAGGGGATAGTTTTCCACTTCTCTCATGGCTGTTCAAAATTTCACAAAGCTTTAAAAAATGTACCATTGAGTGACATATATTAGAGAGGTCTGGCCCAAATCCTGTAGCATTTAGAGTGTGCAATGACAGCATGTTAGGCCATTATTTTAGAAGAGACACTTTTTTTGTCCTCACAGTGAACAGAAAAGATTAAAAATTTAGTGAGCTGCTAGAAGATTGGGATAATTCAAATAGCTATTAAACCCATGACATCAGCCAAATTCACTCCACTTAAGTCCGTCAAAAAACATTCAGATCAGACATTGGACATTAATGAGCATCTCAGCTAAAATAAAATGTTTGGGCTTTTTTTTGCTTACTTGGTGGTGCCATGTTATATTACATTGCTTGAGTAGTGTCACATCACATTGTGTTACTTCTGTGGGATCCTCTGCTGACATGACACAATGCTTTTTATACTTATAAAATATTTTTGATTGGATACTTGCCATCTGATTGCTTTTGTTTAGCCATAAGGTTTAGTAAAATTCACAAATATATGTATTCATTCAACAGAACAAGGAGCTGAGGTAGTTAGCTACCTACAGTTGGAGCTACCTAATTTCTTGTGTATTTGTGAACATGAGGAGACTGGACTTTACCAAGCTTAAAAGTCTACTGAGGTTCAGTGTTCACTTGAGGAACTCACCGAGGTTTGAATGATCCCATTAGGATGCTTGCTTAGACGAACAGAACACGCCTGTGTGCTTTTTCCTGAACAGGAGCCAGAAAAACCTCTCCAACAGAAGTCAGACCCCACAGTATGTTTCTGCATTCTCATCCTGCAATTAAGATGAATTTAAAACCATATTAATCAGAAAGGCCTCAAGGAAATGATACCAAAGGCAGGAGGCCCTGAGATAAGGCATTAAAGAGAAAGGAAGAAAAAACCAAAAAGTGTTATTTTTTAGCAATTTTGCTAGTACCTCTAACATTAGTGAATGCTAAAAGGCCTGGCAGGCACTAACTAGGTTGTGAATACAGCCAACAGAAGAGGTTAAACGCTACTTGAAATTTAAAACAGGATGATCTGTGTGAGTTGTTCTGTCCTCCTGTAATTTCTAGGAGGAACAGAAATGTAAGGCCCTAATGCCAGCAGTTATGTATGGGCATTTATGGGTTCTGTAAAATAATAAAAAAGGATGACGCTAACTGGGATAAGGAGGAGCCTGAAAGCCCATGCAGCTGCCACCATCATCTTCAGTCTGATGAAACTTGAAGTTATCACTGTCATAGTCCACAGCAGCTTAAAGTCAGAGATTGAAGGGGAAGGAAGAAGAGAGCACAGTTAGTTGGGATAAAGAGGTCTGGGAACAACAGAAGGAGAGACCAGGCACCCCACGTTCATGCAGTTTGTCATCTATTTTGATAGCTAGTGTCACATGCTGGCAGGTGTAATGGATGACAGCAAACACATTTCACTAAATGTCTTTGTCCCAATATGCTGCAAGGGACATGTGAAGAAATGACTATTTTGCAAAATTTTGATATATGTGAAGTCTCCTTATTAATAGCTTGCTACTGCTCCCAGCTGGATTCAGTGGTATAATCCCTGTTGGGTTGGAGAGGAACAGGATTGCACCCTGAAGGATTTGTGCTTAGCTGTTACTTCAAGAACAGATTTGCCAAAGAAATGCTCAGAGGAGAGAACAGAGTGTTCCAGCACACACAGGTAGAAGCTGGTATTTCAAACTGAGCACACTGGGCAATCTTTGCTCATGATTCATCAGTCAAAACACGTCAATTTTATCCCAGAACAGCTAAAAAAAAATCTGCAACTACTTGACAAGTACATTTTTGGTGCAGGTCCCAGTTCTTTCCCAGTTGGCCCATTGGCTTGTCTGTCAGCATCTCTAGCGCATTGTGGAAATTTAACCCTGCAGCATGCTCAGTTTGCTGTTGTCCTGTTTTTCTCAAGTGACTCCAGTACTTGAGATTCTCAAAGGTGAAAAGAGCAATCTGACATTAAATTCTCACAAAAACTCAATGGCAAATAGGCATCTAAATTCCCCAAGTGCTTTTAAAAATCTTCTCTTCACAACCAGGACTGCCTTTTGGGTTTGTTTCATCTTCTGTTTTAAGGCTCCACCTGATCGTCTCTCACTTGCTTGGTTTGGTGAATTTTATCTACTGGCTCAGGATTTCTGTTTGGTTTTTGGTTTCTCCGGAACATAATATTTTTTAATTGTCATTACAAATTTCAGACTTTTGCTACATGGGGTTATAATTCTGCCTCAACAGATTCACAGTTTTGATCAAAGCTTAAAATATACTTGGCTAGATCTATCCTGATGCAACAATATTGACATTACAGAATGTTTTTTTCTTGGCATTATCCTAGTTATTCTTTTTTTCTAATGTTCTGTTCTGTAGTATGTTTTCAGGATATCCTTCAGTGCTTGCAGAAACCCCTTGTTAAATTTACAGAACTGTTATGTATTCTCTCCTGAAGGATATTTTAATTTTCTCTCCTAATGGAGAAGGATAGCAGCGGAAATTCTACTTGCGAGTTATCTTTCTTAGTGAAAAACTGCATCTGTTTCAAACTGAGAAGTGACTGTGGAAGCCAGAAAGTCTCACTCAGCTGTATCCTCAGGAAATAGAATAAGAAAAGAAACTTTGCCCCAGGTGCTCCAATTCAGTCTAAGTCCAAGTTTTGCTATGAGGTCATGTTTCTTCTCCTGAACCAGAATGAGCAGGCTGCAGAACGTGGTCAGACTGAGGGACGAACAATAGATGATCCCATGTAGAGTGTCGGTTAGGACACTTTACATTTCTTGCAGTTTACTGTTGTTTGTATCTGTGGTTCCAGTGCATTTGTCATCATGGTATAAAATGGATCTGCAATTAAGAGCGAAGGACACACAAGCAGCACTAGTCTCTGTCACTGTTGGTTTGCTGAGAGATTGCATCATTAGTGCTTGAAGTGTTTGGTCCTGCACTGTACAGGCACAACCGCATGTTGTTCTCTGCTCCATCTCACCTTTTATACAGGGGCTTGTGTTGCTACACCATTTGTCATGGTAGAGAGATATAAAAATGTGCTTTCAAACTAACACAGAGCTTGATCTTTATTGAAATTTGACAATGGCACATTGGACTTCCACTACACTCTTCATTTCTTCCAGTTGGAATAGCATGTATCTGTTGGCCAAGTAATTTCACTACATCTCATCTTCAATCACTACTCTTTGGTGGGATCATTTCTCCTATATCCTTAGATTGGGTTTTGCGTCTCAAACTCACTGACATCATAGGTGGACTTGATAGGTTGAGCTGCCTGATGATTACTACCTTTCTACTTTCCATAAGAAACCTATTCTTAATTTATAGAAAGACAAAAATCTGTCTATGCAATGAAAATTTTCTGTGATCTATGTGGGCTACCATTGATGGATGATGAAAGGCTTGATATTAATGCCTTGAATATGTATAATCCTGAGCTGTCCATGTTCTAGGGTTAGCCATCATTCAGTTCATTTTATACATTTCATCACATTGACTTAATGTAGAGCATGAAACCATACTGGAGCACTTATAGTAGCCTAGATAGTGTTGGAAAATCTGAGGAATTTGCTCCAAAGTTCTCCCTAGGCTATTGCTGCTGATAATCAGCATCTAAAATGTGATGAAATTTCTTTTGTTAACTTTGCCTGCATACTTAGTTGTATTTCACGTCACTTTGGACTCCTGATTAGTTTTTTGTACACACAACTGTATGCATCAAATTCAATAAATGTGCAGGAAAGGCAGCATTATCACCCAGCTCCTTTTGAAAATGCAGCCTCAAGGGATATATTTTCATTGCAGCATGTGGAGCTTTTGTCACATGACATTCGTTAATCTTTTCAGAAACCCTACAGCTGAATTCCGGGGAACACTATAAATGTATCCTTGCATTTCCAGCATGGGCAGAAAGACAAGCCAGAATTTTTCTTTGGGTCTAATTTTGCTACCTTTATTCCATGGAGCTGTGTTTACCCATGAGAGATGATTCTGTAAATAAGGACAAGTTCTGTGACTAAGGACGGAAGAATGGTTCGTTTGCTTTATCTTTGTCTCAGGAGATGATGGCATTGTGTGTGCTCTGTAACAAAATCCGGAAAAGGCTTTGTAACACAGTCACACAGAAGGGGAGCGTCCAACAGTTGGCTGTGAAGAGCAAGAATGGATTTTACACTCACGGTAGTGGTAGTAGTTATTTGTAAAAATGTCCCCACTTAGGGATTAGAAAAGACTTGTCCTGTCTGTGTGCAAAGTCCTGCTTTCATTACTCCATGTGTAGTCCCAGGGAGATTTGCTTTTCTCATGACTGCTAAATATTGTTTAATTACCCAATGACCAGTTGGGCTCCCTTTTTCTCTCCAGCTGCTCTGTAAAAGGAGAGTGGCAGGACTTAATTCTCTTATCAAGAAGGGCATCACAGGGTAAAAGGTTTTGCACAGTTTTTGTCTGAGCTCTGGGCTTGTTGTCTGCCTGCTAGGCAATGAAAAAGTGGCTGCATGGCTTAGGCAGCCGAAGTGATTTGCCTGCAAAAAAGTCCTTGTGAAAACATGTATGATTTTAAAAGACGCTTAAGAAAGACCTGTCTGACAGAAAAAGGGTTCAGAATTAAATTTCCCCATTTCTCAAGTGTTCTTGAGAAGCCAGGATTTTGGTTCAGTTCCATTACTGAGAGAAATTAAATCAAATGTAATTGTGGATATGTCAAATCCGAACTCCGACCGCAGCTCATGCAAAGTTGTCCAAGCTGATTTCCCAGGCCAGGCAGGAGCAGGGCCGCAGGAGCCCAGGTGCCTGTCTGAAGCAGATGCTGCCCGAGGTGGATTGCTATTGTGAGATTAGTACAGGTATGTCTGGAAGAGTTGCAACTGCACCTTTGGGTTGCCGCCGTTTAGACGTACTTCGAGCCTTAAACTGCAAAGCCATTCAGACAGCCGCAGTCCCTTAGTCTTTAAACTGCAGCTTGCTACTTAAAACCTACTAGTTCCACTGCGCCTGCCTCCCTTCCTCCTCTGGGCAAGGCCCCCTGGAACAGCCTCATGACAATGTACTGGTCAGCTCTTTTCTGTTTAAAAAAAACTCCAACCAAAAAACCAACAAACTTGATTTCCTGTTCTGGTGAGCCATATATCACTGACGCTCCCATCTGTGCCGTTTGTCTGTGACAGAATGACAGGTGTCATTTATCATTGGAGCTTGAGGAAGCTGTGGGAAGAGGGATTGAAATTTTTTCTGGAAGCAGTCAGTGTCTACAGACTGCCAGATCATTAAAAAGGGGGGCTTTCCAAAGAAAGCTGTGTGTAATGTGATTGCACTTACTGTCAATGACAGGCTGAGAGAAAGAAGAAACATCAAAAAGAGAGAGAGAGAGGGGGAAGGATCGAAAGGGAGAAAGGGAGAGAAATGAAGTTTCTGCCAGGGGCATTTAAAGCTACAGCACAACAAATGCAGGAATCCTTTTTTGGTTTGGTTTCAGTATCTGCATACTAAGTACGGCCTTTGGAGATTTTAGCTCAGCTTGGAGTGCCAATAAGGAAACCAAAACAGGAAACTCCTTTAACAGCACTTATTCGCATCACATATTATTTAGGGCACTGTAACAGAGTTTGTACTTTAAGGAGCGTGTCTTAAAGCACAATGACTTAAGACTGGAATAGGAGCTAGCAGAGACAGGAAAACCTATTTGGTCTGCAGCTGAAGCTCCTAATAAATCAAAGGGCAGAACTAAGACCAGATACAAGGCCCTTTTTCAAAAAAGAGACATTTACAACATCCTGTTTGCATAAGGACATTCAGGAAAAGCAGCATAGTATCTTTATTCCAGCACCACCTAGGCAGGCTCTGTTTGGGGATCTGAGCTGAATCTTTTTTTCTTCTTATGGTAAAGAATGCTTCTCACACTGCCTATTACATCAAATTGTCCTCCTACTTCAGGTACATGAAACCAAAAATAAGACTGTGTGTTTATTGGGGGGGGTGGGGGGGGGTGGGGCGGGGATTGCAAGAGGTGCAAAACAAATGTTTTAACAACAAAAAAAACTGAGAGAGAAAAGTGTTTCTTTTTTCTCTTGTTTTTTGTGGTCTCCTTAGGTTAGCTCTGTATGCTCATACTACACATTACTTAGCATGCTTATTTCTGCAGGAGCTCTATCATACAGCCAAATTATAATTTGTATAATGCAGAGAGGCTGGGGATTGCAAGGGTATTGCACAGAACTTGGTTGCATGTGTTAAAGGGTAATGCTGGTTAGCCATTTCAGTTGTTACTTCTTTGAGAATCTGTGGCTGTATGAAATCCCAGTGTGAGGCTCAGTGACTTACAAAACTGAAGGCCAACTAAGTAGACAAATCTGGCTGCATTAATAATCACGGGATTCCACGTCAAATGTGTAAGTGTGGTGTGAATCTGGTTTAGAGAGATGACCCAGGGCATGAACTTTCTCCTCTGGGCTCTCCTTGGAGTGATGCATTTTCCTGCATGCCTTTGGGAAAGGCAATACAGAAAAAAAAAAAACAGATAGAGGAATTTTGACAGTCTCTTTCACAGGCTATGTGAGGAAGGGAGGAAATCATCTCCCACTCTTCTGCCACCAAGCATGTCCATGTAAAGACACGGAGAAGCCAGCTGTGCTGGATAAAAGCAGAATCCATCTCATAATTGTAGTCCTCTTAGGGAAGTCTGTTCAGTTCCCAGATGTGCCATAGGATATGTGAGTGACCTTTGGAAAGTTATCTGATTTCTACGTGTTTTCAATTTCTACTTTTTAATATCTCCTATTGAGGTTTTGAGCTCTTTAAGATAGAACCATCTTGTAACACCTTGAATGCATCATGTCTTGCATAAGATGTTCTGCTTTTAGCCTGTTTCTTCCTGCAGCTGCGATACAAAGACTGTAACTGCTATGGTTATGAAAAATGACCATTCTGCCTTATGCTTTACAGTTTAATTAATTTATAGCAGTTGCATGTATTTACATAGATAGGTATTGATTTATGCCAATTTTTGCCTCTGTGGAGAATTTCCCCTGAAATTAGTGAGATCAGAAAAAATCAAATGGAGACCTAATGACTTAACATATGTAAGTAAGTGATAATACTGTTCAATTGGATGATGAAGTTCCTACATGTGTTGCCATATAAGTTTGTTTGTACACTCTTACCAATGTGTTAAATGCCATTATATCATTCTTATCATCACCAAACACAGTATCATTCTTTCCTGGCATGGGAATTGCATAGCATGTGTCCACATGGATGTACATAACTATACATACATACACACACACACATATATTTATCCAGCAGATTCTAAACATTTTTACTAGGTTAAGACAGTAATTTTTGCCTGACATTTTATTTTAGAAATAAAATGTTGGACTATATTATATGTGCTTTCCTGTGTGAAGGAGATTGGGTCAAAAATGCTTTAAATGTCATATCCCTGGTGCAAAACAGTTATCCCTGTTTTCAGCAGCTACATGAAGGAAGCAGAATATAAAATCAGGCCTCAAAGTCATGTATATGGTTCTGTTGACATTTCTTTCTGTGGGGTGACAGAGTCTGTCCCTGTCATTCTCAGCAGACTACACCTGTACTACTTCTGTAACACTCAGGTTTGTCTATGGTTGAAAGCTTACCTGGAAATATTTCCTGTGGGTCCATTGGCAGATAAGAAAAATGGATGACATGCCATAGACACACAAATCTCAGGGGAAACTACAGCTGGCAACAGATATCAACTTGACATTTTAGGATATTTGCAGTAAAGTTTGTATCCAAGACTTTCAGTTCAAAAAGAAAAAAAGTTAAATTATTGCCAGTGTGGTTTTGCTTTGAAAGAATTGCTGTTTGCAGAGATAGGATTTTGCCTCCTGGCCAGGTGCTTACAATAGTGAGATCTGGTTAAATACCTCATTTCAGCACAGCTATTTCTTGAGACTAAGCACTGTAGTCTTTGCTCAGCCAATCCTACCACTAGTTTTACTTTGAATGTGTAAGGAACAGTTAGGGATCACAACATGTAGACCAATGTGCACAGCAAAGGCTTCATCAGGTTAATGGGGAATTAAACAGGACCAAGGTATAATTTACTCTCACGGGAGACAGAGACTGAAATGAAAAGGGGCTTCAACCCCAGACTGAAGAAGTCTTTGGGGCTGGAATCACTCTGCCTTGGTCAGCCTCAGCAGCTCACTGGCCATCATCACCACTCCATGTCACAGCCAAAGCCTGGCTCAGCTCCCGTCTCTTTCACAAACCCTCGGGAAGTCCATACTAGTGTGCAGGTGCCTTTCAGAAGGGCACAGTGGGGAAATGTGGTTATGTAGATACCATTTGTATAGGCTGGCTTGCAAGTCAAAGGTATGTTTCTGAACCACTGTGGCCCCTGTAGCAGCTTGATCAGAGATGTTTTTCATGTTTCATCATCACCTGATTGCTTTTAAAATCCATTGCTTTTATCAAATTTTGTATGTAGAAAAGAATGTCCCTGCAGTCATCCGGCTGGTGGTACTTGGAGGTTTATTTAGACTGTCAGCAGTTATCCCCTAATTACAGACTTCTCAAAAAAAAGTGTGCCCAACATTGTCTGAACAAACCTAAGCTTAATATTTATACAACCTTTAAACTAGTTGGAACACAGTCCTGCAGGTAAATATCTTATTTTTGGAATTGCGTAATTTTCTGTTTGGCTAGCAATGTGTAGGTATTGCAGAGGGTGTTTTGTTCATAGCAGATTCCTCAGCAATAGCGGGACAGCCAAGAACTACACAAACCGAGGCCATAGAAATCTTGTTTTGTTGGGAAGATTCTGGACTATCTGTATCAACAAAATTACCAGTTTTTTTAAAAAAATCACTAAAATTTGGGATCTTTAATATAAGTTGTTGCATCCAAATGTGCTACAGGATCTGTCATGCATGCTCTGTTTTAATCTGGTGCCGAATACAGTTTTCCAAGGATGAATCTTTAAAATTAGGAGGAATTATAATATGATGCATGATAGTCTTCTGCCCTTTGATCTTTATTTAATTTCTGTCAACTAGAGAAAATGATTTAAACTGTAGAGGGGAAAGAGGGGAATTCATCAATACGTACATTTGTTCCTCCAGAGATTGAATAAAAGTTTGGGCATGTATTTACATTTTTTCTTCTGTAGTATATACTGTACAGTTATATTTGGAATGGGTCTTCAGAAAAGCTGCAGAGGACTTAATGAGAATAGGATGTTTGTACAATTCTGTAAATATTTTTTTATATTTCTGGGAGCAGCGATCATATATCTTGATTCTTTCCTTCTAAGCTAGCCGGCTCACTTGGATTCACATTTAGGTTAAACCCTTGGCAAAAGTTCAAGGAGCAGGGAAACCAGCTGAGGATCTAGTCCAGTGGGTGAGATCCAAGAAAGCTCTCAGATGCCAAATGTGCAGCTGACATGGATTTTAGGAGCCTGAGCACGAGGGTGTGGGAGAAGATGGGAAGTTGTGCTGCTGTGCAACCCCAGAGCTACCAGCAGCTGAAGGTTTAGCCAGCGTGTCCTTCCTAAGCCCACAAAGGGTTCGTATATTGGCCTCATTGTGTTCCCCAAGGCCTAGACACATTCATTCCTGTCATTGCTAATGCACAGGGAAATCAGAGTTCAGTGTAAAGCTGGTTTGTATCCCAGGTGTCTAGGAAACTCTCTTTCCAAGACACTCCCTCTCTCTATGAGAAAGCATCTGAGATGATATTTTTCTCTCGCTTGCTCTCTCGTTCTCCCTTTTTGCTTAAACTCTGTAGGGCAGATGTAAAGATCAAGTCAATTGATTTGTCTGGGTAGTAGGGCACTCTCAGCGGAGATGCAATTCATAGTTTCATAAAGTCCATTGGTATTGGCTTGACTCAATGTTTTTTGAGGAGAATCTACAGTTAGGGAGACTTCCATCATTGTTTAGAGTCTCTCTGTTATTTGTCTTGAAACGATTATGTTTCAAGTTCCTTGCTAAAACAACTTAGAAGTGCTGATAGGTATATTGGGAAAAAAAGACACTAAATATATAATCCATGTTCCCTCTCTGTATAACTATGAAATGCGTCTTGTTCACTTTTATCTTTGTCACAGAATGATTGACATATAATATCTAAGCTTGACACCTTGATATTGGTGATCAGAGTAATTTGTTTCAGCCTGCATGCTAAACCCTCAGGGTTGGGTATTCCTAAAATATAAACATAAAGGATGGATTACTGCTATCATTTCTTAGTTTGTAATCTGTTCTTACCAGCAAAGTGCTAGTATTCCATTGTAAAACAGCTGATTTCTTTCTATAAGTAGTTTCAGTGTCTATTTTAACTGTACATTTCTCTTACTTTTTAATTGTAATGCTGTGTTATTCCTATGTCGTTCATAAATACATTAAGGTCATTGAAGTAAACTATCTGTATCCATGAGCTCCTCTGTGCTTCATGATATACAATACAGAATGGGGCACTGGTCTGGCAGAAAACAAATCACATTGTCAAACGTACAGGAACAGCATCAGTGGTCCTTTTTTATTTTGTTGCAGCACATTGTTTCTTTATTCTTCATCTTTATACATTGCAAAACATATCTAAATGAATAATTTTGATACTTGGAAAATAATATAAAACATCCTCCTTTATTGACAGGGCTTTGTAATTTCTTTAGTGGCGCTTTTGATCTCCTTCCAGCAGTCATATGAAGCTTTAGAAGGTATCAATGAGGTTGGAGGAGAGTTTATAAAGCTGACATCCTGCTGCACACAGGCTCTCACACAAACACACCCCCACACAGCTTCAGCACCTTGGCACTGATGTACAGATCAGACCTTGCCAGCTGCTGTGGAGATCAGCCTCCCTACAGTCCATCCATGTTCTTCTGTTGAGCTTCTTGGTGGCAGTATCTGACACTGACAAAGCTTCTGTATTGCAGTCTGTAAACGTTTTTACTATTTTCCATGTTTACATATATCCTATTTAATACTGAAGCCTGCTCTTAATCAAAGTCACTGGACTGAGATGGATCAGCTCTGGGGGTGCTGCTGCTGTGCTGCCTGGTAACCATTTCACCAGTGTGATGCTAACTGTGTTGGTCAGGGTTAGGGGTGAACTGGGACTTTGGTGGGGCAGCCCATGAAAATCCTACTCTGTGTGTCTGGGACTCTGCAGAGGCTCCTATTCCTAATTCTGGGATAGACATAACTTATGGCCAGCTTCCCCCTTCGTGGTATTTCTCTGCTGTTAAAATTGGAAAACGCTGCCTTCTGCTTGGGAAGGAGGGCTAGACTTGTCAAATAAAAGGTAGTTTGTAAGTATAACAATATCATTTGCAATTATATTTTTAGCAGTTTTCTGGTGCTTTTTCAGATTTGAAGCCAAGAGTTCTTTTAGTTCCCCTTTCCTTTCCTGTAGGTAGCCAAGCACAGGCCCTCCCACACTCTGATTGAGGAAAGGGAGGTTTTCTACTGGTGTCCTCAGCCAAACTTTCCTTGCTCTCTTATGATTCTGCAGCATGAGTCTTGGTCAAATCCCATGGTGGAGGAAAAAAAAAATGGGTTTTGGGCTCATTGGATTTTTGTTTGAGTAAGGACCAATTCATCTTTGCTGGTTTATTATAAGTCATCACTGAAGTCCAAATAATTGGAATCTATCTAGGAAAATGTGTGTGGTTCATAGGCACATATGCAAATACACATCAGCACCCCTAATTTGGGGGCCTGGTCTCAGGCTGACACTGCCATTGGCTGTGTATTACTTTATGCATTGTCTATTTGTATGTTCTAGCTACTTTGTATCTGTGCCTGTCCTCTCTTAGCCTCAGCTTTTTGTACCCATGCTAGCTAATATAAATGTAGTACACATAGAGGTCAGAAGCTTCTTTCCCCTCACAGCTACTTTACTTATACTGTGATGTATAAGCAAAATAGTGCTGCAAATATTGTTTGCACCATCTACCTATCACAGCATTTCACTCGTGGTTAGCAAAATGCTCCAAGATCCTCCTGAATTGAAGGTGCTATTTAAATGTAAATTATTATTTACAGTATCTTATGCTTGATATAAGTTTTTTGGGAAGTTTCATCTTTACACTTGTTTGCAGCAGCAAATCCTTTCATAGCTATAATTTATATGCAAAGATTTTCCCTGTCCTATCACACATTTTCCAATATGTTTTGATGAAGTCTGAATAGTTCAAATTGAGGTCTAGCATTGTGCATTTTATTTATTTCATATCTTATTTGTATTAAGTTTTGTCATAGGTTACGGCTTGCTTTTATATTCTAGTAAGAGAGGATATAGAGTATGTGATTATGCAAGGTCTTTGTTATTTATATATGCTGCATCCTGTGTGTGTGCTGCTCTGGCGTTCAAGTGAAATGCAGGATTCTATTTTAATTCTCATGACTGTATATGATCATTAACAGTTACTGCACACAGTAAAAAATAAAAATGAAATTCAAAGAAGTATGCATATAAATAAATATAAGTGAGCACGTAAAAGAATGAATGAGATAAATTGGTTCTTTTCAAATAACTAACTTATCTTCAGTTTAAGGGAGGCATCCTCTATGCTGTCTCTGCTCCAAATGGTACTCAAAAAAAAATTAAACATAACAATAAAAAAGAATTCATTGCTTTTAATAACATTTTGAGCCATGTGGTGAGGGTGGGCTTCCTTTTTTTAATTTTTTTCCCTAGGATTGCAATTTTGAAAATAGCAGGAAAGGTCATAATGTATTGAACATTGCCTTGCCATTTCTTTAGCACTTCTGAATTTCAGTCAGTTTTGGTTTATGTCTTTGCTGAAGCATTGAAACATTCAGCATCTTCCTTATTCCCTTTCCAGTCAGCAGTTGTAAGGAGAACCCTCGCCCCCTTCCGTCCAGGCGCTTGTCTAGGGCTTATTTTCCATTGTTCTGTTCAGCATCTGCTCACCATCCTGCCTGGGAAGAGAAGCAAGGTCTTATCTCAGAAATTTTATCCATCAGCTCACTGGCAGCTGTCACTACAGTATCCAAACACCATACGCAAGGTGAAAGCTTATGCTTATATTTTCCTGTAAAATAGGAAGTTCATGTTCCTCCCCATTTTAAACTGATTTCTCAAGGTATGTAGATCAGCATAGGTCATTTTACCAGGAGAAAAAATGTTGAACTGTCATTATGCTCTACTTTATTGATTTACAACCAAAAGCAATAACGACATCAAGATATTTTGATGAAAAGCAGATGACTGTCAATCCCGTTCAACCTGGAGAAGGTCTGAACTCTGGAGGCTGCTCCACATTTGTCCAAGAAGTTTTCACTCTTCCTTTTCCTCTTCCTACCTCCACTCCTCTTCTTGTGATCTGAGAAAGCAGTGAGCTCAGCCTTCTCCACTCCGCTGGCCCCATCTCCCTTTTGCTTTCCCTCAGTCCTGCCTTCAATGCTCAGTAAGAGTGCAGTGCACTGAGGTGACCTGGTGCTCTTCCATGGTTAAAACAGGATAGAATATATATAAATATACTAGTGAAATAAACTAGTGAAGTCTGCTTTTCTCTGGGAACAACTGAGCTGAGATGAATTGCCTTCTTTTACAAACATACACAAACTTATTTTCTGTCTTTTTCTGTTGCACATGGACATAAATATATATATATATGTATGTATTTACTTATAATGAAGTTAGAGAAAAAGCAAGTGAAAACCAAAGAAATTCAATGAGAGGATTGATGAACATTTGGGCTCACTGATGTGCTGAGTGTGGACTAAAAGTAGAGTCAAAAAGAGAGCTGTGAAACAGGAAGGCAGGCTCTTACAAATGCACACATCAGTGAGTGGGTTACAGTAGCAGCAGAGCTTGACATCCTCCAAGCAAAGAAAAAGGGAGTTCTGACTGAGGAGGTGGTAGAAAGATCAGGCATATAATCCCCATTTTGATCATTAGAAATTATTACGTATTACTTCAGATTCAACCTGAATTTCAAGGGTGCTTTCATGTTATTGAAGGCCTTGTACTGTGCTGCTCTAGCAAACTTTAATTCCGCGTAACAGGACAGTTTATCCTTCCTTCTTGAAAAACTTGGCTCTTCTACATGAGTTATACTTTGGTAGGTTTCTATGTTTAGGTTTCATGGTATTGTTTCAGTATATGCATTTCTTAACCCAGAGAGGAAAGATGGCCTAATGACTAGAGCATATGAGCTTCACACTTCAAAATACTGTATGTATTCAAAAAACAGTAGGCTTCCTGCGTGACACAGGACATGTCACTCAGCCCTCCCTGTGTCTTTCTTTGCTTTCTTCAGGACAGGAATAATAGGACTTCTATATCTGCCCAGGCTTGTTAGGAGGAGAAATGCATTGAAACTGGGGGTACCCGGTAGGACAATGACAGAGCATGCAAGGAACAGCAGTGGCTGTGTTACACCTTTCAAAATGAAAGATGCAGAGTGACTTGCCACCATTCCTGTTACCTACCACAGAGTAATTCTACAGAACCACTTGGCAAAGTAGCATAAAATTCTTACAGCAAGGCAATAAAAATATTTCTCTATTACAGCCTCTTGGGACTCAAAAGGTGACTACTGCCAAAAAAAACCCTGAACAACCCCCCAAAAAAACACCTGAGCCTAAAAGGTATTCCTTTTCTAGTTTAACCGGAATTTTTGTTTCACCAGAAGACAATGAACTTCAGTGCTTGTGAGCAGCTAGTCGGTTTTGACAGTGCAGGACTTCTGCTGTATATAGTACAGTATTTATAATGTTTCTGCAAGTGTCTCTGATTGCATTATTCCTTTGTCTGACCTATACTTTCAGATAAAAGTGTTTTGCTTAGAAACTATGTAATAAATCACCTGTAGGAAACAGACACGTTCCTTTTCTATCAGGGACTAAATGTGAAAAATGGTTTAAAAGAAGCTAAGTGTAAATGATGGAGTTCTGTTACCAGTTTTGGCTTGGCTGAAACAAAGTAAAGGTAATGTACAGGAGGCATATCTCAGGGTCACTGCAGTCATATGTCAAATGCTAGAATAGTACTTTATTTGGCAAAGAGATCAAAGAAAAGCTTTTTGATATTTTTCTTCTGTATGTTGAGAAATGGAATAGGTTTTCTCCCTTTTTATAGTTAATGTAACTATGCTATGGTTTCACTGATCCTAGATGATAACACCCACTCCAGAATATGATTACACTTCAGTAGTTAAAAAAAAATTACAAAAGTACTAAGCATGAATTGACCTACCTTTCCTGTGTCAGACTGCTGAAATTATTTTACATTTATAAAAATCCTAGCTGCTTTGCACCTTTTTGTAGCTAAAATAAATGCTGTCTTAGGAACCAAGGGTCTCATGGTAGACAACTTACTGCACGTTAAATGTGTCAGAGTAAATCTGCAAGAGGTATTAAGCTGAAAGGAGAAAAAAAATCTTTTTTTCTTTTAGAAGGCTAGAAGAAAGTAAGTAAATTAATTTCCAAAGTAGAGGAACCAGAAAAAATTCTTTTTCGTATTCTTTTCTCCTTTTCTGCAGGTACCATGCCAAAAAAAAAGAAAAACAAGTTCTAAGTGAAATAGCCAGTTATTGAAACACTTGCAGAGGCAAATCCTGAAGTTATATAGGCTGCAGTGATTATATTTTTCAAGCCATGCTTTAGAAGGTGTCATGATATACTGTAGTTGTCTTTAATGCTACAGTTATCATATATTAAATAAATGCTAGTGTCTTCTTCCTCTGCATGTGCATGTTATACTTAGAGACTTATTCTCCTAGTAGGTATGAGGTTCAGGTCTCACCAGTAGCAGATTAATTTATCTGGAAGAATTGTTATTAAAGGAGCAAGTGTGTTTGTTAGTGGAGGAGTGAGGCTGGAATATTCCTCAATGCCCTATAAACTGTTTGGGAAGGGCAACCTTATGTCCTTCAGAGGACAGGGCCTCAAAATATGTCGCATCTCCTTTTGAAAGAGTACATAGAACAGTTGCTGTGCTTGTGAGTTTATTTACCAAAACTTAGGCTAAGGAAAGGATCATCCCTTAAGAATTATTCGCAACATTACATATAGTTCCTATCTTACACCATTTTTTTAAAAAAAAAAGCTGATTAAATTAATGAGAAGTGACAAAAGAAAAGGAATTCAACTAACAATGTGGCTGAGGTCAAGCTTGAGGAATGAGCACAGTGGGTTAAAACACCAACACAGTAATGTAGGTGTGAGCAAATGAACCGTCTAATAAATAATTAACAATTAATTTTCTTCTGTCTTTTATCTTTACCTCTTTTTTTCTCTACTTTTCTACCCTGTGTTTCTGTTTTGCATTTTCCATGTTCCTGCAATTAATTAAAAAACAAAATCAAAGCGCAGGGTTACAAAGTTCCAGTTCTGAAATCCTGCCGGAATGAAAAGTTCTGCTTCTCCGATCCTATTAGTTTGTGCTCATGTTGAGGGCTGGATGTGCATATTTTATAGAGCATGTGCATGGCTCAGAAACGGCTGCTCCTCCTAGGCAAGCAGTTCACAATACAGCCCTTCTACTTCTGAGCAAAGGAAGCTTTGTTTTATAAATCTCCAATGCAATGTACATGCAGTTTTGTGTCATGTTATATTGTCATATGACAAGACATGAACCAATGTAAGCCATCGTAATGCAGCACAATGCATTGTATGAGTTACACCTTGTCAGGTTTTTTGGCTTCAGAAAGGAGCTTTTTTTCCCAAAGGTAGTAAGTGATGCTAGAAAAAAATCCCTGTGTTACCTAGAAACTGACAGGTGCCCCTATTTTCTGACTATCCAAATTAAATTTAATCTGAACACGTTTCCACACAGCAAATCTAAATGTTGCTTTATTTTTTGTCACTTCCCAATTTTAATATTAGTGGTCGGGTAATGTGATTAACTGTTTGCCTCAGACAGCTAAGACTGTGCTTGGTCCAACTGGACAACTGATGAGCTCAGCGAAGTTTAAAGCTCCCTGGCTAAGAAGGGATCAGCATCTCAAACGTATATACTGGCCCGAGGAAGGCTCTAGCCTTGCAGATAGTGAACATGAGGGTTCATTACACTGTCATTTAGCTAAGGAGTTATGCATACAGATAGTCTGCTGTTAGCTTATCATATACCGCCTTATCACAAATGCAATAGCACATCACTATCTGCACGGTATACAGGTAACCTTTACATGGCAGACACTACTGTAAGGGAAATAAATGTTAAATTTTTATGGGTAACTAGTGTGTGATGCAAATGCTATGTGGATTGGAAAAAAAAAAAAAAGTATTTACTTTCTGTATTTCATGCAATTCTGGATGGTTGTCTTGTGCCAGCTCACCATACTCCTTTATTGTCCAATGCCTTAGACAATAGTTAAAATCCTGACAATGAATTCTTTATTGCACAGAATACCAAATTACAAAGGCACCATATGCATACCATTTCAGATAACTCTCCATATAGCACTAACACTCCTGTTTGGTGGGGGGACATAAAGTATTATAAAACAAATTATACCTGTTTCTTTGAGCAATTGCAGAGTAAAATATTCCCCTCAAGTTCAAAACTTACATCCAAGTGTGATACTCAGCTTTCAACATTATTTCACACACAGGGTAACTTTTCTAACCCTTAGGAAATATTGTACCACTATTGCCTTCTAAACCAATCATGGGTTTTTATACTGTATATACAGTGCTGTCGAAGCACTGTAGCAGAGCTAGTAAGAAAGATTACATGGAAGAATTTCAAGGTTTCACAATAATTTTTAGGGGGGGAATACCTGGTTAACTTAGGGACCCTGCACATGCATTTTGTTCTGACTCTCACTGCATTTTAATAGGTAGCAGTATTGCTAGAAGTATAGTTCTATACCAAATAACTTCCTTCCTGGGTGAATTTTTCCCCCAGGCAGCAGGAGTTACAGGTTGTGTGTTACCAATTAAACTCCATTCCTTCCTAGGTCAAGGTCTTAAACAGGGTGAAAGTAGAGCAGATAACCTATTGTAGCTCACAGTGAATATTATCAATAATTATATCATTATTTTCCCAGCACACGTTTTGTCAAACTGGAATTAGACCAGCACCATTTAATGAACTGAAAGATTCGAAACTTCTTTCTTTTTAGCTAGTTCCATGTAAACATGTTCTTCCACATCAGAGTTAAATCAAATCCTCATCTACCCAAGCATTGGATTTATCAAAATTTGCTGTAAGAGCTTACAGATAGAGCCATATTTTGTATCTGGGTTAGGTGAAAGAAGAAATTGCCCTTTAAGATTGAAAGCAAATGGCAAAAAGAAGCATCCATGCAGAAAATTTCTAACATGTTCTGGAACCCTTTCCCCATTAGCTCCTAAACTTTTCTCTATTTTCAGTCTGCATGCTTTCCCCACTTTATAACACACTCGTCACAATTAGTATCTGGGCACCTACTAGTAATTCACTTAGCAATGAGACTAATCAATAGCGATTTCTGAAAATCTTTCATTCTTGAGTTGGGCTCCTGACACACAAACTGTGTGGAAGACCTTCAGGTGATGTATGTGGTGGTGATTTACACTTGCTGAGGATCTGCCCTGAAAGATAGTAACTAATAGTGCACAGTCCCGGGTGAACGCAACCCTCTGAAGATGCTGTGCCTTAACTTACTGTGTGGTATCCCTAGAGCATGGTTCAAACTCCTGGCCATTTTCCCCATGAGGAGAAATCTTTCTTGGGAGACTCTTATTTCTTCTCTTTGTGTTGAGATAAAGTGGAAGTTCATGAAAAATGAAGAATTAGTGGCACTGAAGGCTAAAACCTTCGGTATTTATCAAAAAGCTGTAGTGCAGCACCAAGGAAAACCAGACTGTCAATATTCTGTTGAGGGTCCGCTGGCCTGAGAGGTGACCACACTTAAGGTAGAGCAGATTTGTATCTGTACAGTAAATACCTATTTATCAGACACCTTTTCCTGTTCGTTACATACACTGGAAATGTGGTGCCTCTCCAACTCTCCCCTGGCAAATGCAATTTTAAAACAATGCAGAACAAAGAAAAATGTGTTCCTGATATAATTATGCCTTCTGCAACTTAAATTTTAGACACTCACTTTCATCTCTTACTTAAATGTATCTGTGTATTTTAATAGGAACATTCAGCTATGCTTTTATTAATGCAAAAACATTAAAGCACTATCCCTGAATACTAAAGCCTTAAAGGGCCGTTTCAAACAGAACCTGTCATAAAATGTGCTCTCAAGCGTGTCCCCTTTAAGAGATTCAAGAATTAAATGTTCCCGTATGTGAATTTTATTTTGTACAGCACATTTGCTTTATGGCTACAATTAAGTTAGATGTGCCGATAACAATGTCTGCTTTCCATTTTAAATCGCACATTTCAGACAGTGTGCATTGTTTTATTATCTAATCCACATGCTTTTAATTGCAATTATGGTCCCTTATGAGTCCCCTGGGAGGGCATGATTGCAATTAAAAATGTAATTTAAATGTTAATTAATTACATTCATTTTCTAAACTGGGAAAATTTCATTTATTATTTTCATGTGTTGTGCACTTATCCTAAATGCGTTACCTTCTAAATGTTTTTTTTTCAAATTAAGTGTTATGTTTATAAAACAGGGTGTTTAATACCCTTTAAAATTTTGTTAGGATGTTTAGACAAATTATTACTTTAAATTAATTGTTTCCCAGCTCTATGCACAATTTATATGTGTCATGCAAGCCAGAATAGAGTTGGGTTTTATATTCTGCTGAAATTACATTAACATTAGAACAAAAAAAGTTGATCAGAAATACACACCGTTGCTGTATGCACTCTTAAAGACACTTTTTGCTGGACAGCAGAAGAGGATTTACTGAAGCCCAATAGTTGATGCCTTTGTTGATTTTCTTACTGGTGGTTCACTTAAGACACAACCTGCTGAAGAGGATGAGTGCCCTCATCAGCATGAGCAGACAGAAGTCTAATATCAGGTTTTGCAACAAGTGTAACAGGCAGCAGGCAGAGAGAAAGAGCTTGTTAAAAATAGAAGGCAAAGAGTCATGAATCTGGTTTCTTAGAAATGAGAAAATTAAAAACATGCCGTTCAAAAAAAAAAAAAAAAAGCTGTTTGTATTGCCTTCCATTTTTTTAATATTAACCGCAATCATGCTGGCCAGAAAAATCATCTATTACACATGAAAGCTGAGATTTGTACAGAATCTCGTGACCTTAAGAGCCGAGGATTGATGAAAAAATTATCAAATATCTTCCGAATGATGAACAGCCAGTGCTGCAGTGTCAATAAACTTGCAGAGCCACATGCACCAGTGTGGAAGCCTGTCTGGAACCACTGATATCGCAGGCTGGCTTCCTGCTGTTTTTTGCAAGTCCAGTCCAGTATTTGGAATAAGAAACTCCTTGAAATCTTCCCTGCACTGGCTGGGTTTGGTCACATCAGCACCCTGCTGATGTGAGCCTGGAGAAGGGAGCTGGAGAGCAGGGCAGGAGTTTCTCGAAGTGGGCACTAAGTCAGGTAATAATGGTTTTGAGTCACTGGGTTCTGTAATTAAAAACTAATTAAAGATATCCTGATCCACCCTATTATCTTTAGAAAAGATATTCTCATTACAAATTTGTGGTCAGTTCATTAAAAAAAAAAAAAAAAAAAGAAACTGTAATTTATTTTCTCAGAGACCATCACAGAACAAACCAATTAACTCAGGAAAATTTGGAATTATGATGTTCTGATAGACTACCAGCTCCTCTAAAGAGCAAGATGAAGTTAAAGGATAGAGCTGAAAGATTTTTATTTTAAACTACCACTACCAGTTGTAGCTGTACAGACACTCTTTTGGAAGGGTTTAAACATTTTTTTAAAAAGTCAAGTTAAACTAAACTGAAAAATATCACTTTATTATTATTTTTAGTATCTATTGGCAAGGCTGACCACACAGCCTTTTTGATTGATTTAACTAATTGCTTAAAAAGTAAAAATGAAAAATATTTTAGGCTGAATCAGTGCTGAGCGTGGCGTGGCTGCCTTACAGAGGGATTCATGGAGAGCAGGTACATACACGGGCTACAAACACTGCAGGGCAAGTGGGGCATGGACCTGATAAACGATGGTTTATTAAGCAGTTATCAGCCAGGTGCTCACAGGAATTTCACCCAGATCTGGCACCACTCGATTCCCGCAGTGCTCGGTGTGTCCCCTTGGCACTTCCATCTGAGCTTCTCTGTTTGTGCTGCCCATCCCCTCGCCTTTCCTCACCTTTATTGGCCCTCTCACTGGAAAAGACTGGGAAGTGAGCGGAGGTAGTTCTGCAGCCCGGGTTTTGTGATCTCAACTGTAGTATTAAAACAGCAAAAGAAAGTGAAGAAAAGAGTTAAGAGCTTTGTAGCCAAAAAAATAATAGACTGCTTTTTCATCCATACCATTAATGAGAAGGAAAAGATTACTTGGGTTGTAACTAGTAAGGAAAGTCAGTCTGCTTTGAGTGAATTAGCTTTTCTGTATAGAATTTGGTTTTTTCCAGTTTACACCACACACACACACGCACACCCCAAAAATCACACGTAGTTCTGAAATTATAAAATCCTCTGATTTTTTTTTTTTCTTTTTATTGATCCTGGAAGGCCCAAAAAACTCTGCCCTCCTGGTAGTCCCACGACACATACGCTGCTGCAGGAACCCACACATTCATCACATGCAGCTTCCCAGGCGCTGGCCCCCATGTCAGCTAATCTTTACCCTGATCTGGGGGGCTCATTATAGATGCACAACTCTGGAATTTCGTCCATCAGTTCAGGATGCTGCAGTTCATTTTGTGATGAGGAGATCAAAACAATTACATGACTCCTGATAACCCTCATTGACTATCTATTGAAAAAATCAGATTCTAAATAAATTACTATTGTACTTTTAAAGCTGTCCTACTTACTGGGTGACCTAGATAATTTCCATAAATTAACCTCTTTTACCTTCCATTTCCTCTGCCATCCTGCTGTTACCTTCCCACAACTGCTCCATCACTACGTAACTCATCTGGTGGATGGAGAAGACAGTGATGCTGCACTGAGTCTTAAAGTGACATTAAGAACTTACCTGCCTAAGTGTTCATTTGCATCTTGCTCACTAGACTTGTCATATAGCTGGGGAGATAATATATTATGAGATGTGTACTGAATTAGCTGTCAATTGTAGTGAAGCTCTCCCTTAACTATGTGAGGAGAAAGCTCTTGAATGAGCCTCAATCTTGCCTTTTTTTCAGCTGAGATGTTTCATTTTAGTCACCCAACCCCAGCCAATTTTATTAAGTCTGCTGTCAGCTGTGACCCCTGCTGAGGACTGGCAGGGCTGAAATAGTTATGCTGCCTGATGTCATTTGTGGCAGCTACAGATCCCACTCCTGCTTAGGCACTGAGGGCTCTGCTCCTGCGGCAGCAACCACCGCAGTCATAATATCAGGCAAAACGGAAAGGCTCGGGGTAAAAAGGCTCACTGCATTCTCCAGCACCCTGTGCTAACTGAACCACCAAGAGAGGCTGCGTGCAGGTGGGCATGGTGTTTCATTGGAAAGGTTTGAATAGTATGTACTGCACTCTGGGAGCAGCTGGAAAGAATGGAGAAAACCTTAGTGCATCAGGGAAGCCAAGCTAGCATTGCACTACGGACCTTATCTGGGCAACAAGTTGATGCTTGTGCCAGATGTGGAGTCAGTACTTCTCCCACACCCATGGCAGCATCACCCTAAGGTGGTGTTTCCAGTGATTAGTTTCTTTTGGGAATTCCTCTGCTGTGCTTAACAAGCAAAAAGAGCGTGTCTCATGGTCTTGCTCGGGTGCAATCCCTGCACGTGAGTAGGAAATGCTCTGGTGCTGGTACAGGGCTGTGCACTGGAACGAAAGTGCAGTGTGCCTGGTGTGTAGCAAATTGCCTGGGGAGAGGGAACGACACAGGTGCTCCATTCTTTCCTTTTTTAATGCATATGCACACAAGTCACCGCCTCCCTGAGTAGCCTGCCTGCTGATGTTGAACTTGGTGCACCATGTGCCTTAGCTACATGGGATGCCTCCACACCCTGCAAGGAAGAGTAATGTGAAAAGAGAGGAGGAGGTAGACCTAAAACTTAGAAAATCCAATTGTAGCTGCCTGAGATCACAGCATATTATATTCTTTACACGCCAAAGAAAGTTTAAATCCTGGAAGAGTGATACTTTATCGTCAAGGTAACCAGAATAGGTTCACCAACAATTTACGTGGCTCTTAAGTCTATTTACATGCTTGTTTACTTGGCTTTTCTCTAAAAGGAAAAAAGTAGTTACCTTAGCAACTGCCTCATCACATGGTGCTGATGCTTCCTTTGCTATCAAGTATCTTCTGCAAGGAGCTCACAGACCCATTTTATAGGCACATCTGCTTTACCTAGTGGAGTCTGGGGATAGTCTATGCATTAGTTTGCGGTGTGTCTGTTTTAAGGGCTAAATACTGCATCCCAGATGAGCGGTGAGATGCAACCGTACCTCTTGACTTGGGGGGAACTGTGCAAGGACAATGCCAAGGCAGAGATGGGAGAGCAGTGCAAGCCAGGAGGCAAGAGGGATGTGTCCGAGCTGTTTCGGAAGGGAGGAGAGGCTGAGTGGCTGTTGGCCCACCATCAAGGATCATTGCTTCAGTAGCTGACTCACGCGTCCCCTGAGATCCTACCTTCCTTGGCAGAAAAAGTTTAAACAAAGAATATGAATTCTAGGATGGTGGGATGTAGATACATACTGGGGTAAGGAGTCATTAGACTCTGCATGTAAATTATAAGAGTTTGGTGCTTCTGTCCCCTAATCTGTTTCTGGAGTTTTATGCTTGATCAGTTTCTTCTCTGATCAGCAACACATGCAGGAAAGCAGGGGTAAATGAGATGCCAGTCATACATTTTCCTTCCTTGCCTTTCTTTCGGCAGAAGATTTTGACCTGAGTGAGCATACTACTGTCTGGGCAAACTCCCAGTTCGAAAAATTAAGTCACAAACTCTGGCTATGTTTGTGTCTTTGTTTTAACAGTGTTTATGAGAGAGCTGCTTCATCAAATACCCTCATTTTATTTGCTACTCTTCCTCATTTTATTTTAATTTGATAACTGCATAAAGACTTCAGACTGACTGCAAGAAAATTCTTATTCTAGAAAATAATTCAATTTCCTTGAATGTTCAGGGCCAGATTTTTTAGGATAGTTGCACATTTTGAGATGAAATCCTAGTAGGATTTTCAAAAGAACCTCAGCAGATTAAAGCCTTGATTCCTTTTTAACCTGCTTAATTACTTGTAAAAATGCTGTTAAGACTCTACCTGCACTTCAACCTTCCTAAATACCTTTGAAAACTTAGCCCTTTTTTGTATCTACACTCCCTCAACTACCTTTGTCTTCCATTTCTCAATTTTTTTTCCACCCCTTTTTCCAAAATCCTGGTATGATATTCATCTCTACTCTTGCAGTGCTCTTCAGAATTTTGTAATAGTGTGACTTGCATTATTTTCATCTCTTTTAAACTTTTATTCATTATATTACTGCTCTATACTAATCAAATTTAGCTTGCACTTTCTTTGTAGCACAAACCTAACATGCTGCTGTAAGTCCAGTTACTAGAACACAGGTCTATTGCAGTACGCATATTGCAGTATTGCAATAACTCTACTAGTGAATAATAACAATAATAATTGCTTTATACAGATTTTTAGCACAGATATATTTCATCCCCTTGAATCCTCAGGGCCTAAGTCTGAGGCAGCCTGATGGCCTGACTTCTACAGCTAAAGGCTTATAGACCTGGAGTTTCCAAAACCATTTTTCAGCCTCCCTCCAGAGGGTGACAGCTATCCTTTACATCTGGGGAAAGCCTCCCTTCCAGCCTGGCACCATCGTGATCCACCACGTCACCGTGCTTAACTGCTCCATCAATTCCTCTTGCTATTGACAGAGCTGCGGGGCTGTGGGAAGAGGAGCTCACTGCAGCAGTGCCACCGTGCAAGGGAGAAAACGGGCTGACATGCAGCATCCCCTTTGCAGATAAATATTGATTAGACAGCTGAGGGGCTGAGGATCCTCAGTAGAGAACTCAGGCAAATTTGCTGACTCCTCCATGTTTTGGGTTTAAGAGATTATTTTGCTTTGGCCTAATCTGTCCAGCAATGCTAAAATCAATATTAAACTTGGCCTGTCACTATACCTTCCTCCTGCTGTGAACACATTCTCCAGACCACACTAGTGCTCAGAAAGTGCTCAGATTCAGTAGTACAGCTCTCACCTCAGATCTGGCACTGGCATCTGGTGTCTTTCCATATGGAAACACCCGGGGGGGGGGGGGGGGGGGGGGGGGCGGGGGGGGGGGCCTCCCATCCTCCTTGTCATGTTCTTCATCCAAGGCAACTCATTCATCGAAGCAGAGAGCAGCCTAATCTCAGCACAGACTGAAATATTTTGGAAATGGTTCCTGCAAAATAAAACAGCCACCAGCACTGCATGCAAAAGTAAAACACTGGAGACAGCAGCATTTTCTTTTCCTGAAATCATGTAGCAGGTTCTCTCCTGTTTCATGCTGCCTCCAAAATGGGAGTGGGTGTATTTACTTATTTACATGCTAATGGCAACCAATAATAAATACCGTATCCCTCCCAAAAACTTGAAAGGCTTAGCCAGCTATTTAAAAACTTACTCCTGCTTTTTAGATGGCAGAGAGGTGAAGCGAGTAGACCCAAAGCGGGTCTACTGATCTGCTCCTGTGCCCAAACCTCTCAGCTGCCAAGCCCCACAGCACCACTCACTTCCTTTCTCACTCTTTCTAACATCTTACTATAAAAAGGGTTTTCCCTGAGCTGTGTCCCACTCACTCAGCAATGCGTGGCACTTTTTAGGGTATCCTTCAGGAACACTTGGCTGATCTCCAGCTGCTCGGTTGCTTTTGTTGCTTTGTTCGCACTTTCTCTTCTCTGAGTCATTTTTTCTTTGAAGTTTCTAAAACTGATGAGCAAAATATAGCCACTTTGCCAGATTTTTCCCTTTGTAAGGTGTAGCTGGCAATTTGGCATGAAACAACCCAGCAAGCTGCATATTGGCTGGTGGGACAAGTGCGGTTCAGCCTGCAGAGCCTCTTCATGGCTGCGTTTGGTGCCCTAGCTCCCTGCCGCAGCACCGCCGCTCTGACTGCCTGGAGCTGCCTGGGTGCTGGCAGGCGCAGGGGTCCTGCAGGCGGTGTCAGATGTGGCCTGGGCTCTGCTTTGGAGACGGTTTGCTGCACGTTTCTTTTGGAGGCAGACTTGCCATGGGAAAGTTGCTTTTGTGCCTCAGTTTTCCCTATTTTAATAGTCTTCTCTGAGAGCCTTTCCCCTCTTTATGATCATGCTCCAGGGAAGAGACTATTTCTTATGCAATTTTTCAAGTTAATGTCATGGGCCTATTTATACTGTGCAACAGAAAATGCACCTCCCACTGGAGATACACACAATTGTATAACCTATCTGCATTACAAAGGTTTGAAACCTTTTGCCTTTGCTGTAGGGCTCCTTTTGGTTATGGGCCATGCACAGACTATGCTGTTGTACACCTTGCTCTGCTGCACCCTGAAACCGGCCCCATGGGTGACAGCAGCCACAAGGCTCTCCCACCTTTGTGCAGGCAGGCACTATGGTTGAGAAAAAAACTTGTTCTGCATTTAGGGCACAATAGGTTCCCTCTTCCCTGCCACCTTAAGGCAGCCATAACATTTGCGGAGTGTCCTGTCTCCCCACCTCATCATTGCTGCATCAGTCTTTGCTGTGGTTACAGAGCCAAAGGGTCATGTCCCTGCAAGCTGCCTCTCACCCAAAATGGGGTGATACCACATAACACAAACCATTGCTCATGTACTGTCCTTCAGCCATGGCCTTCTATATAACCTTGTGATGATCTCAAGCCAATCAGTAACCGCAAAACCTCTCTCTCTCAGACATACATTTCCTTATATGTTTTCCTTTCACTGAGGCTATAAAGAAAGCACAGGCATGGCTACTTATATCTAGAAAAAGCTGAAAAGTCATTGTCGTCTTTCTAGTGTTGTGGAGGACTCTGGAGATCAGTTCTGTGCTTCCCTGGTACCAAGACCAGGCCCTAGTTGTACACCTAGTCTGAGATAACGGCTGTGCGACTAACTCCCTTTACAAGTCACCTTGATCTCATCACCCCTTGGTTCTTTCTGGCCAAATGGTGTGGCAGAGGAGGAGTGATCTGTGCTTCAGGAGACCCAGTTTCTGTTGCCAGCTGTTTCAATGCCCTGCATGACCTTCGCCAAGCCATTTGACTTGGCTCTGTCTGTTTCCCCATCTGTAAGGGGCTATGAACATTTGCAGAGCACTTTGGATTGTTATTAATTCTTCATAGAGTATCTGAAATGTGGTGAACACTTTAAGATGCTATAAAAGTACAAAGTATTATTATTAAACTCAGGAGGAGGAAGTAGCTGGCCCACAAGGTGCTTCCTTCATCAGTCCTTCAGAGGGAGGTCCTTATCTTTATGACCTAAACACAGAATTTTTATTCTGCTTTTGTAGAGGGTTAATGGGTGTATTTTAAGTAAAACTCTTCTGACCCGAGCTGGAGGAGCACCATCAAAATGAATGAAGCTGATGACATCTTAAATTTTTCTTATGCATCTCAGTCTAAACCAGAAAGCAGAATTGCTTTGCACACAGTGCAATGGTTTCTAACCTGCAGCGAAGTCTCTGCTGAAGTCACTTGCAATCGGCCCTTTCCTCTTACCCTCCAATAAACAGTAGACACAGGGCGACTATAATGGCTTGACAATAGTTGCACACCCTGGGGTTTTGCTGCTCTCATGAAAAAAAAAAAAAAAAAGAATGTCATGGATAAATAAATGTTGACAGTGACCATACCAAACAATTCAAGAAAAAATTGCAGTTTTATATGTATTCCTGCTCCCTTTGTCAATACTTTAAAGATGGTTCTTATTTCAGAGCAGGTATTGATTGTGTATAGGTTAGGCCCCTGGTTCCATTTGTCATTTCTGATATTATAGCGTGTTATCGTTTAAAGCTGTAATGGGAGAGGTGGCTGAGCTTAAAGCAAGCTGGTTGTCTGAAGCTTTGATAAATGGCTAGATGGTCTTCGTTTCTGCAGCAGTGAGCAGTTGGCTGCTATTTGCTTTACCTTTTATCCAAGAATAACTGTGTGATGGGTTCTGGAAGTGAACAGTATCATTTTGTCAGATGTGGTTCAGAACTAGCCGGGTGGTCCTAGCAAAGCAGCTGAGGGATTTTTAACACCCGACAGGATGTGAGCAAAGGCCCTGTATAAAACTGAAACAATTCTGGCTCCACATGGCTGCTTTGGTCAAAAAGTTTTCAGAGTGTTTTTTAAGGTGAGAGGACAGGAAATGCTGGGGGGGTGGGGGTGGGGGTTGGGTGGGGAGGGATGGCGGTTTAAAAAGCAGTTCTATTCATATGGAAGGATCTTATGAGAAAGATCAGAAGACAATAGGTGGATTAGATTTCTTTGATGAACTAACAAACTTGCAAATTTTCTGCAGATCTAAATAAAAGGTCTGCTTCTCAGATGCAGTGAACAGCCCCACCCCAGCCTCTGAAAATCAGGCCAGTACAATGCCTGGGAGTCCACAGGATTGCAGAGAGAGGGAGGTAGCAATGCTCTCTTTGCATTCTTTCCCTCTGCATCACTTACATTTCTCAAGGTTTTGGTATTGCTTTCATGAAATCACATCTGTTTGTCAAACTCAAAATGCAATCTCTGTTCCACTTCATTTGAATCACAAGGAGTCTGGAAATGGTAAGTGGTCCTTTTCCCAGTAACAGACACATGTAATGTCTTGGCTTTGCAGAACCTTTTATTGAATTTTGGGTTCACAAAACTAAGGTGACACCTGTGGATGTTTCATGTCCTGATTCCTTTGAGTCAGGCAAGTTCGATTTATAATTTGAGTTTAGCATAATGCAATACCAAGGTCTACCTCCAACTGAGTTGAAGCGAATGTTTATAAGAAAATGTATATAGGGGAATCAGTAATACACTGAAATTATATCTCACTGGTTTGACAACTCAGCTGTAAACCATTCCGTACTCATTTACAGCACACTTATATGAGGGGAGTCTTCAGTGCATCTTTGGAGCATGCTGCATCGCTTCTGAATCAGCAGCAAGGTGTCTTAACAGGTTGGCTCTTGAGCCTTCAGGTACCTACCCTTCGTTAACTTGATAATCTATGAGTGAGAGTTCAAACTACTTACTGTTCCTGCCTCCAGTAGATTGAAATGGTAGCTCTTAATCCTATCACTAAATTGCCCAGACAAGTAGCAGCAGATTGATTCTACCAGTTCTTTTGCAGAAATGACAAAAGGCTGCTCAACAACCAATATAGCTCAGACTTCGGTGCAGCTCACAGCATGATGGAAGGGGAGCTCCGCTTTTGTATCTGTAGGAGGACAGAAGTTACGTTTCCTGGCATGGAAATAGAAACAAACAAAAAGGTTAGAAGTCAATTCTGCAATTCTTAGTCCTAAAGGTTACACTAAGGTTCACCAAGTCCTTGGTTTTTGTGAGATACCTGTTAGCTCTTATATTGTGATAAACTGTATATACTGCAGGAAAAGCTGATGGCACACAAACATGCATTTGTAGGACTGACCAGATAAAAAGGATAGCAAACAAATAGAAAAGAAACCAATGAGATGCCAAACCTATGCAGAAAATGCTGGGTCTCTGTAAAGTACAAACCACACTGAACGTCCCCCATCCCTCACGTGCCTCATGATTCAAACCAAATCCTGGCTTCTGTGGCTGTTTGAGAAGGTTTAGTCAACTCTTGCACCTCTCTTTGATTGGGTCTCTTTGCTGTTCCTGGATTTGCCCAGAGCTGCAGATGTTAAAGTATTGCAAGAGGGGTATTTCTGACTGTACAACACAGCCCAACACAGATACATCATGCTCATAATCTATCAGCATAACATCATCTCAGGAGGCCTGGCTACCCATTTTCTAGCCCAGACTGAGGATCAGACAATAGGCAGTTATAGTGTTTTGGATAACACCTCACATCTTCTGTTGGTTTGTGTGTGCATTAAAGATCACTTTGCACTCTTCTCAAAAACAGACTGGTTGTGTCCCTGGCCAAAACATCCCTGTTCACAAAGATGTGCCTCTCTGGGCCCCAAAGATGACTGAATTTCAATGAGGCTTTATTCTTCAAAATGAAAGGTGCTGTCTAACTGTAAAATATTGTTCTATTAAATTCAGCCCATGGCAGATCCACTACTGAGGGCTATTGAGGCAAATAAGAGCAGGGTGATGGCAGTGTGTGGTCATAAAGTTGCAGTATTCAAAAATGTAGAAAAAGCAGGTTGTCAGATTTCAATAAAGCAGTGGAAATGAATAGATACATCTCAGAGCTGGTTGCTTCCTAGTGGGATGGAATTTGAATAATAATATCACACTTGAACCAACATCGGGCTGGATTAATGGCTAGCACAGGCAGAGCACTAGTATGGTGAAGCTGCAGCAACAGCAGCACCACTGTAGGTGTTACTAATGATACAGAGCAACGCTTCTGCTTGTTTGCACACAGAATGAAAAAAATAGGGGAGGAGGAATCTGGGAATTATTGCTTTAAGCTGCAATTTTCAACAAAGAAATCTTGCCATTCCAAACTGTCTAGACCTTTAAAAATAAAAGATGTGCAGTATTTACAATGCTCTTCAGTATTCATGAGGCTTTGCTGCTTGTTGTAAGGCGAGATGAAAACAATACTCAGTAGATTTTCATAAGTGACATGCAACTGTAAGATTGATAGATGATGTGGATTTAATGTATGTGGAGTTCAGCACCAACATAAAAGCTGTGATGTACCCAAACACTGGGTTTATTAAATCCCTGTTTCCTTAAATGATCATCCAAAGCCTCTCACCACTTTCTTCTACCAGAAAATAAAGGAAAGAAGGTAGGAAAAAAGAGAGGAGGGAGGGGGAAAAAACCCAACCAAGGGATTCCCCTTAGTTTTGGTAGAGAATTACAATATCAGAACTGAAGGAGACAAATATTTAGACACTCTCTCTGCATAGAGATTAATGTGAGAGTCAGAAATACATGGAATCCACTTAAATTGATGTGATTTAGTTATGAATGGTTAAACATAAGTATTCTCTGTCAAATGCCAAAACCCATTGTATTAACTCTTTCCTCTCTCCAACCTTCCTCTATAGCCTCCTAAATCTACCAATTTTTTCTTAGAGCCCAGGGATCCTTTTCCCCACCACTCTGTGCCACGGGGCCAGAGTTCAGTGCAAAATCCCTCAGTCTGCTCCAGGAGAGGACTTGATGAGTACAGCGGGTGGGCGCACGGCAGCTCCTGCCTCCTGCCTCCTGCCCCCTGGGCTAGGCCTGCTCAAAGTGGGAGAGCTGCGCTGGGGGAGCAAGGGCACAGCAAACCACCCCCGAAACATCAGCTGGGGGAACTGGGGCTGGAGTTGCTGACTCGCTCCAAGCCAGCCCTCATGATGCACACCCTCTGTCTCATTGGGACCTGTAAGTCAGCTGCCATAACCTTTGTGCTCATGAGTCATTTCCCATGCACCTTTGCTAATTTGAAACAGCATTTCACCCTTAGTCTGACATCAAGTGAATTATTTTCTCTTTCAGTCCAACTTCACCCATCAGGCTGCATTCTTACATATTAGGATTGACTTACGCAGCGTCCCAGATCTTCGTGGAAATGATTTCTGAGTTGCTTAATTTCCATTGTCTCTAGGGGTGCAACACACACACACTCCTTGATAACAGCCGTGAGTAACATTTTCTGCCGTGCATTTACAGCACTTTTTAGCAAAGGTGTATTTGCTTCTTAGTGGAACATTTCACTTCATTTCAGGGTCATTTCCTGTGACAGCTAAATGTCTGTCTTCTTTATCACCTCAAGATTTAGCGAAATGATATAATTAGTATAGTTGTGCTCCTTAACCCAGCCAGCTGCGCTGGAAATCAGGCCATTTTAGCTCAGTTGAAAGGAGCAAATAGCATGCAAACTGCAATCAGGTTTTTTGCTTTGGACCAAATTTGGCTTTTTTAGAAACTAGTAATACTATCATTGTGTTTATCCCTTAGTGTGAACCATTTACTCTGGCATGGTTAGTAAGCAATCATTTTGATACTGGTTTCCCGTAGTGCCCAGTGGTATTAAAAGGCGGGCTGTTCGTGCTGTGTTGGGGGAGAAGTGGCCAGGAAACCTGGCCTACGGCAGAGGCTAAAGCTGGGTACATCTGAATTCAGTTCCTATCAGCTCTTCTGCCAGTACTTCTGAACCAGTTATTTTTCAAGTACTCTTCTGTTTCCAAACAAACATTTAAATTGCAGTTCTTCTCTGCCCTACTTCTTCACTTCCTTAAAAAAACAAAAAGGCTAATTTTCCTAAGGATAAGTTTGACAATTTTTTTCATTTCAGCAATATTTTCTACTAATAAAGCTTTCTCATGAGCTACTGGCATTTTTTTTTTGTAATACAGAGGAAGAACTTAAATGAAAAATTGAGGGATAGGGGACAGAAATGGAAGGGAAGGAAGTCAATGCATATCCTCTTGAATTTATAAACAAGTTAAAAGAAGTGACTGTGTTCTCTCCCCTTTAGTTGCTGGTAAATATCAGAGGAAATTGTTTGTAGTAGGAATGTTTATTGGAAAAATAAACTTCAGGAAATACTTACAGAAAACAAATGGCAGATCCAATCAATCCAATATGACAACACATTTGCTTTAGAAATTTGAAACTGGGGTATATATTTATGCAATCAAGAGCAAAGAAACTTCTGTGTACCTTGTCCAAGCAAACCTGCATCAAAATGCTCATGACAGAGTGATATATCAAGAATCATTTGCAGAAAATATTTTAGGTTATGAATAATAGGCTGAAGGAAACTTGTGAGTAAGGAGCTGAAAATCATCAAATAATTCTTACAGTGTACCTCTGGTTTTGCTGCCTGTGCAAGAGTGCTCATGCTTTGTAAAGTCCTTAGATTTTCTACACAGATTAGACTGCATATGCACATTAAAATACTCATAATCACCTGAAGACAGTAGAAAAGGAGCAGAGAATATGGATAGCTAGAACCCAGCAAAGAGAACAGGGAAGAATGGGAAATAATATATGCAAATAAATAAAAGGATTGTATTGCTATTGTTGTGGATTCTGAAATATGCCCGGTTGTGCCTTCTCAGCTGTTTCATGGAATTGTTCCCTCTGGTAGAAGGTGCTTTCCTTTACCTATGAAAACCTGCTTAGTGTTGCTTGTCCTCTTGTTTTGTTTTTATAATTGAGGTTTTCCATGTGTGAAATCCCAATATTTTCTTTAAACCATGAGGATTAAACACTTGACAAATCGGAAAGATTCAGGAAAGGCACAAAACTTGGAAAAACCAGGAGTTCATTCACCCCTGCTTTCAGCTAACATAAGCCCATGAACTTGTCAAATCTGTGCCTTTCTTTTTAAAGAATTAGGCACAGTGGGAAAGCATTAACATGCATATCTAGACTTTCCTCTCTCTGCTTCTATTCACATATTCTTTCCTTTACCCCTCTTTTCTCTCTCCTCACCTGTTTATCATGATCTTTCTTCTTGTTTAGTTGCTCCTTTTTTAAACAGCTAAGTCACCCCCCTCTCAGGCTGTTTGCATTTTTGCACCATGCTCATCTGCACACTGTCAGATGGGTTTTTAAGGCGCCTGTGTCCCTCGGCTCAGGCTTACTCGGAAAGTCACCCCATTTGTGTATTCCTTTGTTCCACTTACAGACACAGAATGGGTGCCTTCCGCAACTGCTTCACGTGTATTTCTTTATCAGCCTGCCAGTTTTCCTTGTGCACAAAGACGGCACTGCCCAGTACTATTACAGATGGTGCTATCAGTTCACTCACCCAAATAGGTCTTAACCTGTCCTTGAATTTCACCACCATTTATTCAGGCTCTTGGAAGCTGATATTTGGGGGTTTCTCCCGTTCCTTGCCCAATGTGAAATGTATCACAGAAGTGCCCTGTTCCAGTTTTGAAAGGTAAAGGTGATACCTATACGTTTGAGAAGTCAAAAATAAAAGTGCCGCTGCTGTGTTTGCAGATGGTAGGTCAGGGATCTCTGTAGCTGCTAGACTTCATGTGAGCGTGTACGAGCAGCACCTGAGATTAAGCAATGATTTCCTCTTCCCAGCCTGTGATTCAGGGGATTTCAGTTTTCTTCTCATCCCTACCATAAAACTGGAAACAGTAGACGGACAGACTTCCCTATCAGTTCCAACACCCTTCTGTCACAGGCATATCATGATACGCAAACGTGTGTCTCTTTCATAAACTCGTCAAGATTTCCACGTGGCCCCTGAACAAGGCACTGTGTTTCTCGGTGCCTCAGCCCTCAGAAAGGCAGAGATGATAGCCCTTTCTTTGTTTTGCTTCTGAAGGTTGGCATCTCCACATAATACAGCCGGTGCCTAAAACAAGGCTCTCACCTTGCCTCACCGTTTGGCCCTAACAATAATAAGATGAAATTAAAACCAGGCACAAAAAAGAAGAAAGCTAGGTGCTAAATAACGAGGAGGTTTGGACCAGTGCTTATTGGGTTTTCTTTCCAGTGCAGGGCTGTGGCAAGTGCACATCCAAGTGCTTTTCCCAGGGAGGTAACCGATCATGGATGTGGCTTGAACTTTTATTTGTGATTTTCATGAGCCTTCCAGAGCAGTGCATTCCTTACACTGAGGTGACTACTTTGAGTTCGCTTTTTTAATTAAGGTTCTGTATTGTAACTAGTCAATGTACATTATTGGGAGAATGAATGTCAATGCCAGTGCTTTTTCTTTCTCTCCTTTATCTTTGTCAATGATTCAAAGACATGATTTATGGTTAGTCTCCGTCTTTCAGGATCATCCATCAAGCACTGGTTTCACTACAGGGCTCGAAGTTGTAAATCATGCAGAAAGGCTGTCACTCATCTCATTTAACCCTTTAAACACCGGGATGGAAGAGGAGGGCTGTTCTTTTCAGAGCTGAAAGAAATAGCAATAAAATGGCCATAAAATCGATGAAGTTAGACTAATCTATATAATTAATTGTTCCTTGTAATGCAATAATTATTATGAGGGACAATTAAAAAAATGGGGCATGACTCCACCCTCCAAGTTCATTCTGAGAACCTGGAGGACTTCAGGGCTCCATAAAATATGTCACTTTTTTGTTTTCTCTTTTGAGCTCCTTTCAGATTTTTTAATGTCCATTACAGACATGAAGAGCTGAGCTTCACTTTAGAATCAATCACAGGCTACTTCTGATCATGACCTTGCAGTGACTAAAGGAGGAGTGCAAAAGCCCATTAGCAGCTGCTATTTTCAGCTCTGTAAATTAACAGTTATTTTTCTTCTCTCTCCTTTTCCCGGCTGTACCCCTCCCTTCCTTTCTTTCCTTCTTTTTTTTTTTTTTTTTCCCCTGTTTTTTCCTTTTTTTGGACAGGAAGACAGCAAAAAATGAAATGTGTAAGTGGCATGGGAGCTTCCACAGTTAGCCTTGTCTCACAGGCTTGAGGACTGGTGACAGCTTTGGCCAAGTGGCTGATTGCTTCTCCCTGTCCTCCCCTGCCAGCCCGGACCGCGGCTCCCGGGTCACATTAAGCACTAACTTTTCAGACAATGCCTCCACCTGCTCCGAGTGCAAAGCCAGGGAGACTGGCATTATATAATGAGGTGTCTTTCTTTTTTATCTTGCTATTTTATTTATTTATTTTTGGTTCAAAGTGTCAGAACTTGGTAATGGAGGGTTATTAATGAAAAATATATGTTTGGGGTCTATTTGTTTTGATTCTGCAGTGACGTGATGGCAATTTTATCCCTGAATTATGTATGGCTCTGTTTTGCCTAGGCAAGCTGATACAAACAACAAACATAGTTAGAAAAAGATATATCAGTAAATAAACTGAAAGGTTGTAAAATATGAATGTTTATAATCCAGACCGTGCCACTTCTCTTCTTTTTTACATGAACTCTACTTGAGATGGTATTTAGGAGCTTGGGACTTCTTCTGTTCCAGCAATCTCTGCAGCTTGTCACGAAAACAAATGACACCAGAGGGAACCTTGTCTTACACTGTATTCTTTTGCATGAACCTCAGTCTTCTTAAGGTGCTCATAATTTAAATTTAGAACTTGATTTATTGGAAGATAAGATCCTACCCTTCTTCCCTTACAGACCCACGCTGCTTTTAACCCAGGCTCCTTTCCTTTTCCGTATCAGTATTTAGCATCTGCTCACCTAACTCCAGGTGAACAAAAAATGCACAGCATCAGATGATAGTGTGCATTCAGGACGATGGATCCTGTTTTATTGTGCTGAAGGCAGACAGTGTCCTGCTGGTGGGACATAACAAGTTGCAGCCTTCCCAGTTCCTTGTGCTAGCCCTCTGTGTACACAGCTAATTCCTGCTATAAAGAATAACACCTGCCACTGCTTTGTGAGTCTTGTCAACGATCTGAATTTGTAAACAGGTCTTTTTCTGCATCTTACAGAGTGTTCGGGTTGTGAACTGGAAGTTACTTTGGGGGGAACAAAGGATAAGATGTTTAATCGTCTGATGGTATTAAGAGAAACTTTTAATCCTCCATCTAGAAGATAGATTCTGTTTTTTTAAAATATCAACCATTGTAAGCATCATGATAAATTAGCACTTGTTTTATTCTGGACTAAAGTCTCATCCCACAGGGATCTCCAAGAATTTCTGCTGCTAAAATATAGCATAGAGGAAATTATAATTTTAGCATCTCTCTGCAGTCTTAATTAAGACTGTTCTTCTGATATAAAGCTGTGGTGTCTAATTACCAGAAAGCTGTCAGAAAGTAACTTTCAAAAAACCTGTGTCAAGAAAGAGTTGGGAAGACTAGAAATATTTATGCAATTACAAATTTATGGTGCTAGTAGATTTTTTTAAAGTTTATTACTTTATTATTACTATATTTTATATATATAAATAAATATATATAGTATGTATATATATATTACTATATTATAATTACTATATTATTACTAATATTACTACTAATTCCTATTTCAATATCCCACCTCACAAGAAAAAATCTAGTTCCAGCTCCTCTCCACCAGACAGTTGCTTTTTGTCCAGACAACATTTGGTAGGTTTGTTTGAACAAATAAGGGAATGTTTCCTACCATTTTTTATCTTGCACATACACAAAGTACTTGAAGTTTGCAATTTCAGTGTATTCCACATCTCAAAGCCAAATTCTGGCACAAATGTCCATCCATTTTTACCTTCAAAAGCACACAGAAACTCTGCTGTGCAAAACTATTAGTTAAACTGCAGCAGAGTCAGGAATCTGCTTTGCGACGCAGTCCTAGTTCCTGGTTTCTTCCTACTGAGTGTGTGCCATTGCCTCAAAAAGACTCATATTTAAGACAAAATCTGCTCTTTTGTTTGCCAAGAAGTCAGCAGAGCCTGTGCTTGCTCATTACAGGTCTGACTTTAAAAGCTGCTGAACCTCAGCTGGGCTTTGATGACCATCTCCCTAGTCATGAGACCATCATGAGCCGAGGTTTTTTTATTTTGTTACCAGCATATTTGTAGCTCTACCTGCTGAAAGTCCCTTTCCTGAGATTTGCATAAGGTTAAAAAAAAGGAGAGGTAATATGATGAATGCTGACAGGTACATTTGCTACAATTGATTAAACACTTTTGCCATCCCTACGATTTTCTTTCACCCGCCTTGTGTCTTGCCAGAAAGAGGTGTGAGTGACTTTGTCATTGACATTAAACAGTTGTATATACTTCTAGCTGCAAAATGCTATCCCCAGAGTTTGTTTACTCGATCTGTATTTCCAATCAGTGCAGAAGGTTTACTAAAGCAGTTCATTACTGATTTATTTATGATGTATTTAGATAGCAAATATGGTTCTGTCAGCAGTTGCTGGCTAAACAGTGTTGACAGACATTAATAGCATATGGTATAGGAATGGAATTATGATCTTTAAGAGTCTTTGTGTCTCAACATACATTTACAGTTTGCATTTTTCCTAGGTAGAGAGACAGAGAACTTCCAAACAAGAAAACTGTGTTTCTTTTTCTTTTTGTAACCTTTGGGGTTTGTTGGTGGTGACATTAAAATCTTCCGTGCCTGTTTAGCTGTTCAATTTAATGGAAGACAAATTCTCCCAAAGGTTTAATTTACTCTCACAAACTGAAATCACTGCATTCTCACCATGGGAAATGGCCTTAATTTTCCCAGCCTTCAGTATACATCAAGCATATAATTCATTTCTCCCCTCTCAATACTTCCCTCATTAGAAAACAAAGTTTTTGATATTTAAATGTTACATAGTTTAAGTTGAGAAACAAATCTTCTCAGCCCTGTAAAGTGCATTTGCAGACATGATTGCTTCTCTCTGACAGCAATAGATTTATACAGGGTGGAACAGAAAAACACTTGAATTTTTGACCTTTAATTGTCTGCTTCCTCTAACACCAGCATTTTTACCAGTGTCAAGGAAAAAAAGCAAAAGATGTGGCCACTCATAGAGGAAGGAAGAACAGGTAGTGGTGAAACCACTTTGTGGCAGTTGATACTGGTTGGGGAAACTGCTGTGCTGGGGAAGGGCTAGGGAGGAAGATGAATTTCATATGAGAGGTTGCCTCTCAATCACATGAGGACAAACAAATTGTGAAATAATACGAGAAATCATCTCATCCTTCTTTTTAGATTAATGGTAATGGAGGAGGTGAAGTGGAAATACACTGTTTAATTTCCAAAGTAACGGGCAAAATTTTGTTTTCCATAACATGGAATTAATAAAAAACATAAAAAATTCTTTGCTGGGATTAGATTGCATTTCCATAGGATTGGCTGGCCTCAGAACTGTGCTTCAGAGCCCCTGCTAATACCCAAAGTTATCAGATAAAAGAAAAGGAAGAAGGGGTCCTTTGAAGAAGTGCTCAAGTGTCCTGGTTTCAGCCGGGATGGAGTTAATTATCTTCTTAGGAGCTAGTACGGTGCTGTGTTTTGACTTTGATGTGAGACTTCTCAGTTCCTCAGGCCTTGTTAGTGAAAAGGCTGGAGGGCCACAAGGAGCTGGGAGGGGACACAGCCGGGGCAGCTGACCCCAACTAGCCAAAGCAACATCCCGTGCCATGGGACGTCCTGCCTGATTGCTTGGGGACTGACCGGGCATCAGTCGGCGGGTGGTGGGCAGTTGCATTGTGCACCACATGTTCCTTTCCCTCTGGATTTTGTTCTTTCCCTTCCCCTTTTTGTTATAACTACTATTGTCATCGTTGGTATTATTGTTCTTTCATTTTTATTCTATTTCAAGTATTAAATTGTTCTTGTCTTAACTCTAGAGTTTTGCATTCCTTTCCAGCTCTCCTCCCCATCCCTCTGGGTGAGGGGGGAGTGAGCGAGTGGCTGCGTGGGGCTTAATTACCAGTCAGGGTTAAACCACAACATCAGGTTGTACAGAACGGCACCAGTGAGTGTAAGGTGTGCTATTTGCCGGGAGCGTGAGGGCTTTTGAGTAACAGCTACACAAATTATTATTTTTTTTTAATTACTGCTATTTTGATACCTTGTTAGAGAGTTTAGGATGTAGAAACTTCCTACTTCCATGCTATTGGCAGCAAAAAAATTAATATAAACATATATATGTATACACTCATCAGACAGAAAGAAACGACACTAGCAAAAAGAAAAGGTTCTTTATAGAGGGCGCCAAGAAAAATAAAACATTGAGCCAATTCTTCCTCTACCTAAATCCATTTGCTTCAAAAGAATTACCAGTAAGAAATTTAGCCTGTTGTACATGGAAAAATTTATATGCCATTAACATCTGAGAAATTATTAGAAATGAAACGCATGTTTCAGCAAAGTACGCTGCAGGTTAGAGTCAAGCTTATCTCATGGATGTGTGAAGCTTGATAGACCCCAAGAACTGGTTGCAATGAGCTGGCCCTGTAGGTGACCACTTTGAGAAGTTGCCTTTGTGCATCTTACAGGTTTGCTCCCCCTGCAATATCATAGCTCTGCTGGGCAGCGGCCACAGTGGCATCTGACAGCACGTGGCTGCAGAGAGCTCTGGCACGTGCCAGCTGGGGCCTCCTGAACAGGACCCCTGGAGGACTTTTCTGTTTGAGCAAATGCTTTGGAGAAGGGCTGCTGCTGTTGAGCACTGCTGCCTTGTCTAGGAGCATTAAAGCTGCCACCGGGTTATGCTTATGGACCAAAGACATTAGGGGGTAAGTGAGTTGCCAAGAGATCTAGCTTGTTTAAACTAAACTTCTCTGAGGCAGCAGCAAAGGTATCCAGTTTTGCTGATTCTTCTCCCAGTGAGTGTTTAAAGACTTGTTTGTAAGGGGCAGAGTATTAAAACATAGTGAATTCTTAAATAATGAGTTAAAAGCAGTTTCAGTCTTTCTGAAACTTCTGATTTAAAACGTTTTTCTCTCTTTTTCTGCACAACAGATTTCCAATCAGTATAAGGGAACCATCTGCACAGAAGGAGCAATGAACTGGCAGTACCATACATGTTGAAAAATTCAAAAATCCAAATACAAGCTAGTCAAATTCCAGCTGTGCATTGGTGGATACATACAGTAATTTGCTCATGTAGACAAGGCAAATTAATAGTTTTTCAAGACAAACCTTGTGCTGGTACTAGATAGATCTGTGTTGTGCTTTGCCTTCATTTACATTTCAGCATAGATTGGTAAACACATTAATTTATTTTTTTATTATTATTTTTTAGGTGTTATTCCTGGTAGAAAGGGAATTAGCCAGAAATGCTTTAAAAGGGAAGTGTTGTTTGGATTTCAACCTAGTGGATAAACTGAAAGTGTTTAGACAGTCTGTAATGAAGTGTTGTTAGCCTCTGGTCTGTAATAAATGCTTCAATTTTATAGCTCCAAATCAACTTTACCCATAAAATCTCAAAGGACTTTCTCTACTTAGCAAATCAGCCAGGACTTAGTGTCCGTAGCCAGTGTATCCTCATGTATTCTCAAAAAAGCTGTGCAGACCTAAGCTTATTCAACTCCCACTGATATAAAAAAAAATTTTGGAAGTTTTACTTTCACATTATCAGTAGCTAGCCCAAAATCTGTGTTAGATAAGGTGCACAAGATCTTTTGTCATGAATAATAGGATTATTGATAGCAAAAGGGTTTTACTGTCCAATCCTCAATAAAATTATTTGGTTGGTTTCTGTTCAAGAGCTAGTCAAGTTAATTGTGAGTCGTTCCTTTTATTAAAAAGTTCTTATTCCACATGTCTTCATTTTTACCATAATTGTACACTTACCACTCTTTATTTCTATATGATCTCAGTCATTGTTTCGGGGGTCTAAATCGAAATATATGTGCAGATCCTGTAACACACTCTCACAGAATAAATGCTGTTTGAACATAGTTAATGTAAATGTGAAAAAATCCCTTGTAATGCTTCATTTTCTAAATGCTCTATGCATCTATTTCCAATGCAACTTTAAGAAAGTAGACTGGGTTTTCTTAACAATTCTTTCTGAATGCCCTGATAGTAATCCTGCTCTGTTCATCCTCCTGATTCCCAGCAGAATTTTGAGGAAAAACATTATACATGGATTCATCTTTGTCATAGAAGTTAAAGCACTGTTCATGTTTAAGGAAACCCCCTTGGACTGATCTCTGCTCTGCACTTGTTTCATTTGATTTATCTTCTGTTGTTCGTAGTTTCACTGATCACTTTCTTATTACTTTTACACTTCCATCCATTTCAGTTTTGTGCTCCTTTTCAAGCGGTTTCTTATACTGTCCCTGCGACCTGCTCCCACCTGATGAATTGTCTGCTCAGACTGTTGATCTTGACCTGGCATGGTCTCTACCACAGAAAATAAATGATGCCACGCACACATATAATGATACCTTAATAAACATCACAGGTACATTTGCTCCTCTGCAGAAGTGCAGAGCTCTAAAGGTGTGTCCCAGTTGCATACCGGTGCCTGGGAGACAGTGAAATGGCAGAGGTAGGAATTAGAACAAAAACGGAGATGTTTTGCTCTTGTTGTGTATTTAACCACAACTGAAAATTCCCTGGACCTTTTTTCCAAACTCTTGTCTGCACTTAGACTTGTGATTACTAGAAACAGCAATAAATATATTTTAATTCTGTAAATATTTTAAATAGGGGTTTCTTAGTGGCTTGTTTTGTATTTGGTCTTGCCTGTAGCAGCAATTCATTTTTCAGAAAGTCAGCATTTGGTAGAGGTCAGATGCCCTCTGTTGCTTTTCCTTCCAAGTCGAGGTGAGGCCCTGGAAAAAACACAGGGAAGGTTTTGAAGGTTTTTTTATTGTTTTACAGAGTTGGATAGTAGAGATGGTTAACCCACTCTTTCAGCTCCTTTGGGATTTTAGAGTCTGGATTTCTGATCCACTAGACTGCTTTGTGTATTCTTGAAGGCCTTAAATCCAGTTACGATGGATAAAATATATAGCTTTTTTTGTACCCAGTGAGGTCCCTCACTTCAGCAGTGGTTACATCATGGTACCTGTGCTGAAGAAGTCATTTCTGTCAGTAAGTGACCTTTCTGATTATTGGATTTTTTTTACCATAACTCATAGTTGTTATTTCTTGCTGAGATTCAAGAAAAGCTGTTCCTGTGCAGCTGCAGCCTCCTGTTGTTGCTCCCTGTTTTTTTATGCTTTGTCCCATGTGATAAATTTCAGTTATCACTTAAGACAGAGCAGGAATGCAACACGGAGACTGTAGTGATTATGATCTGTAAATGATCTGTGTACTGGCCCTGGATCTAAGCCCTTCTTGGATCATTTGAGACACAATTTAAAAGAACACAGCTTAAATTTTGTGCTTCAATCATTTTTCTTTTTTTTTTCTTTGAAATTTCTGTTATTTTAATAATCTTGATAGATACTTGGAAACTGTATTTATTTTCCATATCAGTTGGAAGCTTTCCTTTTGACATGGATTGATTTGTTTTGCACATGTTTCTTGCAGAATGGAACCAACAGTACTAATTTTACTACTGATAATTATTAGTATTCTTACTATTAATAGGCCTTCATATCTGCAAGGGAACAGCAAGGCAACATCCCGGATTGTGTGGAAAGAGAAAGGAAAGCACTGGAGAGTATCAAAACTGGGAGCTTTTTGGGCCAGGAAGAATTTTGTTCCATGTTGGTAAAAGATTTTGTAGGGCAGTTTTGGTGTTGGGGGCAGTACATAAATAAAATTACAATGGTAACAATAAAGATGCAGTATGTTTGCATGATCTATTAAGAGAGTGATAAGATATGATTCCCCCAAAACTTCAGGTACAAGTGATAGCAAGTTTGTGCTACCAAAGCCATCAGCAGCACACCTGCTGTCATGCTACTCGCAGAGCAAGTATTTCAAGCAGGATCTTAAAATAAGTTATTTCCATCTTTGAAATAGATTTCAAAGGATCGCAGATTGATTCTTGCCACAGTTGCTGCAGCTTTCTCACTTTTGACTTCAATGAGAAGTGAAAAGCAGGACCAAGCCCCACTGTGTGTCCCCTTCTTGGGTAGAGAAATGTCTGAACATTGTGTAGGTGGATGCATACCTATTGTATATATTACAAACTCTTTAGGGTGACTTGTTTAGGTGTCTCTCATTCTGACGGCAGAGCAAGGGGTAAAAAAGAAATCTGTGAACTAGAATTAGTATGTGATCCCACTCTGACCTGGACAGTGTCAGTGCCAGCAGGAGCAAAGCCTTCTCTCTAATGAAACTTCGTTACCTATGGACTCTGTTCTTTTCCACAGCACGGATTGAATTGTGGCTGTTGTATGTGACTCAGGAACAGTGTTGTGCATGTACAGACTGTATGTTTGAAGGAGATGTTTTGACCTTTCTCATCTCTTACTGTTGTTGCAAAGATGGAGTGATGTAGAACAGAGATTTTGTGACAGAGTAATAATAAGAAATAATCTGACTGCCAGTTGCTCATTACTGGATCTCTTTTAAATGCCAGAACCTTCTATGTTTGCCTTCAAACAACACTGAGCACCTAAATCACCATAGTAAACAGATATAGAAAGAGACAGAAAGGTTAAAAGTGTACTCATAATCTCTTGCTTTTCTTCCTAAACATGTTTGATAGCAATATTGTTTCTTAAAAACAATATGACCTCATTTGTAAAGCAATATTCATGCTAAACTAGTCAGCTGGTAAATATACCCAGCACTGTGCATTGTGATGAAGCTAAACCAGAATTTCAATTATTTTCTGGACACATTTAAAATTATAATACTTTACTGGGTTAGTGTTATAGTTCATCCAAATTACTCACAAAGTATCATATCAATCTCTTGCAACTGCTTATTGCTTACATATCTGAGAAGTTAGTCGAAGTAAGATGCTGTCTGGGGTAATGACCTTCATGCTGGCTTAGTGCTTTGATGGTTATGTGGCTGTAAGTGCAAGGATGTCTAATGGTCAAAAGTCAATGTTTCTTGGCCATAATATTTGTCACAAAAGAAGCAGACTATTCATTTGGACCAACATTTGCAACAGTATATTCCTGAAAGGAAAATAAAGAGGGAAATAAAACACTTGATGATCTGTGTATTCTTACTAGTATTCCTTTTACGCTGAAATTCCAGCAAGTGCAAATTCACACTTCAAAATTATTTGCAGTTTCCTATTGCCTGGAATGTCAGATCAAAACAAAGCAAGAAGATGAGGAAGATATATTTCATTATAGTCCCATTTTCTACTTATGTACCTTATCTAAAGAGATGTTAAGAGACAAATGATGTTGCAGCCATGGTTTAACCAGCTATGAGTAACCAGCACAGATTTATGACTATTACCAGCAAGTACGGCTTAAAGCAGATCTCACTGGAGCTGCAATACGGCTGTGTATCCAAAGGGAAAATCAAAAGGCCCACTGCTCTTTAGACAAATGTTATAATAATAGTGTACTTTTAAAGCAATGTTAATATTTTTTTAAAAAATAGGCTGTAATACTATGTCCTACACAACAAGTTATTGCAAGGAGCTTGCATTTTATGCAGCATGTTCAGCTGTGCATGAATTCCATGCTTTAATAAAAACACGTAAGAAGTGCTGTTGGCTTCATCTCTACCCATCACTGGATTGTGAAGCTAAAGTACTCACATAGCTCTAGATTTTCTGCTCACCATACAAGCACAACGCATTTCCCAGGGTGCTCCTGCAGAACATGTACAAGAAGCAGCGTTTTGCAGTTCAGCAGGCAGGGAGGCTGGGATTTTCAAGAGAAAACGGCTGTTCGTGGAGGTTATCCATAAAAACATCTGAGCTTTGAACTGACCCTGTGTGACTTGCAAGAGGCCACCTCAGCAATCAGTGGCAGATGCCGGAGTTATGACAGTTGAGTCTTGCTCCTTGCTCTGGCAGATTTTCTATCAAGGCTGACTCACTTAATCCTCAGTCACATTACTGAAATCAGGCTGCTATTGTTCACATATTAATAATTGATTAATAAGTAATTATGGCAGGGAAGCATCATCATGCCATAGTCTCTACGGCAGATAAGCCTGTCTACTCTTACCCCAAATGGGACAAATGTAATGTGTTTATGAGCTTTCTTGAACGGGGGCTTAAATGCTTCTGCATGAGAGTGGCTACTCCATTGTATTTAGCCAAGCTGGTCTGTTTTGGAGAGGCCAAGAAATAAGCAGCCTTTTAAAAGTAATAATCAAATAATTTGTGTCTCACATTGTGCTATTCAATGCACTGAACAAGCATCAGTTATTAACAGAAATAGTAATTTTCCACAGTCGCAGACCATAACACTCAAAATAAGAGTGACTTAAACACTCAAAAACAACTGTGTGACGGGCTAGTACTTCAAGACCTTTACATGTTGAACATAACATAGTAATGAAAAAGAATAGGGTTATACAGATCTATTTTTAGAATAAACATCACGCTTTCATATGCTAAATTCTTCACACTGATCAAGAGCCTTTCCAGGGAAAGTGTTGATCTTTCACTGGTTCCTCATATGTAATATGTCCAGCTTCAAGTGTACCCCGTGTGCAGTCAAAGCCAGGGCCCAACTCTTTTCAAGGAGAATGTGTTGAGAAGAAATGCTGTCCATGAGATAAGCCATGGATTCAACAGAAATGAGTCAAAGATTTATTTTTTTTTAGGATAAAGCACAAGTGTCCATAAACATAATCCTCCTCTTCTTTCTATTTATAATTGTATTTAATATAAATGTACTTCATTACTGGAGAGCAGTCTTCACGGCCATACAATAGCAAACAAATTCTTCAGAAGCATCTTTAATTATTCATTTGGCTGTACTATATTTTATGCTACTTTTCATAAATGTTAATCTTTATTATTGCCCTACCAGGAAAAAAAAGAAAGAAGGAAAGAAATACCTGTTATTAAATGACCTATCAGGCTGACATGGATAAATGTTGGTAGCTATTTAATTGTTTCCCATCTGCAGTTTTATACAGTTTCTATCAAACTGAAGGGTAATTTTTTTAGTAGCTGCTTATTTTAAATGTACAAAACCCTTGTGTGTAATTCCATTAGCTGCCCTACAGCATTGCAATCTACAGTTTCCCTGAGGCTGTTGTGAAATATTGATGAAATCCTTGCTTTTGTGGCTTCCTCTGATACACTAAACATTTGTCTGATGTTAGTTGAACTTGAATGGATCTGTTCAGAGTTATATCAGTAGTGACTTCAAAGGCTGTAAGGCTGTTACAGTTTTTTTTTACAAACTGAAGTTTCAAAGCCTTACCATGTGGTACTTTAAAAAAACAAAGTTCATATCAAATGAACCAAAGTGCTAGCAATACACTGGTAAGACTCATTACAATTTCAATTCATATAGATATATATTTTTTTCTGATTCTGATTTGTAGTGCATGCCATTTAAAGAAATTTAGATTGGTATTTAGAGTAGTCTAGGATAATGAAAGAGGGAAAATATAATTTGAAACTCGGATTTTAAATGTGATAATCTATAAATTTACAAAGCCACTGCTGTTTTCCACAACAATAGGACAAAAGAAGATGGAAGAAAGGCAAAGACAGACAAAAGTTTCAGGCTTATGTTTTAATCAGGAAAGTGATTTATACTGATGCAATTAAAATTACTAATGAGGAAAACATACTTGCTGCTCCTATATTCCTTTAATTGTTCAGGACCAAACTGCATTTTGGAAAGCAGCTGTACTAGCAATTTAGCACAACGTGTATTGATGTTGTAGTGATGTGATGATTGCCTGATACCTGTCTAAGGCTTTGCATGACACGGACTCTGGTGCAAGGGACAAGCAGGTGGCACGGACAGGGCAGGGGGTCTGCTGCTCAGGCACACCAAAGGGCTGTGAAAGTTGAGTTCTTTGAATTCAAGTGATGCAACGTTTCATAGCTTTCATTAGAAGCATATTTGCTGAAAATATGATCTGGACAACATCAAACACCTTCAGCTGGTTGAAAGAATGAAATTGTAAGTTCCAGGGCTTTGTAGAAAATAACAAACAGAAATGTTTTTAACCAAAGACGAATTATTCGTTTACACTGCAAGCCTTCATGTAAGGAACCTGAACATGGCTCTGAACATGGCTAAATCCATTTCTGCAACAGCTTCAGCTTCTTCAGCCACTCACACTAACTGAATCCAGAGCCAGGCAAATATGACTGAAGTTGCTTTTTTCTCACAGCACAATATCTGGCTATGTAAGCAACATCATCCTTAAGGAAAATTATTCAAGAAAAACTCCATAATAATTCTGCCCCTGCTATGGATTCTCAGCTCAGCAGAGCACATCAGCTCACCTCTCTTTTTTTGTTTTCCTTTTGGGTCCCCCATCCCCCCCCTGTTTTATTATTTGTTTTTCTTTGGGTTTATGGGTCACTCACAACCCAGTTCCCTGAGCATATGCTTCCAGCCACTGATCATTTTAATTTGACTCCTAATTGTACAAAAACCATAATCTGTTCTCCTTTGTGCTGCTCAGAGTCCCACTGAAACTGGTGGGTATTTTGCCTTCCTAACCAGTAGGAAATTGGACATTTAATGGAAAAGTTTATAATATGACTCTAATTAGAATACAACAAAATGAAAGCCCAAAATTGTTTCATTTCAGCATAGTATATAAATAATAGTTATGGCTCCATGGAATTGCCTGTGCGTGTTAAAAATCAGTTATGGCAGAAACCACTCTGAGTTTCCTTGCTCCTAAGCTGCAGTGGCTTGCAAGCTTGGCACCAGAGAGGGTGGTTGCTTCTGTCCTCCAGCAGTGGATGGTAACGGATGTTTCTTTTCCTACTCTGCAGGAGGCAGGAATTCATGCCCTAGTATCAGCTGCTGTAACTATTTAAAAACAAAGTTCTAGGGGAAAAAAAAAAAAAAAAAAGCAAAGGCATATTGGGAAAAATCTCTCCTTTGAGATGACAAGTTGTTTAGGACATAAAATTGCATCAGTAGGGCAGTGATCAAAACTTCCATACCAAGCCACTGCAAATTGAATTTGGGTGTGATGGTAAACAGTAACAGCAGCAAAAGGTGGAAACAATTTCCCATTATCCAAAATCACTAACTGGCCTCCCAGAAAAGAGGCAATTGAAGATATTCAGCCTTTTCTGAGGTTTTGAGAGCATCTAAAATGTTCTTCAGGATGCACATGGCTTTAGAAATAAACCTCACACTACCAGGACATATAGACCAGATGACAGAGACACTGCTTCATCTCCAACACCCGTGATTCACAGCCAGACACTCTCTGCTCCCTCTGTGGAGAGCATGGTAACCTTTCCCTGCGGTTTCTTTCCATCTTGCAGAACTTAACAGGAAGTTATTTCCCTGGTACAGGAATTTTTAACATAGCCTAAAAAGGTCTGAAATTATATAATTCAGTCTTGTATTACAGATTGTGTATTTTGAGAGTTCTTTCCATGAAACTCCATTGCATTTCCAGAGTCTTCCATTGGTTTTAATCCTGCTAAATTCCGAAATGTCTTTGATATTAGAGTTATGCAACAAAGTAGGTTTGTTTTTTTTTCCTCAGCTGCCAATTTATCTCTTCAGCTGATTTTCAAACTGGGATGAATCTGCAGCTATGAACTTCTACAAAGAGCCAGGTTAAGATTTGTCTTTGGGTAACTAATGTAGTTAGACATTTTTGAGAAAAAGGAATGAGAAGTGGTCATTATCCATTATCTGCATGAAATATTTCAGAGAAAGACACCGTTTCTGCCAAACAAAAAAAAAGATATTTGAGCTGAAGCCAGACAAGAGGGAAACAAGATCACCTTATAGCACTGTGAGATTGCTCTACTAATGATGTTATTTCAAGTAAAACTGAAATATATGTATGAAAAAGTGCAGATGGTGCATGGGTTTTACATGGATTAACAGTGTTGTTCTGGACAATGATTCACTGTCCCTTTTCTTGGCAGAAAATAGATTTTCCAGTCTTGGAAAGAAACATGTACATATATATATATATTAAGAAATGTTTCTCTATGTGGAAAAAGAGCAAATTTGAGTGAAAATAGCATCTACCAGTGGAAAAGTTAACAGTCAGAATGAACACTTTAAAAAAAAAAGGTGTATTCACACTCTGCAGTTCAAGGTCAGAAGTGATGTATAACGTGGTGCAAATTACAGGTTGGTTGGGAGGGCGAGGGCCCAAAAGTCAGTACTGGATTCAGCATCACTGGGAGCTTGGCTTGGTGCTGTCTGCTTAGTAGGGTCAGGGCTTCAAAGTGCACATGGATGATTTTAGACCCATAAGTTCAAAGAGTTTTTGCAGGTGTATCAGCTGGACCCGCTTTCTTTTAGTTACTCTGTAGAAACATGCTAGAAGTATCTAAGAAAATGTTATCCTTTGAAGGGTAAAGGATCAGCTGTTTATGGCAACCCTTGTCCTAGAGAAGTAGTTTTCTTAAGTTAGCATGAATCCAATTGCAAAGGCACAGAGGAAATTTTTTTAAAAGGTAAAACATCTTAGAATTGTATTTATTATTATTATCCATATGATACTGTTATCCTTACTGATGTCATGATTTTGACATCTTGGGATCAATCAGCACTAAAACCAAATATTTTATTTCCATTTAGGAAGCCAGAAATTGCTTCCATTCAATGCTCTGAAGCTCCTGGGTTTTGTCCAGTTTTCAAAATTACAGTGAAATTTCATTCCCCTGCTTCTTCAGGACTGCACATTGCCCACCTTACATCTCTGCCTGGGCCTGCTTAATTTCGGTGGGAAAAATCCTCATCTGGGAAAAGGAGGAAGTATTCATCTGGTTACTGAGTTTGGATTTTTTTTTTTTTTTTTTTTTTTCCCTGTAAAACAGCTATTTATGAGCATCTCAGAGGTTTGGAATGTCAGAATATGCCTGGGGGAGAACTGGTGGGAAGAGAACAGGTCACTCAGCAATTTATTATATGGACATCAGTATGACGTGCAAAATTTATGCTATTTATTACAGACACTGCATTTAAAGCATGTGGGTATACAAGCTTAAAACACCCTTTACTTATAAAATAAATAATGCAAAGTCCACTTAAATTAATGTTATTTCTGTTAAATAGCTACATCAGTTCACATCAAACTTCATGTCCAATGAAATCTTACTAAAAACCACTGTTGGAAGGACACATGCATTTCTTGTACCCTAGGTTGGCTGCACAGAAGAGGTCTCCACTGTCCTTAAAATGCCCACAGCAATTTAAATCATTTACATAAACAGAAATGGTTTTACAAGTAGGATACTGAAATGCATTTTCAAAGCTGCCCCAAACCCTTAACCATTAAAATGGACCTGACTGATCCTTTTGTGAAATCTTGATGGTGCTTTCTAATAAGTTACTTTTACCACTTTCATAAGATTGTGTCTGTATCTTACACAGACACAAAAAAAGAGGATTTCTCAGCACGAGTTACTCTTCTGTAAAGGTTATAGTAAACATGTCAATGCCTAATTAAGCAGAAAATTTTATCTGTGTTGTGGGGGATGTGCAGCTGTCTGGTACTTCTGCTTCTCCTAGTAAATCCTTTTAGAAGGACAAAGGATGTTGTGAGGAAAAATCTACACTATGTGTCTTCCAAAGGAAAAAATTACCTTCCAGTGAAAAATGGGTTAACAGTATTCAAGGAACTGGTGCTGAAATGGAGAATCAGATCTGTGCTGACCCAAAACTGTGTGAATGCTATTTGTTGTCTGTTTTGTCTGATTCCTTCATTGGATTCCCTCCTTATTTTTGTTTTGCTCGGTGTAATATGCTTGGCACTGTGATACAGCCTGGCAAGGGGCCAGCATTGCTACCTACGCTGTACAGTATCTCTAACACCGCGAGAACCATGTCAGTCCTGCTCATCAGTTCGTGCTGCTTGCTTAACAAGGTTACTACTCGTGACGTGTAGGAGCTTCTGCCGCCTCCATGTCCCTCCATTCTCCTAGTCCCCCTTAAAAACATATGAGCTCAGAAAAGGGTATATGGGAAGCATTATCCGGTTATTAGGGAAAAAGTTTAGGCAGGAAGGAAAAAATATTTTGGTCCTCGTGTTGCTTTTGCTGCCTGCCTCAGTTTGATCATCTGTAAATGGGGCTACTAATATTTGCTGTACCCCAACATGCTAGCAAAAGGCTTATGTTTTAGTACTTAACACTTTAATATTTCTTTGCTGAAAGCATCTGCTGAAGAGCACAGTGTTCCTACTCCTATGTGATTATTACTTTATTGTGCTAAAATGATGTCCTGGTCATTTGCTCATAGCCATTGCTGTTACCTTTGTCTCTGGTTGTGAAGCTGCCTGGAGTCACCCCTGGCCTAAGTCAAGGCCAGCTCTGAGCTGCTGTGATCTGTGCAGGTCCTAGGACTGTGGGAAGGGTGTGAGAAAGATGGCTCACGTGGATTTCTTAACCCATCCACAGGTAGAACCATCATTTCCCTCTTATACTGCACTTTCATGCAGGAAACAGTTCCTAGTTCTGGATCGTGTCTTTGGCTTGATGCTAAACATGCTGGAAAGGGTGAGATGCCCATTCAAATAGACTGAAAAATTGAAACACATATCTTAAAAAACTGCGGAAGGCTTTGTCCATATGTTAATCAAAATGCTTCTGTCTTTTCTGCCCATCCCTTTTGATTTGCTAAAATGATATAATTTGTTCAGGAGTACCAAATTCAAGGGAGCAAAATGAGACAGGTTCTCAAAGAGCCATAAAATGGCTTTTCTCAGGAGATGAGAAGGGATTTGATTTTAAATAAGATTTTTAGGCTTATTTACCTTGTGCTTTCTGAGCTTTTAGGGTTACTTCACAGCTATGAGTACTAGAATATTATTTTATTTTTGCTTAGTTATTTTTGAGGGCAGCTTTGATTTGGGGGGTTTGGTATTACTTTTTTTTACCTGCTACACAAAGCTAGATCTTATGGAAATACAACAAAGTACTCCTGTGACCGCAGGTGTGTTTGCACCTAACTGGAAGAGCTCATCAATATATCTTGTTCTAAGACCTGTGCTTCTGAACTGAACGTTTAGTCAACATTTAGTTTTGATGAGTGGCTGTCAATAACAGTGAATTGTTTCAATATCTGCTTGCATTGTGCATAACAGCTTCACAGTGGCTGTTAAAAAAATTACACTGGGGTTTGTGAAAACATACCTGAACCACTTGTTCTGCTCCATCCCTTCTTGTGGGGGTCTCGGAGTTAATTGCTGCCTGAATTGAGTCACTGTGAATTTATCCACTGACTGCAGGGAAGCCAGCCTTAAAAAATACTCTTCTCTAATTCTTCAGTTTGTTTTTAACCAGGTTATCTCCTGTAACTTAGGCAGAATTACTGCTGATATAAGGCCAGAAAAAAAAGTCCAACTGAATTCCTTAATTAATTTTCAGGTTTACAGCTCTTCCAATATCACATTCATCTTATTAAAATAATTTGTGAAAGAAAATATTTCTGGATTTTTTTCTAGTTTTCCAGTTTTATAGTTAAATTTAGCCTACCTCTGTCACATACTAATATTCTTTCGCAACTTCCAAGGGTTCTTGCCCTGAAATTTATGGATTGGCTTTTACTGAAGCGCAATTTTCTTTTATGGTACATAGTACATTACTTTTATAAACAAAAGAGTTTCACTTATGCCTATTAGTGCTTTCAGATGTTGTATTTTGACATATAAATTATTTGTGTACATTCTAAAGTGCATTTTTAGGTGATCAAATGGCAAAAGGTTATTGTACCTAGCTGATGCTATGAACCAGGAAGATTATGGCAGTTATTTTGCTTCTTTTCCTTGCCAATTCTACCCTTTCTTTCACTGAGGCTAAAAACAGTGTGATAGAATTGAAGCTTTTAGTATAAACTTTAAATTCTTACATATGAATTCTCCAACTGTCCCATTACAGGACAGTTAGAATTATATTCCTGTGACAGGAAAATTATTAACTCAGAATCTCTGGCACTTATAAAGAATTATGATCATCTGCCAGCAAAATGCAGCAACCTTCACAAAAAAAGACATCATTTGGCTTTTTTCACTTCCAGAACTAACAGGCAATAAAGTTGTAGCTTAAAACAAAGTCTGGTAAAGAAAACACACAGTGAAACTAGAAAGCTCAAACTGTAGTGTTCTCCTTTAACAAGTTATTTCATATATTGACATTACATTTCAGGTTATGTCCAAGAGGAAGATTTAAAGGAAGAGGAAGATATAAAGGAGGAGGAAGAGGATGATGACGACAACAACTCAACTGCTCAGCTCCAGGGCAGCAATGACACTGGCACGGATGAGGAACACGAAGTGGGCCCTGAGCAGAAAGGGAACTTTAGTTACCAGAATTCCCCTGTCAGTCATATATCTAACCAGGATGCAGAAAATGAATCACTACTAAGTGACGGTAGTGACCATGTGGCAGATATTAAAAGCATTTGCTCTAGAGAGCCACAGGACCCAAAAACCAGCACCCACCCCAAAGCCCAGAATGAAGCACACGATTGCATGGATAAAATGACAGCAGTCTATGCCAACATACTGTCAGACTCTTACTGGACAGGCTTAGGGCTGGGTTTCAAGTTGTCTAACTCTGAAAAGAGGAGTTGTGACAACAGAAATGGAGGGAACAAAGCTGATTTTGATTGGCACCAAGATGCACTGTCAAAAAGCTTGCAGCAGAATTTACCTTCCAGACCTGTCTCGAAACCCAACCTGTTCAGCTCGGTCCAGCTCTACAGGCAGAGCAGCAAAATGTGTGGAACTGTGTTCACGGGCGCCAGCCGGTTCCGGTGCCGGCAGTGCAGCGCTGCCTATGACACACTGGTAGAACTAACGGTTCATATGAATGAGACAGGTCACTACCAAGATGACAACCATAAAAAGGACAAGCACAGACCTACCAGCTACTCAAAGCCCCGAAAAAGGGCTTTCCAGGACATGGACAAGGAAGATGCACAAAAAGTTCTGAAATGTATGTTCTGTGGTGACTCTTTTGATTCTCTTCAAGATCTGAGCGTTCATATGATAAAAACAAAACATTACCAAAAAGTGCCTTTGAAGGAGCCGGTACCAACCATTTCTTCAAAAATGGTCACTCCAGCAAAGAAACGTGTGTTTGATGTTAACAGGCCTTGTTCCCCCGATTCCACGACAGGGTCTTTCTCAGATACTTTTTCTCCTCAGAAGAACGTGAACCTGCAGTTATCGTCTAACAACCGCTATGGCTACCAGAATGGCGCCAGCTATACGTGGCAGTTTGAGGCCTGCAAATCCCAGATTTTGAAGTGTATGGAATGTGGAAGTTCCCATGATACCTTGCAGCAGCTCACGACCCACATGATGGTCACTGGCCATTTCTTGAAAGTCACAAGTTCAGCTTCAAAGAAAGGAAAGCAACTTGTTCTGGATCCTTTAGCTGTGGAAAAAATGCAATCACTGTCTGAAGCACCAGCCAGTGACAGCCCAGTTTCAAAGTCAACCAGTAAATCATCTGCAGAATGCATAGCTCCCACCTCTGAACTAAAAAAAGAAAGTAAAAAAGATAAAGTGGATGATGCAAACAAAGATGAGAAAGTAAAAACTGAAGAGTATGAGGACACTCTTCAGAAACCACTGGATCCCACAATGAAATACCAGTACCTCAGAGAAGAAGATTTAGAAGATGGTTCAAAGGGTGGTGGGGACATTTTAAAGTCCTTGGAGAACACTGTCACAACAGCCATCAATAAAGCTCAAAATGGAGCTCCCAGCTGGAGTGCATATCCCAGCATCCATGCAGCTTACCAGCTCTCAGAAGGAGCTAAGCCGTCTCTGCCTGCGGGTTCCCAAGTACTGCAGATCAGGCCAACAATCACCAATAAACTGAGGCCCATAGCTCCAAAGTGGAAGGTCATGCCTCTGGTCCCTATCTCAGCAAACGTGGCCCAGTGCACTCAAGTAAAGAAGGAAACCGATGACAGGGAGGAGGTACAGAAGGACTATGCTAAAGAGGGCATCCAAGCCGAGCCTGCCTCACTCAGCCAGAGCGAGAGAGAACCTCTCCTCAAATCCGAAGCCTCTGCGGAGCCAAAAAAGACAGAGCCATGTCCCTTGAAAGAAGAAAACAAAATTAAAGAGGACAGTGGAAAAGAAAAGCCAGTCCTTAAGGAACCAACAGCAGCTTCTCTTAGCAATGGTTGTGCTGCTGCCAACCATTCGTCTGAACTGCCTTGTGTCAACCCCCTCAGTGCGCTGCAGTCGGTACTGAATAACCACTTGGGCAAAGCCACTGAGCCTTTACAGCCTCAATCCAACTCCAGCCCCAGCTCTAGCACAATTTCTATGTTCCACAAACCTAACTTAAATATGATGGAGAAGCCAGTTTTATCTCCTGCTCCAACCCCACAAAAGCCTGCAAGTGTATCCAGGCACTATTTGTTTGAAAACAATGATCAGCCTATTGACCTGACCAAATCCAAAGGCAAGAAAGCTGAGTCAGCTCAAGCACAATCTTGTACTTCTCCACCTCAAAAACATGCTCTATCTGACATCGCTGACATGGTCAAAGTTCTTCCCAAAGCTACTACACCAAAACCTGCTGCATCTTCAAGGATCCCATCTATGAAACTGGAAATAGATGTCCGACGCTTTGAGGATGTCTCAACAGAAGTCTCCACTCTGCATAAAAGGAAGGGCAGACAGTCAAACTGGAACCCTCAGCATCTTCTCATTTTGCAAGCTCAGTTTGCTTCCAGCCTCTTCCAGACATCTGAAGGTAAATATTTATTATCAGATCTAGGCCCACAAGAGCGCATGCAGATTTCGAAATTCACTGGACTGTCAATGACCACCATCAGCCATTGGCTGGCAAATGTCAAGTATCAACTTAGGAAAACCGGAGGAACAAAGTTTTTGAAAAACATGGACAAAGGACATCCAGTCTTTTATTGCAGCGACTGTGCATCTCAGTTTCGAACCCCATCTACTTACATTAGCCACTTAGAATCTCATCTAGGTTTCCAAATGAAAGACATGAACAGGCTGGCTGTGGAGCAGCAAACCAAGGTAGAGCAAGAAATCTCCAGAGTTTCAGTTCAAAGATCTCCTGAAACAATAGCTGGAGAAGAGGACACAGACTCTAAGTTCAAATGTAAGTTGTGCTGTCGGACATTTGCAAGCAAACATGCAGTAAAACTTCATCTAAGCAAAACACACAGCAAGTCACCAGAACATCATTCACAATTTGTAGCAGAAGTGGATGAAGAATAACTCTTAAGGTATGCATGCTCTATAGTGAGTTTTAATTTCATTTTAAGGAGGCTTCATAAGACATTCATACTTTCTTAAATGTAGGAAACAGTATAAAATGCATAATGTACTCCTGTTTCATTAGTCTAATTGCATGTACATACCCATTTTATAACATGTTCAAGAAGAGCTTGGTAAATGCATAACCATATTGCCCTACATAGAAAAGTTGCTTCTTATTAATACTTTTAAAATAGCTGTTTCCCCAGTTCTCACTCTCTTTGTTTTAATCGTTTCACGTCCCATGCATTTCGATGTAGAATGCAACAACTAATGCTACCTTTTGCAATGAGAATGTAAAAAACCAGAAAAAAAGTACTGAAAACCAAAAGATTGTTACCTCTTTCAGTGCTAACGCACCAGTAAATCTGATTTTGATGGGGAAAAGAAGACAATTCAAATGGCAAATTAGCAAAATCTTAATTAATCAAAGTCTTACATAATCTCAAACCCAGCCTCAGGAATCTACAAATAACTCTGAAAAGTTCATATCTAGAAGTTCGCTTATTCTTTTGTTGATATTTGGATATCTTGTTTTGTAAAATATTTTCATATCTTACACTTACTTAAACACTTACTGTTGTGAGTGGCCTTTTTTGTCACATCATTTTAACCTATCTCTCCATCATTCCTTTCTTAATCTTTAAGATGTTTGATTATATTTTGTTTCATGTTGGTGGGAGTGCTAGTCAATTCATAAACATCACTGACTTCAGTGCAAGTTTTCATATAACCTTGGGGGGTTTTTTGCTTAATTGAGAATGCAGCTAGATTTTTACAAGCTTAGTATTTCAAAGACCTGTTAGTAGGATGCTTCTACATCAGTGTTGCTATTTTGTGCTGAAAGATACATCAACCGAAGTATTGCCACAACCAATGTTTATAACATGTAATGTAATATTCAGATGGCACACAAGTTTTGCATTTTTAATTTTACTTGATTCACAAACTTGAATATTCTTGATTTAAATAAATATGCAGAACATCAACTAAAAGTCCAAATAGAAGTTTTTTGTTCTAACCAGTTTATTTCCAGGAAGGCTCTGTTAGTCATTCCCAACAATTTCACCAGCAGACTCAGACTCTGCTTCTGTTCACAGAATAATCATGTGCAGATTCAGATTTTCTCCAACATGTTCATTACTTGAATAACATTCAGAAAATGAATTCGTCAGACAGTCAAAATTAAAGATGTGTTGTGAGTTGTCACTTACGCCACCTGCTATTGTGGCTATTCTCTGGCTAATTGAGGGCGCAGGCACTTTGAGGATGAATACCCGTTTGTGTGAAGATTTCACGTTTGCTGCAAATATTCATGAAGCTTTAAGAAACACTTTCCGTGTACAGAGCCAGCACAAGGACTATGCATCGCTTAAGCTGCATTAAAAAGGCTACTTTTGAATAATTTAAGACACTAATCAAAGGGTTACTTTGGGACGGGTAATAGAAGCTATTACTATAGAGTATAACGTCAGTATTCAAGTGCAATAAGATTTAAGTTTTGCATACATCTTGTACGTGCTGTCTGCATTTGGCTAGATTTATGTTTTCTGCATATTTTAGCCACCAAAATTCTGTCTTAACTCAAAAAGAGTTGTTTTCTAAACAGGGCTAATATCCTTAAGTTTCTGTTTTGGTATTTTTAACCCAACAGATAAATGTGCCTTGTTTATCTGACCATTCAAAATCAACATACCTGACAAAATAACAGAAAGCTACAAGAGATTGGTTAGAAAAAATATACCATACTTGGTTTCCTTCCCCATCAGTTAATGATTATTAAGATGCTGACATTCATAGTTCTCACACGAGATATTAGAGCAAACCAATAATTTGGGTCCTATCAAACAAAAGCTATCTGCCAAATATATTAATATGACAGTTATTTTGGCACATTCATCGCTTAATACATGACAAGTGTTTCAGATTTGGTCTTAAAAGAACCGTGTTATTACTAAGAGGCAAACCAAACACCCACCTTTATAAACATGTTACTATTTCTGAGGATTTGGGGAGCAAACACAAAGGAAAAATAATCTCTAAGGGAAAAAAAAGTGGTTTCTGCGTTGTAAAAATCTGCACAGACACATCACGAGTGTTACTCAGGTGATATGTAACTACATAAACAAGGTACTGTCCTTCCTGCCTTTGGGTACCAAGAAATTGCTGTCCTCTTAATACTCATCCATTTCTAATTTATATCAAGATGCAGGTTGTATCTTACCTTTGAAAAAATATATTTAAATTGCAATGACAGAGTGATAGCACTGTTATCTGGAACTGTAATTTTAGTTGGTATGCATGATAGCACAAATTGTATGAAATGATGGGGTATTTTGGATAGCATTGTAAAGATTTTATTACAGTTTTGGAGCCGTAAGCCTCCCGAAGTTCTGACTATGTTACAAGTGTGGAGGCCAGAGTTTATTCATATGGGTTCTTTCCTGAGATCTGGAAGGAGACTAAATCAAATAACAGGGATTTTCAGAGTTTGCTTACTCTTACCATGTTATTTTTAAGATTCAGTATATATTTGAATAATAACATAGAGGAGAGCACAGTATTTAGAAACAAGAAATATAAAGCATACTGAGATTCTTAAAACATGCACATGCATTTGTGTTTACTTCTTCTAGGCTATATTGTAGTGAAATAGAAACAGAAATAGAGAACATATATGGAAATAAATGGAAATAAAATAGTGGAAAGAGTAACACCAGTATATAAATGCATTAAAAACTTTCTATATTTCAATAAAATTTACTATTAAAGGTTATATTTTAAAATGTTAGCTATCATTACAAATATAAATTAATAATCTGGGTTAGTACTGTAGAAAAAAAGTGTTGCGTATGTGGATTTATTTTTAAGACCTCTGTGAGGCTGTTTATAAGAAATTTGCTATAAATTCCTCTTAAATGTAAAGACATATATGTCTGTTTTATATTCATCTTTGGTGTTTTCTTGAATTCTTCTGACTGATATGGGTTTAGCAATATAACGTAAAATTATGTGTAATATACACCAATCAGACATCTCTATTCTCTTTCATTTAACCCACTTCAAATTTGTTTTTATTGCTATTCTTCACAGAAAACCCATGAACATTAGAGACTATGGCTTTAATTAGAAGTAATTTGTATGTTGACTTATACCTTTGAAGAACATTTGTTCATTTTTGCAACTAAATTAGAATTTTTATGTTATCCTGAGAAAAAAGACAACGCAGAATTGTCTTTCTCACTTTAGATAAAGTCAGGTGAGACTGGCTATAAACTGGTCAGTAATTGAGGCTCTCTGTGGCCTTATCTACAACTTCTTATAGAAATAAGTCTCTATAGAGTCAAATTCACCAACTTAATTGGGGAGATTTCTTTTTCAAAAGACGCTGATAAGTAAACAAGCAGCTACCTGAGATGAACTAATTTGAAAGTAAGGCTGCTGCAAAACAAAAAAATGACTCATAATGATAAACAGTTTTTCTCTGTTTCCTCCTTTGTCTTTTTTTAACCATCAAGTTTAAAGCTTCTACAGCGCTTTTTTTCTACTTTATAGGAGACAACTGACATTCTGTGGTAAATGGAAGAAAGAGCAGAGCAGAACTGAAAATCCTCTAATGCACTGACACTAACTTGCCCTCTATTGTTGAAAATGAGCAGGCAATCATGATTGTTCATCAAATGGCTCCTAATGCAGTTAAAGCATTCAGCTATAATTTCTCCTTGCATTTATAATTACTGTCATAGACTGCACACCTCAGTGAGCAGATTAAAGCTATAAACTATTTAGCCGTAGCTTTAAGATGAGGAACTTGATTTGTCTGGCAGCAGTTATTTGTTAGAGAGCTTGACACTTCACATAAAAATGACTCAACTTGATGAAGAACAATGCAGTTTAAGCAATGCAGTGATTTTAAATCAGTCATTATACCACGCCCTGTAAGAATTGCAAAGCAATTTGTTAAATGATATATAGGACACGCAGATAACTGTATGTGTTAAGTATACCAAAATAGAAGATTTTTTTCTTCTGTGGATTTTATTTTCTCATCCCTCTGAAACAGTAGGAGCTGCTCTGAACATCATATTCCACTATTAGCCAGTCTTGGTCTTACATGGGCAAGGACAGTTGCATGGATTAGTAGCCCAAAACTATATTTTAGAGAATTTAGCTTGCTCTTCATCTTTCATTTCCTCTTAGCAACAAACATTAAAAACTGAGAGACCCTTTCAGGAGAATCAGACATGCTGGAACGTAGCTGCCTACAGTTATGTCCATCATGCCTTTGTAAGCAGAATTTATCAACAGAACTGAGGGTTCTGCTCACCACGTCACCAGCCAGAGAGAGAGGGTTCATTGCTACGCACGCCTTGAGTGTGTGGTTCAAATGGGACTTTTCTGACAGCAACTTGTTCGAAAATGATGAGTTCTCAGTGGTAAAAAAATTCTTTAGGGAAGTCCCATTTTGAAATAGACTCTTGCTGTAATAAACTGGGTAAAGTTGCTGAGTACCACGAGAGCAAGAAGAGGAGACAGGAATAGGAAGAGGAATAGGTTGGCCTTTCCGCTGCGCTGGAGGAGAGATACAGAGTTCATCTTCAGTAAGGAACTACCTCCAACCCATCACACCTCCCTCAAAATAGTCCTGTTGGGGTGACACCTCAGTTCTCCTAATCCTCTGAAATGTATCGATTTCCCCAAAGTGGTAGATCAGGTTATTTTTTTTAATTTAGTATTTTTAAATCTTCAAAATTTTCCTGTATAGCACTTTTTCAATCTAGCAATAGTCCTTGTAAAACTAATAATAGTGTGTTCCTGACTTCCCTGAGAGCAGGGTCAGGCCAGATGACACATCAGAGGGTGTCAGCACAGATATATCAGTGCAGATTTACTTGCTTTTTATGAATACTACAGGTTGCTATTAAGATCAATATTATTTAACATTGCATTAGCGCATCCAACCCACTAGGTCAACCCATATTGTTTCTAGGCTCTGTATAAGCACACTGTATATGACAGTTTCTGCCCCTAAAAGGCAGGAGCTCTTCTGCTCACGAAGAAACAGCAACTTTTAAGTATTTCAGCCAGATTTTAACTGACCTTGAATAGCACCTACCTCCTCAAGCATTCAGTATTCATAAGGATATCAAAATCTTGCCTTCTCCTTGTTGCGTCTGATATTATTAAATGCTACAGCCTTCATAATCTATAGCAGAACATTTTTACCCAGTGAGATTTCAAAGGAAGGGTATCTGAGTCTTATTTATACATTTTACACCTTAGCAATCAAATCGCAAAGATCAATAACAAAATGAAAAGACATAAGCAGTACCCAGCCCTCAAAAGCACCTTTCAATAAAAATAACGTAATTTAGCAGGATGATCACTCAGTGCAAATATGATGGAGCACAGATGGAAAAAGGAAAATTATAGATACAGCTTTATGGGAGGAGGAAAGGAGGAAGAGATTTTTCACTATTTATTGGGATAATGAGCAGATAATTCATGATTATTAAGCTGTAGTCTTCAGGCCTCATTCTGCAACCTCTTCCCATCTCCTCAGTTCAGAACTGCGTCTTTTTGTGCATCTAGGCAGAGTCCATTGGCAGAGGAAGGATCAGGCCTTTACACTAGTTTTCACGCGTCAGCAGAGTCATGCAGGATTTACACCAGTGCGGCTCCAACTCAGGATCCTGCCTGAGAGAAGAGGAATGAGGTAGAACAACACACAGCACAGAGCTGATGTCTGAAGTGTGATGGCGTTTCTTTTCAAGAGCATCTCCCCTTCAGGAAAGGGGCAGCAGACCCTGGGTTTCCAGCCGGTGATAACATTAAGACACTGCACCAGGTAGCAAGATGACAGCCCCTGAGAGATCCGAGGGGACCAATGCTCATCCTGCCACCTCCCTGTGTCTGGAGAATCGCATTTTGCCGAGAGCATGAATTGGCCAAGCCCTTGAAGGTGTGAGGTGGCAGAAGGGTTTCCTACACTCAAGTTTGGAAGAGAGATCCTGCTCTGGGGTGCGGTGTTGGCTCCGTTGGCTCTTCTCCCTGGCAGATGGACAGATGGGACGGCCGTGGGTCATGGCAGAGGCCAGGCAGCCAAGAGGAGCGTGCATTGCGGGTTGGAGACAGAGGGAACTGCAGCAGCTTGCTGGAGCAGACGGAAGGAGGGAGACATGGGGCCAGGAGGGGACGTGTTCATTGTAGTAAATTTAGACAATCTCTTTATTGAAACAAAACAGTTCCTCCTCCCCTCCAAAATCCCTCCCTTCCAGCACTCAGCACCAGCTCTTTTGCCAGGGGTCAGCACGTGCAGCAGTGGGGGAGGGAAGGACGGAGGAGTGTAGGAGGTTGTCATGTCTAATGAATACCCTGAATGTATCGAGATATATATTTTTTTCATTTCAGAAAAGGTTCCATTAAGAGGGAGACAGCCCTAACATGTGCTTTGGCCCCTCATCAGATTTATGAGTATTTGCTCTGCTCTTTAATAAGAAACTCTGCAGCAACTGCCACCTTGCCTGCTCTCCCTGAGATACACAGTGGCTTCTCGGGGAAATGCACTTCATTATTAATGTGAATTTGTACGTTTTTATGACACTGCTTGGGGGAAGGGGCAGGCAGAGATTTCCTGGTGATATATGCTCATTTCTAACCATTTATTGTCCCAGACAATCGAAGAACAATGATAAACATTGTTATAGAAAGTGGAGGGTGCCGCAGTGACATTTTTGAAGGGAAAAGAGAGGTGGCTAAAGTGTCTTTGATGTGGTTGTTTCCCTCCACTCCACCTCCTCCAGCAGCTGTGTCAGATCAAGCAACACGGGGGTATATGCGGTAGCAGTTGCTGCCTCCCCTCGCCCGCCTTTTCTCAGGCCAGCCAAGGCCATTTGCTTGGTGCTTTGCTACAGTGGAGGGGGTACAGATGAAGGAGAAGGAGTTCATCCTTTGGGAAGCCTGTACTGCAGAGGATCGTAGGCCTCGGAGTCCCCGTGGATGCTCAGAGCCCCCATGCCCCTGTACTCCAGCAGCCTCTTTTCAATTTATTATCAAGTGGCCAGCATTGAAACTCTGTGCACACAGCAGCAGCTGCAAGGCTAAGCAGGCCAGGAAGAGAAAGGTGAGGGTATGAGGACACAGTTTACTAAGATGTTGTCAGCATCCTCCAGTTTCCATATCTATTGTCACCCTCATCCATGATTAACACAACCACTCAAGAGCTCCACCAGGTGATAAAAACAGTGGATTTGGGCTGCATTGGAGAACCAAAAAAGTTCAGCCTTCAGGCTCACCCCAAGTAGCATCATCAGGAAGGCCATGACATCCACATGCTCTTTTGTTTCTCTCTTCTCCTGCCTTTCCCATTAGTGCTCTGCATCATCTGGTGAAGGTCGAGGCTGGTTTACACTGCCTGCACCACACAGTCCCTCAAGCTCCAACAGCCCTGGTGCTTGAGGGAGCTTCCCTGGTCCCCGGTTGGGATATTTGCTCTCTGCATCACTGCCAGGCTGAGCTTTCTCTGTGCTGTGGAGACGGTAGCCTCCAGCTATAAGTGAACGATTGCCATGTTTTGTGTTCATATTCTATTCCCTAGCCCTAAGTATACACAATCCTTTGTAACAGGAGATGTGCCCAACAGCTGAACACTGCTAAGACTTTCTTCATGACATTTTTCTGCTCTTCTCATAAAGCTGAATTAAAAGTGAGGTAGGAACATTAGAATAGCCATACAGGGTCAGGTCAAAGGTCCATGTGTCCATCCTATCTCTGCCCATGACCAGTATGAGTGTAAGCACAGGTGGTGCCCTTCCCAGAGCACTCCCCCAGCCTCCAGATTTATGGTTCAGGGACTACTTCAGCTGGAGGAGATTATTTTCCTCTGCTCCCAGAGCTGCAGAGAATATGCTGGAGGCCGCCTTGATAGCTGCAGAAGCTTGGGCACAACTGTGAGGCCTCTTGGGGTGAGCTCTGAAGGTGCCCAACCCTAAGGCAGGGGGAAGAGGGTGTACAAACGAGCCCATGGCAGTCAGACCAGTGCTGAGCCTTCGTGCTTCCTCTTTGCCTATGGCTAAGGAAGGAATCACACCCAGAGTGCAGAAGTGATACCTACCAAGCCCCCAGACATAAGGGTATCACACCTTATTCCATTCTCTGTTCAGCTTTCCCTGGGAGTTTACCATGATGCAATAAAAATGCCACCCTCAAAAGATTTCTTTCTCAACTGTATATGGAGCGGGACTTGCGGTCTTACTGCAGAGCTTATACTAGCTGGACCAGTAATTCAGAGGATGCAAAACTGCTTGTTCTGTTGCACATATATAATACTAATTTGACCCCTTCTGGGTTTGCTTTCAGCTTTTCTAAACCTCCAAAGCATTTGGTGCCCAAACAGTGACTCTCCCCTCTCCTCTTGAAGAACTGTTGAAATCTCAAATGTGGAACTGCTGTTTTCATTGTCATCTAATGAAAACTCACAAACGCTCCCTATTTCTGAAAACCCCAAGTTTATACCATGAGTCACACAGACTACCTGAAATTATCTATCTCAATACATGCAATCGATATGCTGGTGTAGTGCACAGCTGCTGCTAGATCTCTCCCTCACACAGCAGTACCTCTCCACTTCTCTCTGGTTTCAAGCCAAGGTTTAGGAGAACCTTTCTGTCCAGTTCTCTGTCGCTGCCCTCTGCTGCTCTTCATGCGATCCTGTGCAGCCTCCCTATAGCCACATGTGCAGCAGTGTTCCAAGCACAACAGTGGCTACACGATGCTGACTATGTTTCTGGGGGACAAGACAAGCTACTGGCACTGAGCACTGTTGCGACTGCATCCTCATGGCTACCAACTTTCTTTACAGGGCCATTAAAAAGGCTGATGTTGCTTTTTACCCACCTCTTGATCTACATCCCAAGGGACATCACAGAAGAAGAATCCCACTGGGATATGACAATACTGTGGCCTTTTTCTGCCTGTGCTCATGTGAACACACCACTCTTCTACTGGAGAAGGGCAAATTTAATACTTCCTTCATGCTTGCTCAGCTCAGGGGCAAACAGCTGCATGTGGATCAGTCTTTAGTGAAGCTCACCATAGACTAGACATACACAGATAGATAGGTTGTGGGTGGGCTTCCAGTTCAGTAATTCACTTCCCTCCATAATCCTATGGAGCCCTAATCTGTTGGCCTTGGGTTTTTATGGTACAAGACCTAGGTTTGTCATCCAGGGGAAAAATGATGGGGGAGGTAATTCTGTTTATTTGATCAGTGTTTTTTTAAAACACTGTCTGTGCTCCCAGGAATTATGTGGTGGCCTTCTTTTATAAATCACAATTGCAAAAAAAAAAATAGCTCTCAGTATTTTTCCAAAGGGATTAGGGTGAAAGTTCCTACACTCATATTTCATGTCTGGAAAAAAATATCAACAAGAGTGATAAGTATAGCCAAAATGAGTGTAAAAGCACACCCTGTCATTTGTTTTCCATGTGCCATATGTTTTCTGAATTCTGCACCTCCCACATACAAATTGCATGCAATAATGTTGGGTGCACACATTACTCAGGATTATTTAGTTAAGCCCTGCCTATATGGATGGAATTAACTTAGATAAAGTCAAGCCACTGTGCTTTGTTTTGTTTTTTGCTTATTCTGGATTCATAGAGTAGAAAATTAAAGATCCCACTGTGCCAGGCGTCATGTCATTTTGTTTTAATTTAATTCATCTCTTCAATTGTCCCTGTTTCTCCTTCTCTTTGAGTATCGTCAGTAGGTGGTCCAAGCATCAACCAGAAGATTTACTGGCAAGACTAAATGCATGAACACTATGAACACATTGTTTTTCTGATATGATTTAATGACCTTTTTGGCATTCCCATGCCTGTTGAAATCTTCCATAATAATTCCCTTTGGCAGCCAAAGCTCCTGTTGATGAGGTGAAAGCTGATGCAAATGTCAAATGTCAATAAATTTGTAATCCATAGATGTAATACTTGGTGCTGGTGTGAGACAGCGTTAACCAGAGGGCAGCAAGAGACACCTAAGATATGAGCTACATCTTCTTACTGTGAACAGAAAGCACACAAGAAAGGAATGCCACCTCCAAAACCTCTCCATAGCCAAGCTCTTTTCCTTCTCCAGTCTCTGTTCTCCCTACGAGCTTTCTGAATTGCTGAGCTTTGCCAGAGGAGGGGTTTATGGCTTACGTTTGGCAGAGCAAGTCTGGTGATGCAGGTTCTGTCCCTTGTTCTGCTTTTGACTCATCGTGTGAGGCTGGGATTTAACTTCACTGCTTCTAAAGGAGCTCTTCACAGTTGAGAGGTTTCAGAGGCTTCAGAGTTTGATCCTGGAAATGATTAGTTATGCAAGATATTCCAGTAAATTAACAAGACCGCTTATATAACCTAGGTGTTGCAGGACTGAGTCATGACTCATTTATAGTTTTAAGATGCTTGGAAAGGGCGAGCCATATATGAAGCCTGATTTTATATGCAATAAAGACATAAGAACAATCACATAATTTCCCAAGAGATATTCTTAAGGGCCCTCCACTTTGACCTTTGGCTCTGAAAAGCTCCAGTTTGTTTGACATTGAAAAAAAACAAATGTGTGAATACAGTGCCATGAGCATTTGCACTTTGAACACGCTGGGGCGGAACACAGCTGAACTGGAAAAGGCTGCAACAGCTAATGTACTGGGAAAATATAACAGAGGCATTTACTTAATAACTCAACTAATTCCTTTAGCTCACCTTGTAGAGATTTAACCTTTGAATGAGAAAGTCCCTAGTTCAAAATCCTGTGTCTCCTCTGTCCTCATGTTAATTTTGAAATTATATATCATTGTTGAGAGGCCCTTGTGTTGAGCATTACAGGCTATTTTTCATGTCTAAAATGGGGAATTATAACTGAACATTAGCTACTGGCTATAAATCACATGGAACAAAGTGGCATCTGCATATACTCAGTAACGAGAGTGGGAGAATTGTAACTTACTTAAAGCAAGACAGGAAAGAGGACACAAATGCACTAGCAGAGATAATTGTGACTCGAGAAAACTAATGGGTTTTCCAACTGTGTGATGCTCTGGAGTCCTGTTCTCTGGAGCTCTCTACAACCAGTGTTTTAAGTACACGGTCACAGGAGGAGCTCAGTCAATCTGGAGGGCAAACAAGGAGTTGGAAGCTATTTCACACACCCCTGCAATGCTACCACGCTGAGGTCGTGCTGGGCCAGGGCTGGGGTAGGAGAGAGCCTTTCACAGCCTGCCTCTTTTGCTCTCCCCATCACCCATTTTCCATCAGCAGGCATGAGTGACCAGTGACCACAATTCCCTCTCCCTGGGATATGTTTTTATTTCTAATTGTAGCTAAAGCCCAGGTAAGGAGGAGGCAGCACAAGGCTGTTAACAGCAGTCATTGAGGTTGCTGGGTACGGGCTGACCAGCTCCTTCTCTGCTGCTCAGCTTGCAGGGCAGGAAGCCCCACTGCTCACTGCTCTTGTGCCTTTCTGAACAGTCCACTGATGATACTTAAAAGAAAACAAAATAAGCTGAACGTATCCTCATTCTTGCATTGCCTTTGCTGGCCCTTCACCCCTGCCGCCCCCCCCCCCCCTTTTTGTTTTTTTGGGGGGGTGGGGGTGCGGGTCTTTTCCTTTTGAGAATGCTTCCAAGATCTCTCGTGTTCTCATTTGGGTAAAGCAAGATCTACCTGTTGCCCTGTGTCACTGGAAATTATTTGGCCCCTTTCTAAGGCAGAGATCATCTTGCACTCAATACAACACCTTGCATGGTAAGATCTCATGTCTGCTATTGGTTTTTGGACCCTAATGCATCAATAGCTTAAATTCTCAAAAAGCCGACTACACACATCAGCCAAAGATGCTAGTCTCCCAGGCTGTCTGCTACTGTCTGTATGTTCAGATATTCCTCATTTGGGAGTCATACACCTTCATCCGTACAGCACCAGCCACTGGAGGTGCCTAACAAACTACCTGAACTGAATGTAGCCAGGGACTTCGGATTAGTTCTCGTTGCAATGCAGGTCTCTTCTTAAAAAGAGGACAGACCCCTGCAAAGAGATTTTACTGATATTAAAGCTTTAGATTTCTTTCATAACAGACCATAAAGAATACAGTTTCTACAGCCTGGCCAGGTCAGCATCCTGGCAGAAGGCATTTGCTCAGGAGCTGCCACCACGTCAGAGGTACCAGGGGTCCTCCTGCTGCAGCCTGGTGAAGGTGACCTGCTGACTGGTGCAATGTCCTTTTCTGCTCCCTTACTCAGTATCCCAATCCAGCAAGTGGGTGCAGTGTTTCCAGGATTAAATTCAATAGTCAATACTTCATGTCCCTCACAGCTTCCTAACAAACCCTGGCCTCGCTCCAGCACTCCATCCCCACACAGCGAGCCAGAAGCAGTGGTCCCTGAGCAGTGGGGTGTTGTTCTGTTTGTGCAGTGCCAAGCACAATGGGTTTCTAGAAGCTCCAGGACTACTCTCTGAGTAACAGTAATTGCAATAGGTGCTTTGCCGATTAGAGGCCAACTTAAGAACATTTTTAAAAGCTTTGCAGAACAGAGGCCTATATGGTATATATTTATTAGGTTGTTCAGCAGTAATTCAGACAGCTGAGAATTGTTGAGGACCTGGTCTATCTAATTGTGTGTCTAAATCATAGTTTCACCGTGATTCAGAGGTACTAATGTTATAGTCTACACAGAATGGCTTAGGTTATATGGTCAGATTCCTGCAGATGGTCAGTTTGTATCATAAAATTTAACATTACAACTTGCAACATAAAGCTACTGCCTCAAATTTATTATATATTGCAGCACAACAAGCAAATTCATACTAGATGCAGTATATGCCTAGACATTAATGTGAGCAGAGGATGAAATATCCTCTTCCCAGCTCACTGGCACATGTTCCCCTCACAGCAGAATTGAATTGTCCAGAATCCCCAGAGAAGAGGAAGTCACCGGGAGCCCAGACCGGTGCAGTGCGGGGCTCCCTGGCTGCAGGGACACGGGAAGGACATCCCACACCCCGCGGCATGAGGCCCCAGGGTTTCGGAACTCGCAGTTCTGCTCTCTGTATCATGCATGCAAGAGCTGAGCTCTCAGCAAAATCTTTTTATTATTCGTCATAAAGAATCGCAGCTGTGAAAAGCAAACTAGGGAAGGAGAGTGGGAACAGGCAGGCACTCTCTCTTGGACTGATGTAAATCGGGAGTAACTCCACTGCAAGTCCGCTAAATTATGTTGTTGTCACTCGGACATCAGATCAGAATCAATCCCTTTACCTGCAATAGATGAGTGAAATGTCTTACAGCTGTGTGTCCGGGAGCCTGCTAAGCTTCTTGGAGAGTTGCTGTCAGTGTGCCCAGGGCAGGAGCATATTTTTTTTCTTACTGTTGTACATAAGGGCTCTGCTGCAGCCGACAACATGAAATGTGTTAGTTCGGTTTGTTCAAAATGGAGTGTGTTTGTTAAGTGTTGCCTCTTTGATGTTGCACTGCCATCTCCATCTTTGTCATCATTGCCCATCTTTTTCAATCTAATGAACTCAAACCATCAGTGCAACTTAAGTTCGGCTGTCTGTTCTTGCATAGTTAATATTAAAAATGTACTAACAGTGTGGCTGCGAAATCAAATTATGCACATAAATATGCTGGCATAGCAGAGGAGGCGGCAGAAGCTGAAGTTAGCAACATTGATGCCAGTTCACATTTGCAAATCAACCGTCAATCTGTCATTAAACATGTTATCAAATGATGATAAGTGTATGCTTCTTGCTTGCATTGGCGCGCTTATTCCCGATGTTGATGTGCATTAATGGGATAATGTGCATTAACATAGTCTTGCTTGGATGAACACAAAACATTTTTTATCCGTCTCAGTTTGTTTCCCCCTGTGGCCCCCAAGTAAGTGTTTTGTGTTATCAAATTGCCAAAAAATGGGAAAACACATTACTTTTAATTAGCAAAAATTTTGAGTCATTTTTTTTTAATTTTTATCCAGACTATCTCCTGTGTGTTGTCAGTCGAGGTGGGGAGGGGGGGGACACACAAAAAACATTCCACTGCCTTCTCTGAGTAAAACGATTAATGTCAGAAACTCAGAGACTGACAATTATGTGCTGTCTTAATGCACTGGCCTTTCATCTGCAGTCCTTGCTTTTGACACGAGTGATGGTTTCAGTTCAGTGATATGAAAGGCAGGAAAGGAAACGATCTCCGGCATTCCCAGCCCATTGTGTGGTGCCACACTCAGACATGGCAAGCAGTCCTTGAGCTGGCTTCATTGAAGTTTTACGTACAAGCCGGCAAAGACTGTACCTAGAGATTAAACAAAAAGCCGAAGAAGAGCGTGGCTGCACTGGGCGGGAACTGAGTTTCCGAAAGAACTTCCCACACCTTAGCCCAGCTCCGTTATCCCTCCTGCAGGCTGCTGCATAGCAGGGCTCCATGCATGGTACGTGCTGCTGGTGAACTCCCAGGGAAATAAAAAAGAACCCTCATTGGCAAGAACAAAAAGTGACTGAAAGCAGAAAGCCGTGATTAGAGCCTGGTTACCCCCCTACAATGCTCTGCCAGAGCAGTGCCCGGGAAGCGAGAGCTTGGCTTGGTTGCGGCCCAGGGAAGGCTCCGTTGCCCTGGGAATTATTAGAACAAAAATAAATAATAGTATTTTTGTTGATTGCTTCTATTTAGAATTGCGTTGTTTACCCAGGCTTTTGGAAAAAGTTGAGGTGGAACTCCACTGGAGCAGGAAAAGCATCTTTTGCACTTAGGTGACTTTAAGGTTTTCAAACTCTTTTTAAACAGTAAATGAAGCAAGGTTCTTCCCACCCCTTGGAGAACAGCCATTCTTTTAAACCCTTGCATATTTATGCAACAGGGGCAAAATTGTGATGATCTACCTGTGTTTTTACAATAAAACAGTAATAGTCATGAAAAGCAATATGGCTAATGTCCAGTCCTGTTCAAAACGTGGGGAATTCTTCCAGGAGTTTTACTAGGACTTTACCAGTAATGTTATCAAATCAGGCGCAAGAGTTGCCTTAAAGGAAATTCAGTCACTGAAAGTGTTTTATTTTTAGTTGATGGTCTGGAAAATAAAACTTCTAAAACTTTTATGAAAGGCATCATATTATTAATGTGTCTCTAAAATAGCAACTTTTTCTCATATAATAGCAATATTTATAAATTATTCTTAGTGCCTGCTTAGGATTACATATAACCTCCAAACATGGTTTGAGATTTATTTTGAATTTTAAAAAATTCTAACTAGTAGAATAGTGTGCTTCTACAAACTATGAACTTTTTGGTAAATGGGTCAAACTTTTGATCACACTTTCTTTTTTCTCGATCTAATAATGCCATTAACATTAGGCATCCTATTCAGGTCTCTGATTTCTATTATCTGGATGATTTAAAGGGAAAATAAAAGGGAATAATTATTGATTTTTTTTAAAAATTGTCTTGATTTTTTTTTAAGTCATCTATTGCATTTCCTATTATTTCTAAGTTGTGGATACATGAGTACAAGTTTCATAATCATAAAACTCTAATAGCAGTAATTGTATTCCTGTTAACCCTAGCCTCAGCGAGTACTCGTGTTTTCTACTTCTAAACCAAAGAGCTTGTCTTCTAATACAAAGAGCTTGAATTTTAAGTATATTTTCTGTTACACATCCATTACTGGCAGAATTTATCCAGCAACTTTTCTTTTTTTTTTTTTTTTTACAGTTGTGTAGCTTTACGTTGCTCCTACTCCATGAGCTACCTTGAAATTAACTTGTCAAATGTTCGTCCCACTACTTAGGGAAGATTCCTAAGCAGATGAGTGGGCCAATTTGTCATGACTTGGAGGAGAGGTGCTGGAAATCAGATGGCATTAAAGAGGCTCACTCTGAAGGCTGTGTACAAGGGACTTCTCTGAGGCAGCTCAGGCTAGGCTGCTGTAAGGGACTATTTGTATCAGAGATGGCATTTGGAAAACTAGAGTGAGAAGCATGTCTTGGTGTCTTACTTGCCACACTGCCTTGGACCCCTTTAATATATTTCCCTCAACAGCAGAGCCCAGCTCCCTCTCCTGGGGGGCACCTGGCAAACACCAGAACAAGTTGCACAACTGCAGAAAACTGAGCATGGCAAAACTGAAGCCCTGGGCAAATTATTGGCCATGGCATGCTACTGTCTGGGAGAAGTCTGGTTCTGGATTTTATCTTTGCTACTTCAGCTAGTCTCTACTTTGAACAGATGTATTAATGAAGTGCATTAATTTACCAATTTTCATTAAGCAGTTTGAAACAGGGAGATGCTGTATTATTCCTCGGTATGCATATATCAAAGCAAATGTTGAATAAGGGATTAGCAGTAACAGAGTTACACTGTTCTTCCTCTCTATTCTCCCAGTCTTTATTCTTCGTACTGTATCTTGTTCTATTATCTTGGGCCTGACTTTGGAGTGTTTTCAGTTTTTGAAAATGGCAAGTAATTAGTCAATATGTTTTCACCATATGTATCAAGCTCAGTAAAGAGGCAACCATTGGCCTTTGTCATGGCACAGTAAGCGTTCGTTTTCTCAGCACTTCAAGTTACGCTGAGCGTGTGGTGAACGCCAAAGAATTTAATGAGGACTTTTACAATGAAACATTTGACATAATAATTCACAGTTCAGCGCAGTTCACAAATTTGGGGTGAGTCCCCTTTTAAGATTTTAAGTTTGTGTTGTTCACACTAGAGATCTTGCACGAGCTGCTTCTCCCCTGCCTTGTGCCCTGTATGAGCAAAGAGGCTGTGCAAAGGGTGGATAAATTGTTATGACTCAAAATGGTCCTGTTTTACATCTTCTTGGCACAGATGCTGTGTACAACAAGGGAGAATTCTTGAAACACTTTTTCCCTTCCAGACTGGCTTTTTACTTACCCCAAGCTAGTTAATGCATACTTTCTAGACGGAAATTTTTACTTTAAGGGTTCCACTGTTGCTGACTGTTAACAATGTTTAAAAAAGGTCAGAATCTGATCTTAACACTGCTGATATGAAGTGGCATTTGCCCAGATTTTGCCATCTCCTGAGCAAAAATATGTCCAGTGTTTTCTAGAGAGATGGGATAAACAGCAGCCTTGCCTGGGCTGTTTTCCCCTCTTGGGAATACTGTATTTCAGTTATCTGTGGAACAGGTTTCTGCATTCCCTGCCGGGTTTCTTTAGCTTTGCAGATAAAACATTTGGGCTCAGACTCAGTTCAGTAAGTTACAGGTATTTTGTGTAAAATTTTGGGGTATGTGCAACAAATAATCATGAATAAGAATGATGACATATTGTTTTACTGCAGTCATGATTTAAATTTATGTGACATTGCTATTGAAGTCAATAGGACTTTTTCCCAAGTATGATTTGCAGGGTACAGTATCATTATAATACGACAGTTAATAGTCTTGTTTATGTTATTATATTTAATGAATAAATATATCAGTCTGTACATCAAACTCAGTTTTGTTTATACTCTTTAATTGTAGTCTTATCTCCCCTAGAAGCATGTTATATCTTTTAATTTTATAATTATCCACTTTATTCATGTGTGACACTACAGAACTGCTGCTTATATCCTATGAGACATCCAGATACAAACAGATGGAAGACAGGCAACCACTAGGAAATTCAGATCTGGATCTGAATCCAGCTCCATATTTTCAAAACACTCCACAATTTCAGATCCAAGGTCTTGGTTTGGGCTGTTTTATAAAGGGGCAAGAGCTGCAGAACATGAATCTAATTTATATAGCCTCTCCAAACATGAACCATCAATAAGGATTTTACATGATCCTTCAACACCTAAATTTTGTTCTCTGTTTCTTGAAAAAGACCTGAGACAAAGCAGGAGCGCTTCTCACATTGCCCTTTCTGAAGCTTTTCAAAACAGGAGTTCAAGATTTGTTGGGCTGGGGAGAGGGAACAGAAATACAACATTTTAGCCTAGTGGTTACTCCACTTGACTGGAAAGGGTAAATGTCAGTCCATGCTCTGAGGACTGTTTTGTTTGAACTAAAGCCATGAGGCAAAAATGCATTGAGCATCCTTGGGAGTAAAATCGCAGGGTCTACCTCCCCCAGGCAATCCACGTGCACGAGGCAGTAGAATTGTGCCCATGACCATGCCCATGGTCATTTCTTCTCTTTCCATTTGAGATCCACTTTTGTGAAGCTTCAAAGACCAAATAGAGGTTGGAAAAATTAAGTTTGAGTCCTCTTACACCTTGGCTGAGTGCTCTAAATCCAAAGAAACCCATAAGTCAATGCAAAAGTGTTTTAGATGAGCACATTCTAATAGGTTTTAAACAAAGTTTACAGATTCACCTTCCTAGAAATCTCCTAGACTATGAACCCTGAAAGGAATAACTGTTTTAACAGAGTAGAAATAACTGAGTAGCTCTGTTTCAGCTGAGTAGATTCCCAGAGCCCCAGAGAGAGATACCCTACAATAAGAGATCAACCTGCTCTCAGCATCTGCCTGTTGCCTAGGTCTGTCTGTAAGCAACACCCTCCCACTCGAGCTTTATAGGTTCCCTTCTGAGGCATCCAAGTTCTCCTAAGCCTGGAAGTTAATCCTCTGCTCAAAACATGCCGTTTCCCAAAACGGAGTTATCCAGCCCCTCTGTCCTTCTTTACAGCTGAGCGGGGGTGATTCTGTGCTTTTTATCAGCACAGATTTCCTTGGGTGGCATTCATTACAAACCAGTGGATGGTCTGGCAGATGGGTCTCCACTAGACTTGAGTCAGATGAGTAAATCCATGAGCTGGAGGGCAGTTAGCAAACTCTCATCCCTTGCTGTGGAGCAAGGCTGTTAGAACATCTCTTCATTCATAGATCACATCCAAAGCCAAGCTTTCTAGTTTGGGATCTTTTGCCAAAACAGTTGCAGGAAAAAAAGCCAGAATGAAATGTCTAAAGATATGATACTTCTACTGTAAAAGTTATCTTATCTAATTACTTGTATTATAGTGATGAAAAGTTTAGCAAAACACCCTGGGTGTTACATGTTCGCATAGGATGACAGCTTTCATGTCATTCTGCATGTTCTCCTTTAAATATTTTTTTTTGTCTGTTGATGTAACGCAGCAAATATTTACTGCATGATGCTGTTTCTGAAGTTAGTACCTTCTTTTGGATCCAGTAGCCAAAGTATGTGCAAGAGCAGGCTGGGAAAAGGGAACACCCAGGTATCAAACCATAGCCCAGAAGTTGCTGAGATTACAAGAGAGCGGCTGGCAAGAAGAGACATGTGCAGCCAGGTCATAACAACAAAAAAATCAAAAAAGCTTACATTTCCCCAGGTACATAAGTAGTTTCTGAAAGAAACATCTTTACTTTGTCTATTTTTTTCCTTCTTCTTAGTCAGTTTTTCTAGTTGCTGGGCAATATTTTAACCTCTTCAGTTTTGAAAACCTCCCTCACCTACTTTGTGCTTGAACAGAACTTCTGCAAAGTGCCCTCAAAAAAGTCACCTCCAAGGCAGTCATCTAAGGAAGGGGAAATCTGCTTAAGAGATGAAACTCTTAAGACTGAAACAGACAAAGTGAATACTTTCCCCAGTTAGCACTTGAAGAGGAAAATATCATAATATTTAAACTAGTTTTGAAAACTTTCCATGAAAATAGGGGAAGGGGAAAAAAAAAACCATAAAACACTAGTTGAATACAGAGAGAGGCCAAAGAGAGTTCAGTTACCATAGAGATTATTACTGGCAATTGGTACTCAACAGCAGATTGGGATCTGTTACAATATTTTTATTAATCTTTTCTCTTAATTGGTTATTTATATATTTTGGATCCATCTCTGTGCTGGGTCCAGATTTTACTCTTTACCTGTCACTCTTTTTGACATGAAGCAGTAATGCCTGTGCCAGATATCAGGCATTTCCTCGATTTGTAAACATTACAGGGGTCACGAGTACATAAAATACCACGTGGACAAGTCGCTGTGCTTGGCTTTGGCAGGCAAAGGAGGAGGGAGAAGCATCACAGACATATTCTCTGTGAGGCTTCATCATGGGAACTCTTCTGTACAAACCCTTCTTGCCAGTATAACTGTGATAATATTTTGTAGGTACAGCAGGGAAGATGCAGAATGCCTTTTCCCCTTTCAGTCCTCCCTCCTGTATGTCCAACCTAGTCATTTAACACATGTGCACTCCAGTGCATAAACTGGTCATTTCGGAAATATCCTATTGTAAAGCCTTTCCCTGTCTTCCCTTCCTAAAGATTCATCCTGTTGCCTGTGTGTTGCAGCAACTGAAAACGCCCAGCCTTTTTATAGCCACAGTCAGTGGAAGTACGCTTAAGGGCCAATGTTAAAGGACTTTTTTAATCAGTCAGCTTCCAAAAATTCAACTCTTAATTTTTTAAGAGTGCCCAGTCCTGTATATACCTGATGTTAAACAGATTTTAAAACGCTGCTGCATTTCGCTTTTTTTCTGCCACACCATTTGCCTTCAGGGGGATATTTTTTCAGGATGCCTGAGATCAGCCAGCTGGGGTTTCATCCCTTTTCCCCCTCTCCCCCCCAGCCTGTTGCTCCCTGCCTGCATCTAACTGCATTTCAGGTGTAGGGGCATAGAGGAGCTGGGTCGCAGGGAGATGAGTGGGGAACGTGGCTGCAGGGAGTGCTCTCAACTGCAGTGTGAGCCAAGCGGATTTTTTCAAAGAGAGAGAGAGAGGGAGAAACATGTTTTTTTTCATCTCTAATCTCCTTTAGTTATCATGATCTCAAGGGCTATTTGTAATGATAGTAGGCAGTGCATTTCAGATGGAAATGTGATTTTCCAAGCTGACGGTGTCACTTTAAGTAAACAAAGTTAATTCTGCTTCCTGCTATGCAAGGCCTAATCTCATTACCCAAACCACAAGTAACATAACAGAAAATATTTCCGTCTGTCAAAAGAACTTAAAATAAAGGTGGAAATTGTTTTTATGTTTTGTCCCTCTTCTTGCCCCCAGATCCCTCAATGGATGTTAATTATCACATCAGTTCCATTTAAACCTGTTCAGATCCCCCAGCCTCTGCTTGTGCTTCCTTTTTCTTTTGATGTGCCTATAGAATAATAGCGTTTATGCTGCATCTTAGAGTTAATGCTCAGTTATGATGAACTGTAGCTAAAAGATGCAAGTGGATGGCTGACCCATTCATCTTGCTGCATTCTGCTCTAAGGAGGCAGAAACCAGGTGCCATCAGGTTGGCTGGAAGCTCTCCCAGAAGTGATTGAGATTACGCTCATCCCCTTTCCCACCAGAAATAGACAAAATCTCTGAGCTAGAGACAGTCCAAAAGGGACCGTGGGGGTTAAGATCGAGTGTGCTCTGTAGAGCCAGGGCTCACCCAAACTCCTGAAATGACAGATCCAGGCAAGGCCCTAGTGCCACATTACTGACACCACATAGGGTCAGGCTGCAGGCACACTGCTGTCTTGAGTTTGTCCAGCGTCAGAATGCTCCCGGGCTTCCCCCAGGCAATGCCTGGGACTGCTGGTGGTGTGCAGAGTGGATGGGGCCAGTGCTGTGCAGAAGGGAGCTCAGCCCCCTGGCCATCCCAGGCGCCAAACAGCAGACCAGCGTTGACCAGCAATCCCATACCAGCAGGAAAGAGCCCCACGGCAGTGCAGCACTGGTGAAAGCAAGGGGGGATTAAGAACAGGGGGCAAACCCTGTGGCACTAGTAACGCATTTTCCAGCACTCACAGAGCAAGGCAACTGCACTGATTCCCTTATCATTTCCATGGGTGTGAATCCAGAATAGCTTCCCTAGATTTAGTTCAGTGTGACTTCATTATGAGTTACATGGGGAGGAGAAGGAGTCAGCATCGCAGACCAGCGAGAGCTCTGCTGGCACAGGGAGCAGACCCCACTGTTACCAAGTCTGACTTTAAACAGAAGAAAACCCAAACATACTATCTAGCAATTCTCATCTCATTTCATTTCAAACAAGCAGCCACCAATCATAAGATGATCATTCATAAAACTCTCCAACAACAGTGTTTTTCATCCTCTCTTCATTTAAAATGACCTTTATGTGATGATAACATCTGCTTGCTGAACCTTAATTGCTTAATTAGAGAAACAGGTTCTCTATTAGACAAACATTTTTTTAAAATTGTATTTTGTCTTGCAAGTATGATGCTTTCTTTCATTTTAAGCTCAGCAGCAGTATTTTAAAAGCTTTAAAAAGTCACTTTCAAGTAGTTATAGTTTGTTAGTTTATTTATTTATTAGCCATTTGAAGGTTTTGTTTTCTACTCTCTTCCTAAAAGGTATTTACAAGCAGGAATCTGTCCCATTAGGAATTTCTCTGCCTTTCACTACCACATGTGCTTAGCACTTTGCAAAAATGCTGGTTTTCACTGAACAGCTGCTATAGGTTCTGGGTGTGCTTGGGAATTTATTTATCTTGGGCAAGTTCTTAGGGCTGAGCAAAATATCCTGCACCTGCTTCACACATGGGGAACAGAGTTTGTGCCCTTCCTGAGAGCTCCAGCAAGCCTTCCTCTGACTGCTGTTCTCCTCAAACTGGCCTTTTGCAACAGGTTCAGGTTTGTTTTCTTTCTTATATGGAACTTCTGAGCAGTATTAGCCTATTTTTGTAGTAGTGTTTTTAAGTTCTAACCAGTCAAGTTGATGCTGTAGGGTTGCTTCTGGCTGCATGGTTGTTGGCAGTTTTGAAGAAATCAACTGACTTCTTTGTTCTGAAAAGTCATATAGGTTTTGCCTCGCATTGAATTTTTTTGGGGGGTAGCATTATTATATTAATGTGCTACACTGAAAGCAGAAGGTTCCAGAGGTGATTTGTACTGATGCTGAACACAGAGATAAGGTATGCCAAAACAGCATGTCTGAATTAAGTCTTGGGGCTGGAGTAGCCGCATTTATGTGAATGCCTCTGCCGTAGCCAAGGCAGCACAAACAGCATTACAGGTGCTGCAAACAGCCATGCAACAGAAACAAGAAACACGTGAGATACCCCAGCCCTGAGAAGCAGCCATCGATATTTCTCCCCAGAAACAAGTGTCCCCTTGCTGTGTTCTTTCTAAGATAATACCTTGCTGAAAGCAGAGACCATCACCATGAAAAGAATAAGAAGAGTAATAAATTACTAAGATGGGGGGAAATGGACCAAAAGTGACTTTAGGCAAAATTAGCAATAAAATTACTTGGTCCACTCATAGTGGTCAAGTGAAAACTCTTGGATTCTGTTCATAAAAGGACCTTGGATTTATTTCTGGTGTTCTGGATTCTGAAAGGAGTTTGAAAGACAACTTGGCTGCCTTTTCCCTTTCGCTGCTGCTTCACTAATGTAACACCTTGAAACCCCAGCTGTGATTGCATTCCCATTGCTTTTAGTGCAGTACAGGTGAACAATGAGAAGCAATCCTCTCCAGCAAAACTAGCAGTCCACGTGGCTGGAAGAAAGGAAGCACTGTTATCCTCACCTGAGGAGTGTGCAAGGGAAAGGAAAATTAGTGGCCGTGTTGGGTACTAAAACCTGAAAATGGTGCCCATAGCTATTTGATGAAATAGGGTGTGCAGGAGAGGCAATAAACAATGTCCTTCTCTGACACCAATGAACAAGACTTGTTTTCAGGACTCTGAAAGTATTTAAGAACTTTGCTTGCATTCATTTCAACCTAGTTGTTTTTCAGCATCTCAGCCATTCTGCCCAGATGAGTCATCTCTGTGCTAATAAAAATTCAGAGCATGACAAGAGTTAATTGCAAAAGGTGATATGGCTTCTCTTTGGATAGTTCTGCATGGTATTTTGGGCAGGATTTCTCTGCTCAAGCTCCAAGCCAACAAAAAGCCAGGTGGCTGCGTTGGCATGGTGCTGAGCCCTACGTAATACATCTGATGGAAAACAGGGTTTATTAGCTTGGCACCGCACTCCCTGAATTTCAAGGGGTTTGGATAAGTTCTGGCTGGCATCCTATTGGGTCAGGCTTACCCCTTTTTATATGTGCCTAAGGTAACAGAGGAGTATGCGATCCTGCTCTTGCTGATTTGCAAAATTCTCATGACCGAATACCTGTGTAGCTTGCAATGTTACACTTAGTTTTTCTCAAAAGCTTGCGTCGCTTAAGTATTGGGAAAGAAGTCAAGAGTGCATTTTGAGGTGGAGCAGGAGGTTTGTGTGTGGCCAGAAAAAGTACTTGCAAATTGCAAAAATTGATGTTTTTCTAGAAAAGGCCAAAAACACTTAGAAATGATCTATGTCTAATATATTTGTTGTACCCTGAGGTCATAGAGGGATGTGACTTTCAGGAAAAAAATGGATAAAACTTGCAGTTTTGAAAATATGTATTTTACTTGAGGGAATTTTCAAAAGCTTTTTTATTGTGTCTACATCCACTATTTCACTTATACTTTTCAATTCCCATATATTATTCATGATATATATTTTAATAAGTTTTGGGTCAGGCCATTGTTCCCTGTTAATCGTTTATTACAAATAACTTTGCTTGGATGCACTGTTGGAGCCTCTCCGAATGACACCCTGTGATTATTGAGGTGCAATCCAAGTCACAGGCAGAATAAAGTCCTTTAGTGAGGTTTGGATTTCTTCCTCCATTTCAGAGTTTCTCTTTCTTACCTAATTCCACTCGAAGCCTCAGCAACAGTTGGGTCATGTAGCTGCGCCATCACGCTTCTTTGTAAAGGAGGTTCAGAAGCAAGATAAAAGAGTTGCAAAGCAGAGCTAAAGGAGCCAAAATATCTGGATTCAGTTTCTGCCCACGCTATTAAGACAAATAAATAGAAATTGGGGAGAGGTGCATCTGCAAACACACACAAAGGCACACACCATGTGTGGGATGGAGAAGGAATTGGTGCTCACGTTGCCAGAAGGAAGTATTATCTGCAACAGGTGTCCATAAAAGCATTTTTTTATTTAGTAGCCGTAGAAAGCCAGCACCATGCATAATGTTCAACATGTGGCTAGGGTCTATCAAGTTTATTGAAAATGTTCATTTCCTTAAAATTAAGCACGGTCTGACTTACTTTGTTAAATCCTTACCTTCCTTCTGCAGTTTAGACCTCAAAAATATATAATTTTTTTTCCCCCTAAATGCAAGAGGAGCTTCTGGCAGGCAGCTGAACAGCACGGCTTAGCGTGTGGCTCGGCGCCCTCTGTCCTGCGTGACTCTGGCGTGAGCAACGCGTTTGCAAGGGGGACAGCAAAGCCCATTGCATATAATCTGCTTTGCTAAGGCAGTGTTGCTGGCTTTATTTTCCTCCTCTCTCTTTGTCTTTCAACCCCGAAACAGATGTAAAAGTTCATGCTCAATTCAGGCCACCTTCATAATAAATTAATTTCTGAGAAACTGTGTTTCTGACTGAATTGCGTTACAAAGAAACTTGGTCTGTGCAGCATGTGAGCATTATCGGGTTACATCATTATAATCAACAAGCATTTTGGTATTTAAACAAAAGAGGAAACATTTTTCTATGTCATAAGGAATGTTTCTGAGACCATAACATCTTATTAAGGCAAAAGAGGGCTGGCAACAAAGTCTGTTTGATTGGATCTGTGATCTGCCAATTTCTAATGAATGGAAAGAGAAAGCAACAAGTAGTAGAGTTGAAAAATCAACTAGAATTTCTCCTTTTATGGCTTGTGTAAGACTGCTCTCTGTAGCTCCAGTGGTAGAATTCATTACTGGGGATAAGAACAGAGATTAGGTTAAAAAAGCTTTTCACTGACAAGGCTTTATTCACAATGGAGTGCTTTGCCTCTCTCCTTTCAGGTTTGTAGTTTTCTGACTGTATGTAGTGAGTGATATATTATTATAATAGTTCGTATTATAGTAGTGGCCAAAGGCAACAGAAGCATCCATTTTGCTGGGTGCTTTACATATGCACATTAAAAAATAATCTCCGCACAAGATGTCCATACGATTTTATTTCTCTGCTGTTTCTTTTTCTTTTTTAAAGGACTATCTGGTTTATGGTTGCAGTTTTGAAAACTGTTACCTCGTTGAGCAGTTTAGACTAAGCATGAGTCAAAGACAGCCTCTTTTTTTATAACTCAATCTTCCAAAGTCTGCTATAAATGCAAATAGTGAAGAGATGCCCCAATGTTAAGATGCTGATAGTTATGTAGTATAGAAAGTGCCAGTGCAATATGTGTGAAATAACTTTATCACAGGCCATTTTGTAAGCTCTCTTCAGAAGAGAAAGTTTTCCCAAGTAAAAATGTGTAAACTGTATGCAAAATTGAGACACTGGAAAAGAAAAAGAGCAAAACTGATTACAATTGCAGTTACTGTACTTTTGTTCCTTCCAAGCGCTTTCCTTAGTTGAACAAAGGAACTGAAGTGCTGCTCTGGTGACTCTGCGTGCTGCAAACCAAAACCAGGTGAGCGCCTGTCGAGAGTTTCCTGGGCTCTGCCTGCTAGCCCTTTTGGCAAATACTAAACTGAGTTTTAAGCTCCGATTAAAGATTTGATGAGGACTCGGCCCTGGTCCTTTTAACATGTCATTTTCTCATGAAGGCGCTCTCTGAACTCGGACAATTCACTCCTGACTATAAGTGAGAGCAGAATTGGGACATATGGCACTATATCAAAAGATCTATTAGATCTCTCAATAAAACAAACACGTCTTTTGAAGTTGTTTAGCTGTTTCTAGAGCAAAGTAAAAACTTCAGAGAGAACACTTTGACTATTGGGTGAAAAGGAATTCTTTTCACTCTTCGCCCTGTCTTTCTACCCTCTTCTTCTTCCTCTTTTCCCCATTTGACTTTTCTTCTGTTAATATTTTTCTGAAGGAACCTTTAGAATCAGGTCTACAGTAAAACCTTTTGCCAGCATAGTAATTTTGATTAGGGGCGTCATTCTTTCTTTTTTCTATCTTTTTTTTTTAATAACACTTCTATATTGGCACAACCTTCAGCACAGGTTTAGCTGTATTAAAAAAAAAAAAGTGATTTTCCTGATACAGCTTATTTCATTGAGGGAGCTAGTAAAAATGTAGCTGCTAAAAAACACTCTTGGCAGGACAAGCTGCATATGTATTAGTGGGGTTTGCTGGTGTAGCTGTAAAATGTAGGGTTGGCCAACAACTTAACCCTCAAAAGTAGTCCAGTTGAAATGTGCTTTCTTTGAGCTTTTTTGGCCTCCATATGCTGAAGAAAGGATGGTTGTAGTATACTAAATTCACAAGACTAGAACAAGCCTTATAGTGATTGAATTCAACTCCCTAAACATAACTTAGGCAACTCCCCATCTTGATTTATGTGACTTAACCTCATCTGGTAAGAGCTATAGCTGTGCTAGATGGAAAATCCATGGCTGAGGCTCTGACTCTCTTCCCCTTTCTTTGATGATAATATTATTATTAATATAGTATTCTAATATGCCTCAATTTCCCCATATGGAAACAAATATCCTAACATCTGTCTTAGTGTTGTAGAGGTTCAGGAGCCTGACTACAGGACATTTTGATATTTTGGTTCATAAAGGGTATGAACGCTGTTGTTAATACCAGTTTAACTGTCTTGCTGGCCAGTTTGTACTTGTGAAACTGTAGCACCACTTACTGGTTTTGCTGGAGAAATTCCAACCAGCAAATCCAGGCAACGTTGTTTATCTCCTGCTGTCATCATAACTATTTCCTGAGAGCTGGAAAGATGTACTCCTTCCTTTCCCTGCTTGCTGTAGCCCAAAGGATCAAAGATAAGGATTATAATGGTTGTGTTCAGGCAGAGGAGTTGTTGATTGGGATTTATCCTTTTAAATATGTGTAAGTCATAGAAAGCTTTGCAGTCAGAAATATTGACTTCATTGATCCGTGCCAAGAGCAGAAGAAACCCATGTGGGCTGAAGTGGAAAGGCTGTGTGAGGTGTTTATAATAAAGATGTTATCTGATAAATAAGATACTGCTTTACTCCTGACCAAGGAAAATTAGAAATCCAGACTTTAAGTACACCGGTCAGTACATGCCAAGTTAACTGTGGCAGCATTAGTCTTCCATGATCAATATTCAGTATTAGGACCTTGTGTTCCTGTTTCTGGTCAAATGAGATAGCTAGACAGGTCCTGGTTCTGCATTGTTTATGGGTTTTCCAAGGAGAACATCTGAATGAATCAACTTCAGGAGCATAATGAACTATAAATGCAGAGCACACCGCTTTCATCACTCAGGATAAAGTGAATGTAGTGTAGGTCATGATATTGCCTTTGGAAACAGCTAAAATCCCCTGCCTGATTAGCTGAGATTGCAGAGGCTGATGAGGGAGGCAAGTGGGGTTAAAGGTGTTCAACGTAAGTGGAGAGTGAACTGTCACAAGTGGGGCCATACCTTAAAATGGGTTGGAGACTCTGAATGTATTGGTTCCTGAGAACGTACAAACAAACAAGAAATCCTAGAGGAACAACAGTGTTGCTGCTGCAGGCACACCAGCCCGCTAAGAGGCTTCCTGGAAGACAGGCTGATGCGTGGATGGCAGGGATGTGATTCCAGAAGGGGATGTCGTATTATTGGATTCAGGTCTTTTGCCCCATTTGGAGCAATATCAGCTTATCAGCCTGCAAATGCAAAGCAGAGGAAGGAGGGAAGTATCACAAAAATATTGGTATTGTAGAGACCCGCAGACTCAGAAAGAAGGTCAGTTTGCAACCACTCTGGCCAATATCCGTTTTCTCCTTCATTGGCAACAAAGCTGTTCTGTCCAGCCCACGTAGGAAAAAAACACCCCATATCTGCAAATGGTCCTCTCCTTTAAAAACAAACTTCTGTGTTTTCTGCATTACATCCCCTTGCCTTAAACTTTTGAACCCTGTTAGCAAACACACTGTGGGCAGAGCAAGGGGGCAGAGTAAGGGGGAAGTCCTTACCCCCACGGAAAAAAGCCTGATCTGAAAAATTCTCAAGGGGACAATTGAGCACTATCAAACACAACTGCAGTAATACTTTACTGTCTGCTGCAGATATTGAGCCCTCATTGCAGTAATTGTCACGGTGACAGAGCTGGGAACACTTGCTGTAATTAGGACAGTTGTTTTGTCATGTGTAACGATCTGAAGAGAAGCAAGGAAAAGAGGCGAATGAGCACTAATCTGCTATAGTGTACTGAAGGAGAACCATGCACGCACACACAAAATACAGCACGGCTGCCAATATATTGTAAATTCAGATGAGCAGGCATTTGGAGAAGGTGAGGAAATAAATGTTAAAACAATACATATATTCAGGGGAATTTATGCTCTCTCAGGTGTCTGACTGTATCTGGAATAGCAAGTGCAGATGTCTTGCTGTAGAGATTATTTTTTTTTTTGAAGGTGATCCTGGTGATACCTAAGAAAAATCCTCAACCAAAACCATGTGTGCATATAAATATATACATGCATGTAGGTATATGTTTACATATATATTTAAGCAAATTTCTATAGGTGGCATGTATCTTCCTCCAGTTTGCTGCTCCAGCAGTTCAAGAGCATACAGCACAAAGCTGAGACAGCTGGATGCTCAAGTAACATGTTTAAAACTATCACTCAGACTATTTTGATTTCTCTTAACTACTCCAGACTCCTACTTTTTTCTATTTCTTGTATGCAGAGTAGTATTAAAAATAAGCAGTATCTCTTTTTGTTGTGCTCCAAATTACCTTCTATTCTGATTCGGTGAGCCTGTAACAGCTGTTACGGTTGAATTGTATCCGATGACAAATACTACCCATGTATCAAAAACTCTTGGGAAACAAGGCTACCATTCTGGATTTGTAAGACCCAGAGCTATAGGGTATCAAATACCTCTTGGGTATTCAGGAGGTAAGTGTTGAGCATACAAAGCAAGACTGTACTATGGATATCTACAAAATTAAGATAATTTTGAAGCCCATCACCACTTAGTCAGATAAACTGCCTCTCCCTCAATGCCTGATCGGGTAACATCCCTGTATCAATCACGTAATTTGCTTACCTCGAAAATTACCTGTAGGTAACTCAAACTGCTGCTGAGAGTTAAGGGGGGAATCAATTCGTTTAGTAATTATGATCCCCATCTGCTGTAAACCTCATCTCTACAGATTGCTATTGCTGTATGGGGTACACTTAGATAACTGCAAGGCGATTCAAACAAGAATTGCGCTAGCAGTGGTTAGAGACAGTAGTATAAATTTTGCTGATTGAAAATTTCCTACGTAAAGCATTTTTCAATGAGAAATTGGATTTTCAACTATTTTTTTCTGCTTTCTCCAAAAATTTTGACATTTCATTTCACAGCTGGAAAGATCTTGAGGCAAATAACACTTGCCATTTAGTGTTCTTTTTTAGTGTTAAGCTAAACTTAGCATTCGTATTTTCAGTTATTTTTTTAGCTTTTCAGTTTTCACTTTTCAGTGAACTCTTTCCTTCACTACTGAAGCCAATCAGGGTTTTACCATTTACTTGAGTAGGACCCAGATTTCACTTTTGTTGTTTTACTACATGAAATCATTATTGTAAGGATTCTAAATGTCCCTGAGAGAATTTCAACCTGTAACCTGTATTTTAAAAAGGACCACTTAGGCTGATCTTGTTTCCAAGTAAGATATAATGATTAACTCAGAACTCTATTAACAAAAAATTAGAGGGTAAAATACAATTAATGACAGCCAGCAGGGTTTCAAGGAATATAAATCTTGTCAAACAAACATACTGTCTTTTTGACAGGATTACATATCTGCTTGAGAAAGGTAACTGGGACAACACAATGTACCTGGATTTGTCCAGGACATTTGACTTGGTCCACCTGATGCTTTGCCTCATTAGGTATTTAAATATGTGTTAGATGTTTTAAATACTGGCTTGCCATTGAATCTCTCAGTGCATTGTTAATAGGACATACCACTGGAATGCTTCCTCTTTCGAAGCTGTATTGACTATAATATTTGTACCAATGATCCAAGCAAAGATGAAAAATACATTTGGTGAGCACTGCAAGGTGACACAGGACTTGATGGAGCAGTGGATAACGAGGAGAAAAAGTTGCTACATAGGAGCAAAATGAATCTGCAGGTTAAGGGGTTTCAGTCCAACAGAATCCATTTTAATACAGTCAGATATAAAGAAAACCCTGTGGGAGAAAAGCATATAGATTATAGCTATGGTTTATATCTACTTTAAGACACAAGTAGATATATAGAAAGGCTGTCACCTCTGCTAAATTCATAGTGCAGTGCTATGGGGAAAAATCCTATTCTGTATAAATAAAAGTAATAATAAATTAACTAAAGCAAACAAAAAAAGAGGCAAGTTAAACTAAATAAAGTGAATAAGGAATAGATTTTATTCTTATATGCAGCTTTAATTGGGTCACTGGGAAATGTCCATGTTTCAAGTGTGTGTAGATTTCTACACAGAATTTAGAGACCCAGCAGAAATGACCTGAAGGCTGGAAATCCACCCTTCTGCTGTGAAGTTTAAAGAACTTGACACATTCAGCTTATCAAAAATACTGAGACATGCTTTGATTGCTGTGTGTAGGCATCTCTACGTGAGAGCCAGCTTCTTAGTCTAGCTGAGAAAGCATATATTTGTTGACCAAACTTAGCAGTAAAATAAGAACATTATATTAAAATAAGATATAGTTCCTAGTTATGAAGGTGATGGAAACAAAAGTCTCAAGTGCACTCCTGAGTGTGGTTTTTTTTCTTCAGAACAGGATTAACAGCCCTTTTGAAGCATATATATATAGAAAATCAAGCTAGATTATAGGGAAACTTTATTGCAAAGACACAGTTTAGAACTGGTATATTGTGTGTACTTACATATGTGTGCATGTCTGAAGCAGTGTTTACATGTTTATGTGTGGCAAAGCAATGCAGCTCATTTATGTGAACATTATTTAGTGTGTTTGTATCATATAAGGATGTTAATGGATGAGATTAGATGGCTTGTTCAACTAGACAACCAAATAATCCTGTATGTTTTCAATCTATATAAAGCCCTTTTCTTAGCTTTAAACTAGCTTAGTAAGTGAATATATTTGTATTTACTCTCTTGCAGGTAGCTGGGTATTTTTTCTACTGTGTTGAGTATTTGTTTCATTAATTTGAAAATTCTTTTAATTTCTGTGGCCTGTTTTTACAAAAAAAAAAAGCTTTCATTAGAATTTCCAATGAAATTTTATTTCTCAGATATTTTTTTTTTTTGCAGCACCAGACATTTGAGATTGAATGTGTGGGGCCTTTTACTGAAAAGTAAAAAACTTCTACAGCAAGCAGATACCTTTCTACCAAAAGACTGCCTTAGTTAAAAATCTAATTTCCACTGCAAAAGGGGAAAAGAAGTTTTCAAACAAGAAAAAAAAAAAGACAGCTCCAGTGTCCTGCATCACTGTCTGAACCTTGCCAGCACTTCTGTAAGAGAAGGGATTGACAAAATAATTCATTAACAGGAATGTTCTCCTCATGGAGGGGATTGAATAGCCGCATGAGAAACTTTAAAGCCTCCTTTGTGTATCCAAACAGAAACATGGCTCAAAGAAACAGGCATCTACAGCAGTTCGGAGTGCGGTGAACTCCGGGCTATTTGTGGATTGGCTTTGAGAGTAGTTGCTCTTGATTTCAGAGTACATCCTAATACCCCAGCAGGCTGGAGACTGGGGAGACTGGCAAGGGAGAAAATAGTGCAGGGAGTTTGCCTGGCAACAAAGGCATAGCAATTTGCTCCAGTGTTGTTGTGAAAAGAAGATGCTTTTGTGAGTCGAGAGACATGTGATAAGTGTAGCATGAAAGTGTCGTGGAAGTAATTGTTCTCCTGAACTCAGCTCCGGGCTGCTCTGACTCGCAGTGGTCAAGGTCTGAAATGAGGAGACCTGTTCCAAGTCTTGCATTTAACAAAGCAACTTAAGAGACTTCCATCCCTGCAAATATATCCTGTGCCTGTGACCGTGATTACTGGGATTGCACCGAGGCCTTAGGATTTTTGCATTGATAAAGGAAAGTGCAGCGGGGAGTGGGGGCTGGCTTTGAACAAGGGCCTGTTTTACAGATTTTAAGACAAAGATATTAATGAATCCAGTTGGGTGCAACTGATAAATGTCATCCACGGCTCCATTTGCCAACTGGGTTCAACATCATTTGTTCTCGGTACGTTTTGGGACATCTTTGTGGTGTCCTGTCCATACCAGCAACCTGTCAGTTGTTTCCGATGCTTTTTTATCAGCTTCCCCTGTGCATTTGAGAGTGACAGTGCATCCACGGCGTTTATCAGTCACCTGTGGCTTCTCTTATCCTTGCCCGAAAAATATTTATGCCAACATCCCCGCTCAGACTGTTACCCACTGCCCCCCTGGCTGTTTGTCTACTGTGTGGTTTGTCATTATACTAAATTGAGCTCTTTGGGACAAGAATTGTCTTCAGGTCACTCACTGAATAGCAAAATTAGCTATTTCCAGGCTGATTTTGCTGCTGAGTGCAGTAGCAGTCGTGCTGTGCGATGCATGCCGCTCCTGCAGGTGCATTTCTAACCCACTCGCCACAGCCGTGCACAGGCTTTGGCAATCGGCAACTCGGCTCTTAATAAGAAGCAGTGGATTTTCCTTAAACTCTGATTAACCAATTATGTTTCTTCTGATTTAAATTCTTCTGTCATATATTTCACCATAGGGCAGAACAGTTTACCGAATTTAAAGAGGACTGCCACAGTTGTGTAAATGAATGAGATGTTTTCTTAAAATAACTATTTATACATGTAAATCTCTCTCTGGATCTTCTAAACACTTTGCATCTCTCCCGCTAACTCACGCAGTGGCATCTCTCTCTGTCAGGCATGTCACATATAACCAGATTGTAAAATCCAAAGAGCAGAGGGCATGTCTCCATTTCTTTTGTACAATGCCATGTAGTGGCTGGAAGGATGAGGAAGAGATAATATTTTTCTGCTGGGGATACAACAAATTTAAAAAGGCTTCTCCCTAATAGAAATTAAATTTGAGACACTATGTTTATTTTGAAACAGCCAAGTTGGTATTTATCTGAAATTAATTCTAGAAAATTGGTTATTTGTTTCAGTTTGAAAGTACAGTTTCAGCCCAAACAAATATTATTAGGTAATAACATTACCAGGAATTTCTGGTTCTCAATTTCTGTTCAGCAGTATAGGTTCAAAGTAGTTTTGGAGGGGAAAAAAAAAAAAAGCTGCAGTTGTTAAAATCACAATGAAATGAAAACTTGTAATATGAAACAACACGAAATTCATGCAGCATTTCCTATGCACTTTTAAATGAAAAATACAAATTTTCATTGATTTTTTTTTTCCCCAAAGATTAAATAAATGAAGAAAAAATGTCTAGTAGCAACAACTAAATCTTCCAAGTTAATTTCTTAAGTTAACTGGAAGAAGTATGAGCATTAGGCCAGGTGGAATGTGACTTTCTAGTGGAAGGTGTCCCTAGTGGAAGATATGGAACTAGATGATCTTTAAGGTCCAGTACAACCCAAGCCATTCTTTGAATTCTGTAATTTGTAACTGTAAATTGCTAAGTTGTTCATGCAACAAAACAAAACAGCTACTAAGACGAGCTAATATCCATAACTTTCACTTATCTCCTTTTTAGTATAAAAAGTATTTTCCATATTGTCTGGCTTTCAAAGTTATTTTCCCAGGTTGGGAATTAAGTAAATTATGCTATATGAAGCAAATGGTCTGATGCAGTTTACTGCTGCCTACAAGTGAGGCACCTGTAGATATGTATTTAGGTTTTTTCCTTTCATAGAAATCATTAGATAGACAAAATGGCCCATCTTGCTTGCAAAAACTATCCATTAACATACCATCCTTCATCAGGATAGGTGGCAAGTAAGGGTTTAATTCTCTATTTTCAGACGAAAGGAACTCTGATTCTGGTGTGTATTAAAGGTGGAAAGCTAATTTTTGAAAGATCATGGTTGAAACTTATTTTAGCTTTATATTTTTCCTCCTATCATGAAGGAAAGTAAAAATAAATGAGCTTGATTCACCATTCAATTATGTTAATTTATAGCCCTATAACCCCAGCAGTCATACTGACATATAAATGATGAAACGAAGCATATGATCAGACCCCTATTACTACAAAAGAAGTGTTAAGCCAAGGATGAGTGAAAATTTTGGAGGCCAGTAGTGTACAGATGGAAAAATGCAGTTTGTCCACAGACCCCAGAAGGTATCCTGTCAAGGTGCTTAATTATTTTTTCTGGAATTAACACTGAACTCTACTTTTGAAGAAATATTTCTAGCTATTAAAAAAATTTAAAAAAACACTGTAAACTAAACCTATTGATTTCCACAAGTTGTCCTGTTTGTCCTAAAATGAAATATAAGTGGATACTGTTTCTTTCTAGTTTTCATGACCTTAACTTTTTTCTTTAGGCAGCCCAAAATGGATGATACTAATAATAATTTGAACACTGAATGAAACATGCATAGCTTTACTTAGATCATATTTATTCCAGGATTTATATCACTGTCTTCAGTGAAACTCTATCATGACTAGATTTGGCCTGTAATTATTAAACTGTTAAGCCCAGTTGCGTAGAGGAAATTGAGAGATGCTATTACGTGGTAGCTGTCATTAGGGTGGAGTCAGTTTTGTCTCGTGCCGTGAATTTTCCTTATTTATTTATTTATTTAGGTTCTTGATAAACATAAAAGTGCTTGTGGGCAAGGCGGGATGTGGTGAGGTCAAGGGAGAACAGCAAAGTGCCTTGTGGTTCGGTGAGCTCAGCAAGCAGAGGCATCACCTATGCATAAAGTAACAATGTGTGCCTTAGGTCACTGATGATGTAACAAATTCATTACACTGAAGTCATTTCCCATTGCAGTCTCCAGGTGGGCATCAGTGCTCCTGCTCGGGAGCTGAGGCAGGGCTCTGCACGCATGCTGCTGTGTCCGATAGGACTAAGCCCACTGCAGGTTATCTTTAGTCATCTTGTCTCTGAGCTAGTGAGCAGAATTAACATCATCTTAAAGCTTGTTTGCTCTGGGACTCAAGTTTTTCTTTCAAATGATAAAAATCTGTTTTTTCTAGCTCCAGTGAAAACAGAGATTTCAGAAAGTTGTGAGGCCAGCCAAGTGTGCTGAAGTAGACTCTGGCTCCTACTCACTTGCTGGCATTTTTTGACTGTATTGGAACCTGTTATATTAAAACGGAGTCCCGAGGGCATTGGAAGCTGCAGTATGTATCTTTGGAGAGGAGATTTGGCAACTTTGAGTTCTCCGGCAGGATTTACAAAAGCTATAATAAACCAAAGAAAAGGTCATTAAAAACATGCTGAAATTTCCTTTATTCACAGTAACCCCTTTCTCAGTCCTCTGGTGTTTTAAGTACCATCAGTAGACTGAAGTGTTTTAAGTACCATCAGTAGACTGAAGTTTGTAGCCAGGGAGAGAAACAAATAGCCAAGGGATGGGTTAGATGTGGAAATGTTCAGGTAAAACGTGTGGTTGTTTCTGCAAGTACTCAAGTGTGCACACAACTGCCTGTTTGCATCTGTATCAATGAAGGTGCATGTTTGCGCATCCATTTACCACCTGTACCACATACCGTATGCGCAGCACCCTTGTATAGATAAAATTTATTTCACACAGCATGCTTTTCTGTTGAACAGTACTTGGTCTGCACATCACATTAGACTCAGGGTATTGTTCTGTAACTAGAGATACCGCAACATTGTATTTTCACCACATCCTTGTAAGTAACAAAAAGAAAGGTGAGAGGTACCAGAAAGTAAATTTACACTTTCAAAGTGAGGCTTTTTTAATTTCCAAAGTGTCTTAAAACTAAAGTCTTGGGCATTGATCACAGCTTGCAGACTTCTTTTGTGCTGGGCAGTCCCGTTTTTGTTCCCGTTGCTATCCGTGGCAGTAGGACAACACAAGCTTGCTGGGTTGTGGAAATGAGGTGCACCAGTAACTTCGGTACCATCTAGCTGATCTGAGTGCTGAAGAGCTCTGCAAGCCGCTGCCTCTTCCTTTCAGAGCGAATGGGCACAATTTCAAAGCTACTGGCTTTGATATCCTCATTTTAGGCAAAGAAGTACAAGTGAGGTGATGATTAGAAAGCTTGACTGTCCATAACTGTCCCCCACCTGTGGGCCCCAAGAGAGCACAGAAGGCTCCAACCAAGTCACCAGAACTTGGCAGGTTTTCTCATGTTTCTAGAAAGTATGTAATTTCTCTTAATCCTCCCTGAACCTAATATCTGATACTGCATCTAATAAAGCCTGTAAGTAGTATTTTATGAAGCTACAGTTCCCTCCCAGGCTCACCAGGGATCATTTTTCTCTTTGAAAAACAGCTCATCATTAGGAATCAAAGATGTTTGATATACAAAATAATTTCCCGAATTAGGGTTTGTCAAATGTAGGTTTGCAAATCTCTGCTGCCCATTTTTTTTTTTTTTTTTTTTTTTTCCTTCTCGCTCTCCCCTTTAGGTTGATTATATCTTGCAACCAGAGGCAAAAAAAAAAATTGTTTCACCCTTTCCCCTCCTTCCATCCCTCCCTCTGCCTTTCCTTATCTTACCCCCTCTTTGCCACGGTAGCTCAGCCACGCTGCAACCCCACCAGATCTGTACCCGTAGGGCAGCCACATTATCCTCAGCACATCAGCAAAGGCTTCATTAAATCGCAGCTACCTTTGCAGCACCCACCGGACACTCATGGCAGTCCCCAGGGCTCCTGGCAGGGCAAGCAAGCTGTTGGCAGAGCCGAGCGAGAGGGGGATGCGGATGGCTCTCCCTCCTCCGAGTGCCAGCAAACAGTTAACGGTTTAATACTTTACAAAAAAGTCAAGACAGACTTGTGATTCTTGATGTTAATGAAGGTGTCACACATTGTCTAGAGAAAGTTGTGCCTGGCAATCTTCCTTTTTTCGGATGCCTACACCACTGACATTTCATCTCGCATTCAAAGAGCACTACCTTAATGAAATGCATAATTAACATATTCTAATTGTGCTGAGCGCTGTGATGATTTTGACAGAACTCACTTTCCATGTCTAATTTGATGCTAATTTAATCTGTTCCTCTCCCGCTGACATGACCTTTCTTGATTGAGTTTCACTGAGGAAATTTTTTGATGGATTGATTTATCAGCATTGCGGAGACAACAAAGGCTCAGGGTGCATGACAGAAAGCGGAGCAGGAATGGCCCTCCAACGCCTGCACACTCTGAACTTTCTGGCTGCAATGTCCTCTTTCCAGAGACTGCTTGTCTGATCTACTGATGGAATTCAAGAAATGTGACATCTGTGTGTGGGTTTGATCTCTGCGATAAATACAGTAAATATCTTATTGTGCTTGTGAATCCCTTGGAAGGAAAACTTCTCCCTCTCCTGCTGCTGCTCGGTAGTAAGTGGTGTGGGCCACCGAGTAGCAGAGCAGTGCCAGCAAGGGCAGGCTCTCGCTACGCTGCTGCCCTCCGGCAAGCACCCAGGGTTTTTGGACCATTTTAATTAACCTGGTCATTACTGGCTATCAGCAAAATGAAAAGTGCAGGGAAATGGGATTGTAAGACCTGACAAAATGTAACCTACTTTTTAGGTTGCTTCATCAAACTTTCTCTGGTGCTTACTTATAGATGTGTGTGTTTAGTAGCCAGTATGTGCATTTTATGACACACATATATATATGCACACACATCTGCACAGATATGTATAAATTTATCTATTGTGTATATATGATTATACCCTTATTCAAACATCATAGAGAAGGTTTAATAATCCTCCTAATGTGACATATATTAGCTATATCTCACAATGCTGAATGTAAGCATGTACGTGTGGGAACACAGAGGTGTGCAGTAAATCTCATGGGGATATATCTATGGTCGTTTGTTTGGGTTTTTTCAATTACTCCACAAAACTTCTCTCATGTATCCGTTGCTTCATAATGTGACAGACTCTTCCTACCCTCATAGTATACCTAGCTTATTATACGGGGTTCTGTACCGGAACTAAAAAAGTCCTTCCTAACCCTCGCAGTGTTCTCTTTTGTACCCCGAAGCATGAGATTTGAGTGATCTTTGCATGTTGCACTACAGCTGTTGCTGGTCATAAACTTAGAGTTCCTTGTACTGCGTTAGCATGTGCGTTTCTGCTGCTTTGGAAAAAGCAGAGATAGTATCTCAGTTTAGAGATCATAATAATGTTTAATTGACAACATTGTTTAAATGGATATTATAAACACCAGTCACATAAATTCTTAATTCTTTTTGGTTTAATGTTTCATCAAGATAATGTTTCAAAGATTTCTTTTAAGGAGTTAAGACACACATGTTCACTTTCTTTAGGAGCTGATGGAACAGTTTAGTTTTAAAGAGGACTTGTTGATAAAAGTCCCAAGATGGTTTCCTATTAGTATTTAAGCTACACCGAGCAAACAATAGATGCTGAAGGAGAATGGGAAAGCAAGCCCGGAAAGCAGAGCAAGCTGGTAATTCTCACTGCTAGGGCTAGGAACCGCGTGCATACTGCACTTGCATGTCAACACGTGGCCCTATGGATTTTTGTTTGGTCCGTGATCTAAGAACTGGTTCAAGAAGGGCTTATGATCAATGAGCTCTGCAGAAAGGCACAAAGGCAGTCTTGAAAAGTGCTGTAGCAACAGGCGTGGGGGGGTGGTTAAAATGCCCAGCCGGCACCAAATGGCTCGCTCTGGAAGCGGGCTGTTCCCCCCCGCCGCCCAGGACACGGGCACTTTGCTTTCCAGCCTGCAGCCCTGTGTTGTGCTTCCCCCACACACATGCTGCAGGACAGCATGGAAGAACGAGTAGTCCTCGTCCCACTTCTGATGGACAAACTGAAGGTTGAACCCTAACCTGCTCAGACTAGAGCAGGGTTTGCGATGCTAGGGAATCACACCCATCGATGTGGGGCCTGAACTTGGTTCTCAAGTGGATGGTTTTCCTGGGTTTGGTTTTTCTTATTTTATTTTTTGATAAGGAAACTCATTTTCCAAGAGTCTGGCCTGTCTTGATTTTTGATTTCTCTTTGCCAGAGAAAGGGTCCCCTGCTCTGAAGGGGAAAAAAAAAAAAAATCTCTGAAGGATTTGGCACTTGTGTATACATTCTGGCTAAGTCTGTTGGGCAGCTGCATACCAAAATGTGTAAACCACGTTATAACTGTGAAACTATGAGTCATTCAGTGTTATTTACCATTGATACTGGCAGGCAGCCTGATCTGTTACTGTAATTATGTCTCTGTCTCTACCAGTGAGATCAAAAGTACAGAAATTCCAAGTAATAGGACTACAACTATATTAGTAGGGTGAAACTCTGAGCATCTGGATTGGAGAAAAAGATATTGAGTGCACAGTGTTACAGGAGATCAAAGAGGAAACTAAATCTAATAAAACAGTAATAATTGGTAAGCTCACTTCCAACATATGGAACATCAGAATTTGGTATTAAAATGTTATTTCTTAAGAACTTTAAAAAATTGGAGCAGATAGTTTGAGGACATACAAGACTTGTGTGTATTCTGCTCTAGGCTCAGTATTTCTGGAAAGAAATCAGATGTCTTCATCCATATTTAGGAGACTAGTTTAAGAACAATTTTAAAATTTAAAAAAAATAAAATAAAATAAAAAAGCCCAAGTCATCCTAAAGAACTCCTACTTGGATATTTTCATCTGTGGTCACCTGGGTGCTTCTGGTTATTTTACTGATGAAACCAACTGGAAAGCAGGGGGGTGGAATTGAGTTTGCAGCCTTGCCTGTTCATCAAATGCTCTTTTTCATTAGAACAGTTCACTTCAATAAAATCCTGGGCACGTTTGATAAGACAGTATTCAAGGAACAAAGCTGTTAGGAAATGACTTGCTCATAAGTTCCAGCAATAATTTTTGGCCTTAGAATATTACTTGGTGTTTTTCATTGTCAGTCGAAAATGAAAATGTAGCATTTCAATTGTAACCCATTAGAAATGTAGCAAGGCACACTGTTCGGTACAGTTGATCTACAAATTGCACCAGAATACTTCTGTGAACTTTTGATCTGCCAGTACTCATGGGGGGGGAAAACAACAACATTCGAAGAAAATGCCCGTTAATTTGAATGATTGAATATTCAAGGAGAAGGTTTTTCCTTATCAAGGTTTCTACAGAAGGAAAGGGAAAATTAGTAAAATGTGTTTAATATAAATAGAACCTGACTACTGTATGAAGGAAAGTTTTTTAGAACTGAATGCTTTGCAGATGGGTGCATCTTCTTGCAAAATGGTTGAGGACAGAAATGTTTGGAACATGTAAAGGAAAAATTTAAGATATAGATAGATGCAGTGAGTCATTCTGTCATAACTTTGTCCATATTTTGGTATCTCCATTGTTCAGATTTGTTTCTGGTGGAACTATAAAAGCTATGATTTATATCTGTGAAAAAGTTTTTTAATATGTAGGCCTTGCACAATATGGTTTGTGAGAGAACAAGTTTGGAAAGACACACTGCTAGCTAGATAAAATACTGTTTAAAATAGAAATGGAAACATGGCATCTTTTCAACGGACCGAAGTGCTATTTGCATTAGTATTTAGTGTTGTCTATTTTTTTAATAAGCTCTCTGACATCTTAGGAATGATAGTTATGATTCATATAACTTCAGTTCTTGTTCTGAGAGAACATCATAGAAAATATTTCCACAGTAGCCTTAAGGGATATATGGTAAAGCATAGTTTGTGGATTCATTACAGGAGAGTGGCTTCCCATCAGGTGATGGGTTTATCAAATATTAAAGCAGTTTGTATTCTTTTTTTCTTCCAAAATTGCAAAAGCATCTGGGAAAACCATTTTGGCCTTGAGTCTGTTCAGGTCTACCTTTTACTTTGGAATATTTTGAAGGATTGACCCGCAGCTCTTTATTCATGTCAAAGAAAGAACACGAGTAAGATAGGGTTGTGTGAGCTGTGCATTTGGACTTAAATTAAGAATTCAGCCCCACATCTATAAAAATGAGCTGTACATGTACATTCTCCATAGCCCCCGAACTTCAAAAGCAAAGGGAGCAGCTGTCCGTATCTATGACTGCTGTCATAGATAGCCACTTTTGAGAAATCCACAGCCATATATATGTGTGTATATATAATGTAATATATATTAAATTCCACTCCCAGCTAAGGAATCAACAACAAAACAAACAAAAACTTGCAACGCTGAAATATCTGAAGCAAGCCTTTTTTCTGAGGAAATATTATTGAGGTGCTGAACAACATTTGATCACTTGCAACCCTTTCAACTGACGTTCTATTATCCACATGTCTCTTTCATTATGCAACAGATGGTGAGTCCTGTCGCTGATTTTTTTCTTCAGATTCACAAAACTTCAATGGATTGTAATATGACCCTAAAAATGAGTAGAAAAAGAAAATGCTTGTTAAGGTTTTATCTTTGATAATAATCCATTGACAGAGAATAACAGCTGACCTCCTATGAACTAAAAAAAAAAAGACACATTTGCCTTATTTTATGAAGAGCATTTGTCTAAAACATTTCACTGAACTGCAGAATGTGGCCTTCAGCTGAAATGAAAGATGGTCCTTCTGTTGCTACACAAAGCCATATTTGCTGCTGCAAAGTGCAAAAGGATAGGCTGACAAATTGATAGTATGTCAGGAGCGTAACAAACTTGTATTCGTCTTCACAAACATCTGCATATTTGTGAAGATTCTGAACGAGAAATATTTCATTTAGAGGCTTCATTTGGCAAATTTAAGATGGCCATCATGCTGAGGTCTAAACATTGTTAGAAATGTCTTTAAATACAATCTCTCTGTCTGCTTTCTGGTCACTTTATTAATAGACAAGTCACAGTGCTAAAAGGCTGGGGGGGGGGGGGGAGTCTTAGAGCAATTAAAAGCTATGCTCCATATGCTTTTGATATTTTTTATCTCATCCTAGACTAACTAGATCCTGATTTATTATGCCATAAGTTATTAGACCAGTTAGTTTGCAATAGTAAGTAAAATAATAATAATAACACTTCTATGTTACCCCTCCTACTGATAGATTTTTAAAGTCGTTTTCCAAAATAGGGCTCAGTCTGGCAAACACTTGCATATCTGATTAACTTCAAGCACATATTCATCCTACAGCTGGGTAAGTGAGTCTTCATCTAGTCATATCATGAGATGTGCTGCTCAAACATGACCAGCTTTGGGATGAAAAAAATATTGGGGCCAGATGGGAGTCATCCATGCCTTCTAACCTCTAGGAACTTGATCTAGGTCCTTGAATTAGAGTCTAGGCGCTCTCTGCAACCAGGAGAGCAAAGTACAAACCTTTGGTGATATATTCAGGGCACTTCCACTATGTACCAACTCCTCTCCTTTAGCTCTAGAGGAAACCTGAACTGCTAAACTAATATTCTTGGAGTAATACCGGTATTTAGATGCAGCCTGTAGAAAAATTGTGATTAAGATTTGAGATTTTTGGTAGTTGTTTTGTTGAATCCTTAATGTAATTAATAATACAGAATATTTTACCTGTAAATCATTTCTCCTTTTGCACCTCATTTTCTGTGATGGTAAGATTTGCAGGAGGAGTTCAGTAACTGTTCAAGTTTAGGTTCTTGTCCTGTAAAAAAGATGGGTTCATATACTCAAATTAAGCTGTTTATCTTTTAAATCAAATTCCTGGATGGATCAAGCCAAGCAAAGATATGAATCTTTTTTTTTTTTTTTAAGTATGTATGCTTGATTTAAAGCACAAGCTAATTGTTATCTCAATATCATACTTCTGTGGTAAAGAAAAGTTGGTAGACCAGATACTCTGCTGCTATAAGCCTGCATAAAGCTTTTCCATTTTAACCAGCTAAGAATCTCATTGAATGCACATATTTTTGGCAGGACTGGCTCTTTAGACACTATTATAAGTTGGTCTTTCACATTTTTTGCAAGAAGTCTTTCAGGCTCTGCCTCTGAGTTAGGCAAGCACGAAGGAATCGACATGAGTCTAACTAAACAAAAAAATCAGCCCCAGTGCTTGCTTCTTGCCAAGAACAGTGCCCCAGAACTAGAGCACTGCTGTGTTTACTGGCCCTTTCATAACACTGTCAGTATCGAATAGTTGGTAAATAGAGAACTCATCCAGGAGGCTGTCAAATTCTTCTGCACTGCTGCACACCCCAAGATGATATGCTAACTCCTCTACCATTTTGCCAGTAAGCCGGAGTTTAGAGGCTGGGTCAAGAACGAATGACACTTTTCCAGTAGGCTGTCCTTCAGGGGAAATGATGTTATCTCCTTATTTTTTCTCAGTATTGACATGAAAAGGGAGCTATTTGATGCTCTGAATAGAGAACAGCTATGCACTTATTATGTACCCCTAGGTTTCTTCATATCATCACCTCCAACCCATTGCTAATTGATTCATACATCCTAAGCAGTTTGCAAACATTCTTGAACCAAACCAATACTATTTGTATTACAGTAGCCTTCTAGAAAGCTTGCAAAACAAAACAGTCCTTGCCCTAACGAGCTTAGAGTCCAAACAGCAAGGCAGACAGAGCGATTTGCCAGGGGCATGCTAGAAATCAGTCGTGGGATGACCAGACCCTGAATCTCTGTTGTTGTAGGCAGACACTTGCTCCCCAGACCACGGGGCTTCCCTGTCAGCTGGTGCTCCTTGATTTGGAGGTCACTGTGGGACTGCAACTACAACTCCATTTCAAAGGTTAAACGCACAAGAGACCTGTTTAAATTTCGTCCTGTAACTATTGGCAAATTAGATCCAAATGACAAGTCAGGATCTGTACTGTCAGTCTCTGGGTCGGTGCTTGTATACAATAAATGGAGAAATTTTGTCATATTACAAGAAAATCTTTCATGTCCTTTAATACAAGAATATTAGAATCCTGGTAGGTGTTTTGCTGTATTCAGTTATTTGATCAGTTGACAGTTTTAGGGTGTCATGCCTCATGATTAGCACTGACAACCTGCTGGACAGTTCAACAGATTTTGAAATGGATTTTGTGGCAAAAAGTGCATAAAGCACAGTTTTGGTTTCCTGCTCCAAGTCTGCTCACTGATTCTCTCATCCTACATGTGAGGGAAAGTAGTGATGTACAGCGTGAGTGAATGTAAATAATTTCCACCCATTTGGGGGGTGGGGTGGGTGGAAGGGACAAGTTTTGCAGCAGCCCAGGTGAATTTGACATTCCTGGAGATGTGCAATAATATCATCTGCTTCTTTTCCTGAGTTCCTCTGCTATGGCAGAGGCATGTTGGCATGATTAGCCTCCTTGGTAGCATCCTCCAGAGGGAATTCTACAGAGATGAAATACAAAAACTGCTTTAAAATGGTAAGTCACAAATAGGATCTGCCATGAGGCATTATAAACAAAACTAGGCACAAGAGACTCATAAAAAAATTAAAGTATAAAGTAAGAAAGAAAAACCCAAATCTTCCTGACTAAAATCTCATTTGCACACCTGATTTGTTTGCACAGCTTCCAGGATGCAACAAGCACAAAGGCAATAAAAAAAAACAGCCAAATGTCCAACACAATGACCATTGATTCAAGCATTAATTTAGCACGGTTTTCATACGCACTAATGTGAAGGGTATATGCAGCTCTGTTTGGCAATGTTTGTAGTTTCTCTGCGCATTTGTGTTGCTGAAAATTTGGTCTTAACAGCCCCTATAACAAACAGAGAGATGCTGCAGGGAGGGAGAATAATTGAGGAAAGCATTTTCTTAAGTTTTAAGGATTACAATTGTCTAACTACTCCTATCATCAGGATAAAGCTAATCAATGTTTTGAATACATTACCAATAGCCCTGTGATATGAGAGTGGTGTATTTCTCCTGACACATTCATTTCACGATACTACAAACATAATCTTCTGGCCTACAAATGTAAAATGGTATTTCAGCATATGTGGATTCTTTCCAGGTTATTTAGCACATTCTAAGTCTTCTTTCTGGATCTTGGAAACTTTTTTTCTTGTTTTGATCCTGGTTATCTTTTTACCTTTCCTTAAAGCAAACTGTTCTGTTATTTCTGTATAACAGTAAACTTAGCATAAGGAGTCCTCTTTTTCCCATCTTCTTCTCCTGTAACTCCATCTTCTGAAAACTTCATACACTTGAGGACAACCCAATCCAAGTGAATACATGCATTAGCCTGGACAGACAGAAATCTTTTAATATTCCTAAATATTTTTAGGAGTAAATCTTTCAGTGAAGTTCTTCACTGTTTTTCATTGCTCAGAAAACTTAGTTCCTCACTTCCCTCTTTCTCAACTACAAAATATTTAAAGGTGTATTCACCAGGTTTTAACCTCAGGCTACTTACCACCAACCTCTCTATTTCAGAGATGTCACTCACTATATCTCTATAGTGATTATAGAGATACTATAGGCATTCTACAGCCCCAGTCTGTACACTTCTACTCTGATGGAAATCATTTGCAACTGAGTGGTGTTTATACCAAAGGAATGAATCCTGCTGCTTTTCATTTTCATGCTTGCCATTGCCATTTCCTTGTTCCTTGAAAAAAAAAAAAAAATAACAAACGGGGTGACTGGAAGTGCAGTGCCTGCCTGCGCAACGCCAGCCATGAGCAGCTCGCGTGACTGCAATAAAGCTGGTTGAAATGTGGGATCCTGTTTCTGACATTAGTGGACAAAGTTGGCCCATGGATAGTCCTGTCTGGTCACATTGATCTCGCAGTAATGGAAAGCAGGTGGACTGCCAGAAGAGCAGCTATCAGGTGGGTGACAGGAGTGGCAATCCCAAAGGTCTAGCAGGCATGAGAGACGTTAGCTTCATATTCAACTGGTTCAGATGGGAGTGCCATGATAAGAGTTAAAGCTTGTAAGCTTAAGTGTGAGGTTATTATTAATTTTTAAATTCCAAATCTGGATGCTGAGCCTTGGCTAGTCAAATGAGTGCTTCAGCTGCTTTCAGCCTGGAATCTTGAATCCCTGTTTTCACTGTGCCTGTGCTAAAGGAAAAAGCTAGACCGTACAGAGTGATTAGCACCAGGACTGGCCAGGAAACAATAGTTCCACTTGGTGAAAAACTTCAAGACTTTACACATTAATAATTAGTTTCTCATCAGTGTGAGACACAATTACAAAAATCATAGCAGGGGCGTGGAAAAGCAGGAACCACTGCAAAACTAAAATGGTCCAGTAAGTTAAATTTGGGAGGGTCACACCCAACACGATCCCATCCTCTGATTTAGGCAGACTTAGATCTGAACTTTGGTCTGTTAGGTGGTTAACGTGCACTCTAAGCAGTCAGCTCACTTCTGCTCTTTGGACTGTACTTTTGTCTGATCTGAAGATTACTAATTGCAATGAAAATATCATCAAGGTGTAATAGGTATGTTTCCAATGATCAGTTTTCATTCCAGAAAAATACAACAGTCGTGGACGGTATTTTATGTCAAAAATTAACTTTCTGACACTGCAATTCAGAGAAAGGCTTGTTATGTTGGTAACAAATACTTAAGGGAAGTGTTCTCAGTAACGTAGTCTGTAAGATATCTTGAGCCCACTGAGCAAGAACTGCTACATAAGTATAAATTAAAAAAACATTACTTGATATGCTTCATAAAATTATACATTGGATATATCAGGCTAGTTCAGGGGTCTGTCATAAAACTTAGGCTTATATAAGTAAACGTGAGATCTTTGAGTGCTCCACAACAAAGATAAATTTGCCATCCATTTCTACTGCAAATACATTCTTTTGTGTACAGGGAAATTCAGGTTTTAGAGCCAAGGGGTGGCATTGCTAGTCTCTGTGTGAGCCTGTGCGTATGTATGACTTGGAACAATTGCATTGTGGTTTGATTACATCATCAAGGTTGGATTCTGACCTCAGCATGGTAATTGAACCATGCATCAACCTCCATCTTCTACTCAGTCGGGTATGTTTGGATGTGGTGAATATGTGGTGGCTGTAGCTACTGACAGGAACTACCAGGCATTCAACTGTGTCCAGACAGCTCTATTTCTATCCCTAATTAAACCATCAGATATTTTTCTTTTCTTTACTTTTCTTTTCTTTTTTTTTTTTTTTTTTTTTTTTTGCTGTGTCCGTTTTTAATATCATGCACAAGTATATTCAGTAAAGTAGTTCTTATCAGTCAGGTATGACCAAGTTTGTCTTTTGGAATTATTCTGTAAAAATTGAGGCATTGTCATCTTACATGAACCAGAAGCAACAGAAAAATTCTCTCCCCTCCGTCCTTAAGGGAAAAGCATTTACTCCTCCATAGGCAGAAAAATCAGTTCATGTAAGATATGTCAATTAGGAGCGGACAGCATCATGGAATATTATTTCCAAGATAACCCCTAAAGTAGCAAAATTAATTAGGCCAGTGGTATTGAACAGGTACTAAACCAACTGATAATTTAATCTTAAGCCTCTGTCAACGTATCAGGATAAAGAGAAGCACAGGAGAATATATGTGTGCCAACTGTCATTTTTATTTGGGGACAACCTGGGCATTTCCTTTTTGGAAATTCATCTGAGGATTATTGGAGAAGTCTGATGAAATTTACCATATTGGTTTCTGCTTTTTTTTCCCTCCCCCCAAACACACTTATGGTATCATTATGCTAAGACAGTATATTGAGATGTATGCTATCAGTCCACAAAAGAGCAGGAAAGTGGGAGGGAATATTCTGCAGAAACCTTAGGTCTGTTCTGCAATGGTGTAAATCTTGTAACACAACTTGCAGTCTTGGGCTGTGAAATGCACACGTGAGATCACAGCGACCACACGGTTCCAAACTTTCATCCCACTATGGTTCCCTAAAGTGACCTTTGGAGACTGAAACTAAGAATATAATTTCAGGGTCACGTATAAATGGCTTTTTCTTCCTGTGATTCAACTCTCAGGTCCTCCTGAGATGCTTAGCAAGGGGAAGGAAATGCTTCCGCTGCGGTTTGAGAGAGAGCAGTGGCTCAGTGTGCTCGTCATTAGGTGTTTGCAGTGGGAATAGTGGGTTGGGTGGGTCCAACCCAGTACTTTATCCTCAATAACAAAGAATTAGAGGGAGAAACTCCAGCAAAGCAGAAACATATCTCAGACATTGCATCCACGTGGGTGATGTGCTTCCCTACCTGTCTCCACTTCAGACTTGTTCTTGTCATTTGGTCACTGTAAACTGGTAGCGGTCACAAAACGACTTTCATTAATCCACAGTTGGGCTTCTCATTCCAGTGATTTCTGGGATGGCTTTGTATCACACCATGCCGTGGAGGATTGCAATCTGGTTACAGAAAAAAAAAGGAGCATTTCACTTTATTACTTTAGCATTGAGAAAAACAAGTCTAATTGGCTTCTGCTGTGCTCTAATAGCTAAAGAACAACAAAGGCCTTTAGTCGTTCACATCACTTCCTGTTTTTAAAGGGTTTTAAATGCAACTCGGTGATTAACATTAAAAAGTAGCTACTATGCACACATAAGAACTACTTCATTTTTTAATTATATTTTAACAGGTATAGATTCAATGTTCTTGACATTTATAAGAGGTCCTTCATTTCCAGCAAAGTAACATAATGAAATATCCGGCCCCACGGCTTGATCACCCCTCTGTGCGTTCCCACGGCTGCGGCGGCAGGCCAGGCAGATATTCATGTTGCCCATAATATTACACTAGGCCAGTCTGTGGAGTGGTAGTCATTGGAATAGAATCAAAGGAAAATGCTCTGCTTTCCCCACGTATGGGGGAAAAAAAGTTTTAATTGATTTTTTTGTTGTTGTTTTTTTCTGTTCTGTCTTTGGTGTTTCGTTTTGACTGGTAATTGGCTGTGGACTCGAGAGCTCCTTCCTCTGTGAAAGTTTCCTTTGTTGAAATATCTGTTTTTGCAAGAAAGATTAACTGATATTTTCTGAACAAAACTGTCTCGTGCTGGTTTGGGTGTCTATGACTGGTGTTTATAGCCAGGCTCCGCGTTGCTAGCAGGGGGCTGAGCTGGGCAGGAGGCTGGAGGTACCGTGTTTCGATCCCCTTACGAGCACTGGCAGAGCTGTGCAGTGCAGCCCACCCCCAGCCTTCCTATGGTTAAAGACAGCGATGACCTGGGTTTGATACTGTTGACCTTATTCTGAAAGCTTAGAGCTGTTAAAGGAAGGAAAGACGTGCAGAGCCCCAGGGTGCTCGGAGCAGCAGGGCCATGGGCAGCCCACACACAGGAGCTGCTGCCGGCAACCAAGCAGGACCTTGTGGGCAGAGACCAGGAGGTTTCAGAGAGTGACTAATAAGCCCTTGAGATACACAGGTCTGAGCACCTGTCAATAGGCTCCAGACATGTTTCTTGCTGCCCTCTCTCCCTCCATGTCACTCTAACACGACCTTAGCAGGGACCATTTGACACAGAGCAGGTGACCGGTCATTTAGACATTGCTTCCCTTAAGGAAAGGCGCCCAATACAATGTGCAATGGGGTGTGCTACACGTGAGCATGTCCTCAGGGGCTCAGCCACAGAGGAATGTGCATCAGCACCTGGGGAAATCAAAACAGGTTTATTTTGCAAGTGTCACACAAGCGTGGCTTGTGTGGGTTTTTTTGTTTCCACGTACCATAAGTTTCACTTCACGTTTTTGGTGTGACTGATGCTAAAATGCAAAGTAAAACCCGTTTGAAATTGCTGAGTATCATCTTCTGTTCCTTGAACTTCCATATCAGGGAGCAAGGGGAAAGAAAACCCTACCCTTCTGTCATACTTTGTCAGTTGTTTGATCCAGTTTGTCTGGCATGATCCATGCCTGCAGAACCCACCACTGCGCGTCTGCAGGCTGCCGTAACGCCCAGAGTAATGTATAAATACATGAAGCAGAAGTCCTGATTTTGTAGGATTGCTGATGTTTTTCATCCTTTTCAGCAACTGACCCCTGCAGATCTTGGCCTCAAAGAGGTATTTCATGACAGAAGGAGCTCACAAATGGTGGAAGATGTGTGTCGTGGAAAGGTTGGCATCATATTTCTCATGTGTGAAAAGGACAGCAAAAATCATCAAAATGGACTACAATAACGGATTCCATAAAGCTTAAAACTCCCTCAAGGCTGAAACATCTTGGGCCTTTCTGAAAAGAAGCATATATTTTGAAGAGAAGGGGGGGAGGAAATAAAAAAAAAAAGAAAGTCTAATCTTCTGCTGATGTGGCCTTGGCAATCGACTGAACTGACAAGGCTGTGTATTTGTAAAACAAGCTGTGCTAAGTATTTTTTCGGCCTTGTGTTTAGAAACACACGGGGTTGGCGGGGGGTGGGGGGGGAGGTTGTAAGAATAAATATGGAAATCAAATGTAAAAACTTCTTGCACTCGCAACCAGCTTCCCGGAGGGAATTCCTGCCTCTGTTCTCTGCTCTTCCTCCACTCAGCAAAACAACTGCCAGTCATTAAGCGGAGCTGTACAGCGCTCGCTGTACAGTAATTGAACAGCAATGGGCCCACCCTCATTTGCATCCCCCATCTCTTGATTGGCAGCTGTACATGAAATGCCATATCAGTTGAAAGTATGTTGTGAGCTGGCACTAATGATCCAGTGGCTCCGGGGAAACCTGCCATATTGTAATTCGGCTATCAGGCATGAAAGAAATAATTCTAAGTGCCAGCAATGTGAAGCCGAATAAATGTTTCAGTGCTGCAGGTTGCCAAGGGTGACACTTCTGATTTAGTATAAACGAATGCCCCGTTGCCTTTGGGGTTGGGGGAGTTCGCATTGTATCTGAGATGTGTGTATAAAACATTAGTATTAGAAAATGGCTTCGGCACGGGATGGGAAACAGAGGCCTGGTCCCAGGCGGCGCGGGAATGTTTACAACTAATGACTGGATGAAAGGATTTTTCTACCTACTGTAATGACAGGCAAAATAGGATTTGCTTTCCCTGAGATGGAGAATAATGGCTATGTTAACTCTGCTTTTCCTTTTTCTTTCTCTCCTTAAATGAAATGCTCTTTTGTAAAGAAAATCACATCTATTTTCTTCAGCGTAGTAGAGGGAGGTAGCGGGTTTAACTCCTTGGGAGCGTTGGGTGTTTGGAAGGAGGGAGGTGGTGAGGGCGTTAATGGGTGGCCTCTCCGGCCAGCCCCTCCTCAACTATCGCAGGCTTCCTGCCAGCAGATTTCTCAGTAGCCTTTATACTCTTGTTTAATGTTAAAAATCTGGTGAGAGATGAAAGGAAGGACTCCGGATGCCTTAAAAATGTAATGCAGACAGTTCTTACGTTAATATTTCAGCTCCCGCACATTAGTATGTCACAAAAGGTGAGGCTGGAGGGACAGGTGTCTGCAGACACTTGGAGGTGGGAAGACAACACGTATGAGGAAGCTGGTGTTCTGCTATTGTGACTGTACACACACAGCTGCAGTAATTGTAAATGTAGCTAATTAATTGCATCTGCATATGGGATGATGGTGGCTCTGCAGTAACTGCAGACACAGGTACAAAAACCCACCAGTAATTTTTTATCTTTTTAAGAACAAAATTATCTGATGTTTTGGAGAAGAGTGTATGAAGGTGTGTGGACAGTTTGAACCTCTCTTCTTTCCATGTCAGTCACAGATGAGATAAATTCTTAATTTTGTTATCCACACCCAGTCTGCCTTGCTTAATGGCAATATCTTCACATTTGGGTCCCTTTTATTAACCCTTTCTTTAACTTCAGCAAGGTTATCTGAAAACCTAGCTGGCAGAGAAAAAAAGCACAATAATGCAGGAAATTATTCTTAAAGTTGCAGCTAAGTAGAGACTGAAAAAGAAAAATCTGAAAAAAGCTAGTTCAGCTTGGTAATGGTTAAGTTGCTGATACTTCAGCCTTTCTGCTGTCTGTGTTATTTCATTGTTTTCATGTATTCGTATTGTGTCCCTTTGTTGTCTTTTCTTTTATAATAAGCTCTTTTGGAACTGAAGACGTCTCTCTGCTTTGTACAGCACCTAGCATGGTGGTGTCTTCCTCATTGCTTGGCGCTTCAAGGTATTAGAGTAACATGACTGATAATAACGTGGAATAGCAGGACACATGTGTATCAATCCTTGTGGATAAAACAGAAAGTAGACCCACCACAGGGAGCCCCTGGCACCATGTGAGGTGTTGCCTGTGAGATGTTGGGTCTTCTCTACTCCCATACGCGTCAGTGAAAACTGAAGGCATTCAGTATCACTCAGGATCAGATCCTAACTATTTTGTTGAGGCTTTTGTTGTTGTTATAGTGCCCCATGATGAGATACCATCTGTAATTTGTGGTCAGCGGGGATGCAGGAAGGAAAATGACAAATTAGAAGCACAAAATGCTTTAAGATGAATGAACTACCTGAGAAAGAATGTGTGTCAGCCTGCAATTTATGAGGATAAAACATCAGAGCTGACAATCTATTATCAGAGATCAGATGAAGCCTAAAATTTTGGATATAGATTTGAATAGCCCCAAACAGAGGCAGCAGATGGATTGGTAGGCTGATATTCAGGGGTTTCGTTTGGCTCCTCTTGAAAAAAAGAAGGATTTCTTTCAAACTGTGGCTCTTGATTTAGTTTCAGATGTCAATCACTTGGCATCTTCAAAACTGTTCGGGAGAAAGTGTTTTGGTTCAGCTGCATCTCAGCATAATAAGCCTTTCAGAAGTGTCTGTTCAGACACTGAATATTATTCCTGTTATTTCTGTGCTGTCCTGCATCATCTGTATCTACACAGATGAGACCGCAGAAGAGCTGTATGTACATATAAACTTCATACAACCCCAGCACATCGATATCCAGTGTAGGCTGCCTCCGACATTTTTAAGCTAACCTCGGCATAGCTGTCCCAGGCCAAACCACAGGCACACCTAGCCTGACACCTTGTCCCTGTCGGTGGCCGGAGTGGTGCTGTGGCACCAGTGGTGGTGGCCTCCCCTGCATGTAACCCCAGCCTGTGGCTCAGGGACTGCCTGGGTCATGAGTTGCGTCTGTGTTTCACGGCACTCCATGTCCATAGCAGTCCGCAACCTCAGCGCTTCTTGGATGCATTTTTGCTTTTGACATCCGTGGTGGCAACGAGTCCCACAGGTTAATCTGCTGCCATGTAAAAAGAAAAGTGTTTCCTTCTGCCTGTTGCCAGCCCTCTGGCTGATTCAGCAAGGAGCACGGTGGGACCACCCGGCAGGGTTTCCTGCTGAAGTTCCCAGCGTGTTTTACCATAGCTGCAAAACCAGAAGAGTTTGCTGGAAAGGACTGTCAGAAATACTTCCTCCTTTCAATCGTGGTCTCACCAGATGCTGTTGTTCAGGTGCCATTGGATGGCCCGTTGACCATTATTTTTTAAAGGAATATCCAGCCTTTGGGAAGGAGAAGGAAGTACTCTTATATTGTCTTTTATACCTTCTCCTTCAATTTTTTTTTTTTTTAATAAAACACCTGTTCACTTCGCACTAAGAAGGGCTGGTTCTAGGCAGCTTTGATTTATGCTATCCATATTCTAACTCTGTATCCCCTAAGCATACATCCATGACTCAAAGATTTGCAAAATAACCAATATATAAAAGGTGAATTATTGTTTTCCTTTTTACATATAATGAATGATAGCTAGTGTGTTACAAAGACAAATATATGTTTCTGGTTTTTGTAACAAGTCTCTTTCCTAATATAAATATCCCTAAAGTGAGCAAGATGATTTCAGTAATTTGAGAACGGAATGTATTCCATGAAAGTTAATAATATGGTGCATCCCAGAAGTAAGACAACTATAAAGACATACAAACCAGATTATATCACTTTAATTTTTATAGATGAAAATCCTGGGAAAAGATTTTGTTAAATTACCTAAATGTAAAAACAAAGCCTTTGTAATACAGACAATAATTTATGTCATAATAAAATTTGTCACATAGTTTATGTGGAGTTATTTAAAAGGATTAATTTTGTAGATGCAGTCTGATAGATCCAGAGTGCCTTTCTGCAGGAATTGCATAACTTTTTTGCAGAAGTGAATCAAAATCACAGTGAAAGTGTGAGCAAAGAGGCAGTCATCTCTCCAGCTTTCTATTTCTGTTTAGATATCCGTGTTTGTAGTTACAATCGCACACAAGTCATGCAAAGTAGGTGGTCAAATGCATGCAAAATTCTGCTTGGCCAGTATCAGAGGTAATAAATGTGGTAAGGCAGAATAAATATGCAAAATATAGTACTTTAACCTAATAACATGACCACTTGCAAGCTTTAGCATAACACTGAAAATCACTAATGGAGCGCTGTGCAGATTTTCATGATACAAGCAGTCAAGAATCATGCATAATGGAACAGTGCAACAGCTAACAGCAGATTCACGCAAGATAATTTAAACTTGTTTGTATGGAAATGAAGAACTGATCTTTGAAGTGGTCCTTAATGAGATTCTGCTTGATCCTCTCTGTATCCGGAGAAAGTCTTCCGTTTTCCTTTTGCATCCGGCTCGTGTTGCTGGGGTGCAGAAAAAGGACTTGTTTAAATTATGAATGCCAATTTGCATCTACATGGTATTAGGTGAGAACTAAGTGCCGCCAGTAACTTCACGTATACTTGCAAAATTGTTATTGAAAGTTATATGCTTACAGTCCACTCCCACAGTAATGTTACTGAGCTTAGCATTCCTTGTCAGTGTGGCAGAGCCTGGACCATACCCCACAGCTTAATGCAAATGGATCCAAAGGTATTGTAATGAAATTTCAGTATGGGTTGACAATACAAGAAAGGCATTACCATCTCACATGTATGTTCTACAACAGAACAAGTACTAGGAATTTCAATGCTTTGTTTTGGGGTGCGTTTGGGGGGGGTTTTATGGACTTTTTCATTCCTACTCATATGCCTGAGCACTGAAATGTGCTGAAAATAATTCTGCAGTTTATCGTCAAAGCTATAAAACTCCATTCTAAAAGGGCTGGAAGGCAGATGCCGTGCTAGTGCATCCTGGAATATCTTAAACTACCATGAAGCTTCTGAGCAAACTCCCCCATACACCGTCAGAAAATATTGCTGAGTGATCAGCCTTTTCTAAACCTTAGCTCTGTCTCTGAAAGCGTCCATCTGGCAAATGAGGCTTTGTTTGTGCTTTTGAAAGGCAGAGGGAAAACATTCGGTTGTTTTTTTCTATCTGTTTGTTTGTTTGCACAGCTCAGGAGATTAAGGAGGACTTATTTAAAGTTAATGATTATGCTCCCATGAGGGGAAAACACCTTTCTGTGAGCTAAGGCTTCCCTCATCTATTTTTGTCTTCTGACGGGACATTTCTGCCTTCAAAGAAAGCAACCACAGTAAATATCTTCAGATGGCATTGGGCTCCTAACCTGCTTGCACCCTTATTTTTCAGGCTTCAATTTAAAAAGTCAAATAGTTCTCTGTAATGACACAGGGAGGAGGAACAGAGCCTGTTGTGGTTCATTTGTTGGGGTTCACATAAGGCCGCAGCACTAACACATCTGGGTTAACTGACTATAAAAAAGCTCCATGGAAATCTTCCTGCTTTTCCGAACTGAATGCAGCAGTAGGTGGGACTTGCTCAGATGCACAGGAATAGCTCCTGTAAAAGTTTCCTGGCAGTGGGTATATTCTTTAGCAAGGGTCACCCTGAAAGGCATCCAGCCTCTCCGAGGTGACAGCTAAACATTCCTCAGCTCCACCATGGCTAAGGACTGGTGTGGGGTGAAGATACCTAATATCAATCAGCTTAAAAGAGGTGTTTGATGGCTAAACATAGAACTCGTTGCAAGAAAGTACTAGAAAATATTTGGCTTTAAAAGGAAGACGTGCTGTGAGACCTAGAGCACCTTCAGTTTGTGCCAGGCTCAGCAGGAGTGGCTGGGACACAGCACCCAGCAGGATCCTTTCTCTGTATTTGCTGGGCTTTCAGTTAGCCCTTTCCTTCGTGGGGTCTCATTCCTGATTTCTTCACCCTCGTTTGTCATCACTGGTGCTTTCTAATCAGCAGGATGAGCTGCCATTGTAAAGCCTACTGAGCATTTCTGAAACTCTTTCATCCCTTCTACAAGCAACAGGATACAACAGTTGATGTCACGCATTTGCCTCGCATGGCTGTGTAGTGGGAAGGGTACTGTCCTGGAGATCAGCTTAGTCCCGTTTTCCAAGGTCATGAAAAAAAACTTTTTCTAATTCTATTGAACTTTTTTTTTTGTTTTAAATGTACATGCTAGAAAATTACCATTTTTTGCAAGACCGAATTTAAAAGATCATGCAGAATTATTGTTTATGTTACTATATACGTTTAAAGTGTTTAATTATATTACCTTCATAAAGTCAGTCAAAGCAGCAGAAATTGTTACATCTGCTTAGTTAAGTTCTGGTGGTTTTATCCTACTCCTTCAATCCACCATTTTCTAACATCAATAGCACTTTAGAAGGTTATGCTTTTGATCAGCTATTTTTCTGGAAAGTTCTTTCCGGACCTGCCGCTTTTGTACCCAGTCGGTGCAGAAGAAAAGAATCTCTTCTGTGCGTGCCACGTACCAGCTGTGCTCGGCAAACACAGGTGCTGAGCACCCATGGCCAAGGCGTGCAGGGATTTCAGCCCTTTGGTGGAAACACCCAGCACCTTCATGAGCAGTTTAATGAGCTTCCAGCTTGGACAGAGGTGGGCGGAAATATTAAAGGATTGAGACAAAATTATAGTTTATTTGTGCACACACTTTTTTTTGCTATAAATGGGGTTTTTTGCTTTTACTGAAACCCATTAGGATCCATTCTGCTTTGCTATGTATAGAATTTACACACACCGTTATTATTATTGCCTAAGGGGACCCTTATAAGTTTTATAGCATCCATATAGATTTGACAACTTGCTGCATCTGATTAGTTATTGTGTTTACTCCATGCCCTGAGCACTGAATGGATACCCAGGGTGGGCCCGGGCCTTAGAGAGCCATTCAGTGGCAGATCTGGCTTTTGGCTTCTGTCCCGAGCTAAATCACTCCATAGCCACTGCATTCCCGGGTGACTCATGCTAAAAAGTGACAGCTACACAGCCCAGCCTTGCCTGTGCTTCTTCACCAGCAATGCCCCTAGCCCTGTTTTCAAAAGAAATCCATGTCAAAAAACTTTCCTTTTGTCATATACCTACAGGTAAATTAATGGTGTGTTCAATAGAAATAATTAGCCGTTAATTTTCCTTCTGGATCACTCTCTAAGCAGGAGGACTAAAAAGAAAATTGAGATATCTGCTGTCCTGTTTTTTTTATGTAGAAGACTTCCATGGGTCTCTCTCATTAAGGCTAGTAGGTGTTAATAGTAAGTGTTAATATGTAAATCCGATCCTAGAAAGGATGAGGAACGGTCTGTATTTCAACATGTTGGCCATGTAATTACAGACTGATTACATGCTTACACATGTGCCATTTCTAGGGGGACAAATGAGAGATGAGGAGGCCAAGAAGGTCACACATCTACTCCAGAGGTGTCAAAGCCCGTTCTACGGAAAGGGCCAAATTATGTTTTTAATTATGATCCAGGGACTTGCGCTACAGCATTAAGGTCACGCACTACCCTTGATCCACAGCGGTCTCCTGCCGAGGACCCTGGGAGGTTTGCATAAAGATCAAAGCTAGAACGAGACTCTTAAGAAATAAAGGAGTTCCCCATTAATAAAGGCTCCCAGTGCATTTGACATCGCTCAGTGGGGAAAAAAGACATTATATATGGCATGCTTTAGACTACAGCTAGCCTTGCCTTGTTTGCATATATTCTGGCAGCAACTGGACACACACAAAAAGAGCAACTGCAAGTGCAAGGTTTTCTGGAAAGTCTTCAGAGCTCCTTGTGTCAGACTTGTGCCAATCCCCATGCCACTGTGGTTACTATTTTCTTTATTTTCTTCCTGGGAGAAACCTGATTTCAGGATGGTACTGTTTGCCCCTCCTCCAAAATTCATTCCAAGCTCCTTAAGCTTTCTCCCTTTTACTGAAGCACCCAAAAGAATTTTCCATACCTGAAAACACAGGACTGGTGCATGCAGTGATTTTTAGAATGGGTTTGAAATAACCTTTTGAATAAAACTTGCACAGAAAGATCCTCTAACATTGAGTCTGTGAAAATATTTGGGGTCTTCCCTGCATTTTAACTGCAAAGGAATGCCCCAAAGAGAGATGTAACAAAATCTGTCGGACCGAGCAGGCAGTGATTGGAGCTTATGTCTGTGTTAGCCGAGCAGTCAGATCACTCTTGACAAGAAGCGGTGGAGAGCTGATGTTGCATGAACTTTTGTTTTGTTTCCAACCCAGAGCGCGGCTCTGCACAGCCAGTGTGTGTGTGCGTGTGCATGTGCACGTGTGTGTCCGCGTGTGTGTCGCAGAGACGGTCACTAGCTCACTCCTACCAAATTAGCCTGCAAAACAGTTGGGGTAATTTAGGGCTTGCACTGCCTGATCATTGGTACAGTTACAACAAATAAAACATTTTAATATGAGCAGTCACTGAATGTTTACTGTATCATATTGCTGGGAGCTGAATGCGTGCCAAATGCTATAACAGAAGGGAGCATATGAACTCCAGAATGATGACACTAATAAGGAAATTACAAAAGGCCCAACAAATGGCATTTGTGTTAAATCAATAATGCTCTGTTTGTTATTTTTTATTCTAATCTTTCTTCTAAAAAAAAAAAAATTATCTTTCCAAACAGTTGGCAATTCCCATTCTTGTTCTTCTTCCTGAACATAATTAAAAACATGTTGTGGCGTCTACTTAAGACATCAACTTTCCCAAGCCTGTCTTGTCCACTGCGTTTTAAACAAAGACACTTGTTTTGGCATTGTGCCCTTAATTAATCATTTGAGGCTTTATTGCTGTACAAAAAATGTCTTTGTTTAATGATTCATCACAAGCCCAATTTCTGCAGAACTTAATCAACTACAGAACTAACTTTCTAATCATCTTAAAATAAAAGAAAAAAGAGAACAAGATTGCTTTTGGTGTATTGTTTTGATAAAGAAGCATTCATTCAAGGCACGCTAGTATTCTGGACTAGTTATGATTTAAATTATCGAGATCAGAATGGTCAGTTAACTTGGGGTTTAAGGAGATGGTACCTGTTGCTTGGTGAAGAGCACGATCCCTGAAGTCCTCACCAGCATCACTGGCCACCACTTTCTGTGCCGTGCAACTGAATGGCACTAGCCAGGCTTCTTGTGAAAAGGGACTCCAGACTTTGAAGATAAATTTGCAACATAAAGTTTGGTATGATAGGAAAGCAATAATGAACGTAGCTCGTTTTATGAAGCGCAGAGGTTATTTTCCACTGTATTTGCTTTTTTTCTGACTCTATTTTCTCCCTCTTTTTTTTTTTTTTTTTCTTCTTTTATAACATAGCATTCTCCCATTTTACTTTCACTGTAAATTTCCTATGGGCATTATCAAACTTTTGTTCTAGTGGTAGGTTTTACAGTAAATGAGATTCCCATGGGACAATATAGGAGAGTCTTAATTTTTCTGTGATTGTTTTGTTCAACCATTTGATTTGAAATAAAAAGTTCAAGAATAAGGAGTTCAAATGCCTAAATTACACAAAAGGACGGTTGTGCTTTAGTGACCACAAGGAGGACCTAGCCCTTGCAGCGTCACAAGTTATGCAAACACATGGCAGGATACACTGCCTGCTCCCATACAGATTACACAGATAAAACACACACAGATTGTGGGATGATAGTCTTTGGCTCATTCTGCAATTCATCGCATACAGCTGAGGTGCAAGTTAAATGACTGACATCTGACAGACACAGATATGATAGCTCAATTATTCCAGACACAAGAGGAAAAGCTCTCCTGAATTTTACTTGAAGTTGTCAGAATTGCACCAAAGTACCCCCAAGACCATCTTTCTTTTCAAAATCAAGTTTTTAAGTATATTTGTAAATATATAAAAATCTCCCATTCTCTAAGCAACTGTACACAGCTTGCACTATGTCAAAATATGCCTACGTTGAGTAAATATATTATTATGCTATGTTAATGTGTGTTATGTAACGGTCATCTATTTTAATGTATTCTTCATGTAAGATAATAGTATTCATTTCCTCGAGTTTATAGATTACGCTGCTATGTACATTTGGATTTTTACTGCAGAATTTCCTTTTTCAGGTCCGATAAGAAAGTATTTGATTTAATATGCAATGCCACACACCCTGCATAGCAATGAGTCGTGCCAGTCCTTGTTACCCACCCCAAACGAGATTTTGGTGGGGGCTGAAAACAACAAAGGAGGTTTCTGTGTGCTCATCATCACTTCTATGTCCAGAAGGTGTTAACATTGTAAATAAGCTCTGCAGGGTCCCCGGCACAGGCTGCCAAAGCAAGACAACAAAACAGCAAGACCCTTTGCTTTGTGATCATCTCTTTGAGTCCAAAAGACCTAAGCCCCAGCAGTTCACCCGTGGCACCCATGGGAGCACTGCTCACACGGAGAGAAGAACTGAACCTCGCTCCCATTAGCACTGACGATGATGAGAGATCATTTCAAAGCTAAATGCTGTTTGTTTGCCTTTGTTGATGTTGATGGTGGTATAAAGTGACATAAGGCAGGCACGTGCGGTGTGCAGGGTTACGAGCTGAGCTTTACAGCCACATGAGCTTGCAGAGGGAACCCAACCAGAGCTCCTCGTTGACCCGGCGGCGGCAGCAGCGCGGGGGCTGAGCCCTGCCGTAAAGAAGCTCTTGTGATCCTTACTGTGCCAAAGCCTCATTCGCCTGGGCAGCATTTCCTTAGGTTTTTGGCTGAGCGCAATGAACAGCCAAAACTCTATTAATACCCACCCTGCGCCGAACGCTGGCAGCACTGGTGCCAGCCAGCAGCAGCCCAGTGTGGCGCAGCTCGCAGAGGCAAGGCGGCACCGCAATTGTCTATTGTGTCTCCTCCCAGGAAGCCTACTTAAAAGCCTAGGACATGTCCTCTGGCCTGATCACCAGGGTTACTTTTCTTTGCTACTTGGCAGCTGCGAAAACGAAACCCAGCTGTAAAAAATGTCTGCTCTCCACTTGGCAAGGTCTCTTTGGAGTTGGAGTGTGTGTATGTGTGTGCATGTGTGTCTAGGCAGGACGAAAGCAGACTTGATTAGCAGTTTAGTCTGAACATGTGTTTGCCACCGATTATATTCTTATACATTCACAAGTGGTGAATGCCTGGTTAAAGTTAAGGTATAACATGCATGTGTCTGTGATTGTGCCTAATAAACTGCTGGAAATCAGGCTGTCACTCTCCAGCCCTAAAGTAAGACACACCAGCATAGCACTGCAGTTGCTTTCAGCTAAGAAACAGCCTCTGAGCGTACAGCAGGAGCAGAGCTCAGGAGCTTCTGGTTGCTAATGATGTGCTCTGGTCATTTTGCAATGCCCAGCTTTCCATAATGCATCTAAAACAATTCTGTGTGCAAAAGTCACTTTTTGTAATTGCAAGAGGAGGAACTCAGCCACAAAGTGATGGATTCTGATTTTTTCTTCCCATTAGGATGATTTAGAATTGTACAATAAGCATCACTGCATGGCTGCTAGATAATGCATGTTATTAATTTGGCACATACTAATGCTCTATTTATGTAATATTTCATACACTTTGCAGAGCTTTATATTCAGAGAGCAACCATAGAAAGAACAGACAGTCGGCCCTGCTCCTGCCATTTCGTTTTTTCCTGAGCAAAATAGTAGCTCAATGAACTCCTGAATCACTCAGAATGGGTTTCTTCATGTCTCCACAACCAGCCCTTCAGCCAGTCAGTTGGCCCCTAACAGTATGGGAACAGCTAATAATTAAATACTACGTCTTTGAAGCTAAACAAATGAGGACAATTGATATAATTAAAATAGAGGGGTGTCTGACTTAACGTTCTCCCCAGAACTTGCCAAGTGGCCTGCATAGGTCTCTCTTTTTGTGCTAACGTTTTTAGTTTTAGCCATTTAGTCTTGCAGGAAAGGCACCCACTCCTCTGTTTGTCAGGGCCCAGACACATTCTCCACCCGATGGAAATATCTGTAATGAGCCAGACGGAGCCACAGTATCAGCATCTGGAAGAAGTATTAGGGGTTGTGGACGTGCCAGTCTGGACATTATTATGAAAATCCAGCATGTAAAGAGAGAGAAGAGTGGGAATTCTACAGGGAAGATGCTGGGAAACTGAAACAGGTTAAAAAAATGGAATTAATCTGAGAGTGAAATGGCAGACAAAAGGGTGACCACCTAGGTGGAGTTCCTTTGGGAAACAAATAGCTGAACTTAGGTTTCCACCTCCAGGAGCGTTTGTATAATTTACTCTGCACTAGTACTCAGACCAGTGATGGCTAGCTCCAGTAGTTTGTTCAGAAGAAGCCCTAGCCCAAGGATAGCAATGTAAAACGTGTTTCAAATGATAAATGAAAGCTGTCTCTGATAAGCTGGTATTTGAGCTCCTCCTTGCCCTCCTACATTTGCTGCTTACCCCAGATTTCAGTACATGTGCTTTGTGCAGTCTTTCTACTACACTTGTGTTGATGTGAAGTAGGAAAGGTTGTTGCTAAGTGACATGACAACTGCAAAGTGCTTTTCAATTTCTTTCTCTGTTTTCTACTCCCACCTTCCACATACATCCTGCATGGAGAGTTTGCTGCTGGGAACATCCCTGTCTAGCAGCGAGCATTGTGTGACAAAGCTCCAGGTCACATTTCTCACAGAAGTGGCACAGAAGCTCCTGCTGCTGCCCCAATGCTTCTTTCAGCTGGAAACTGGGCATTGACCAAAGATCATTCCTGGTTTTCTCTGCTCATGTGTAAATCTGGGTGATTCAGTGTCCAGTCTGAAATGGGTTTGGTGGCTCCGTACAGAGCCAAGCAAAGCCATCGGCCCTGTGGGGCACAGCACAGCCAGCCTCTGATCTCTGTAACAGCGCTGCAAGTGAAAACTAGGGCAAAGTTTTGACACAGCTGTTCTTGCTGCTTTATTTGTGCTGTGGCTAACTGTCATGGACTGTAAAGCACCAGCTTCTGTGGTAGGGGAAGATTTCTATTTACAATGCCCTGCTGGTAGCCTAAGCCTGGTGCTGAAGCCTTCCTCGAGTTATTTCATCTACAGGCTTCATGTAAGAAAGTAGTTTAATAGGAAAAAAAAAAACAACCAAACTTCAAACAACTAGATTCTTTGAACTTTACCTCTTGCAGCAATCTTTATACTCCTTACGTCTCCCTGCACTGAGTTTCATTGGCCAAACCAGATCCTTTTGTTTTGTGCCAATGCAGTGACTCTAATGCTTGATGGGCCCCATCAGGACCTACCACAGCGAACCACAGCTTACCATAGCAAACCACAATAAAATGATAACAGCAAATAGCATTACAAACCTTGTGTGTCTGTCTGTCCTGGTCCTTCTCTATTCCGTACATAGGTTAAGCAGTGACTTCTCGCCATGCAGCATTTATGAGTGAAAGACTGGCATTACGCCTGTGCTGTCTGTTCTTTACCACATTAAAAAGGTCATAAAAGGATAGTCAGCTAAAAAATCCGGGTATTGAAGAGAGCCTTTGCACTGAAATACATTCCAAGCAAGATTTTTTTTTTTTTTTTTTTTTTTCAGTCTGGGGGGAGGGGAGCTGCTAGAAAAAAATGTGAGCTCAACTATTAGCTTTCCACTTGTAAAACTTCATATATCACTAAATATATTGCCCATAGAGGACAGAAGCTGTTAAGACAGAAAAGAATTTTGAAGATGGATGAATGACAAAGACAAATGAAGATTTTTATTTTAGCAGAAGTTTCCAAGCGCTGTCTCTGGGTTGGGAGGGTACTGTTAATAAAGTACACTTGACATATAACTGTTCAAGTTCCTGAGAAACAGCTTTGCTTTAAAGTTCAGTAGAGGATCAAAAAGAGTGAATTCTCTGTTTTTCTCTATAAAAAAGAAAAAGAAAGCCCTGAAAAAAGATAGGTTTTTTTGGGAAACGGCATCTATGCCTTTTGTCTTTTCTTCTCTTTGTGGTCCAGAGACAGTGCGTTGACTGACTTCTTCAGAAAGGAGATCAGTGAAATTGTCAGTTGATTACTTCTCCTTGATTAGCATTTATAAGAGCCCTGTGATACATTATTTGCATTCCTATTTAGCCGTGATTTTTGTGGGGCAGCAATGATTAAACTTGTCACAGGGCCTGATTGACAGGGTCAGATCTTCACTTTCTACTCTTTTGAAATTAAAAACAAATGTGTCAGCTCCCTTCATGGGCCGCAGCGCTGTGAAGCTTGCTTGCCTTGTCATCGCAGATAGGTCAGGAATGTTTTAATTTTAGGGATGGATTCTGCTTGTCAAGCAGAGTGTGATGGCGTGTAGTTCTGGAGATGAGATGTGAAGGGTGTAAAACAAAGAATGGAAAGAACAAAGACAAAGACACTCACATTATTAGACAGATTTAATTAGTCTGAATGGATATTATGCTAGATGAAGCAGTGAGCTGTGAAATTAACCCTTGATTACGGATTGGCGGATCATGCTCATAAAGAGAATCAAACCTTGGTGAATGGGAAAGAGGTGCCGTCTTACCCTCACAGCCTTCATCCCCATGACCCCTTCCCGAGTCCAAGAGGGGGTGAAAATCTTTGAAGAAAAAGTTGTCGTTGGTGGCATTTGGGAAGTTGGGGCAGTCTCTGCCTTTTTCCTGATGTCTGAGGCTAGCCTGTCTAAATTGCTGAAATCCGGCAGGTTACACGGAGGCAAATTTTTGCATGAGGGATGGTGGGTACTGACTCCCACCCAGCATGGCCCATGCCCCGCGGGCAAAGGGGTGCGCAGCCAGCACAGAGCCCAAGTCCCTCTAAAGGTATATTCCCACCTGATTCCTGCCTCCCTTCCCACCACTACCAAGCAGGTTTGATATTTCTACTTGAAAACATGTTTTGATACGATAAACTGTGGGTTACGGCAATATTACTCACCCCCAAGTGAGGGTTTAAGCTTCAGAAAGGCCAGTCTGTGCAGCCTCTAATACGCAAGTGCCGTCATGTCCCAAATACTGAGATCGTGTGGGAGATTAGGGTAATGACAATTGAGAGGGTGCTGTGTTTTGCTGCATCCAATGCTGTACAGAAGAGGCACTTCAGCCTTTTGTGTGCTTCTCATCAGCATTCCCCAAAGCACCGTATCAAGAACTACTCCTTCCAATTAGCACTACTGCAACGGAAGAAAACAAATAGAAAATACAGTGTTACTCTCTTGTTAGTTCCTTGTCATTTCTTCCGAGTTGTTCAACTAATGGAGTAATCAGCCTTTATGTTAAAAAAGAGGGGGGAAAAAAGCCAAAGGGCATTAGGCGCACTAATCTACCAATAAGCGTGAGGCCCCTGCTTCCCTCTGGCACATTTGAAATGCTTAGTTTCCGTGCAAATTTGCATGCTGAAGACTGTCAGATTAAAAAGGAGTGAGACATGAAAACAAGTTGGGAGAGAGACTGCCTAGAAATTGTGGCTGATAACTTACCGAACAGCAGCCTTACCTCTTTAGTCATGTTGAGCCTCTATAGGTACCATGCTGCACAGCGTTACTTCTCATACTGTTGTTTTTATATGTGTTATCAAGAATTCTCCCTTTTACTTAATACATAGTAGCATTTAAGTGGTCTCTGTACATGGAGTGGAAAGAATCCAAGAACCCTTCGATGAAAGACCTACAGAAGATTAATGAAAGTCATTATCTTTATATGATAGCAGAGAGTTACTATCCACAGAAAGAAAGGAATTTCTGCCTGCACATCTTTTCTCCCCTGGTTTTCCCATCTCTTTTTGTAGCCCAAAAGAGAAGAGGCAGCATGAGAAGGTGATGAGGGAATAGGACATGACATGAATCCCATTGCGCAGCCTACTAGTGAATTTCTGTTGGTGTTAGCACAAGTCACTTTGCCATTCTCCAGATGAAAATGATTATTTAAGGACAAAAGACTGGTACTTATCATTAAAAACTGAAGACACAGACTAGTTCTTAGGCAGAAAAGCCTTGTCATTGAACTGGTGTTTATGCGAGCAGTCACACATTAGTGTTACCGCTTTTAGGGGCCTCCCATCAAAGTCTTTATTATTACAAACCTATTGAGCCATATCCTCAGCTGCTGTGAATCAACATAACTCTCCTGAAATTAATGATGCTACACAATTTTACATCAGCTGAGAATGTAGCTCTTACTTTCTGGCTGTTTATGTATTATTCAGCTAAATTGTTCCAGTACAGCCCATACAAAACACTCTGCTCTTCCGAGAAGGGTTTGCTTTCCAGACCCAGCATCGGCCCCCTGGGGCAGGACCCTTGATCCAGGTCTTCCCAGTCCCCGATCTGGAAGGCCAAGTGGGTCAGAGGATAATTTTATGAAACAGCTTTAATGTAATTATTTGATTCAATAGTTCTTTGCAGTCCGTGCTGCCCTCAGCATGAAGCAGTGCTTTGGCTACCTGTTGCAGGGGAGGCTCTGCCGGCGGAGCAGCTGCTGGCCTGTTTTGTTAAAAGAGAACAAAGCAAAGGGAAACAGTGCAAAATGCAATTGCTAGTAAGAGGAAAACGGCTGTATCTTCTGCCTATGTATTTATCAGAGATGTAAGTGAGGATTTTCACTTCTTTGTTTTGCCACTTGCCACAGTTCCCTCTCTGGGCGCTGAGCTTTGTAGCCTGTAAAATCATAACATGGCTGATTTTGTCATTGTGGTGCTCCTCCTGCTCACTTTGCAGGGAGAGAGCCTTCAACTAGTGCATTCAGCTTCAATATGAAACATCAGCAGACAAAAGGTATCCAAAGGAGAGGTTTGGACAGAACCATTCAATGCAGAAAATGTTGAGTAAATGCTCAAGACAGCCCTATAGCATTTCATATGATCCTTCAGTGAGGAACAATAAGCACTTACATATGGAATAAAATGCACATTTGCTTGGATGTTCAGTTTTATATTACCATCCTGCTGTTCATGAGCATAACGGAAGAATTGGTGCTAGGAGCACTGGCCCCATTTGCAGGGGCATTTCTGTCTCGCTGCTATGGCTCTATAAAGAGACTAACTCTGTTTAAATCAGGGAATTAACGCTGGTGTAAAACAGGTGTGAGCAGAGCAGGCTCACGCTCTTCACCCAAAGTGGCAGCTCAAAATCATTGTGTTTCTGCCTACCAGATACAGCATATATTTTCTAATTATATACGCAAGAGCCTCGCTCACCTGAGGTTCAAGTTTGCAGCGCTGTTTCTCATCACTCACTTAATTCAAAGAGCAAGAGCAGTTACTCGCCCCCCACCCTTCCTTTATTTTTCAAACTGAATTGTTTCAGTGGTAGCTTGGTGTGTCAGCTTGTAAGTCTATAAAACAGTTTTCTACCAGCTGGAAATCCAACATGCTACATGAATACATAACAGTGCCTAACCAAGAAGGTTTGTAATTCAGTAATTAGCTGTAATTAATGAACACAAAGTGAAGACTCATTTACAGTTTAAATTATCACATTAGCTCCTGTCACCCTCTATGTACACAAAACAGCAGGAATTCAATTATTTTTATTCTTCAAAGCTAATTTAAAATTTAAGGAATGCCATTACATGAAATAATAGGTAGGAAATGTAATAGAAATCGCTGAGAACAGTTGGCCATCCTTAGAATGGGAGGAAAAAAATGCTATCAGTGATGATTTGGAAATGTTGTTTCATCTGTGAACAGATGAAGGATTGAAATCTACGCTCTTTTCAGTGAATTTAAAAAGAAAACGAGTTTGGTGGTTGCTAAGTCTTTGTGCAGGAAGAGCGTAATTGTGCATTGTGCATAATTGTAAAAGCAGTTGATACTGATAATGCTGTTGATAGTAACATGATGACAGCATGGAAATGCTCACACCATTATCTTTAATGGGGCTGAGTCGATTGCAACAGCATCGAGCCCCTGTAATAGTCACCAATCTTAGTTGTGAAACTTCAGCCTAGTAGGCCTTAAGTAATTGTCACTTTGCAATCTGCCTATAGTTTGTGTGTGTGTGTACGTCTGTGTAAAATGCTTTCATTGTGCTTTTAAACCCACCATGATGCTTCCCTCTGCAGCTGCCACTGATTTTTTTTTCTCAAACAGTTCAATAACAAGAGAATTCCAGACCCATCTGATGCCACTTCTGTAGCTCCCACATATCTGCATTACAGCCCTTATTTTTTGCTCTTTATTTCTTACTCAGTTGCCTTTTCATTTTAAATAGGCCACTGGAAGCTACACTGTCTAATTTTTCATAGGTGATCGACTGCTGAGTTGTGGGTTTATGTAGACAGAGGGAAGGTAGCGATAAGCCAAAGAGAGGATTCTATTAGGGAAATGCAGCAGTAACTAATGAATCCTGCCAGTAATTGGGAAGGTGTAAGCCTCTGTAATATCGTAATGATAGTCATCCGTTCTGTGCATCCCCCATCACTCCAAACGATCCCTCATCGTCTCTGTGATCTCAGACACTTAGCCATGCAAATCTTCCTGACAGGACTCTATGTCTTTGTCTCCCTAATTGGACAGTATAGAGTTGTTTATGGATATTGCAGACATTTAGACCTCAGTTGGAGGTTGTTCAAAAATCGTTAGCAAAGTTGCCTTAACAGCATTGTCAAATATTTATTCCCCTGTTTCAATATCTGTTTTTAACTCAGGCATGGTTTGCGATAGAATTAGCATTTTGAAGATACACCGTCTTGTTCACGGCTCCGTTTGAGATTGTTATTAAGCCATTTTCCTGCAGAAAGAAAGAACAACAAAAAAATCTACCATAAGTCCTCATTTCTCAAGGATAAAACATAAGATTGTAGGGCATATGTGCTGCTTTTTAATACCATTTCCACGGGGAAATATTAAGAATGCTGACAAAGGCAGTTCCACTTACAAAAATTACAGGAAGCTTATGGGGCAAAAATTCCAGTTTAGTGTAAGCCAAAATAAATGGAGAATAATCCCATTCACTATACCACTTCAAGTGAGAGCAGATTAAGAGTCTATATCATATATATTAGAAAAATAATGTCTTTTTCCCTGGACGAGAGTTGGGGGAGTTAATTCTGGTACATAATTGTCTATCGGTAGTAGGTGAAAAGTAAGATAGAATTAATTCATCTAATGTTGTGCTTTACCAAAACAGATATTTTTTTTCTTTTAAAAACTTGATATTTGGGGGATTCCATGTTTTTGTGCATCATGCATTTATTGCGTATAGTTTGGGAGGTTTCTGAGCACAAGAGAAAGTCTTACAGTGACCCAGACCATGAACACAAGAAGCAAAACTGAGTTTAAGAGAGCACGCTGGAGATCAAAGCCAACGGACCGGCATAGCTGCAGATACTTGCGATTTGGAGTGTCAGGGAGAGAGATCAGATCAGGCTACTGAATTTACAGCCCCTTGGTCATATGCCATTTTACTCAGACAAGTTGTTCCACAAATCAAAGGGATTATTTGCCTCGGTAAAAGCAAATCACATCTCTCCTTTTTGTAACTATTAAATTAAGCCCCTAATCCTGCAAAGAGTTAACTCTGTATTTACATCCATGCCGTCTTGTTTCACAAGGCTACTTATTCTAGCAAAGGCAAACATTAACATATTTCACATTTTTTTATTAAAAAATCAATACTCAACTGGAATAAAACCAGAATAAATATATGCAAGAATTTGTCTAAAGTAATAATTTGGCAATATTTTTAACCCAACTCCATTTCCTTTACACAAATAGAGGGTATGAAAACTTCTGTTCATGGGAATAGTTCTAGGAAGAATTTCTGAAAGTAATAATTTGTGTCTGTCTGGCAACTATCTTGAAAGCTGTTTGTAGTTTTAGAAATTATTCAGCCAGGGAGCAGTAGAAATGACACATTATATAGTTGATTAATGAAGTAAATAGCAAATTACTGAGGGGGGAATAATCAAAGCCATAGTTGCAGCAAATATTTACCTTATCTGATTTCTCCCAGGTTATCCCAAAGTTTTAGGTACTTCCCACAATCAAACCCAAAAGGTAAAGAAAACAGATTAAAGTAGAACTATTTGTAACACGAGGGAAGGAATAGATTTTTTTTTTCTTTTTGGTGAAAAATTTCTGCATATTTGTTACAATTTTTTATTTTAGCAAGCTCCCATTTTATTCAGTCTGTAGGTCTTTTTAGAATAAATTTACTGTTCCCCTAAAGCACTACTGGTGTCACCAGTAAACCCATAAGCTTTTCACCCCTCTCCCTAAACTGTTGATGAAAAGGTTGTGGATTAATATCCATCTCTGGAATGTCAGAGCAGGCAGTGATCCACCTGAATCTATAGCCGAATGCATCCACAGGCTCTCGTTTTTCCATCCCTGAGCTGGCTGCAGGAACAGGGGCTGAAGCCAGGATGTCCCACCTCGCGGATATCCCTTGCATGAACAGCAAGCCCTGCTTGCTGCATTTGTCCAGCACCTGGTGGACCCCTGGGCACAGTCACCGGGCTGGAACAGCCCCGATGCACCCCACGGACAGCTGCTCCAGCCTCTCCCTCCTCTCCGGACTGATGACACCAGCTTTCCAGTCCCGTTGTGCTGCTGGTCCAGGGGGGACAGCACTGCAGGACAGCTTCAGACTCTCTTCTCCCTGTAGTAGACATACTAAAGCAAATTGGCTCTAGATGTGCTTGCTAGAACCTTCTCCTCCAGGAAATGAATGTATTGGCATTTAGGGTTTTTTATATACGCATATACATATATATATTTAAAATCCCAGCTTTAGAAACTTATGTTGGTGCAGCATTCTGTGACACTGAACACAAGCTGCTGTGCAAAGCAATTGCCAAATGTTTACATAAACACATAAATAAGACAAATAAATTTATTTTCATTATTCATATTTTCTGCTCTTTCTTTTCCTTTTTATTTATGCTTTAAACAACAGTTACTGTAAATATTATGATGAAAAAAATGCCTGCAGTGGACAGAAAGATGATCAAAAAGCCCTGATATAGAGCAATTCATGTTTCTTCTTTACAATCACTAACGAATCTTAACTTGAACCATGTTATGTTCCCATGTGAGTGATAAGCAATGATTTATTATAAAGTGTCACGAAATCAGAATGCCATACAGTGAGACATGAGCTAGTGGAAAATGTGTTCCTTGTTTCCCAGCCTCATTACTCAAAGCTGCAGTGTCCCTTCCTCCAAGTCTCATTTACCTGTTTTTTCAAGGCACGCCAGTAGCAAAGGAAACAGCAGCAGGAGCGAAATACCTGATCCAGGCTGTGCCGTTCACCTACCAACACTGCTAAACACGTTGCAATGACCAGGGAAAAAAAGCCTGCCTGGAAATTCAAAGCTATTGCTGCATTCAACCATTTGCAACCCTAATGATGCTACCCCCAAAAGCATTTGCTTAGGATTACAGCATCCGTTGCCTCATCAGTACTGTCAGTACATGAAGAGGAAATAAAACAGGCATCGTGGAGGAGACAAACGGATAAGTTTTCTTTATGTGTTTGAGTTCCTTCTACTCTCTAATGATTCCCTTCTCCCCATGATCCTAATTCAAGTAACTGGCATGTGATATATTTTGTAGATAAATCAGCAGCAGAAGAGCATGTGCAGTTCTGGCACCGCAGAGTAGGTGATTTACTTGTAGCTCACACTGAGCGCACTGGTTCGGTTTTTAAGGTGGGAATTTGTGTTTTAAGTGCTTCCTCGCAAAGAAAGAAGAAACTAGCATATTGCATGCTAATTCACATAAGCAGCCCTCCTCTCCTACCAATTAATGCTTTCCGAAAAAAATAACCCAAACGGGCATGGTCTTAGATTTTCAGCATTTTTCTGTGTGTCTCTTTAAAGGCCCTAATCCTGAAAGGACTTGAGCTCTGTCAAATCATGGACGGAAATGGGCGCATCCACTGAAGTAAAGGCAAGGGTTGAGTGTGGCTCTGTTGTCAGCAGAAGTGTGAGCCTTCCCAAAGAGGTATGGCTTGGACGGTCTGGGCACATCACGGAGCAATCAGAAAGATTGCTGACACCTGAAGTGATGAACAATATTTTGCTGGAAAGGCAAAGCCTCTACCCATTAAAAATATATATATATATATTCTCCAAAACCATGGATTTGATCAGACCAGATTTGTTAAAAATTTAGCCACAGCAGCTGGTATGTTTCTGTTTCAAGACACGATACCATCCTACCATGACAAAATATGGTAGAAGACCAAAAAGTTAAACTGAACAGAATACTTAAGAACAAAATTGTGTCCTGCAAATTCTTTCATGTGGAAAAAAAAAAAATCTTGTAGCTAGGCATGTTACAACTAGTTCAGTCTGTCTTAAGGCAATAGTAGCTGTTGTTTTTCTCGCAGAAAATGTAGAAATCTTCAGAAGAAAATTAACCAGAACTCATCTTTGTCTGAAAGGCTAAGAGGCTCACAAATTTCAAAAATCTTTTTTCTATAGAAATGCTTTATACAGAATCTCTGTGTAGTACAATCCAGAGACTAGTTGTCTCCCAGCAGTGACAATGTCTGCTGTTCCAGAGGAGACGGTGTGTGATGTACCATCCTGAAATATTGTCAGCAAGCCTGGAAATATGAAGGCACTTTCACAGCAAGGCAGGGATGAAAGGAAAAAGGTTTGGGTTTGCTTTTTTGTTTTGCTTTGTTTCTTAGTCCTAATAAAATCGACCGGTGTGCTCTTAACTTCTCCCCTCCCATTTTGTTCAGCAGAGAAAGGGAACATAATTCTCCTGCAGAAGAGTTATAGAGTTCAGGAGAGAGGGAAGAGGTACAAATTCCTTCCTGGAGGTGTTCGCTTTAGCCAGTGACAAGTTTTGTGTAATATCAAAATAACTCTGAACACAGAGATAAGATCCGCATCTCCCCACTCTTAAGTAGTCTTTGCTGTCTGGTGGTGAATCGGGACATTTTAGTGTCATAGCTCAAGAGGTGGGGTGGGGAGAAAGCCCACCCACAATAACCTCTAGTCTGATGATTAAGAAATTCTCTTCAGAATTGAAAAAATGTGGGGTTTAGTCTAACTGGGAATTACACCACAAGGAAAACAGGGACGCAATTGAGGAATTACACAGCAGTTGAATAAACACTTGCAGATGACAATTTGGCCTTTTTAAGCACCCAGATTAATTGAAGGAGTCTAGCTTTAAGTGACGCACTGTACATCCTCACCTCCGTCCATGTAAACCTGGGACTTGAACCCACTGCCAGCATCCGGATGGTTGAACCATAATTGTTTTGTCTTCTCTGCTCTGAAGTCACTTTTTTCAAGGTATGTTACAAAAGCTGTTCCTCTTCTGGGATCTATACAGGTGGCATTTTAAAATGTAGCAAGCACCCAAGTCTACAGAACCTGCTTGTCACAGAAAATGACACAGTTTGCATGTGACCTGTAATGACAGTTGCTAGTTGAAAGAAACCAGAAATTCAGCTTTATCTTCCACACTTTGGTTGCAGCTGCCATCAACTAAATCTCTCTCCAAGGGCAGATGGTGCCCTGTACAATGAACAATTTAATCTTTAGCAAATAAAGAAACTTTGCCAGAAAATCCACTTCTTTTTTTTTTTCTCCAAGAATAGGCTGTCAATAACATGTGCTCTCAAATACATTGTGATTTGATGACTGTGCTTCATTTATAGGAAAAGACAAAAATTGAATGTTCTCTCTCATTTTTCTTCTCTTTACAAGCCTCTGATCCTTCCAGACACCCCTGTACTGGCCTTTGTGTGCAGGAGCAACGAGAAGGGACCCGTTAAGTGTCAGGATACTTTGTGCCTGTTAGATCCCATGTGTGCTCTTTGTGACCGAGCGCGTGTGTACCCCATGTCAGCTTGAGGCCCAAGCTGAGATCAGGGGCGGAATCTTGGCCTTTCTCAACACGAGTGGCAGAAATCCCACTCTCTCCACCAGCCCAGCACTTCACCGTGTCTCTCTGCAGACACAGAGCTGCAGCCCCCACTAGTTCCTCTGACTCCATCTATCAGCAAAACTGCTGAGGGGTGCAGGTAGGTGAAATGACCTGCCTAACGCCCTGCACACCAGACGTCCGGGGGTAGGAACCGGATTTTAGCACCCAGCTCACTCTCTTCCCTTCCTCTCCTGGCTGCCTCCAACGGGAGTGAGGATGGGCTGAGTGTGCGCTGCTGCCGGCAGCAACACCACTGGTCCCTCCTGCATGATCCCTGCACCTGGCGTCACTGCCCTGACTGCCTGGGCCCTGCAGAGATCTAGATTACCCAAACTATCAGGAAAACAAAAAACTCTTCCCGCTCATTTTTCTCAGCCTGAATAACCCCCTGACCCACCAGCACCCTACAGCTGGCACTTGTGAGCGGTCGCACAGGGACGGAGGAATGGGGCAGCTTCAGCCAGCAGCACTCACCTCCACCCTTACCGCAGCTTTCGTTTCCCTGTCTTTTGGGATGTGTCTCATCATCCCTGCTTTTAAAATACTCCTGGATCCTCTTCTAGTCATTCACAGAAGAAACTGCCTGCCCTCTGGGGAGCCGCTCAGGCTAACAGATGTCAGCATTTTCACAAGCCACGTTGTTCAAGTGGATTTGGAGGATCTAACCGTATTTGTTCAGGGATGTTTAGTAACCCTCATGAGCTGGGCACTGCTGCATATACTCAGTACGTCTGACTAGGTTGCTTTTTGTCTGGAAATACATATATGTACTGACATATAAAAATAGATTTCTATTTGTACGTAAAGTATAATGTATATGCAGAGGAATTTTTGCATCTCTCTTAGGTCTCAGGTGGCATGATTGCTACGCTTGCATGACTGCACAGGTATGCCCCTAAAACGTCAGCACTGCTGCATCTGTGCAGCCCAGCCATAGCATTTGGTACCGTCAGTCCACCGTTGCGGGCAGAGATGGATCACTGTGTTCACTGCACTATGTGCAACACAAGATAGGCAAATGCTGAAGAATTTTGCTCATCCAGAATCACAGCTAAAAATATCTGTCATACAAAACCATATGCACAGATATCAGAACTTTCTGAAAACAAGAAACTCAAAAAGCGAAGGGTTTGGGGGTTATTTTGGCAGATTTCAAGCAGATTCTTTTTTTGTATCACAAAACTGTTAAGCCCAGCCAGCTGAGGTAAATCAGCATAACTTCATTGACCTACAGAGAAGGAGTTTTGCCCCAGCTGCAGATATGTGCTCTGATGATCTTGCTGCTGAAATTCAGAGCTCGCTTATCTGACCTTGACCTTAGCCTCTTAGCAAAGTATCTTCAATGGAGTTTTCTGAGATAAATGCAACTTAATGACTTCAAATTTTTATTAAATGTAGTTTCCATCATCCCAAGCAATGAGGTCTCTGAATTCCTCCACCTGGGTGTTACCCCAGTCAGCCAATTTTGTATTTAGGCAGGCACACCCCAGGAACATCTGAGCTAGAGCCCACATTTCTTTTCCATTATCTTGTCTGGCATTCTCATAAGCTTACATCATGGGATAGAAATATGGTTTACTTTTAACAACAAAGGAGACCTTTTTCCACGCTCCCCCCTCCATGTGGCTGACGGCTCGGGTTGACTATGCAAAGTCTGGGACATTCTGCAGGGACACGAGGGGCTTGGGGACCTGCCAGTGACCGTGGTGGGTGGTGGTGTGTCCTCTCCTCCCCGTGCTCTGCTGCTGGGCAGCAGCTGACTGCCACTTCTGCACGGCGTGCAGGGCAGCTCCTCGGCACGACACCCTCGGTATGAAGAACATTAGGGACCTTCTGCTGGCATCATGTGGAGCCTCTGCGTGTCTTTGGGTGGGTGCTGCACCCTCAGCAAGAATGAAGATGATCTGAAAGGGCTAGTTTTCATGAGGGTTATTCCTACCTCTCCCAAAATGCTTTCCCACCCTACCAGAGTGTTTTTTTCTGAAACAAATATGTTCTATTTATTTATTTAATGTGCTGTTAAATGACCTTCTGGAAAACCATTCCTGCCACAAGGCTCTAAAATGGATGGGCAGGCCTAACTTCAGAGAGCATGCTCCTTACAATCAGGATGAATCATTTGAGTAGTTACTGTTTAGATTGATATAATTTTAGTTATAATTATGGGTAACGAGAAGGCATTTAGAGTCTGTAATATTGTAATTCATGGTGAGAGGAGTCCTAAATGAAATAAAATATATCCAGATTTGTTTTTTCTCCCTGTCTAGATATTATGCACGTAAGCATGATTCTTTAAGGAACAGATTTTCTGCCGTTGTAAAAATCTAGCAAAAGTAGGTCAAAAATGACATCTAGAGATAACATGTTTGGTAACCACAAAGGGACTGTCTGTGTCTTTCTATTTGGCCTTTTAAGAGTCCTGCGATTTATTACTATAGGTACATCTCCAGCATGAAAAGATTTTGATTCATAGACTCCCATGGACTGTGGTGGGTGGATCACAGATGCATACTGTCATTTTTATTATCCCATTACACTAATAGAAGATGATAAAACTATATTAGCAAAGATCTGGAAATACAAAAAAACAACCAAAACCATTATAAACACATAAACCTACTGTCATCTGCCTGGCTCTAGAGTACCATCACCTAGAGTACCTTGGACCGTGCCACTGACGTGGTTGGTGCTCTCCTGCAGAACCCAAAAAGACACAATGACAGCAATCCCCAAGCGAAGGACTTGAAAACCACCCCGTGAGCAGACAGACCATGTCCTGCACCCTGGGAAGCTGCATCGTTTAACTAACTAGTGTGGCTTTTGGCCATGGAGAAAAGGGGGAAGGAAAGGAAGCTAGAGAGAGCAAATGAAAGCATGGGTTTGGGCGTGTGAGTGCATGGAAGAAAGAGTGAGCTCACCACTGCTCTCGTGAGCCAGAAGCCCTGCCAGGGCTCAGGAGAACAGCTGAGCAGCGCTGGTGCCAGTCCATGGAGGCTGGACACAGGTGCCATTAGCTCCTAACATGCAGTTGACAGTTGTCTCCGATTGCAGCCATGTTTGAGAGTTCCTGTTTCAAAGGTTTCACAGCTGTGCTTTTATGGGAAGATTTGAATGAGGATAGGGAAGATCTGTGCCATGGACAAGGAGTGGGAAAGTGATTGTTAGAACGAACCCTGAGTCCTGACATATCCACATTAAAATAGCTGCAACTTTTTGCATCTGTTGATGGCTTGATAATTAATGTTAAATAAAAGCAAAACTTCAGTATCTGCAGCTGATATTTCACATATGCTATATAAGACATCAGCATAATGAACATCCTCACTGCATTTTCATAGCATAATTTAAATGACAGAGGGTTTTTTATGGCACAGGTTGAACTACATTTCAACAAATGCCGAGGCAGCAACCAACTTTGCCCATCAGGTGCTGTTTGAACATCCAGGCTGCTATGCCCTAGACTGCACGTGACAAGCTCTCCACATACTCCCTTAATCTCTTAGAGACTTGATAATGAAATACATAAACTATGACCCTTATTGATCAGGGCTCACACTAATTAATTTCCCAAAGTCCTGTCCCAGCCTGCAGTGATATCAATGTAGAAAAGAGAAAGAAAAAAAAAAACAAACAAAAAAAAAAAAAAAACAACTCAAGGATGGGGACTTTGGTTGGCCAAAAGACCTAAGGGTGAAGTACTTATCCCATTGAAATCGATGCCAAGTCCCAATTGATTTTAGTCATCCATTGATGTTACCATTAGTCAAGTATATGGATGCTTAGTCTCAAAAGTTTATACAATTGCCACAAGTGGCTTTTATAGCAGTTTTATGTAGCTTTTATAGCAGTCCTAAACCAAATCTGCCTGCATACATGCAGCGGTGCAGAGAATCCCCTCCAGCTCCTGGGTGCCTTGTTCCATCTTATCGTTCCTCCAGCAGCAAAAACAGTTGAAAAGGTTCCCACCCTTCCCAGTACCCTGAACTGGGGACTCCTGTTAGAAGTGTCTGTGTGGTCTCTTGTGAGATGCATCAAGGATGGATCCAGGGTTTGGCTGGGGTGGTGCAGACTCACAGACGGTTGCAGGGATGCAGCTGATTATTGTTCATACCATGGGGTGGAAATAATAGGAAGGGGCAAGAGCTTCTGAAGCAATTTGTCACCAGAAAAATTTCTCATGGACCTACACCCTGAGCGATGTGCCTCTGAAGAGCTCTGCCAACAGTTAATGATGTTCTTCATGTTGCTTTTATGCACGCTCCCCTTGTCAAGCGGGAGTGACCAGGAATATTACTAAGCTGATTTTACGGCTGGTCTAATACAACAGTCCAAGGGACTTCCCCACAATGAATCAAAAAGAAAAGGAGGCAGGAGTATGACTTTTTGGTTTTCCAATCCAAACCCTTGATAAATATTTCCTACTGGCAGGGAACCAGTTCTCTACAGTCACTTTGCTTCTGTCCAAGACTCCTTCCCAGATTTAGCACTTTCGGTAATACTACATGCTGCTTAATTGTCCTAACGACATTCTGGAGGCAGAGTTGAATTAATCAGGAGTTATCACTGCTGCACTCACATGTTTCACCAAGGCCCTTCATGTTGCCCTGTGTGGGACCAGCCCGCGGTGTCTGTGTCCCGCATCCATGAGTTAGACAGATGCTCCGCATGTCCGAGCTGCTACAGAGCTTGATATGATCCAAGGCAGGATTTATGTGCCGTGCCACAAGTAGCTTTCCATCCTGGTGAGGGCTAAGGGCTACAAAAATCTGCTCAGAAAGGTAAAGTCAAACGCCTGTGCCATCTCCACTGTCCGCACTTGGACCTTTTGCAGAGGGTGATTCTGCAGAAGCAGAGCCAGCTCATGGCATTACTGTATTTCGGCTCTAGGCATTACAATAGTGAGGCTTCTGGATTTCTTTAAAATCTGAACTAGGTGTAAACTGACACAGTTTTGTCCTTTTGCAGTGAAAAATAATAGCTTTTCAAAGTGTGAATTGCTCTGGAGCCTTACCTCTGAAACCTAAAGACAACATTTTAAAGTGTCAACATGGATTGCTTTTAATATCTTTTAAGTGGGAATAATGATCTAAGGTATTCACCACAATTTCAGACTGACTTCCGTGTATCCTCAGTTGCCAAAAGTCTCTACGTTAGCTGCCAAAACCTCTTCTTCCCTTCCAACCGTTTCTGCATAGCAGGTTTGGGTTGCCAACACAAAACTCAGCATCGCTGTGAAAACTGAAAAGGTGAAGATATTGTAAAACTAACCAAATTATGAACTAAAGAGCATGAAGTCAATGGACTTTTTTGTTTTCATATGGAAATTTTTGAAAAGCTGAGTTTATTTTATTTTAAAGAGAGCTACTGCTGAGTTTCCTGTTGGTTTAGCCAGAACATGGGGAACACAACACAGGATTTGACTTGTCTTTGCTGAAATGTCTGTGGCCTTGAACAGATAATATATTTTTCAGTAACATACTTCTCTTTGCCTGCTGCTGGTCTTTTTTTTTTTTTTTTTCTCTATGCTCTCTCCAGATTGACTTTCACTCCACTTACTGCCTGCCTCATTTCTCACCCTGTTTTTCCAGTTGTTTTTTCTGCTGCTTTTCTCAGTATCTTTCTCCCAGGTTATAAGCAAAACAGAACTCAACTTTGGGCTGAACTTTTAAACCCACATCTTGAAACTGAAACAAGCACCTTCTGTCTCTATGTAGAAGCAACTTCACAGCTTGAGTCACTTAGCACTTTTAGCAGTTGCAGAATGGAAAAAGCCCATTGGAAGAGCAGAGGCTTTAAATGCTGGGGAGGTGCCACAACAACCAGAAATAACACAGCGATAGTCGAGTAATTAAACACAATGTGGGTATGTTCGTGGCTGGTAGTAGAAAGAAGCTCATTGTATTAGCCAGTTTTAAGCAACATGAGGGAAAAGCAGAGATGCAAACACTCAGTGGACCCGGCAGACCCACAGCATCAGCTGGAGTTTATCCACTAATCCCTGCACGGTCACGGACGTAAGGAGCTGGGGGGTTTATTCATTCTTCTGTGTCCTTGTTTTTTGTGAGCCTATGGGTGGACAAAGTAAAGCAAAGCTGACTCGTTATCTACTGATAAAAGTACATACTCAATAAAATCTGGAATTGTGATTAGAAACTGGGTAACGATAGTTGCTATTATTCTGGTTGCAGGACGAATGCCTTAGTTCCAGCTCTCCAGCCCAGGCTTCCTGCACCCAGCGCAACCCTGCACGTCACTCCGATCCTGACATTGAACTCACAACAACCCAGACCGAGAAGACTGCCAAAAAATCTCCCGCTATTCTTCTTCATCCTCACTAACAATTTGGTAATGAAGTATTGATTTCCACTCCCCTGCTTATGGACGATATTAGATTTTCATTGATAAACTGCACTGGGGCTGTCTGGTCTCCACTGTCCCTTTTTGCTGTCACTAAAACAAAGTGCCACTGAAGTAAGATAATGACTGAGAACATTGATGTACTTATTTCGTCAATTTGTAACACTTGACAGGAAAAAAAAATTCTTCATAGTTTAATGTCCAAGTGTGCTACACAAGATGCAGTCACATTGGAAGCTTTACTTTTCATGGTAATGTCCATTTCCTATTTATAACCCCTTTGGGATAGTTTGTCTAAAGGAAATGTTTCTATTCTGTGCAGCTATTACTGTTGCACCTGGGTTGCCCAATCCAGTCATTGCACTAGGGATCAATACATCACAGTAAGTACAAGAATTATTAAGTTAAAACAGATTCTGAGCCAAAAAACCTCTGAACAATGTTAATCTTCTGTGCAAGTTGTTCAAATAGTTATGCTTAACCATGTTGCTGCCAAAGATTTGTTTAAAATGGATTATTTTCAGTTTGTTTTATTCCTCAGATATATATATATATTTAAATCTCCATTACGGTTTATGACGAGACATATGCGATGGAGTGATTTTTAAACAAAAGTACTATTGTTAGATTATTGAACATTATATAAATATAGGTATATCTATATATAAATATCACTATATAAATATCTATATATAGATATAAAAGAATAAAAGTAGAATTCCTTTCTCAATTAGGTGAGCCTAAATCTAAAGCTCTCTGTTGCAGTCAACGGAGTTACCTTGGATTTACCCACCCGAAATGGGATCAGAATCTGGTCTTGGTGCCCTCCGCCCCGCCTGGCTGGTCCTGCCGGCACGGGCAGGCTGGCAAGCACAGCCGGCTTGGAGTCACCAAGACCTGGGGAGACGGGGGCTACTAAGATGGCCATTTCAAATTTGTGCTTGTAACTTTCTTCATTAAAACTTCGAGGTCCCAATTTTAATTTGTGCAATATTCACGTTAATAATGAGATCTAATTAAGACATCCATTAAAAGCCCGTTAAAGTTAATTTAACGTAAAAATTCCAATAGAACTGTATTAGATTTTCTCCATTAAATTAACGTTATGGATTTTTAACGGATGTCTTAATTATACATTATTATTAACGGGAATACTGTATTACACAGATTAAAATCGGGTCCCGAGTCAACTCGCACAATCTTCCAGGAGGTGCTAATGTCACGAGTCCCACGTCACCTAGTGCACTGCTTGGAAAATCCGGCGCAGCCCTGTTTACTCGCCGAGCTTTTCCTCGCAGCAAAAGCAACCTCCAGTAGACAAATCCATCTCTGCACTTAATGAGGAACTTCCCTGATTCTCAAAGGAAAAATAAGTCTGGATCAAGTGGTAAACTGCTACTCTGTCGCAAACGAAATATTCCAAGTATGCTGGGCACAAGTTGGGAAGAGGATCTGTCTCAAGTCAGAGAGGGCTTTGGGGTGTCTTTTGCTCTTGTTTCGGTTTAGATGTTCAAGGATACAATTGAAGTGCAGCATTCACAGAATCAGACTCGGTAGGTTTTACCGCATTCCCTGTGGCTTGTGCAGAAGGGCCTGTTTTGGCGTTGTTTGGGAAATTTTCACATGATCCCTAAACTCCACATGGAGGAGAAAAAAGGGCCCTTCTTATTTACCTCCTAGGGAAAGTGTTGCCCTTATGCCACATATAATAGCAAATTGCTTTTTTTATGGCATGCATAACCTAGATGGGAAAAAATATGGCGCTTGAGGGAAGGAGGGAAAAAGTAAATGAAGTTCCAGGAATGTCATTCTGAAGTAATGAGGCATGGACAGAAAATATACCCCTCACATCATCGGATTGAGATGGCAGTCGAAATAGCTTCATTGAAGTGTCAGCACTCATCCATCAATCAATCATCCACAAGGAAAAATAGCGACAGTACAACGGGGCGGCTTTTATGGGATTTACTCATGGGCATAGGGAATAGCAGCTCAAATGTAGTTCTGACATGAAAAGCAAGGTGCTGATATTATTTTTTATGATGGGAGGATCATAAAGTGAATTGAGAACAGTGAGGTCTGTCTTTGCTTAACCTATTCAACTGGAAATGAACGGAGCTCAACTGGAAACGAGCAGAGCCTTCAGATGGGTTAAGATTGAAGCCTGCACCGTGCTGAGCACCAGCCATTGACAACAAAATTCTATTAAAGCAAAATCAATGCATTAGCATTGAGCTCCTCAGAAGCTGTTAAATTGCACAGCCCAGTTCAGAGTTATTAAGCGAAGTCGCACAAGGTGTGTCCTGCAGCACAGAGCCAAAGGCAGCAAGTGCCGTGGTACAGTGCCACTTGGGAGAAACTGCAGCTCCAGCCCCACTCCCTTTCCCAAGCTTTTGGATGCTCTAGAAAAAATATTTGGCTTATTGCAGAATCTGACAGGTGAAGTTCCCACTGACTTCAAGCGACCCTGCTCCTTGCTCCCGGTTGCAGCGGGGTGTTTTGCTGTCTGCTTTGGTAGGAACCCTCCGTGCAGTGTGTTTGACCACTTGGCTGTGGCCAAGCCGCATGGATCCCAACATGGGCTGCTGCTGGGAGCAAGGAGCCTTCTTCCAGCAACAAGGTGGCCCTATGGCCCCGGCCAAGCCCGCAGCATCCAGGGCTGGGGCTCTTTGGGGCACCAGCTGCTCAATATTGGCAGAAAAGAGGCTTTCCTGGTGCCCCATAGCTGGTGAGCAGCGGGCTTGTGGTGACAACAGGGAACCCCAGGGAACAAATCGGCCACCCCAGCCCCACCTGTGATGGCACTTGGGACCCCAGAGCTGAAAACCCCCCAAGGTTTTCGGGAGGGCCGGTTGCCCCGCGGGAGGTCTGGCTGGCCCAGCAGCCTGTTTTGCTCAGGAGGCTTCGCTCCAGCACAGGCAAATGTGGGAACAGCTACTTCATTTAAAATCTGGCCACAAACCTTTATTACACAGTGCTAAACCTTGATTATTTTGCCTGCATTGCTGTCCTCTGGGAACATTTTAGGTACACATTTGAATTAAGTGATTTTTTTTATTTTTTTTTTTACAATATGATATAAAAAAAGAAAATGTACATCTCTCCTCTCTCTTTCTCTGTACGAAACTGGATGAGTTGATAGTTTATCTGTCATATAAATCAGGTAACACAGAAAATCATTGCATCTTTTCTCTGTCGTATCTACTCAATATCTATCGTTCTGACTTTTATTCTTATTGGAGATCATCAAAACATTAATTAAAAGCCTGGTGATCAAACAGCCGAATATTTATGATTCACGTCCTTGCTTATTAACAAGTGGCATATTGATACACCACATATCCAAGCTGTTTATGCTCTTGCACTGCAATAAAGCAGTAAGAATTGTTACCCTTACATGCTGCTTTGAGAGATTTATTCAGAAACCATAGCTCCCTTCCTGCCACCATCCATGTCAAAATAAGCCATATCACCTTAGAAAAAATGTTCTGTTTTAAAAGAGGGAGATGTAATTAACATCTCTTTGGAGCCTAATATATAGGAATTTCAGTGGATCAGTCTCAGGTGCTTTTTCCAGACTTTTATTCTTTAGGCTGAGAGGGAGAAGGACACAACTTTAAAAATGGTTGTCATTAGTACAATAATAATTGTTGGTTTTTAAAAAAAAATCTCTGAGAATCCGTTAACAAACCTGCCCAGTAATTACGTGTCAATGCAACTTATCATGGGTTTTATCACCTACTTGTAAAAGTATTTAAAAGACTGACCTCCCTAGCTTTTTTTAGAGATCATGGAGGATATAAGAAGTCATTTTAAAAATCAATAATTATATATTAACACGATAAGGGTTGAAGCTCTCCAAGCCAGTTTTACAGGCTATTGAGTCGACACTCACACATTCACATGGAGAGGATTGTTTCCCTCATTTCTGGCCTTTTTTTTTCCTTCCTTAATCGTGTTTTGATAAAGTGCCATATTTATTGACTAATTTATAACCACAGTTCAGTTCCTAAAATAGAAGGGGCTATTCCCACTGGGAAGCATCCATGCAGGCTTTGCATGGAAAGCCAGCTGCCCTCAGGGATCAGGAAAGTACAAAAGTAGCAGAGTTTTGGCCCGGGGCAGCCTCGGGGTGGGAGCTACGGAGGGGAGATGGGCTTTCCACAGCGCTGCTAATTGCTAATGGCCTGGCCCTGCCAGCAAGGCGTTGCTCTTTTGGTCTTGCTGTGAATATCGTCTTGCAATCAAACCTGCTAGGGAAGCACAAGGGAATGAGAGATGGCAACCTCATTTTTTTGGCAGAGATTTCCTCCCAGCGAAGAAATGACCCTGTTCAGCACCCAAGGCCAGGCAAGGCTGAGGCCACCATCCCCATCCCCATCCCCATCCCCGTCCCTGGTCCCATCCCCACTCCACTTGCCATCGTAGCTCTGGGGCTGGAGAGAGCACCCTGGCTAAGTGGAGGTGGGGCTCTGTCACATGGGGCTTTTGTCTTCCCAAACAGATATACGATGCAATTTATATTTAAAATTCTCTCTATAAAGACAGTATTGATCACAGATTCCAGATCAATATGTTGCAATTACAGCAGGCTTTAAAGGCCATCTGTCCCCGAGCAAGAGCGCTGGTATAACCACCTCTATATATTTTGAAAAAGTGCTACTGGTATGTGCCTGTCTTCTTACCGTACACCCTGACATATTATTTTTGCTCCTGGGAAGCTGTCTTTAGGAGCTACATAGAGTTGTAATTCCCAGTCACTGGCCACCCAAGAGGACAACTCGGACCAGCTTCTTCTTGGGTTGCAAAGTCACACCAGGGTCGGGGACGCTGTGGTGTTGCTGGCTGGGTTTTCCTGCTCCCCCTCACAATTCATCCCACAGGTTACAGCTTTCCTTTTTGTCCTCGGTTGAAAACGATCAGCAAGAAGTTGTCGAACTTCACTAAAACGAAGAACTTTTCAGTAATGGTGCTGCAGAGTTTGAGCTGGGCATTGGTAGTTGCAAACGTCCTTTTTTTATATGTGACAGGTTGGACCACAGCGAATGTAACATTTTGAAACTTGTAACTAAGGAATAAATGGCATGCATCTAAAGAGAGATTTCAACGCTTGTTTCGTCAAACTGAGGTCCTAATTTGTCATCGCCTGAAGTTGAGATAAGTCTTTCTGTCGATGCCCCTGGATGAGGTAACTAGGCAGTTATTCCCGAAAGAAATGCTTCCTGGATTTTCTTTTTTCTTCTTTTCTTAATTATTTCCTGCAGTGGTTGACTTCACACAAGCACACGGAATTTAGGATTTTTTTATTCTCCAATTGTCTTTTGAAGGAAAGTGAAAGAATAAAAAAATAAAAATAATGGCTTTACAGTGACAACAGAAGCTGATATAGCTTTGCAAATGAGCACATGCCAAGCGTAAAAGCCCGGGGAGGGGGTGTGCGTCCTGCACATGCTGTGCCGCATCCCACCAGCACATTTCTAATCTTCCCTGCAACCGCCTCCCTCTGATTTCAGTTCAGCCTTCAGCTTTACACCAACATCTAAAAAACAGAAGCCAGATTCTGAATGCATTTATCCCAGTGTAAATCCAGAGCTACTCCTTCGAATTTACCCTCTGTCTACGCAGCTCCAAACACTGCCCACGAGGTCCGAACCCTGGATTCCTAATGTGTTTAGATGGTTTTGAAAACAGCTTCAACAAACAGTTGAAGCTCCGTGCAGATTAAATCTAAGGCACGGTCTGCACTTCAGAAGGTTTATAGTTATGTCAGGGAAGTGATTGCAAAACTTTGTTATTGATGTGACTATGCTGGTAAAAGTCCTAATGTAAAAACAGTTGTATCACTATAAAGCACTTTATACTGGTACAGCTTATTTTGCTTTGCTGGACCACTTTTATACCAGTGCAGGCGCTTTTATCCCAGTATACTTCAATCTACACTGGTGGTCACTTTTTGGTTTAACTATGCCAGCAAAAATGCGAAGAGTAGATAAAGTTTAAGATGACACTGTTGTTTCTTGCACCGAAGTGTCTGTACAATATTTTCTTTGAGAGTCTTTTTAAAAGTGAAATAGCTGTACTTCTGGACTTAACTGCAGGGTAATAAACTTCCAGTTCATCATCACTCTCAGCTCATGAAATGTCTTCAGGCCTTTGTAAAAAGCCCTGTTTGAGACAACAGATTAAATACTAATCCTGGCAGATCGTACATCTCCACTTGAGTTCATACCATCTAGCTGAGCAAACTCCTTTTTTTTTTCCTTTTTTTCATCTAAGTAAAGGCAACAAATTCTTTCATTAGACTTCCTAGATGAGAGAACAGGAGAAAGAGATCAATATTTTAAAAATAAAATGAAAATAGCATCAAGCAAAAATGCAGCTACATTAAATGCAAGGAATGCTTTCCCTTGAAAGCCACATCCCCACGTGGGCATCAGCCCCGGGTGAGGGATGTATTTACAGTACTTAAACATCCATGCAATTGTCTCAAATATGGAAGATTTATGTGGGCAATGTTTTCGCTTACTAACTGGTCCATGTGACATTAAAAAAATATGTATCTGTATATATTTTGGTAGATATGTGGCTAGGTGCAGATATCTACCCCCTATATACGTTCCTATATCTGCACGTACACTGGCACACTGTACGTGTGCGTGTATGTGTATCTATTTATAAACAGGCAACAATTCTGTGGCTGAAGTAACAGCTGGGCACTGTTGGCACCAAGCGAAGCAGCAGATATCTTCAGGATGTACAATGCAGTATTTTGGCTTTATAACGCAGCAAATGCTGGAATGTGCAATACAGGTTGCAAAAGCTGACAAGCTAAACAGTTCTTATTTGGCTCAGGGTACTTCACTGTCATATGTCTCCGGTACATTATGCCCTTTTGTCTAGTGCTCAGGCACCACTTATTAATCCTTTGTTTTTTGGGGTTTTGGGTTTTTTTCTGTACATTTGTTTTGGGTTTTATTATTGTGAATATGTCAGCACGAATCATGAGAGATCCACCCCCATGTTAAATAAAGGAGCATAGTTGGCCATAATAGTAAATCTGACGGTTTCGCTCTGCCCCAGCGCTTGTGGTATGTAGTAAGTTTGTTATTGGCAGCATCTTCAGGTTACATCTGTGACCCGTGGTGTTAGTTCTAGAATTTTGTTTAAAAAATAAATTAAAAAAAAAAAGAATCAAAAGCTCATTTCTCTTTAAAAAAAAATTGTATATACTACAAATTGCAAAAAGGAAAGATTAAACACATTTTTTATATTAACAACACAAATGGGACTCCTTTCCGAGAGGACTCACGGTGACTTTATCTGTAGAATGTTTCAGTGCTTATGCACTAATTTTGTAACAAGTGCATGCTGTATAGAATATATTGCCTGTATACTTAGAGTGGAGGGGGGGCCAAGCTGCTTTTCATTGTGCACTGCAGCTTGTTTGGATGAAAAGTTGCGCCTTTGATGCATTTTTATACTGTACATATTTGTATATATTAACTATATTGCCATGTTATGAACACAGATTTTGTTATATTTGCTTGTTTCGGTTTCCTACAAAAAATTGGTCCATAACGGGGGATATTTTTTTTTTTTTGTATAGAAAATATGCTTGTAATTTTTGTTTGTTTGTTTTCTTGGTCATCATCTTTTAATGGCTCATAAAGGAATTAGAGACGAGTTTTTGGCGGAACTCTGAGAAGCAAGTCTGTGTTTGCATGAGACCTGCCCAATCTCTGGCTATAAAGGGGGGCGGGGGGAAGAGGGGGAATCTAAGTCAAGTTTTGCTTTTAAAGCATGCTTAGTCCCATGGGAAAACTCATACATGTACAATTATTCTCTTTGTATTTTATCTAATAGTGCCTGAATTTTTTTTTTAATGTCTTCTTGGAGGAACAATTCATAATTGTCAAAATTTGAAACATTAGCTTAATTTTGTTTTCATGACCTCTCATTTCTCCTCCTTATTTATTTTGTTGCTGTTTATAATGGGCCCCAAGGCCATTTCTGACATTGCAGTGTTCTTCTTCCACATTAAGGATGTTTTTAAAATTACTAAGATTATTGAGCCAACAGGCTGTTTTAATCAAAACCATGTTTCACTTGGTTTTGATGATTATGAATGGTCCTTACAGTGGAAGAGCCCTTTCTGCTGGGGGGACCATACCACCTAGCGGCCCCCAGGCTCAGCACAGCCAGCCGCCTGCCCAACAGTTACTGCCTTTCTCCAAGCCTAGCTGGCAATTTTGCTTCAAATTATTTGCTTGTTATAACTAACTTAAACTAAACAAATTGATAATGTTAATGGCATATTTTTTTTCCTTTGGCTGATTGCTAAATAAATTTGTATAATTTATACTAGAGGAGATTACTGCTTTTATTGTTTTGGGTTCCCCCAAACCAATTATTAACAATCAGGACTATGTATCTCATTAAATTTAAATCAGGTCAAACCTATTTATCTAAGGCCTTTTCTGATTTACAAGAAGATGACTGTATTCCAGTGCATTTAAGATGTATTTCTGTGTATGATTTTGCAGCATTGAATTCTATTAATGGTGATTTTTTTTGTTCTGTATTTTTACCATGGTAAATACATTGTAAAAAAAAAAAAATTCTCTCAACTTTGCCACAGAGAACATTACTTTTTATGCCCAGGGATTTTTTTTTTTAATAAAATCACTGCAGTTTTAGAACTGTAATTAAAGCCCTGAATAATAGATCACACATCTTTATCTGTTGTGTTTAAAAGAAAAAAAAAATAGCCCAAACTGTTCACATAATCCTGAATGCCTCATTTCCATAAAAAAGGTTTCTATACATATATTATTTACATTTTTAAACATGGTAATTCTTTCCTTTGTGGCATAAAATGTCTCTTTTCCACTGCAGCTATTGGAAAGCGACTGCTCACATCTGAAATGTTATCGTAATTTGCATCAGGAAACCCAACTGCAGACATTAAGGACTTGGGTGTGTTCAATTATGATTTTGCTGGAGGCTGTCCCTCATTTTAATGCTGCACTCATTGAACTACCTTTCTGAAATCTAGCTGATATGGTTCACCATAGACATGCTTCACAACATCATTAGCTTTGCAAATGGCTTCATTTCAGTCAATGCAGACTTCAGTTTTGGCCAATTGTAAAATGGAAATTTGAAAAGGAAAAAAAAAAAAAAAACAGATGCACTTAAAACATGAAAAGAATTATTTATATGATAAAAATATATTTAGATTTTCAAAGCACAAGACTGAACAGAAGTGCTCTTTTTATGCTTTCTGAAGATGTTACTGTTAAAAGTCTTTCTACATCAGGCTTAATAAATCTGTAATGACATTTGATGGATTGATTTTTGTGTGGGTTTTTCTTTTCTTTCTTTCTTTTTTTTCCCCTTTCTTTCTCTACAGAGAAAGAAAAAGACTGACCTGGAGAGGCTGTGGGAGTAAAAGAAAAAAACCACAGGAATGTGCCTGTTTCAGTAAAACTCATGAACGATTTCTAGCAGCCTCCTTTCCCTTAAATAATAATCACTTAAAGTAAGAAAAAGACAGGAAAAAAAAAATCCAACTACACCACCCTGCATTTGTTTCGACAGATCTTTTTCCTTCCCTCATCTGGCTCCTCTGACCACTCCATGCCTGGGTTATTTATGGTGTAATCTACAGCGAGGCATTGGGCTGCTGTCACACAAATTCAAGGCTCGCTAGCCATAAACCAGGCATGATTGAGATACCAAACACCCTTCTCTCCAGCGCTCCACCTCAGACGGATGGCTCTGCTTAACACTTAGTTTCCCTAAGCACTCCCTGGTCCCCCGTAAGGTCCCCCCGCGCGGGCTGGTGCCTCCCGCACCCCATCACCGCAGCACACGCCGCTGCCGCCTGGCCATGGCGCGTTATTTACTGCCGACGAGCCGAAGCTCCCCGTGGCAGAGGTGCCTGAGACTTGTACTCATCGGGTACAGTATCACCCGTTAGCCGCATTTAATTCCTGCTGCTGCTCCTTGCCATGATGACATGTACGATGCTGGGCAGCGGAGCCCATCGCCAGCCAGCGCAGCCGTGCGGCTGCATCCCGGGGCAGAGCATCCTCCCACGCTGCTGCCAGCCCTTCTGTCCCACCCACACGCTCTCTGCTCACCGAGGAGAGGGCAGGTGTCCCCACTGGGGACTGTGCAGGGGAGGAAAGAGCTGAATGTCTCCCCCTCGCTGCCATCACCCTTCTCTGATCTGCTCCAAACACCCTGCCTTTCCCACGCCCTCCTTGGGGTCTTTCCAGCCTGGCACGGAGGACACAGGCCCCCGGGGTATCACTCAGCCCTTCTTCAGCCGCCCATCCCCATAGTGCAGAGCCAAAGCCGATGAAAGGCTCTGCACCCTCCTTGCCATGACCATCCCACACCCACGGCTGATCTGCAGGAGCCACCCTCCAACTTCTGCACGCCGGGCACTTCGTTAGCAAATGCACTTAGGAGACAGTGCCTTGGATCCTACAACACTGACTTTTTTTTTTTTTTAAGTGATTTTTTTTTAAAAGGAATATATTGCACACATTTCAAGACACCCCTCTAGGGTAAAATAAAAAATATATATAGATGGCTAAAATAACAAATGAATCATAAAACTTAGAGATGGAAAAGGACTATTAGATCATCCAATTTATCTTGCTGTCTGCCAATACAGGTTTGTTCCCCGCAGACCGCTCCCCAGGGCTTTGTCTAGCCTTTCTGACTTAACTCCAGCACGCAGGGTCCTCTGCCACTTTCCTGGGAAGAATAGTTAATGGTTTAGGCATGTTTTATAGGTACAGGGCCAAATCCTGGCCTGAAGGGAGTCTCACCTGCAAGGCGCACGGGCGTTGACCCCAAATATTTTAGTTGCTCCACGAGCAGCAGCACATGCACCACCGGAGCGTGTTCACCCCCTGCCCTCGCCCACGGCCACCGGCCCGTGCCACCGGCAGGGCTGCGAGGCCAGGAGCACGGTCTGCAAGGAGCCCCGTCCCCTCCGTCCCACAGCCCTGGGTCCAGCACCTGGCAGGATGAGCACCTCCCTACCCCCGCTGCAGCGTTCCCCTGTTGATGGAGACTGCCAAACCAGCTCTCAGCAGGCTTAAGAGACTGCTCTAATTTATTCCAAGGGTTTGAACTTGTATATCTTTTTTTTTTTTAATTATTGGTGATACACTTCAACAGAAGAACAAACAAACAAATAAAATCAACCCTTCAGCTTCTCAGATGGATGTTTTGGCTACAGGGCAACTTTGAAAGCTGGTTCAGTTGTTGGTTTTGCTTTCATTTTTCGCTGCTCCTTAAAACTGTCTTGATTTAATAGAAGTTAAATGTTTTCATAGGAAAATCAGGCTGGGTGGTTTGTGATTCTTTTATGTACAACACGAATATTACATTATTCAACAATTCAGGAATAAATTTAATTCTGTCTACCTTTGCTGAATGTTTTACAATTTAAATAGCTGGTCTGACAGTGAAGTCTGGGTACTAAGGAGAGATCGATTAGCTCCAGAAGGGCACCAAGGTCATGGTACAAAGGACTCCAGGTGGGACATCACCAGGTCTGCGTGAGGCAGGCAAGGAGAGCCTGGGACCAGGGGCTGGGGTCTGCCACGCCAGAAGTGGGATTGTCTGACTCACCTTCCTGAGACGGCACAAAACAGGAGGGACCCACAGTTTGCTCTGAAATTTAAAAGTCCAAAAGTGCCACTTGAGCTTGCTGCCCTACACAGACAGCCCTGCTCACCACCCCGATGCCCTCCGTTGGCAAGGGGTACCTGGCCGGGGACATCCCCCGCATGGGCCAAGCACGGGCTGAGCTTCCCCAGGAGCTGGCACATGCTGATGCCCCACGGTTCTGAGCCAGTCTGGGGCACTGCTGTGAGCACACCGCGCTCGGCACAGTGGTTCGAGAGGTTTATGTCACTCAGGGCAGCTTATTAGGAAGATTTATGGTTGGGAAAACAAAAGTTTAGAGGAACAAAAGGCAACACTACATATCCTCAGCATCTGTTCCTGGCTCACACTGACTGCTCAGCCCCAGCTCAGAGGCAATTCTGGAGCAAATCGAGCTTTTAACTGGGCTCCAGGCTTCAGGTTGTCCTCACAGAAAGAGAAGTAACAAATTTTGCAAGAAAAACAATCCAAAAGGGAGTATAAAAGTTCAGGCTGTATCAAGTTGCTCCCTACTACCAGAAAGACCTTTCTTGGTCATGGGAGGGAGTCAAGCTCCTGAGGATGATGATGGGATCCTCCCAGGACGCAGCACACACAGACACCCAGCTGTGGGTGCTTACCCCACCCAGGGCAATCAGCTGGGAGACCCCCCTCCTCCCCCACCCACCAGATCCCCCGGGCAGCGATACAGGGCCCTCCTCAAGTGATGTCTGCTCATGTGCCCTGGTTTTGATGGTCAGCAGCACACTGGGCACCGTGAATGAGCAAGCAGGAATGGGATTCAGTCCATGTGACACTACAGTGGTCAGGTAAAGAAAGCACAAAACAGAGCGAGAGCTCTCCGCAGGTACCCAGCTCCCCACTGCCCCGGGACTGCGCAGGACCTTCGACACCAGCCACGTGCCCTAGAGGGGTGCTTAACCAAGCTGTGCTTTGCTAAAACACAGTTCAAATAGCGCCTTTATTTTTTCTCAGCACATCAGACTGCTGCAGTCTTGTGGAGCGAGGTCCAGACCACTCTATTTTGTAAAATTTAGGACTTTGGCAGAGTTTCTGCAGTCCAAGCAGCAACCGGGGCTAAGCCTTTTGATATCTCCTCTGGTTGTCCTGAAAAATATACCCCAGGCCTTGAAACATCAAGTGCACGGCGTGTCTACAGGGCCCTGGTGAGGAGGAGGAGGCTCCTTGCAGAGACAGATAAACCTCATCGCTAATGAGAGCGTTTGGGAAACAAAGACTGCCTACACAACCGAAAATATTTACGGCAATGGTACTGTCACTGGAAAGGTATTTACAACGTCTTTAATAAAGAAAAGACATACCTTTGTCGCTGAAACGGTGCTTTTATGGCTGTAACACAATTGGGACTTTGCATAGCTGTGGTGCTGAGCGCCGCCTTTGAGATGCTGGAGAGACTCTGGTCCAGTGTTCGCTCCTGCAGCTACCCAGACGGAGCAGCGCTGCAAGGCCAAAGTTGGACATTTCAGGTGCAAAGAAAACATTAAATTACATAAAACAGAGAAAAATACCTTAAATATGAAGTTTCTCTTTTTTAGAAATGGATGCCAGCTTTTTGTTAATACTCTGCTTACAATGATGCAACAGAGCTCCGGTTCCTCGGTTACCAGAGCTGGCTCTCCACCACAAAGTCCTTTTTGTTGGCAGACTCTCACCAACCTTCATTTTTAAACAATCGCAACAAAATTCATTGAACCTGGTTTTCTGAGCCTGCAGGTCAGTGGTGCAATTCGGGTGTGATTAGGGAGCCCCAAGACTGGGCTCCATAATTCCAGTGCCAAAAACCACTGACAAATGAAAAAAACAGAAAGCCAGAATGAAACCCAAACCCAAAACATTCATTGTACCAGGACATTCAGATATTCCCGTTTAGTTGACAAGAACTGAGCAGCATTACAAGTATTTAAGAATTTTGTTTGCTTGTTTTTCCAAACTAACTAATGGAATATCAATAGCACTGGATAAACTCATCCCAGAACACACTCAGGCTAAATTAACAAAATGAGAAGCCCCTGAGCTTAGGAAAACAGCAATAATGCTAGGTTAGAGGAGGGGGAGAAATCACATTTTTTTATATAAAAATCCATCTGTAAGCAATTGTGCTAATGCTTTAAAGATGATCAACTCAGGCTTTTGGAGTCAAGCAGGAAAACAACCAAAATTCTTATCGGGAAAGAAATTTTTCAACCTGAAAACAGATTCTGTCAAAATGTCAAAGGCCCAGATTTAGGTTCTGCTAAAAGAGCCTTTTACAAGACCCAATTTGAATAGAAATGTTGATTTCAATTACCTTGTAACCTCAAGTAACAGTTGCAGAGGGAGCCAGACAAGAAACACAAACCCAAACGAAATGCTGAAGGTAAATCAAAAAGGAACAGAAGGATTTTTTAGGAAACATTTAGGAAATGCCCAACCCCATCCTCAGCCGCCTGCGGGATGCGCAGCATGATGCTCGCAGCGAGGAAGGTGCTTCACTTAACGTGTTACTCCTGCTAAAGTTTACCAAAAAATTGAGCCTGGAAAATAACTTACCTGGGCGATACAGATAACTGAAGTGCAAAGCCATGTCTCCTCGTGTACCTGGGGACTGAAACCCACAAGCAGATGTAGAGGGCACCTTGGCCTGCCGGCTGGAAAGCTGGGGAGCACCTGGAGGGTTTGGGGAGAGGTAGCTGAGAGAACACAGGAGGAAAAAAAATGCAAGTTTGGTGAAAATGTATTTCAGAATTAATTATAATTGCACTCAGTTGTTCTCGTCTTCTCTTTTCCCAAACTATTTATGCTCAACTTTGACATTAAAATCTAATTCAGTTTGCTCAGGATTACTTTATTTAGCAATGTTTAATTAGATTTTTGAGAACATATATATATAGATAGATAGATAGATATATAAATTCAGAACTACCCTAAACTTCATGACAAAATGCAAACTTTTTTTTTTTTAATGTATTTGATAGGAGTGGGTATTTTTTACTTTAAGTAAAAATTACTTCCTGATTTTCCAGAATTACCAGAAAACCATGAAACCTGTTGTTTCCTCTGTCTTGCACAAGTAACGGAGACTCCTCTGGTTCACTACTTACTGCTTGTTCCAATAAATGGCACCAGAGCTGGAGGGATGAAATCGTGGAAAGGTTCTTTGCAAGTAATTATTCAACAAGGCGAAAAATCTGTAATTAGGTCATGACTTTCAGAGAGGATTAATGAAAACATTTCATATGTGTAAAATGAGTTTTAAATGCCAAAGTGTTCTGTAATTATTTATTGGACCAGATTTGCTCATGCAAATAGTTCTGTACCTAAGATTCACACAGAGGAATGTCTGTCTCATAGTGATATGTACCACATTATAAAATGCATCATTTAATTAATCACAAAAATCTTGAGCAGTCAAAAATAATGGTAGCCAGCAGCTAAACTGCACACTAAATCTGCTCTCTAGCAACACATTTCAGTAAATATTGATAGGGTGAGAAGAGAAAATCGGAGATAACGTTTCTGTATCTACAGATTTCCTTTGGTTCATCTCACTTGTCGGTGAAGTTTGCTGGTGACGCTGTGATTTCTGCTGCACAGATTATTTAAATAGGTCAGCATCTCTCCGCGCGCACGGTCTGTTCGGGGGCAGCTCTGTGTTGGTTTTATTGTGTCTCTACTTTTATGCGACCGCTAATTAATTGAGGAACGTAAAGTCAACTTGGCCTTACGCTGCACGGCACCTCCAGCCAGCGGGGCTGTCTGGGGGGGCTGGTGGCTCCCCTTGGCTCACACTGCCATCTAACGCCCGGCGCTCCCTACAGCTTCCACCGCTAGTAAGAGCAAAGTAAAGTAAGTGGAGCAAAGTAAAGCAAGCAGAGCAATGAGGGGCCCTCCGTACGGACTGGGCATAACAGCCTCTCCCCATCTTACACCGGCGCAGAGGCTCCGTGTTGGAGGTTGGAGGTGAAGCCCTGACGGCTGCGGAGCCCAGGCAGGGGGAACCCAGCGGAGACAACGGCTGAAAACTGCTGAAGAGGGAGTGGGACCACCGCCACCCACCACCGCCGCCCGGAGTTCCCAGCTCCCAGCCTCCTGCAGAGATCCAGCTGGGTCCAGAGCGTGGCGTGTTGCTTCGCTTTCGGACCAAGTGCACAGAAGGACGGGGAAGCTGCTGTGCCTGCCCGCGCAGAGCAGGATCAGTTCAACCGCAGCCAATAATAAAATTAAGAATAGATGATCTGGGAAGATACCGCAACTTTACATTTCACTTTTTAAAGGCAGAGATGGCTTACCTACAGGTCTGTGGTCAGGACAGAGGCCAACGTGGCAGTTAAACCAGAGCGCTTGTTTTGTAAAGCCACGCTCAAGCCAGCAGCCTTCTCGCTGGAATTAGGCTCCGAGCTTTGCAATGCTCCACACATGACCCAGTACCGGGCTCGGCAGCTACCAATGATGAACTCCAAAAGAAATAAAACTGCCAGTGATCTGACCCTTGCCGCAGATAACAATGTATGTCAAAATGGCCATTCTTGCAATTAGCATGTACTCACCCAATCTGCATTATTACACGTGGTAATCATGCTGTAGCATGTTTGGAAATGCCAGATCTCACTTTAGCCAGTAATACTAAATCATATGAGTATCTTCTGTAGAAACTACTACTTTCGATGTTATGAATTAATATTAAGATGAAATTGAATTAAATGTACTGATTTTAATGTCGTGAATGCACTCAACTATTTTTTCCCCCGAGAACCATCTGCAATTTAGAGACTTGCTAATCCTAATTAAATGCACTTTTCTCAAGTGCGTGCAAATGAACAGAGAAATCTGCTCAGTAACGCACTTGCATATTTTCCTCTTTCACAAAGGGGAAGAAACTGTTTGGTGATTTAATATTAGATCTTCCTCATAAGAGAAACCGCGTGTTGCTTCTCCATAGTTTCAAGACACACAGCAGTCCGTATCTTACCGGGTAAAGCACAGGAGGAAGCACCCTCAGACAAGCGTTTCTAACGCTGCTCTGAACAGTCGAGACACTGCACCTTAGTTGTGCATTCCTGCGTTTGGGACGGTCCTTGAAGCCTCTGCTGCTCTGCCTGGGGGCCACGGCAGAACCCACCCCCCGTGGGTTACTGTGCCAACCAGCCTCACAGGGCACCTGCACCGGGGGCAGCTGGCAGAGCAGCCCATGGGGGCGGCAGCACATCTCACCCACCCCTCACCTAGGGCAGCTCTACTGACACCAGCAGGGACAAGGCACCCCAGCTTCAGTCACTGGCTCCGTTTCTTTGTGGGGGGAAGGCCAAAATCAAAAAGAAAGTCCCAACCTTTCCATTAACCCAGGTTAGGCTGGGAATAACATCTCAGAGGAATAGAAGGAAAAAAGTTTTAGCAGCATTAATGTAGCTCACCGCTGAGGAACCAAACCGCAGACGTGGCAGCACTGAAAGCCACCTCCAAAATGCCAAGTTGTTTGAAGATGCAAGAAACCCGAAGACTTTTCCACCTTCTGTTGAATGTCCTTGTGCTGGTTCTGTATCTTTACTGCCTCCCCCTCAGTCAGACAGTGAGATTTGCCCTTTAATTTGACATAATTCCACAGCTTGCATAACGCACAAGCTGGCATGGGAACGTCGGCATCTGATACCCAGTCCCTGGAATACACAGCTAGTGTCAGTCTAACTTACCTCGGAGCTAACAGCAGGCAGGAGGACCCTCGGCACTCCCAAGAGGTGCTGAAGGAAAGCTGTGGTTAACAGTGGACTTCTGTACCCCGACGCTGCCACCCAGCACCACGCAGAACAGTTACACTAAGCCCAGCCAAATGCCTTCAGCAGCAAGACCCCAAGTCCCCTGGCTGTGCCCCGCAGACACTCTTAAGATCTTGCCCCTTCCAAAGCCAAGTGACAGACCCACACACCAGATCACTTTGTTCTTAAGCTCCCACACTTTGAGGGTTTTATCTTTCCCAACAGCATCACTTTTACTGAAGAAACTAGTCTAAACAACTTCTACAAGCCTTATCACAGCAGCAAGTGCCAGCCTAGCACAGGAATCAAAAGCTTAACCTGGGATGTCAACAAGGCTGCGGCCGCTCATACAAGTGCCCTTAAGCGTTGGGTTATATTGAGGATCTCATCGGATGAGCTCCCTTTCTCTCAAGGATGAGTTGCCTCGGACAATTCTTCTCTAGCCATTCTTCCAAGCTCATAATCTAGTTTTGAGACACAGCCAGAGGTGTTGGTGAGGTCTGACACCTCAGGTAAGCTCCAAGAACACATCAGAAATTTTTCAGAACGTATTTGGTTTCAAAAAGAGTTTAAGCCCATACAAATTCTGAACTCAACCAAAAAAATAAAACCACTCCCCTCAGTTTTATTACCACAAAAAAAATGCATACAAATAACTCAATTTCCTTTTCTGAAGGAAAGTAACTGGAAGAAACAAAACAATGAGGAAACCTTTGAAGAGTTTTCCTTCTAAGCCTCACAGATGGATTTTCTGGGAAGTGACTCAGTATTTTCATATAACCAACTGAACACGGCATGAATTTGGTTTTGGGTATTGGCAGGTTCTCCTTCTCCCCCTCCCCCAGCAGTGCAAGCATGACAAAAGGTCAACTGAATATGAAATTCCAGACAACTCACTTTAAGCTTTAAAAGCAAGACACAGAAACCAGTTTTGCAAAACACCAAGTCTATATTTACATCCACATGTAATAATATACTCAACTAAAGTGAAATACATCATAAATTAAATGAGTAATGTATGCCTACTGCTTAACAACTTCCGGTTTTGACAATTACAATAAACCAAAATGGAATGAAATAAATACATAAACAAAAAAAAAAATCAACAATTTGTACCTCTATATATGCACTGTCATTTCCAAAGAAACATACAAAACCAGTAGTATCCCAATAGTTAATACTGATGGGCAAAGTGTATTCTGAAGCACAGGGCCGTGCTGTCACGAAATAAAGAGTCCTCATGTCCGTTTTTTCCATTCCAACCCCAAGATACCCACCAAAAAAGCACCTTGAGGGAAACTGTACCAGCTTGAAGGGAGATTAAAAACAAACAAGTCTTAGGTCTGTTCATTGAAACAACTTAAAAACCAGCCCGGCACATTTTTGTCACAGAACCCTGTAAGGTACACAGATGATAGTTACAGCATGCATTCTATAAGACTCATTGAAAGATCACGCAAAAAAATAGATTAACCATTTTCCAAGTGAATTCATCTTCAAAAAATAGGCTATAAAAGTGCAAAACTAGGAAAACAAAAATCTAGATTATGTACATATGGCTCAGCTTATGAACAGGAAAAAAGGTAAATAGTGTACAATTTCCTGATACACAGCACTTCATTACATCGCCAGTTTACAGAGACATTAAAAATAGGTCCCATATACAGGAACTAAGACGTACAACTAGAACATCTCAAGTTGCATAATGAAAAAACAAGAGTTTCTAGGTTTTGCTATTTTACATTTGCTGTAGGAGGGAAGAGAGCAAAATGAACAGTGCAAAATTTCCCATTTTTTGTTTTACTAAAATATATGGAAGTCAAAGCCAGGTACAGAAGAAATTAACTCTTAACTACAGGCTTTATGAGAAGCAACTAGGAACGCCAGTCAAAATATGCAACGATTCTGCTTACTGGCTGGTAACTGGCCATCTTCCCTTTACAAAATTAAACTGCATGTGCATTAGAAAAAACCCTTGTTGTCTTTGCAAAAAAATAAAAGGAGATATTCTCCCATTTACAGGTTATTTCTCACTTACTTTAAACACCCAGTAGATGCTAAAACTCGACATCAAGAAGCTTCCAAGCACAGTCAAGCAGGCTACACCATAGCCACATCCCTTTTGAAGTCTGTAGATCCCATATTCATATTGCAAGTCTGTTTTGTTTCTGACTTTACAGTTTGGACAAAGGTGCAAAGTAGTTTTCCTCTAAATGTAACTGTATTGAGTTTAGTACAAAACTAAACATTTGAAACATTTAGATTAGTATCGTTTCTCATGCAAGTCCTAGGTGTTTTCTGCTGTAAGAGTTTGCATGTTGGTAGAGATGGTTAAGAGGCTTCTCTGAAGAACAGCAACCAATGCCAAGAGAAGGATCCAACCATATTTCAGGAACACCACACTGAAATCCAAATGTCAAGTATTGCCTCATCCTTGCATTTAAAAATATGCTGGAAACAACCCCAGGGAAACAGATCCCTCCAACATGTAATGGTCCTAACATACACAAGGCAGACCAGCATAATGTCAGCACCATCGCTTTGATGTTCACAGATGTTCACAACATTCATAAACTGGACAGTTTCAGACAGTTTATTTGGAAGTTGTTTAAAAAGACTAACACAGTTCAACAGAAAAAACAGATGAGAAACTTTCACCTTTATGAAAAAGGAGCATTAAGCCAACAGGATTTCAACTTCAGCATCTACAGTTTACCTGAGGTGCAATTATATATTCTTTCAAAGAGAAACTCTTCAGCAGCGCTCAAGTATGTAAAAATATAATTCCTACCTAATATTTGGTCAATTAATTCTAATGAAAAATATTCAAAAAAGTCAATGTCAAGATATACATTCTCCACACACCTTCATAACCCAATTATTTAGACTACTTTTATGGCTATTTGGTACAAAATGTTAACAGAACCAGTATTATAAAACTGTAGTGTTTTTATATACAGTACAATCACAGCTTAGTTCAGTAGCTTTCACCATTCATTTTTACTCAAGGGATGAACTGCACGTGTAACTCCATAGAAAATGCATTTGTTTCCTTAGACCTAGAGGGTGGGGAAAAAAAAAAAGAAAATATTTTAATGGTATACAACTATAGAATAGTACAACATGTTTTTTGTTGCGAGGAGTATCTTTCAAACACAAAGGGAATTTCTTCTGCACCTTTACATAAGTGTATTTAGAAATTGATACTGCCATATAAGGTCTGTGTCTTCTACCTGCCAAATAAAACCTGGCGATCAAGTCTGCTTTTGAAGATACTCAAGCCCCAAGTAGAAATACAGGCAGGAAACCAAGTTAGCTTAAAAGCAGAACTAGACAAAAATACACTTAGTAGGGGGACAATAAAAGCTGGAAGATTAGAAGAACATCAAGAAATAGCGAAGTATTTTTTAAAACTATCAACTTGATGTCAGATAGCTCTGCTTCCCAGATATGTAAAATCTTTCCATAAAATAGTGTGTGCTGGTCCAGGTGCTACAGCATTCAAGACACATCTCCTTAAATTTGAATGAGGAAGATTATCTGTAGCTGTAGGTTTGAGAAGAGCATACACATTTATTTATAGCCTTAGTATTTATCTCCTTAGTAGCTAATAATGTTGCAAACACAATGGGGTGGTTAAGTTGAGAAACAGCTACAGAACTGAAGAGATGAAGCATGGGAATTCAGCATACCAGGCTGATTCTTCTCACTTGACCTGTTTCTTTAAGAAACTACACTCACCCCTCAGTCAAACAAAGGAAAAACTATTTGGAATAACCTCTCGAGTACAAAACTGTCGAGGTGGTGTAAGGAAACCCTTACTTCTCCATGAAATAACCTACCAAATAAGAGTCTTGTCATTTGAGGCAATCCTCACAATCTTCAGTTGTAAAATGAGTAACGTCTACGTTTTCAGGAAGGACTAACCAACGTAACCTCTTAGAGGATTCATGAACTGTGATAACAGACACCCTCTCATTTCTAGTTCTCTGCAGGATGCTCCCCCACCTCCAAGTACTGACTTAAGGGGAAAGTCCTTTCCTTCAACTCTTCCACTGGCAACTAATACATACATTCATCTATGGTTAGCCCTCCCATTTCTTTTAGAGAAGGAGAGTCTGTGTACTTTTTATGCAAGCCTTTACCACCACCCTAATTAACTAATGCTGCTACACCAGTATTTGGTTGCCTTAGAAAAGAGAGGAGGAGTTTGTATTTTCAGCTATTCTGATTCAGACTTTCACAACCTCTCATCACGCTGTGAGCAACCTTTGATGCCAGGAGTACATAATGCAACATTTAAGTAACAATTAGTTCAAAAGGTTTTGTTTACCGTTTCTTGAAGTAAATGATTAAGTCTTCTTGTCACTTGGTCGAAAGTGTGCATTACCAATGAAACTTTCATAGCTTCGCTTTTGTAGCACGCTGCTAGACAAGTGTTGGTATGACACCGATCTCTTTCCTGACAAAAATTAATTTAGAGGAGTTAGAATTATTTCCTGCTAATCTAATTGGTCAGACATTCAGTTGCAAGCAGGTCTATGCTAGCATCCAGAATCCCAGAATACCAGACACTACTACAAATCACCTCGCGAGCAGGGCTGAAGACAACAGATATTCCTAGTCCCAGTAAAAGATTATACGAAATTTAGTATCCTTGTTAGTATGAGAACAAATACAAGGTGAATGAAAAGTATTAATTTAACAGCTTTGTTTTAAGCTGTATACATGTAATGTCCATTTCCCACCTTTTGCTCATTTTATTTGCAAGAAATTTTTTTTGCTTAACTCATAAAACATGCTTCACTTCAAGAAGGTTTAAGTGCTGCAGTAATGTATAGCATGATGCCTACATAATCCAGTTTCTGTATTTGTTTGAAAACTGAATTTTTGAATACAAGTATTTGAAAGGAAAACCAGGTATACTACATTATTGCCATCATGGATTATATGGCAATTGTGACACTTTAAAGGGTGTTAAAGAGCGTTAATACACATGTACTTAAAAACCTTTGTTAAGCAATTTTCAGTCTAGTATACAGGTACTTTCATGTTTATCTGAGACCATTAATTCAGATTTATATATGTGAAATCAATGCCTGTTCCATATTAAGTCTTATTAGCTTAAGCAAGCAGTCAAAAACACTTCATAAAATTAAGGAAAAAAGTCAAGAATCATTACTCCCACCGGATACAAAAAGCCCAACTGCCATCCATATTCTGTAAGAGCTTTAAATGCAGCATTGAAAAAAAACCTAGCAAGCTTTAATTAAATTAAAATGGCAAAGCTAAATTAATATTTCAACAGAATCTACGAAGCCATTGGAGTGTGTCATGAGCAATTGTCTTTAATTTGCAGCCTCTGCCAGATCAATCAGCCAACAGGTTATCCTTGATAGCATGTTGCCATTGCAAAGGCAACTAATTTGAAAATAACACAAACTGAGTGGTTTCAGAATGTTTCTGTCTCTTCAGGGCAACACAGAATGGCAGAGCTTACAAGCAGTAACGGAAGGCATCATGCTTTAATCAAGTTTGCCAAGTGGAACATATTCTCATGACAACTTGATCCAGCTTTTAACATGCGACAGAACATGTTCATAGGACCTAAATAATGTTGCCACAAGGCACACAGGCCCTTAAAAAAGGTTTTGACATCATGTTTTATAGTATCACCAGAGTTCAACAAAAAGGCTACAGAAACCTGCAGGTGTAGACCTGCAGGATTTTACATATGGTATCTTACAAAATTAATCTCTGAGGAGTTGCAACTCTTAAACAGCTGTACTTCAGCTTTATAACAAAAAAAGAATTTGCAGAAAAACTTTCATCTCCACTGTCTCCACCCACATTAAAACTCTTAACACTGAGAAGTCTGCCTGTCTGCTACCCCATATCCTCTCAGCTATCAAGGTTTGGGTTGGGTATTTCCAGGCAGAATGGTTGGAAAACTAGGAAATTAACCTTTAAAACCTGTATTTCCATGCACTGAGCTTTTATTGAAGTTGCTAAGAAAACCCACAGATGGGGGGTCTTGTTTCAGAAGTCTTTCCAATGTAGGTAACATCCATAAAAAGTTGCTTTTCTTGCCTTAAGACAACACCACGTAACAATGAAATCTTTATTTCCATGACAACAATGCTGTCAAACTAGCTGCAGCCAGTTTTGAGCCCTCTAAATAACAAGAAACAGTAGAAGTTCTTGACTATAGGCTACTGTCTCCAGGCTAGCACCAAAGAAGAGGAAGAAAAGCCTACCACAGAGTTTTCTGGCAGACAGGTGGAGCTTTCAAAAGAAGAACAAGGTGGATTCCAATGAAGTCACTGTTTAAAAATAGCATTGCATCAACTGCTACTTCAGCAGACTAACCTCACTAAGACTACTGGCAAAATAAAAGAATTCCCCTATCCCCAAAGTACACTAAGGGGGAATAAAGGAAAGGAGCAAGGCATTACCCACCTTCTAGCCCTCAGGGTAGACTACTCATCTAGCTGGCTGACTTTTTAACCTTCCCCTTCTGTTTTTGTGAAAATTAAAAAAGCATTCCCTCAAAATCCTGAACATGCTATCTGCTCAACAGGTAGCTATGTCATGAAGCACAAGTCCTCGGACACGTCAAATTAACATAGTTTAGTCCTTAAGGACAGTCAAATCCTCCACCAAATGTTGAGATCATACATGAAGTTCTTAGCTACCATCAACCACTAATTTAAACAGAAGAAAAAGAGGAAAAAAAAGGGAAAAAAAAAAAGGGGGGGGGGGGGGGGGGGGAGAGGTAGTCTTGCAAAGCATTGTACATTCCACAACTGCATGAATGACTTCTGTACTCAGAAAAAACCCTGGACATATTTCATTCTCTCAGATCACTAGGAATCAGCCCCATTTGTCCTTCTGCCCGTCCCTCTGCATTCTGTGCATAACCTAGTGCCCATTTTACATTCCTCACAGCAATTCATGGTACAGTTCATGGTACATAGACAACGCTCTTCATGAAACTAGGAATTAAGTCCATTTCACAACCACTTCAGTGAGTCAGCTGTGATGCTGTCTTTTCCTTTATCCACTCCCTACCCAGACTGGAAACAGCACCGCAACACTTGCCTTAACCCACTAGCAAGCCTGAATATTTACGAAGCCCACAACCTTAAAACAAGCAAACACAAACCAAAAAAAGAGTTGGCAAACACATTTTTTGCTGCATAAGTAAATGCAGATTCACTATTTTACAGTTCACTGACCTAAGGTAACACCCCTGCTTATTAAAAACCCAAACTGCTTTAGAATAATCTTACTGCTTCCAGAGAATGGGAGTATTCACAGAGTTTAAGAGTCTTTAAGACTACACAGCACATACGCACTATTCATTTTTATAATAGGATCTTCATTTCAAAATTCAAAGTCCTATATTTACAGCTAAGTCCATACTGACCTCAGCTTAGTCATAAATACCAACTTCTACAAATAGACAACTGCTTAAATATGACCTAGCACCTTTCAGTCTTGGCCTCCTGCTAAGTTTTGAAAATGTTGACTAAGAAAAAAAAAAAAAAACCAAAAAGGGTTTCATAGAAGTACCAAAGTTTTCCAAATGCATCACAAAACATTTCTCTCTGCTAGATCCAGAATTTTCCACAAAGCATTACTACATAGTCCAATGAGACACCATAATTAGAATAGCAGAAATATGTTGTCTTGATTTAATAAAGCATTCTGTTCCTACTAAAAACTACACATTATTTTAAAAGCGTTGAAGAACAGGTATAAGATTTAAATCATAGCTTTATGATTTGTTTTAAAAATCTGCATTTTCTGCAACTGAAGGGAACAATTGTCCATGACTGCTTCTCCCCACCCCCACCCTTTTTTTTTTTTTTTTTTTTTTTTTTTTTAGAAAGAAGTTTTATTAACATTCCAGATGGTCTGAGACTTCTTGTATATTAAGCAGAAAGGCTCGTTCCATATCCTGGATTAGTAAGCATGTCTGGAGTGCTCTGATGAGCAAACAATACATGTTTGCTATCAGAGACCATGGCAGGGTGGAGGAGGGAACTTGAGGAACTTTAAATTAGATTCTTTAAGACTTTCCATGGCTAATTCTCCAAGCCAGGACTTTGCTGAACCTGAATTTTAAATTTAAAATCCAAGCATTGCCCAGACTTGGTGAAATGCTAAATACAGCTTTATTTTCTCCATTTCAAGGTGGGTACGCAATTATTCATGGTTCATTCACCTTTCTTTGTAATGGTGCAAGACATATAACTAGGAAAGAGATACAATACCTTCTACTGTAGAGCTGGTTACTTGGCCATTGCTAGATCCACAAGAACTGTAAAGTGATCCAGAGCTATATGGCTCATAAGGTTTGAGAACAGTCAACATATTAGGAGGATCAACATCATCTGAATTCAGAAGCCCTTGTTTGGTTGGCAAAACAGAGGATGCAGGTTTGGTGCGAGAACATTCCTGAGGTAGCAGATTTGGGTATCTGTTTGCAACACGAGATCTGCTCATTTCGTATCTTCTGTAATTAGCCATTGGAGAGTCAGTATGTTCAACAGCTAATACATTAGGTTTCATTCGTTTAGAAGACGTTTCACCATAGTCTAGATTTACATTGCTCACAGATTTACTACAAAGATAGTCTCTTCCACGATGACAAGACCAGGCAGATTCATTCAGGTGAGAGTCGAGAGCTCCATTCATACTGCTGCTTACAAGACCAGATTGAGATTGAGACACTGGGATACTGGGAGCTTTTACTTTAGATTCAGATCTTTTTACTCTGTCCGATACTGGAGAGATACTGGAACTGGAGTGCATTTCTTGCTGAGGTTGTCTATAGTTAGTTGCCTGAGCTCCAATATTACTTTGCTGTTTATGAAACTTGAGGTTACTTGGGGCTGCGCTGCTTGAGTCAGTCACTGAAAAGACAGGAACTTTGTTCTGTGGAGGATGGCATTGTTTAGCTTTCCCTGTTGGCAACAGCTTTTGCTGTGTAGATGGGGAAGTCTTACTTCTTTTAGAATTAAAAGACAGAGGAAGCACATCTTTACCAAGCAGAGCTGGAGGGCATCCAGTGCGTCTGGCTTTAGCTGGAGCCTTGTTTCTACAGCCATTTTTGTTAACGGTGTCAGGATTGTATTTGTGCATCAGCCTCTGGTGCATCATTAGGACTTCTGGGTAAAATGTTCTGTAAGTACAAAATGAACAGGTGCTGGGTGCTAGCTGACCTCTAGTTGAAACCACTGAACATTCTTGTGAAGTCCCAATAGATAAGTTCAAGGGCTTTTCTTGAGAGTCTACCACAGGTTTGCATTTGTAGTTTTCAGTGCTCTCTCGCACATCATTCATGTTTTTTCCATCCTTTAAAGCACCAACATACTGGACGTCATCTCCCTCTGATGCCACAGAGGCCTGCCTCTCTCTTTTATGAGGAACATTGCGCTGAGCTTCCTTTGTTTCCTTCTCAGCCTTCAGTTTTTCCAGGTAAGGAGTGGACACATTCTTATGTATTTGATTTGAATTGTTACAAACGGAACCTCTGTTCAATTCCCTAGAATTATTTTTACTTTTCAAAAAGACTGTGCTGCCTATTGCATTGTTCAGGGACAGAATTTCCTTTTGCTGCTTGGTAGGTGGGCGGCCCTCAGCATCTTTGGCACAATCAAAAAGCCTTTTTGAATTTTTGGTTTCTTGAGCACCATCAGCAACCAGCAAGAGCTCCGTCTCCTGACTCTGTGATGAAACTTTGCTCTCACTTTTCACATCTGCTGCACTATCGGCTTGCTTGTCCTTGTGATGCCTCTCTAAGTGATACCTCAGTGAAGTTTTCTGTGCTGCTGCGTACTCACAGAATTCACATTTGTACGGTTTTTCACCTGAAACACAGTTTTGTCAGTAAGTTTGATACAATTTTAAGTCTTGAATACAGTTAAACACAAGGGAATAATGTAGACCACAAAACAGTAAAATAGATTTTTCTTTCCCTTTCCACATACTCATAACTCCCAAACTCATCTAAATCATTTAAACCACTACACCTTACTGCTTTTACTAACTACAGTGACATCTTCTGGCTGCAATGAAGATATTTTCCACACGTTGGCTATGCATGGAGATGGTAGCTGACAGTATGTTTGGCAAAGATAAGCAAGAAGTACAACCATGGGTCAACAACAATTTACAGCCCTTGATCATACCACAGGTATGCTATTCCACAACACAAATGTTACAGTTCATCTATAGAGTTGTTTCAAAATAGGGACATACATTAACAGAAGAAGGAGGAGTTTGCCTGGCTACAGAAAACAAAGTTGAACAGAAAAAGACACAGCTTTTTCCCAGGTAGCAGCAACTAGCAGACAATCAGCTTACTACTTGGGAAACAGGCTTTTTTAAACAAACAAACAAAACCAAAACACACACACACAAACAAGAAGTCAAACGAAATTAACAAAACAACACTAGAATTTTTGCTAGACTGCTAAACATAGAAAGTTTTTAAAGATATTGTGTTCTTAACAGTAGTTAATATAATTAGCCTTATTCAACAAGATTTACACCTATGTAAATAATTAGTTCTTTCCAAGAAACGTGAATTGGAATGATTTAAATTTTTTTTGTAACATGAGCAAAAACTTCGTTCTTAATCTCAATAATTTGGAAGGCAAGTTCTGTTTTTAAGCAAAACTAAACACGCCGTCCAACTGCATTCAGCAGACTTCCTTCCCCTCCCACAAAGGTGAAGCCCATTTACCTGTATGAGTTCTGAGATGAATATTGAGGTAATAATTTGAGCGAAAATACTTTCCACAATAGCTGCATTCTCTGGATGCTCCAAGGTTTTTAACTTTTGTTCTTTCCAAACCATCTTCATTTTTATCTTTGGGAGAAAATATATAGCTGTATTATGAAGAGCAAATGCAAATTTGTAGTCCCATTTAAAACTCTACCTACCTATTTTAACTGCCTTTTTTAAGGAAAAACACAGAATGATAAACTGTTGTCAACTCCTACAGTCAACAAGCATCTTTTGTCCTGTACCGCTGCAGAGCGAAAGAGTTAAAAAGGTTTCTGCCTGTGTCAAGTAACACTGTGGTTAGTGACTGTAATGAAGACTTCCCAGAGAACAAGAACACAAAACTAGGTCTCAAAAAAAAAAAAAAAAAAAGGGGGGGGGGGAGGGTTGGCCTTTGTTACTGACCTACAGGAACTTGAATGAGAATCTCAAAAATTCAGAGGTTATAAACTGCATTCTTTAATAAAAGGGAGTGCCTGAATTCATAAGGGTGAGCATGGTTCAGACTGTAAAACCTCCTCTGCTCACCATGGCAAAACACAGAAAGGTGTTGTAGAGAAGGCAGGCGAGAAGAAAGATTTTTCTTATTAATAATTATTGTTATTATTTCTATGCTAACCGATGGAGTGTCAAATCTGTATAACAACATCCTTAGATCTAACAGGTAATCTTTTTTCACTAGAAGTAGTAATGCTTAAGCTTTGACGAATATGGGAGCAGGAAAGTGACAGGCATTGCTAGTTCTCTGAAAGACTAAACTCAAGAAAAACTCAGATTAAAACCTGGTTCCACTCAAGTGTAGCCAGCTGCAGCTACCACTGGAGGGCGGCAAGTACAGCAAAATGTCTCACAAGAACTGGGAGAATGCTTGCACAACACACCACTCAAATCAACGTGACTGCTCAGGCAGGTTGAATTGGAAAAAGAAAAAAAAAAGAAAAAAAAAGAAGAAAAAAAAAGATTAAGACAACTCCAGTAAAACATCCAGTCAAAACTGACTACGAAAGCTACAGCAGGAAAAAATGGAAGGAGATGTTTCGCTTGGCTAAGATATGAGATACATAATAGATAGCTTAAAATGGTTCTCTGAAGTTCCTACATGTCAGAAAGCTTCTATACTGGAAATGCTAAGTATGGCTAAACTATGGCTAAGACAAGGCAGAGCTGTTTTAAACAGATAATGTCTCAATAAGCATGACTCAGCATCACGCAATGAAAGCTGCTGTAGTTTAGGATAAGACCCTGAGAAACAAAACAAGCAAGTTAACATTAGGTAATAATTCCATTCCTTTGTTACCGAGGGCAAAAATAAAGGGCTGCACATTACCAGAAATGGAAAAGTCAGCCGTGCCAGGACATTCTGTACGTTGCGTCTTTTCTTAAGATTATGCAAGTGTCTGTTCTTTAAATGCAGGCTCAAAGCATGTCACACACAAGTGCTAGATTAGCTAGAAGACTTTTTGCTATTCCTTTTTGTCCCCAGACATGCAATCTGTTTCAATTAAGGAATCGCTCAGTACCAGTTGTTTTTCTAAGACACTATGAAATGCAGAATTAATCCTGGGTAACATACAGATTGAGCCCATCTACTTTGTCAAAGAGAACTGTTAGCAACTCTTTAAGGAGGAGGAGTTAACTATGTACCTCTAACATATATGATGTCCACATATTAATAGCCTGCCTGTATGCGCGTCCTTATGCAATTAATTTCAAATTGCTGCTTCTGACATTCAGGCTTTCAAGTTACATATTGTTCAAAAGAAACACAGAACCTGCAGTTTAATAGAAAAAGTTTGGAACTATTCTTTACTCCTCAGGCTCTTAACAACTGATGGTATCAGGCATTGGACATTTTTTACCCTTTCTTGCAAGATGCAGGGAAAACAAGTGAAACCACAATGACTTCAAACATACTTCAAGTATTTGTAAAAACATGTGCTGAACAAGAAAAGATACGGAACACTCAAAAGCATCCAGTAAAACTAAGATTCTTGCTATTGCAGGTATGAGGGAGAAAGAGAAGGGGTAAGTAAACAGTGACTCCTCCTATTTCAGTGATTCCAGTAACCCAAATCGTAACAAATCGTAACTGCAAGAAGGCCCAACAGAACTCCAAAGATATCAAAATGGCAGTGTTGGAACCTCTCTTTCCTCTCATTTTTTCTATTTTCCCCTTCTCCCACCATAACACTTCATGTCTGGCCAAGTTTTGAAAAGCTAACTAAGGCAGGCAAGATGTATTCTTTGGGTCTAAAGAGTTCCTGAAAAAATACACTAACAGCTATTTCAAACCTAAGTGCTCAAAATGCTACTCACCTAAATGAAGTGTTTCTGGAAGCCCATCTTCAAATCCATCTTCAGAGCCTCCTTCTATTCGTTCTCCTGATCCATTTTCATCCAGACTTGCCATTATATCAGTACAGCATGTCCTTGAAGCAGCTGAAGTCTCTCCATCAGTCCGCCTGTCTCTCTTATGTACTCTGGAGTGAAGAACAAGCTGGTGGTATGTTCTGAAGGCTTTACCACACTCCGAACAGTGTGTTGGTTTCTCTTTGTTCTGGGACAATTTAGAATCCATCTCCATAGAAGGCACTTCACCACCGGGATGTTTCAGTTTGTCTTGGGATAAATTACCATTCCCTGTGTAACCGCTGTTTTTATTTACTTTTGACTTCCCTGTAGTTTCAGTCTGGCTACCTTTATTTGCATTCCAAATTTCACCAAGTTCTTCTTTATCAGAACATGAATCATCATTGTCCGTACTTCCTTCTTGTCCCGATTCTTTGACTTGACCATGGCCTACTGCAATTTTACCTTTGGTAGCCAGCTGCCAGGCTTGATATGTGTTGAAAGGATCTAGTTCAGCTATCCATTTCACAGGTTTTTGTGATTTGTCATTTGCTGGACCCAAGTTTGGTCTTAAGTTCAAGAGCCGCATAAATTCCTCTCTTTGAGACATTTCTTCTGCATTAGATTCACCAGTCACTTGGGGGCTTTCACCACTGGGTACTGATTCTTTGGTGTGCACTTTACTGTGCTCAATTAGAGTCTCTTTATTGAGAAATAGGAAACCACAAACCATACAAATTTTGTAAGGTGACGTTACATTTTCAGTTACATGCTCCTGCACCACCTCATTTATTGTTACGGGGATTTCAGAACCTTGTTGGTGCTTGTTTCTAGAACCAGGCTTTCCAGTATGTGTTCGCATGTGATTTTTGAGGAACCATGGCTCTTTAAATCTTCTTCCACATATATTACACCAATACGTAAAAGAATCTTTATGCTTTTTCATGTGTGCCTCAACATCAAAAGCCTCATCAAATGTTTGTCCGCAAACTTCACAACTAAGTTCTTCACTGTCCTTTCCATTGTTCGGTGAAGGCAAGTTTGTTCTTACTTGGCATTTATCTAAAGGACTAAGATACTCTGCTTCAACACGCAGGACAGCTGGTTCACAAAGAGTGGGCCTATGCTGAGTTAAAACGTGCTTACCAAGTTCTTCAGGATGTTTAAAAGTCTCATCACAAAACATGCAGTCCAGAGGCATGCAACCCTCAGCTTGCATGAGAAACTTTTCTTGCAAGCTTTTGTAAGAAATTGTGTTTGTTCCTTTTATTGTCATTGAGGCATCACTATTCTCCATCTGTGCACCAACAGTACTGGCTATTCCATCCGGTCCATCCATGTATGCCAAGAGAGGCTGAGTTGGCATGTTTCCTACGTTCTGTTCCCTATTACGTGTTTTAATGTAGGTTTCAGTTCTTTGGGGATGCTCGCTGATCTCAATAAGGACACTTGTAAAGTTCTCCAACATGTGCTTACAAGTCTGCTAAGCTAAAAAAAACTCTGCCAGGAAAATGCAAAAATTACTTCTTTTTCATTTTTATCTGTGTTCACACGTCACTGCAAGTGTATTATTCGGTTCTCTCAGTGACAGAAGGAAGTTCTCTTCCAATTTTTCAAGTCTATAGAAACAGCCAGTTGCACTTTTTCTGTATAAGCATTTCAAATAGTTGCATTGGCCAAAATACACTCACAGACAAGTTCAGTGCCACACAGAACTCCAGCACCTGGAGAAGAGAAAAAAAAAATAGTCAGACTTCTCAAAAGAAAATGAAAATACAGTATACCAAGTAACAAAAACATTAGGGCTAAAGAACCATCAAATACTTTTGAACACAGAAGGCATGCTTTTAATAGTCTATGAGGAACAGCAAGAAGGCACTCTGGTCACTTTTCTACCTGCTGCAGTTGAAATAGTATGGTCTTGAACATTCCTTAAGCTGGGCTTCTGTATTAAGATCACTATACAAAAGCAACACTTTGTCTACTATCTATTCTAAACCTACTCTTAGCCAGTTATGCAAAGCTGCTGAAACTGTATTTCAATACATGCACTACTGAATTCTTAACAAGCAAACGCAGCAAGCCAAAGTAACCTTTCCTCAAATCTGTGAAACCAGTATTTAGAGGCACAATAAAACTTTACTTGTTTGCTCCCTAAAGGCTGTTGAGCAGAAGACTTCACACACACGCCCCCAAGACTAGACAGCTTGGAATTAGTTTTCATAGTTCTGGTGCACAGTAAGAATCAGCATAAACTGTTGCATTAAGAACTATTCATTGATACCACTCCTGATGCTTTTACTATCATTTTACAATCTGTGACAGCTTTGGGCTGGTACAATTGGATCATCTCAAAGTTCAAAATAAATGAATGATAGTTCCCTGAACAGCAGTTTACTTCAAGGAAATGCTTCTCATTTCAAACTGCATGCAACAGAAAGTGTGCTTTATCAATTATACTCAAAAGGGAAAGTTTAAGGTTTCACAAGAATAAAAAGGTTTATAATAAAGTCTAAAGGAGTTATAATGTCTGCTAGCAGAAATTAATGGCCACCACTCTTCAAGCTGGCAAATTATAGTATTGTAGAGCTCAGGACTCCACTTGATCAAGTTTTTGAATAAAGGAATAGTCTACCAAACTAACACAAAACTATATAAACTGAAGATAAATAATTCTGAAATGAGGCACATTTCCAAATAAATTAATATCTAATGAAAAGAATGCATTCAAAATTTCTGAAAGTTTTACGTTTCAGCCAAATTATTTCATAAAAGACAGCTGGCCAGCGATTCACGTTACTTGAATTACTATGCCTTAAAATACAATAGGCTTCACAGCTCTTATAGCAGGAGACAGTACAGGCAAAGTAGGGTTTTAAAATTCATCTCAACTTCCACCTCTGCCTTGCTTTTTTTTTTTTTTTTTTTTGGGGGGTGGGGGTGGAAATATTTTGCTTTACTTAAGCCAAAGAAAGGGTTGCAATCCAACCACAACCCTGTAATAGTTCAGGCTACAGAGATTTCTGTAACAACTAATTATAGCAGGTGAAGATGTGGTTATCTATGCAGCTGAGGTTACCTTCTCCTGCCTTTTCCCATCAGCAGTGCTAGCTGGAGAGAAAAAGGTGGTCTTAAGCCCTTAAATCTTAAACCATTTCAGTAGAAATCAGCCACCAGGACTTGAACTGTTTATACGGTTTGGTGGCCCAAACACATCTGCAGAGAAGGCTCCTGTAAAGCCAGCTGCTAGCGGAACCAGAACATCTAACAGCCATAGGAGGTTGATGGAACAGGATCTTCAACCAGCTGAAGTGAAAAGGCGACTATAAGGTTGTGATACAATGCCTTCAACTATATTGGATACCTTCACCTACCACAGAACAGTCAAGTCCAGGCAAGATAACCACCTGGGAAAGAAAACATGACAACACATTGCCAGGAGTCACAGATCTAACATCTTAAAACACTTTATCCACTCCCTGCACTACAGCCTTGCCCCAAGAATACTCTTTGGTTTTAATTTGAAAAGTTAGCAGCTCCTTCTCCACCATCATGAAGATGGGTTTAAGGGGGGGGGGGGGGGGGGGGGGGGAAGCCACCACAACACACACAAACCCACAACAGAACACCAATACAGAATAAAATTATTGTTGCCAGTTGCTTGTCTTCCATTTTTTTCTGTACCTTCAGAGCTTTGTGTCTTCACTGTACAGTCCTCTAATCCAGGTCTAAACAACAATCAGGTCTAATACCAAGAAGTTTCTAGCTTTTTTTAAACCCAAGTTGTTTCAGGCCTGGGCCAAAAACTCATCATAAGCCAAGTTAAGCGTGAACAGAGGGATCTTGCAGGGCAGGGTAGAAAGTCTAAGAGGGAACAAGCCACTGGCTGACCGGTTGATGGTAACAGAAGCTAGATTTTCTGCAGCCAGTCTCCTTTCTAACTACACCCTTTACTCCCATGTTCAGTTTTATCACTGCCATGATTAACACTTCCTCTCTGCATCATGACTCAAGAATCTCTTGTAACAGGCAGGTAGGTTCAGTCTATGGTGTGACACTTCCGAATTGCTTCTATTGCAGCCTTTGTGTTTGCCTTTCTACCTTCCCTACTCAGTTTCGACTTTCTGGCTTTCACTCACCCCCTACAGGCAGGTGAAGAAGCTATAACACAAGTTTGAAGCTGAAGTAATTCAAAAAGCTTTCCCTTTTGTAAAACATAAGGAAAAACATATCAAAGGGTGCTGGTTAGCATGTTTTACTTCATGTTTCAACTTGCTGTTTTGTTCTATTTCTACTGTAGTTTTAAGAGGCGTTTTTTACACAACAGGGTAACATGCTGCAGCAAAACTCATGTGCATAAACGGTGACTATCTGCCTGAAAATAAAGTATTTGCAAACCAAAAATGAACTTCAACTTTGAAAGACTCCTGAACACCTAACAATGAATATCTATCTAGGCAAGATAAAAAAAATTGAACTTAAAGAGTTTAATGCATTTACTTTGAGAGACACAGGTAAGCGCTCTGCAGTAGTAGGTATAAGAATCATCCTACAAAAAGGCCAGAGGCATTTCTGGGGTATGAAGTCAGAGACAAATGCCAGCGTCTTAAGTCTTAAGTCCCACATACTGAACTGCTGAGATTTGCACCAACTATTTCCTTGCTAGTGTCTACAAATACAGAAAAAGCCAATTATGCTTATTACGCTCCCCATGTTGTGGCATTACAACATATACAAACAGAGAAACAGAAATTAAGTCACTGTAGAGACAAAACAGATGAAAAGCAGCAGAAATCCACACTCAGTCCCCTACCCTCTACAGCATACTGGGATGAGGTGAGGGTAGAAGAGACATCCTTGTAACACGGACCACCACACATGGTTCTACTCAAACCTAACCTAGGATAATACAAACATTTTGTAAAAACCATATGCTTCGAGATTTATTAGAATTTAAGGGACGGGCATAGATCAAACCTAGGGAAGGCCCTAGGTTGGTCACTGATGTGTGAAAAATCCACCTCAATCAATCAATAACATTTTCTCTGGTAAGCCCTTTGAAAATGGGTCTGTTTCAATCTTATTGCAGCTGTCTAAAAAACTAAACCTGTCCTCACAACTGCACATACAAATACAGAGCATATAACTAACACATGGATCATGAAGAGTTTAACAGGAGTTTGGAAGCAAATTTTAGTGGATATCAATAGGTTTGAACAAGCCATTCAGAGACTTCTTCCATAGCTCTTCTATGCACTTTACGCACCTCCACCAACCTATGTCAGCTGCTGAATGCTTTTCAAGCTTTCACTGTTTTTAACAGGAGGCTCTGAACACTTTGGAAGAACTGGCCACAAGCTCATGCTCTAGGCAGCATTGCAAAGGAGGGCAAGATATTCCTGTTTTAAGAGTCTGAAATGCCTATTTGCAGTTCAGGCAACTATTTTTCTTGGATATGCCATCACATACAGGAGATAGTACTTACAGACTGAACAAAAACTGCAGGTAGCATTTCTGAAGAGAACTGCAGATGGCAACTAGAATTATCTTTAAAATGAGAGGAAAAAAGACTACTACTAGCATCAGGAGTTGAGCTACAAAGTTCTAGTCTTATTTTTGTATTTGGTGATTACACACCACTGATTAGATATATGGCTTTTACAAGTAGGCATGATTTTACATTCTTAACTGTTTAGACAAGCTAACACATGCTAAAACTACAAACCAAGTATCTACACTAGGACTTTATCCATTATTAACAAAGCCTTTCTTCCTAGTGAAGATGTTATGTCTTGGATTTAAGAACCAAAAATGCTGATTAATTACATTCCTGTTATTCAAAACCCTGTAGGCAGCAGCAAAACTGTCAAGAGTTGCCTTAATTCTGTACTATTGCTTTCTTGAGCAAGTGGACAACCTGCAGTTTTGATGAGCACGGTAACTATTTGTGGCTGATGCTCTGTATATTAGCTTAAAACAAACAAACAGCCAGCAGTACCTGGGGTTTCTTCTGTTGTCTTTCACTTTCAGAAAACAAAAGAAGAGACACAACACACCAGTATTAAGAGATACTGAGTAAAGGAACACAACAAAACAGGAAATCCTTCCTTCCAATAGCTGAGAAGCGATAAATTAGCTACAGATTATCTCAAGGTTGAAAATAAAGAATTACTATCCTTTCCCACAATAAAGTGAAGTCAAGAAACCCTGACTTCCGACTCCCCTACCCATTTGTAAATGTCAATATGCACGTCACCCCAGAGTCCAGTGCCCACATGTTCCAGTGGTTGCTGCAACTGCCTTGCAGTGAATGAGACTGGCAGAGGAACCCATCTTGCTCAGCACACGTGGACATTTCCTGGACTAATCTGTCCAGAAGTAGCAAATTCTTAACTGCAGGATGCCATCTATTGTACTTTATTCTTCCAACAGTCCAGAGCCTGAGCATTTAGCAAACTTCAGTTCACAACTGATTTATATTTGGCTATATGGCCTTTAGTCAAATATTTCAACAGGTTTGCAGCGATACCCATTATATTTATAAACACCACAAAACATATATAAAGATTGAACTGGACAGATGAGAACATCTTGTTTTCATTGCACTTGCCACACAACCAAAGAACCACACCAAAAAGCTGCTGCATATAAATGGATTATTAAAACAGAGAAAGTTTTAATTAAATGCCTGTAGAGAAGTTTAATTTCTTTTTATTAAGTTACACAACCAAAGACAACATATTACATTCTCTCTAAGATTTCTTTGGGAAATGACCCATCAGTAGTAATTTTATTGCATTTCTACTTCCTGCATTTCAAAATGTCCATGAATATGTAATAAAAACTCTAGACACACCTTTCAGAGAACAGCAGTCTAACCATTGAATTTCTCATCTTAAAACACTACAAAGCACTGGGAATAAAAGTTGCACAGCTAGTACCAGGAAAAAAAAAACCTATAGCTGGCTAATTCTGTGCTAGCAAAACTATCGTTAAGCCATAAAAAGCAAGCTGGAACAATTACAGAAGTTACCTAGTTGCTGCAACACTTCCTTAAAAACAGAAGCCAGAAAACTAGAAAAGCTACAACTAACTATATGATAATTAGTTACTTTTCTGTGTACTAGAAGGTAAGTACTCAGACATAACTACCTCAACAAACTCTTAACAGATCCAGCGTTTAAAAGACACCCAGAGCTTCTTTCACTACCCTAAGGTTCCACAAAGTTTCAAAGTCCTACATAATCCAGCGCCAAAGAACAAGAAACCCATACTCAAAAACCCACCAGAGCACCAGCTGCTGCAGATTAACCACCTTCATTTTTACTGTCTATTTGACTTGAGAAATTTTTAGGTAACTCAATTCTCCTTTAAAACAAAAAAACCCTAACTTCTCATGTTTAAAGGTGTTTCAGGATATAAAGAGTCATTTTACATGAAACATTCTTTTCTCTTTTTTGTTTATACCTCAGAACAGGTTGCTGCTCTTTGGCATTGCTAATGAAATACATTTTATACTGCTGGTTGCTTATTGGAAACCACAAGTTATTTAAGCACTTTATTTCAGTCTAAAAGTTTTGCTTTTTCAGAATAGTGGTTCCAGTTCTGTCTAATGAACCAGTTAACATCATTTTTTCCTCATTGAGACCGCAAATAAAAAACTACCTTATGGGTATTATCTATTTTGTCGGGGTACATCTATATCCAGGTATAATACCGATCATAGGCAGAGTGGCTCATGCATAAATAGACATAACTTCAAATTCTCAAATAAAAGCCTGAGCAGAGGCTGAACTTAGTTTATGTAGTGCATTTTTATATATATACATATGTATCATTGCATAAAGTTAAACCAGTTGTACCACACCTAGTGTACACACAGACTATTAAACAGAAATACCATCCCTAAGTAGTCACTCACAATATTCAAGAGCTCCAAACTTTTCAGATAGTACCTATAGTGTCCCAGGTTATAGCGTAGTGTTTGCAGAACCCATGGGTGACAATGGTTCCATTGTACAAGCACATCGGGTGTGCTGTGGCCTTCATAGGCTCCTGTGTTTAGTCAGAAAGGGAAGCAAAGTGTTATTGCGAGGTTCTAATTTACCAACTGCTCCAAAACATTAGTCAGATTTCCAAACATCCACAGCATGAAATTTCAAGTTTGTCTCTACAGGTATTAGGGAGTTTATGGGAACCACATAACTTCCTTTCTCCATTTAAGAAGAAACATATACACATCACACCTCACGCAATAAGATGTTTTCCTTTGTTAGACAGAAATGTCCTTTCTACCCCAATCTGAAGGAAGGATAGTCCCTAAATCTAGGGAAGATGACACACTATTTGCTGCACAGGCTGTGGCCTTATTTCTCAGAGTACAACTGTCCATCTGCCTATGACTTAAGTTAAAACAGTGGAAAGCTATAAAAGTCAGCACAGATAAAACATTATTTTGCAGAGTAGCAGAAGAATCTGCTTTACTTCCTAACACTACATGAAGCCAATAACTTACTCTTCATTACTGTGTGTTCTATTGCTTTCTAGGGAAGGGAAGAGAGCTACTCCCTTCTAGCTTTTAACAGTATATCATTTTAACACAACTTCCCAGTGTATTTCTTTGTTAATGGAGCAGCACGTGAGTACACCTAAAATTGTTTCTCATCCACACACAGATTTTTACACCAAGTGCTCAAGAACAAAAATGTTTTTAAATAGTTTGTTAACAGTTCAGTCTGATAAAGAACTAACATGAATACTTTTAAAGGAAATGGAGATTTAGGGGGAGGAAGGGGAGGAAGAGAGTTGTTTGTTTCAGTTGCAGAAAGATCAGAACGGAAGACTTACAGGTTGAAAAGAGAGCATAAAAGATGACCCCAAATTGGAATTCGCACTCCCTAAATCTGCAAACTTAAGTCCCCTTGTTAGTCTTCATCCTCAAGGCTTGAAGTTTTCAAAGTTATCCTGAACTTAAACTCTTAAGAGGGTTTTTTATGGCTTATCTTTTTATCCTCTCCAAGAGAGAGGCTACTCTGTTTTCCTCAGTTACACACCCTTCTAACACCACTGCAAAGCTTTCCAATGCAATGATACTAAGACAATTCATAAAAACAGAAGTGAAGAGACAGAGACATATGCACCAGAACGCAAGAATGTTATTATCCAGGCATTTCTCCACAAACACTTTAGAAACTAGATTTTGTGTTGAAAGCTCTTTTACAGTCAGATAAAACAGACATACATGCAAGTAATTTTCCTCCTAAAGTCTAGCAAACAGGATTTTAATCACCAGTGGAAAATAACTAGTAGTTAATAATGAACAATATTAGGAAAACTTCCTCCCCCACATTTCAGACATCTATACTAATAGAAACAAAGGATATCCTTTCTCTAAAAAACCTTTTCCTGTGGAGTCCCTTTTTCTTTAAGGCTATATGTCTAACAGTGTTTTGGCAGAGGATGGATGAGCTGAATGTGTCTCCTCATTGAGCTGAATGCCTCTTCTATCAAAAGATGTAATTATTCCTTTTAAAGCAGAGAACATATAAGCTCACATCATTTTGCACATGTTTTTCCTCCACTGAGCAAGAGCAAATATAAAAGAGACTAATTCTTGGCATTAAAGGAGGAAGTGCTACAAATAAGTATTGACTTCTAAAGTTCAGGAGGACTGCTCTAACAGCCAGATTTTTTTTTCCTTTTTTCCCCCTCTGATTAGAAGGGAATTTCTCAGTAACCACAAAACCAAAGTGTACTTTAGACAACATGAAGCAGCCAATACCTGTTGTAGAAAGGCTGAAAGACACAAGAGTGATCCTATTTTAAACAAGTCTGGGACACATTTCACCACTGCTATAAGATGATGCAACTTCATTAAATCAAGAAGTTACATGCACTTAAACTGGCAATGACCCCTTACCTTACAAAACAGTTTATTGTTCTCTCCACAGCAGGTAAAGACTCTCTTGGTGGAATGAGTGATACATTTTTACTGTTGAGTCAGTCTCACCTTACATAGACTGCCTTATGTGTTTAGTCTTGGTTCTCATCTGAAAGAAGGCATTTTCAGAGACCTTAAAAGCACAATCGACTTTCTTACTTCTTGGCAGAAGGATGTTAGGTCTCTCCAGTAGCCACAACTACAAAGAAGTGGTAAATTCAGAGTTTACCAAATTAGACTTTAATTCCTTATTACTCAAGAGCCAGGAGTTCCTCCATAGCAATTATAGGTAAGTTGCATCCCTTTGGGCACCATAGGTGAAATAACAGGAAAAGAGATACTCTTTTACTATTCCTGAATTTGAGACAAGTAGTCACTTCCAAAGAGTTCACTTTGCTAAGGCCATTAAACTTCCCTAGTGCTCTCACCTGATTTCAACTCTGAATCTCTTGCCCAACACTGCTGAAACCCTGTACCTTGGAAGAAAAAGCAGTAACTTCTTACCCCTCCCCTCTGCAAAGCACTTTGAAGTTGTCACTTTCAAACATACCCACAATTATTTATTTACAAAAATCAGTCTTGAAAGATGGAAAAAGGTACACAGTCCTAGGGAAAGACATTTACTTCTACTTAAGTCATCCCCTGGACTAGCATCTGAAGATACTAAAATAGAAAAGTGCTAGAAATAGACACTTCAAATAGCTGCCTCCTTTCTTCCATGCAGGTGGGAGACCTTCAGACTCGAATAGACTGATGGAGACTAAACTTTTTAATTGCCTAGCATTACATTACCTCCCACTGGAGGACTGAAGGGATGTATGGGATGATGTAGTCCAACGTACAGGGCTTCACAGTGCCAAACTGACCTAGAAAGGGCAGTTAGCGTCCTCAAGAAACTGATCTTTCAAACAAGCAGTTTCACATACAAGTTCTACTAGCATAAGAAAAAAAGGTTAGAAAACCAGTAAAGATAAACAGAAATTGTGGCTTCTCTGGACCATCTTTACATCTGTTTTCCTTACAATGTACTTAATCATCATGGTCTTTGGAGTACATCTAATTTGCTTCTTCCTACCTGTGTACCAGAACAAAGAGAGGCTGACATAACCCCAAGGATTTCACAAAACCAGTTCTCAACTATCATGATAAAGCGTAAGCACAATACAAGTGCCTTTAACTTCCCGTATGTAGTTTATGGCAGAGGTAAACTGCACTCACTTTATTACACTGAAAAATGCAAGTGTACCCATTGCGCATAAACAAACTCAGACTTTGATACTTTTAGTTACATAAAATCTTTAGCACATAGAAAATCCCTATCCAGTCAATTATTCACTTATATTTGGAAGGGTTTCTGCTCAAATCTTTAAGTCATGCTGATCTACATAATTTTCCTGCATGTTCTAACCACATTTCCTCTTGTACTTTCTTTTGAAATTCTCAAGGCAGGCCGATAACTAATTCAATCTTCTGCAATGAACTCAAAGGCATTGTATTTTGAAAGAAGTATGTCACCTATATTTTTGATTTATAACTCATTTTTTCCCAGCACATACATTGTTACACTTTGAAATTGAAAGTCTGTTCTTATCATACCACTTAAAGTACTGCTCCCCCTTAAAAAAAAAAAGTTAAGGAAGAAAAATCAAGAGCTAGATTTATGATAAACTATAAGCTATGCTCTGACCAAAATCATATGACTACAACAATAGAAATTTTAATATTTTTTCCCCCCACTGACATATATCCAGGTTTGGCATAAACAAGTTTTCATCAGCAACAAAACAAGATTATTTGGGAATTTCATTGAAAAAAAGTTGATTTCTAAAAGCAAATAGTTTTGAGAGTAGCCTTCTGTTTGGAGGTGCACAAAAACCTAGGTAAATTCAGGCTGGAGACGCGTGTTTGTTTTTTTTAATCCTAAAATACAACGCATATTGAGAATCTTACATAGCTTGGTCATATCCTTTTCCTTACTTTTGTATTCAGTTGCAAATCTCTTGTGGTATGAGTCACATCTCTCTAAAAGCATGCATACAGTAGTCAGCAGAATCCCCTGATCGTATTAATGCACCAGAAAGAAAAACTTTTTTGTTACTGAAGTCACCTTTAAAAAAGGGGGGTCAAGGGTCATCAGAAATTACTCAAAGTCCATTAAAAGTAAATAGCAGTTATGTAGTTATGAGATGTGGAAAGAATATCTGATTGGAACGCTGATGTTCTAAATCAAGAGTCTCAGAAATAAGAGGGCTGAGCTGGCAAATGGCAGCCCTGCTGTAACTGAAATGTACTGTCTTGCTATATTTAAAGACAATACCTCAACAGTTAAGTATTAGAACATTTTAAGTGAGATAAATAAGCATAAGACACGGGCAAATATCCTTGGTTATTTAATCATCCTGAAAGCAGTGTGGAAGTGTGAGGGTGAGTTCAAAGGTCAAACTCTTCTTTCAGCTTCTTGCAAAGAAAAGCAAGCTTAGCCCATTTTACCTTAAGGAAAGGGGGGGGGGGGGGGTGACTGTTCTTTCCATATGCCAGCAGTAGTTACAGCATTTCATAACACAGGAAAGAGGGAGTGTATTTACATATACAGTGTATGGAATCTTTTACTAGGACAATGAATTCCAAACCAAGATTCAGGTTAGAAAGAGTTGGGACAACAAAAAGTCCCAAAGAACAAAGGGAAGTTAAAATGTACTTAACATTTCCCCAGAGCTTAATTACAAACTCTCAAATTTTTGTAACTAAAAGCTTATTGTAATCACAGTTTTGAAAGTCTAAGTGAAACACACAGTTCCCTTTTAAAATTATTTCCCCCTGATTACAGTAATAATTTAGCACTTTGTTCAGATAAAATATGATATTAATCTATCAACATAGTTCTAAAAGAAAATATAGTAAGAAGATAGATTCTGAAGATTAGAAATAAGTGCTCAAAAAGGAATTTTTTGAGAGATCTAATGAAAGGGGAAACCAAAATGAAGTAACCTTTTGTGTAAGACAGCCTGATAAAAGGTGCTAAAGTTTATTATCTTCCTCTTTCTAGCCTCTACCCTAAACCTTGCTCTCCCCACCCCTACCAAAACAAAGCAAAACAAAAAAACATTATTCACTTAAAACGAAGAAAAAAAAAAAAAAAGAAAGAAAATTCTCTAATCCAAAGCCTGGAAGCCATTCTCTAAAGACTACTTAATATGAAACTTTGTTTACAAGATACAAATATAGCCTTCTTACCACATTCAAAACCAGAAAACATCCACTTATTTAAAGAAATGTTTTTTCTATTTTGATCAAGAAGGATGTAAGTATTCATTTTAAATTTAAATTCGGCCCCAATAGTGCCATATGAATGTTTTAAATTCGTATATGATATGCACTGTTTAAGAATGTTTAAACAAAGGAAGTAGGAGAAAAGCCTCAAAATACACAGCAAAACTTAATGGCTTCAATTTTAAAATATATATTGATTGCAGCATGGCAAAATCATTCTCTTATGCTTACAGCCAGTCTTCAGAAAGAATAAGTGCAGTCAGTGTAGTAATTTGTCCCACTGGAAATTCTGTATAAAACATCTACCTAAAATAAACAAGGCTTCGCAGCAAGAATCGTCAGTTGCCATTAAGGACACACCTTAAAGTTCTTACCACACAGTAACTAAACAAGTACAAACTAGTGGTGACTGTTTGCTACTTTTGTCTTAAAAGTTAAGAGATCAATTCACTCAGTATAAGATCTTAAGATAATTTTTCTTACAAATGCAAGAGACAAACAACGCCAAAACACGAATAACCAGGATTTGTGTGTCTGATGTTTTATCAGAATGCCCAAGATTCTTGTAAAGACAAATATAAATATTAACATTTAAACCTGACACCACGTAATACTAAAAGGTAGAATGCTTAACTGCTCAGAATACTAGTGGTCTGGTACTGGAAGGCAGCTGTTGTTCCCCTGCCTTTTCTTTTGTTGTGCTTAATCTCATGTCAAGTCATTCAACCAACTCCAAAGCGATGAAGACGTAATTGAACAACCTTAACTAAAAACTGATCTACTGATCTTAAATTAGCTATACGTACTGTTTAATGATTCAAAAAGGCCAACATATGAAAAAGAATTTATAGGATTTAAATCAGCAACTCTGGTGCATGCAGAAGAGTTTGCTTGGCTGTAGGCCAAGCCAATCAATAATCACTATAATAACATGTTTCTAAAGTTATTTGTTTTTCATATTCATCATCCTAAAAACTTAAAAAAAACAAAACTTGATAACTCATACTGATTTCAAGAACGAACTGTGATACAAAATCCAAATATTTTGCACAGAATTACAATATTGCTCATGAAAAACATGTTACAGAAAAATTAGTGATCACAAAGCCACATTCCTGCTACAGATCTTAAAATACTGTCTCAGTTACAGAACTAGTAAGAGGAAGAAAAAAGAAAAAACCTCCACCCTTTCCCTCTTCCCTCCCCCTCTGCCAAAGAATGCAGTTTATCCTACTTATTTGAAAATGTCCTTTTATATTATCCATGGAAACGCTTAAACCTTAGTGTGGACATCACTAATTTAAGTATTAGTCTTATTCCCAAACCTACAGTTAGTAAGAGCTCTTAAGAGCAATAAAACATGGCGTTAAAGCATTTGCAAGCCATTGTCATAGCACTGTGCTCTGATACCTTTGCAGACACAAAACCAGCCCCCACCAACCACCAAGCATGTAAGCATTGGTCAGCAAGTCAATGCCTGCTATTCAACTTGTAGTTAGGCGTTTTATTTCTGTGTCTTCCAGATCATATCACTCTTGCATTTCAGGGCCTAATAAAATGTGAAGAATGATATGCTCCCTCTCTCTCCTTGTATCTGAAACTGCGTTATTTCCCTCTCTCCTTTTTCACACATTCTTACAAAAACTTCCCTTTTCACATACTTCTATAAGAAAATATTTCACTGCATCTACTTCAGTTCCTATTTCTATTTTCGATTTTCACTAGATCCTTCTGCTACGGCCTCCCCCTCAAACCCACTGGTAGAAACTGATGTAGTTTTAAAGCTCAAGGTCATTTCAGAAATGGAAAAAAAAATGTTATTGCCTTAAAAAACCTTTAAACACACAAAACCCCTAAACCAAGCCCTTTTCAAATTCAAACGCCTTTCATCAGCGGATCAATAACCCAACATAAAGATTTTTGTTCACCGCCACTTCAAAACTATTACACTTCAATTCAAATACTTACTGGGAGTCACACAGCACATTTTATGGGATGGCTCATTAGAGTACATACAGACCTTACTTTGGCTGCAGGTCTTCTGTGTGGGAAACAAACAAAACCTCACACCCAGAAAGTCCAGTGGGTATCACGGAACAGGAATGAAATCCAATCTCTAGATATTCTAGAATTTTATTGTCCTCGCCTGGCAACCTCTTTTGTTGTTTAAGAAGTCAGTTGAGGCTTATTTATTTATTTTCTAAACTTCCTACTCCCTTAAAAAAAAAAAAAAAACACGATGCCTAAGAAATTACCGGGAAGGGTTTAGTCTTTTGAAGACAAAGGTAAATGAAACAAACCCTGGCAATGCGGATCAATAAACTTTTCACTCACAAGCCCCCCCCTCCATGAGCCACTTACTACAAATCCTTCTTCCAGGAACATCTTTGACTCACAAAGAAATAAGTCTCTTCCCGCTCCAGCCCCCCCCCCCCGGCAGAAGAGCCCCCCCCCCCCCCCCCCCCGCAGCCCAGGCTCGAGGCCCGGAGTATTTAAGAGCAAATCCCCAGGTATACAATGTAAGTTTGGACACCTACTTGCGGGGGGCAGCAGGGGCGGGGGAGGCGATCCCGGGCAGGAGAAGGAAACCGGGGACAGCGAGAAGTTTGCGGGTGGGAGGGAGCAGGGGAAGGGCTTCTCCCTCCCTCTCTCCGCGCCCGCCGCTGCCGCTGGCTCCCCTGCCCGCCCGCGGGCGCTGCGGGCCGGCCCCCGGGGGTGACGGGAGGGGCTCGTTACCTGCCGCCGCTCCGCCGCGTGAGGGGGCGAGGCCGAGCAGGGGTGGGCCGGCTGCCACACACCTGGCCCCCTCCCCGGCCCCCCGCCCCCGGGAGCGCCCCCCCCACACCTGCCCTTCCTCCTCCTCCTCCTCTCCCCGGGGGCGGTCAGTGCGCCTCGCCAGCCTCCCAGGCGCCGGGACAGCACGGGGATGGGCGGCCCTGCTCTGCGGGGGTGGGGGGGGCCCGTACCCTGGAGCTCCCCCCTCACAAAGAGGGGTATACCCCCCACCCCAGCCCCCTTAAAACGTCCCGGAAGGCAGCTGCACACACACACACACCCCCCCGCGGTCAGTCACACAACCGGCCCCTCACGGCAGAGGCCGCCCCGAGGGGAAGGGGGCTGCGCCTCCCTCAGGTGCCCCCTGTGAGGGGGAGGAGGACGGGAGCGGGGGCCGGAGCCTCCTGGAAGTTGACCCCCAGCCCTCCCTCACCTGTGCCTGAGCCGCCTCCCCGGCCGGCATCCTGAGGTGGGGGCAGAGGGAGGAGGGGAGCGGGGGTGGCCGCCCGCCCGCCAGCCCGCCCGCGGTGCCGCCGGAGCCCGGACTCGGCGGCGCTGGCGCTCGGGGCACTGTTTGTAAACCGCTCGCGCGGCAGCTGTTGCTCGGGCAGCCCCAGCGCCCGGCCCCGCCCACCCCGATTGTCACGAAGCCACGCCCCCGCTCGAGGAGGGCGGGGCTCCGGCGCCGGGCAGCGCGCGGCGGCGCGGGGTGCCCGCCGGGCCGTGAGGCGGCCATCGCCGCCTTTGTGCCGTCGCCGCGGCGTGAGGGGGAGCGCGGGAGGCGGCGGCGGTGCGCGGCCCCGCGACGGCGGCGGGTCGGGGCCCCATTGTGTTTTGTGATTCAGGGCGATGGCTATCTTGCCTGAATAACAAAACGCAGCGGAGGGCGGTTGTATAAAGCCCCGTATCGCCCCGGCATAAAGCAGCACCCCGGCGGGGGCCATTACGGGCCGGATCGGCCTGGGCAGCGCCTATAGCCCCCTCTTTGCACATGTAAATAACAACAATGCGCATCGTAAGCGGTGGCCGTCGGTGGGTCGTTGAGGGGTGAAAAGGCCCGAGCCACCCTTCTGTCGTGCATGTCACGATGAGGCGCCCCGCGTGGCGGTGCGGCCTCTGGAGGGGGTTAACCCGCATACCCCACGGCGTTACCCAAAAACATGAGGAAAAACATAGCCAAAACCCCCAGGATGGCCATATTCTGCGTTTGTTCCGACAGCCGGCAGCGCCCAGCTGTTCGGCGGGCCTAGTGCTGCTGCTCTGGAGATGCCAGGCTGCAGCGCTGTTACATGCAGCAAACAAAGCCTTAAAATATCTTCTTTTTCCCAAGTATTCCGCTTGGAACTGAGGAGCTTTTTAGGGCTTAAAGGCAACTTGTACCCCTGCTAGCAAAGTGCTTAATCTCTGCTAGACTCCGAGGTTAGCAGCTTCCCCAAGCCAGCGGGATCGGAGAGGTGAGCTTCCCTGTGCTCCGTCCTGGTTTTCCCCCAAAGCCACACCGAGACCTGTTAAAGTCAGTTCAGTTTACATCAGTAGCTTTACATCACACCCAGGGGCTTATTTGCTCCAATATAAAAATCATCCTGCTTGAATGGAGGGCATTCCTAAAATAATTGCAACTAAAATGACATGGGTTTCTTCTCTTTTTTTTAATGTTTTTTTAAAGTTTTCTCAAAATGTTCTCCCAGTCTAAAATAAGCAACGCTACACGCGTTGGAATTTAGGTCACTTACATGGCAAATGAAGATTAATCAAAAACATTACAGAATGTGGTAATATACTCACCAGGTAATTCTGGAAGATGAAATATTTTCATTGGCAGATTTGAATTCTGTTTCTAATTCGTGTGAGGCAAGATTCTTTTCATAAAAGGAAGGTCAAAACTGGTAAGGCCAAACTTTTAAAACATCTGTGTTTAAGACCTGGCCTTTTAACTAGTCATATAGGTAGATGGTGCACCCTTACTAGCTTCTTGAAAGATAAAAAACCTCTGCGTGAATCAGCTGTGTGAACCAAAACCACAGGTTTTTGCCTTATTCTGCTGCTTTACAGGTTTTCAGGCATTAGGTCTTGGTCCTCCCACGAATCTGAATGGTCCAAGAGTTTTGAATTGATACAGGAAGAAACTGATGTAGAGCTTGTTGCACAAGGGGCAATTTCAGTTGTTTTTTTTAAGTTGATTTTTTTTTTCCCCCAGTATGATGTATCCAGCAAGGTGTTTATACATGCATGCAAAATATTTCACTGTATTGCAAGAGCTTCACATTTATTTGTAACTTGCTGCACACTAATTTGTACTATGTGACCAAACCTGATCCCACAAACACTCCCAAGTTTAAGCATAGGAGTAGGCCGGTACACTTCAGTGGGACTTGCTATGTAAGTTTGAAGTATCGATTACCTACAAACCACAGCATGGCAAGAAGAACAAAGGAGAATTTTGCTGGAAATGGGTGTGGGAGGTACCAATGTCCTGAGTCACATGACACTCTCAAAAATCATGACTGTTAAAAAATTAAGTCTTCAGATTTTAGTATTTTGAGAGTCCTTATATTGAAAGGTTACAAACAAGTTCAGGGCCCACAAATTTTAAAAATAGTAAACTTCTGCTTTTGCTTTTAACTATGTCTCCTAGAAGACTCACACAGTCAGGTTTTGCAATATTTCTTGTTCTCATGACATACCAAAACCCATTACTTTTCCCCCCTTTTCATTTTTTTACCCCTTTTTAAAGGTTGTACTTCTCCAGGTGAAATATACTGACCTTCTTGATCACAAGGGGAGTTTCACTGGAGCCAGGACTCTGGGTGACTGTAAACATGATTTAACAGAGAACATAGAAGCTGTATGTTAAGATGTGGTACCTCTGTAGAAAGCATAAGAAAATATTTAAAAAAAAGTTTCAGGAAAAAATAAAAGGCTCAGAATATTTTAAAACTTTTCTTTTTCCTTTTTGCGCAAAACGCATCATATAATATCACATTACATGACTGAAATGAAAACATCCAATTTATTTTTACAGATTAGCCACAATGACCTCTGTGATTTATGTTCATGGCACTGGAAATGTTTGATATGAGGCAAGGGCCAACTTGTAAAAATAAATCTTAGATTTTCTTCTCCCTCTGTTTTGCCTTGTGTTGAGGACATTTGCTGCCTTTCTGGAGAAGCTTCAGCAATCGATACATATGAAGTAAAAACTTCTACAACAAATGTACTGACAGACCTGTGTTTACTGTTCTGCACTATATGTTACTACACAGTCTTGCAATATTAAACCTAGCCCCAAACTAGACTTTGGAACCAGGCAGCATGCCCAAAATTGTGATAATCTCCTCCATAACAACAGAAGAAAATAAAATAACATTGCTGAAAGCTGAAAAGTTTAGTTTCAGTCCCCAAACTCCTAATGTACTTAAATTTATAAGTTCTTTTAAATTACATGCTGTACATTTACATTATGTAAAAAACCATACTAAAAGTCTCTCGCAAACTGGCTCAAGTCCTGCTGTTCTGCATAGTGCACATGAGAAAACCCTCGTGGCAGAGAGAATGAAAACAGAGCTGATCAGGCAACAAGGAAGCCTTTACCTAAATTTAAAGTCTTTCAGGATTACTGTGAACGTTTGTCTCAAACAACTGACCTGAGTAGCAAAATACTCGCTCCATACCTGGCAGCAGCAGATCAGCTAAGTTCCGTTCTTTCGCACAGGGACCCTCTCATTTTAGATTCATATTTAGGCAGCTATTCAGTCTGGCCCATCGTGTGGTTAAGGCACAAATGGGATTTAGGGGATCTGGGCTCAGACCCAGCTCTGCCACAGACTGTCTGTATGATCTCGGGCAAGTCTTCTCACAGGGCTCTCAAAATTGAGCAGGTTTCTTTTTTTAAGCCCCTGCTCTAGCAATCAAGTAATTACATGAAATTTTTCCGTTCAATGGCAGGAACAGATACACAGTGTTTTCAGCTTTTAAGGAGATAAGCTTGAAACCATGATAGAGTGTAACCTAATGGTTCAAAGTCAGGGAGCAAATTTTAGAAGGACTTTTTAAAATTATTTCAGGCATCTGGGTCATGAGTTGGAATATAAAATTCTACAGTCTTCATTTCTACACAACAATTTCTATCTGTAAAATCAGGATCATTTTCCTTCCTTGCTTACAAAGTTGTTCCTAAGTTGTACAATGTTCAGATGAGACCCGAGACTAGAGAAAAGACAGAATCTCTTATGAGAAGGCTTTATCAGTGTTTTGTGGCTTGTTTTTTTGAATTTCCCCTTTGCACAAATTACTTCTTTCAGCATTATTTCAGCAGCAAGAAAAGAAAATCCCATCGTGTCAGATGATTCTCCTGTTTTTGCCTCTGCAGAAGCAGAGGCAGTAGTATGTTTACAGGAAACGCTTGCTGCGGAGGCACTCTGGTAGTTAGACACGGTCTCAGATTTGACTAACATGCTCACATGATTAGATTTACTAAATGAAGACACAGATGAGACAGTGATGAGAAAGCTGCAAGCAATCAGGTTCTTGCAACATCAGATAATCCATGAAGCGACTTTGTGCAGTAACCATGCAGAAGGCTCTCCGAGCCCTCCCCCCCAAGAATGTGCCTGGCTGTTGCATTAGTAACTATCTCCTCAGCCCATATTCAGTTACCAGGCTCCCTCTCATCAGCAGCAGCGCCCCCCCCCCCCCCCCCCCCCCGCCCTTTGCATTCTAGACCAAAGTGCTGCATTCTTTAAAAACGCATTCGTAGGTATTTTTATGCTCAGCTACAATTTGAAGGTTTAGTTACTTTCTAAGCAGCACATTTAATGCAGAACAGCTTATTTTTATAATGAGAAAGAAATTGCAGGGTTTTTCTTTCACTGTTTCATACATCCTGTCTGTATAAACCCATAGATTTCAAATCCTGCGAGGCACGTTGACAGTACAGCTATTAAAGATTTTCTATTTGACCTTGATTTTGTTTTGTTTTTGCTGCATATGAACTTTAACAGACTTGAAGCATGACATGTCTTTTCTTTTCACTTATCACAGTACATGCAGGGTAGGAAAAGACATGTAAACAGGAGCTTGTTAATAGCGTGTAGATTGCTGAAAGAAAATACATCACTTTCCTGAAGCTCGTTTTGCTCAACCTACAGTTTTGTTCCTGTACTTTGCTCTGCAAATGGATCCTTTTCGAAATGATGGCACACCACGATGTGTATGTTCTCTTTTCTTATAACTCATGGGGTGAAAGATCTCCAGGATCTTACTGTTCTTTATTAAAGCACACATTAGCTGTTTGATAGGGTATATCACAATAGCAATAACAGCAACAGTTGCTACTGTGATAGAAAGAGAATAAAGATTTGCATGGAGCAGTAATACCTTTCATTAGATGTAGTTGGAAGAGAGAAGGGCTTTCAGTCATGCAAGCCTTTCCTCAGGACTGAAAACAGAAACAAACTTTGAGCATGCATACATTTGTGCTGTGCAGTGAATGAAGACAGATACATGTATTTGAAATACAAATAATGTAAAAATAAAAGGCTGCTTGAGCAGATAAACAAACTGAAGGTAATGAAGTCATACCCTCTGCCCCGAATGGCTGTTATCAGCACCAGAGGCCCTAAACTTTTGTTGTAACTTTCCAAATTGTCCTTCCCGGTATCACATGGCCTTTACTCTGAATATCAAGAGTGGGATCTACAGACTGGCTGTTAATCCTCTCCCTTCCTTGATTAGTTTGAGCTTCCAGCCTTCTCACTCTCAGTTTATAAACTACATCTTCCCAATGCTTGGATATAGCAAAATAAAAGCATATTCACCCATGCTAATTAGCACCTGACACCATTCTTCAATTAAAAAAAAAAAGTTTAATATTAAAAGCCCAACCCTGAGCTGACTACTCACACATACAGATGTAGGTATACACTGAACTCATTCTATAATCAAAGCCCAAATATATTGTTTTGAAACAATTACATGCTTAAATTCTGTACTTGGTAATACAACTTTCCTCACTCAAATAGTGTGCTCTGTTCGTGCTTGGTACAAAATAAGTTGACCTACACCAAAAATCCAAGATCTTACAGAGCTCACAAGTCTGTAAAACAAAGAGTTTTACAGCCACATTTCAATTCTGACATTCGTGCTGTGCTGTAGGTGTAATTCAAATGTCTTTTTCCCCTTTTTCCCCTCACTTCTCCTTTTGGTGGTCATTTTCCGTTTTGCCTTCCATTAAAGAAGTTTGCCTCCTCTTTGTTTTGATCTAAAATAAATTGAATCAAAATTTCAGGCGCACCAGTAATATCTGGAGCAGGGTGTATCATCAAAATAATGGAAGTAGCCTCTCAGTGTTTGACAAGACGTTCCCAGATTGAGGAAGGCATCTCTACATTAATTCCTTTCCTTTCCATGGCATATTCCACATGCATTCAAAGACCAAAACTGCCTTAAAGGGTGGCAGTTACTGCTGCTTGTAATTGCGATGTGAGGCAGACCCCTAAGAGCTGACCCATGGGCAAGGAAACAAAATTATCTGCCTTAAGACAGTGGAGAGCCTGAAGACATCTATGCATATTAATTTAGAATTAAGGAAGTATTTACTTTGTAAAGCTTTTTATGTAAGATTACCCCAGGTGTGAGCCCCAGCAACAAGGTGGTGAGTTCAGTTAATTTGAGTTGTATTTTTGCAAAAGTGCTTTGGAGTATGTCCTCAGAGTCAGCTGCAGTGCTACTGCAACACTTAAATGCCTGAACTGTAGGGCAGAGAGGATGGGATACAAAAAAACAATTTTGTGATTCTTTCCAAAACTTTCATTATGTTAAAAATAATAATTAGCTCTCAAACTGAAAGTGCTGATACATTAATAATGGATGATAGAATTCTTGCACATGTGTTTATTAATTTATAAACACTGCACAGCCTCAAAATGAAAAGTGCTCTATAAATAGAAAGCTAATATTGATCAATCCTGAAGTGGTATTACCATTCTTGGAGGGTTGCAACGTTTTTTTCTTCTTCCTAATCTGATAGCAGAAAGAATTCACTGAGCTTGGCTCTTTGTTATCATTATTTGTTTCTTCCCATTGTACTTTCATCAACACTTCCTCCTTGTATCAGAAAGGTAGGAAGAAAAATTTGAGGCTTCTTAACTTTGTGAATGCCATAGAGCTGGTATGACAAAAATGTGCATTTGAAAGGTTATAAAAAAAAGAGACAAGCAACTGTTTAAAATGAGGTATTAGCATGACAGTTGACAAAGGGTGGTATGTTGCCAGATCTCACTGGTTTCTAATGCTGGTTAAGGAGAACGAGTATTCCTTGATCCAAGGGAGCGGGAGTTGCCTTGCGTGTTCTTACACAGTGAATGTGCTTCCCCATTTTGAGAATTATTGTTCTGACACCATAAGAAGATATCATTTTACTTCAAAACACATTAGCTTTTTTTTCCCCTTTCATGACTGACTAGTAACCTGATCCCTGTCCTTACATTTGTTATGTTTATTTGATTTACATTTTTCTGCTTCCTTCTTCTTGCAAAAATAACGTTCTTGCAACTGTGCGAGACGAGGCAGTCGGTGCTCTCATAAACAGGTGATGAACATTTGCCATTTATGTTCTGGGTTAAAGGAGGAGGGGGGAACAGAAAAACCCACACTTCCCAGATCTAAGAAGCTTTCAAAACCAAGCCCAAAGCACAGCCTTTTTGCATGGCTTCCACAACTCCTGCAGCACTGACTTGCGCCAAAATTTCCCAAACAATCCCACAAGGGAAGTTTTGTCAATATGCTGCCAATACTCCGGCTCAGGCACAGACAACTCTCGAGAGCCAGCCAGTATCAGAAAACCCTGCCAAATTGTAAGACATGTAAGAAAATACTGAGTTCCTGCTTACCTGGTGTGCCTTCCCTGCCAGCCTTCAGTCACTGCTGGGATGCAGTTGGAGGCTGGGACTGGGGCTCTCTCTGCTAATGGTGCCAGCCAGGATCTGCTCCGAGCATGGCTTCAGCTGGTGCATATCAATATCACACTATTGCCTTTAATGGAGCTACAATAATTTCCAGCAGCTGTGACTTCACCGCAGCATTTTAGCATGCTTAAGAGGAGTTTTGATTTTAAAACCTTAGCTATTCTGTGAGGCCTAATCCTGCGGTGATGGGCAGGCGGTCGTGGCAGACCCCTGAAGTCTGATCATCAACAAGCAGGATTTCCATTCGCATGTGGAAATTCAAAATTTGACATTGGTGTTTTGCTGCAATGGAAGTATTGTGTATGGGACAGAGTGATATCTTCCCTGCAGTCTGTGTCAGGATATTATTCAAAGCAAATCATCAGATTTTGCTTCATTTTTGCCATTGTTACATTATTTCCTGTATGACCTTTTTTTTATTTCCTCAAAAGAAATCAGCTATTACTTCGTATTGAAGTTTTTGAGAGGACTTTATAAAAAGAAATTATGAACATAGCTGGAAACGTTTCTACAGTTAAAAAGCCTGTTTTCAAACAAGACACTCTGAAGCCTCACAGGAACATGTGAAACTGAGGACATTTAAAATTTAAACTACTGACATTAGGCAAAGAGGAGGGTGATTTGTTCTGTGGAAGCAAATGCAAAAACTAAACCACCAGAAATGAAATGACAAGTAGAATTGAAATGTAAACTCCTTTCAGTTTATTCATCTGAGATGGTGTCACTGCAGATTAACTAGGAGAAAGATTTTCTATGGGACTTCTTAAACACGGGAGCATTCTTGCAAAGTTACATAGTAATTAAGTTTCTATCAGCAGTTTGGGAGAAGACAGCTTGTTTCTGTGATTAAGAAAGCAGGACATTTGGTATAGACTATATATAATAATTGGAAAGTATGTGTACACACATCTTTACAGCAAAAAAGAAGTATATTTGCCTGAAGCATACTGCAATAGCTAGCTATTAAATATTGTTGAGAAGCAGACCTCTCTCCCAGGTCTCCTAATAACAGCTTTTGGTGCTGACAAAATCCTTGCCCAGCAGATGCAACCATAGCTTTATCAAGGACTTCTGGTGACACTATAAACCATGAGAGTGAAAAAATGCTTCCTACTGCAGACTTCCTGCTTCTGCTGCTGGAACAGCACAGACCAGTTTGTGTCAGACGTTAGGTTTTTATCAGGCTGCGTGGTGAATTAAAGCCTTTAATACAGCACACAGAAGTTTACAAAAATGTGTAAACCACTGGTGCTCCGTCCTCTGGTGTTGTACGTAGATTTAGATAAATACCTTAAGCAAATGTTGAAAGGTAATAGTGAATGTGATCATTTTATAGTGTGAGAAAAGCTCCAAATCTATTCTAGAGACCAAAATGGCTTTAGACATTCGTCATCAAAGGTGGATTTTCAACAGAAATTAGGAACTTGATGGAGTATTGCAAATGTGCGCAAAGTTGGATGGCTGCTTTAGGCATGTAATTATTTTAATTCAGGTATGTAAACCAGATAATTGTACATGGAAACAGCTAATTGGGCAAATTTTCATTTCCCTTTACCCGTACAGGCACTCAGGAGAAATCGGCAGAGGTTGCTATGAATACGTACCCTCTGCATTTCCTACCTGCACCAATACCAAACAGATCTAGAGTTCTGTATCCTGCTATGGGTCCCCGTACCGGAGTATCTTTGAAGTAACCGTACAGTTCTCTGTGCCCCCCAGCCATGTCAGCTCACTGACACCCCCCCACACACACCTTCTCCTTTCACGCTGCCTGCCAGGAGCACAGCTTTGCTGCGCTCTTCCTCCATCCCAGGACTCTCTTCTGACTTTTTTGCAGAGTCGTTTTCTGTGCTGCCCCTCATTCTGGTACTTTTTAGACCTGTGCACAGAGGCAAAGAGAAGAAAGGAAATGCAGGATGTGTCTTTCTGGGTTTGTCAAAAGGATATTTTTTTTTCTTTTCGAAGTTGCAGTGAATATAGATAGACGAGGGAAAGAGCGAGTGTGCATATGTACCATGAGATACAGGAATATCTCAATAGGCATTTTACTATAGTCTCAGTTTCCCTACCCCTAGCAACATGCTGACAAATCAAGAACTGCCATCCTATATACAGTACTCCAGCTGTCAGCCTTAAGCAGTGCATCTCCTTGCCAGAGCACAGCCTTTCCTTTGTTTCAGCTTTGAAAATAAAATCACAATTTGTAAAATAAAGGGAAAAGAATTCTTTTCTCAGGCAGGAAAGTCACTAATCCCTTTTAAAGGTTCATAACTGCATTAACTGCTTTGAACAAGAAGCCACACAGTGAATGATAATGGATTTGTTGTAACAGTATGCCTTGTATTTAATATAATAATGAGTTACACAAAGTCAAAAGACTCACTATACTCACCTACTACTTAATTTTGTAAATATTTTCATTGATTTAAATTATTCTCAGTAAGAAGTATTTGTCATCTTAACAGACTTTGTTTCTACTTGATCATTTTTCAAGGGAGGAAAAAGACTTTTTGAAGATAACTGTGACTATATGAGATTTCTGAAGCTAGCTCAGAGAGGGTCATGTACTATGTTAACATCCTAGACTTTCATGTCTCGCGTCTTAGAAACAAGATAGGTCAAAGGTAACATGAGTTTTGTGGAGCTTTCAAAAAATCTTTTGTGTAGGAGTGAGTGACTTACAGAGGCACAATCTGCATAGGTAGCACAAGTCTTACTTAAAACCGCCCACAATTTAATTAAAAGTCATAGATGGCTGTAAGAACAAGAGAACCACTGATGCGTACTGGTACAAATACTTTACAAATAGTGGAAAGCATCACCATACCCATATTATACATGGAGAAACAGAGGCTTGGAAAGGCAGAGTGTTTCCCCCAAGACATTACAAGTATGAGACACAGCCAAGTGTATAAAACCTTTAAAGAATACTACACAACAGCCATATGACATCTTCTAATGAACCAAAACCATGGATCTGTCAGTAATTAGCCAAAGGAGGAACAGAACGGGAAGATGCAGTACAGTGGGATTAGCTGGGGCTACTCCATGCTTAGATATTTGCGTGCATGTCCTTTTCTGTCACCAACAAGGGAAAAGTAATTTTTGTCCTTTTCTTCTTTGTTCAAGAAAAATTCAAGGGCTGGATTTGCCCTTCTGGAATTTCTGGCTAAAAGGGCAGCACAGTTAGAATTTTTGTGCAGTAGCATCAGGTGAATGTTCATATAACCCAAATTCCCGGTATCTGTGTGGCAGATACGTAGATGTTGTACCATTTTCTTGGAAATGTTGGATTTATTGAGCATGCGATGCATGGTTGATTCACACACATGCAGTGTGTTTGGTGCATCCCAGATATACCAGGTTTATTCTACATGCCATTACACAGCGCATGTGTATGTCTTTCTGTCCAGGATGTCCCAGACAGAAAAGTGTCAGCCCCAGATTAGCTCTTCATGGCCAAGGAAGGGCTGAGTGGATTAGGGAGCCACTGGCTGTGAGGAATTTATCAGCTCATGGCTTTGGAGACAGTACCTGTCATCCCCAATGCAAAATCCCAAGGGGAAATATGGGAAATTTCCATTAATGAGTCAGCTTCATTTCCCCCCCATTCATTGTGTAGGTTTATTTTAGGATGGAATCAATCCAAACCCCCTTTCATCCCACAGTATTCAGGAAGTACCAGCCAGGCTCTGTCTTCTAGAGAAAGGCTGCACAGTGTCACTGAGAGCACGGTTTGGGCCATTGCAGTCAGATGCAGGCAGCCTTAATCCAAGATTTTTTACAAAAGGAAACAAAGGCATCCTAATCAGATTGCGTATTAGAGATTCTCATCTGGGACTCCCTCATTGTCTACAAGCCAAAATTGATTAGAAAAAGTCCATGATTTAAAGAAAAATCCCTGAAACTGCTCCTTTAGTTTGCAGGAGCCACTCATTTATAACAGAAGAGGACAAAATAATGTGTAATATTTCCAAAGTCTGCTCTAAGGGTGGTGTCTTGAACGGAAGTATTTGTTAATACAAGAGTAAAGCCAGTTTGCACATGAAATGAATCCTAATGAAATGAATAAACTCAACTATTATTAATATAATATCATGCAAAGCAATAAAAAATAGTAAGTACTGCAAAAGCAGGAAATCACTAGGGAAAATATCTGTTGCCCCAAGACTTAAGTTGGAATGAACGCCTAGGATCTTAAATGCTAATTTGAAACTGCTTCATTGCAGATTTATTTTGAATATCATATCCTGTCAATAGACAAAGGGTAAGCAACACTAAAGCGCTGTGTTAAAAAGCAGTTGTAATCAAGGTCAGATGTCTCCATAAGCTGAGAAGTAGTTGCATGTACTGTATTTCTCTGGTTCACTTGTAGAATTTTCTTCTCCTGTATCTTTTAATTTGCTAAATGATTTGAGAGAAATCAAACCACCTACATTTAATTAGCTTTATAAATCAAAGGTGACAATTCTTTAGTAACCTGTATTATTTCCCAGCACGGCAAGCTAGAAAAATGCTGACAAATTTATTTATTGACCTGTTGTGTTTTGCAAGGACAGCCAATGTTATATTGATCCAGCTATCCAAAATACTGTAGCAGGGGCAATAACATGCCAGTGCCAGTGTCTCCACATAATCGCTATTCTGTACTCTCCCTACCTCAGTGATATCCCCCACTCTTACGAAAATGCAAATGCACCCATCCCCCAGAGCGACCCTCCTCTTGCTTTCAGGAAGGATCCTTATTGTTAGAAATTAAACTGAGAAGAGAGCAGAGACCTTCAAATTTACTTGGCAAATAGTTTGCTTCTTTCATTGGAACTGATCATTAGTAACTACTGTTGCAACTTTAATTATATTTTCAATAACAGCTCCCCCACCCCCAGCACTTTCAGTAAACCTCCCTTTGTAACACCCAGGAATCCGATCCTACAATCCTTCATGGGAAAACCTCCGTTGAAGTCAATGAGGATGACTTCTGGTTTCCTTAGGTCTCGCTTCTGTAACATATATACTTGCAACGTAGGATTTTCTTCCTAATGCTTAAAAGTATGAATGTGTGGCAGGCTTTAGGAGATCAGAATTTCCATCTTTAGTTCATGATAAAATGAGAAAAATAAATGAAGACTTCAGTATTTGACCTATTGGGATACCTCACTTGACAATCACTCATGAGTTAGGGTGACAAGGTCACGTTCCTTATTCTTTATTCATTTAACCGTTTTATAATTATAAGTAGCAGTGGAAAGCAAGCAATCTTCCCAGTTAATAATACTCCCAGACCCCAGGGTACAGATCTGGAAAATGGAGGAAACAATAGGGAAAAGTTAAAAATTGTTTTCCATAATTTATTACCATCAGGTAAAGAAAAAAAGTGTCTTTGGAAATGCATGTTCATTTACATTTCGAGCAAAACCCATCCTGAACATCCCAGTCAGCTAAAAAGACACTGAAAATAGATCTGGAATATTATTACCCAGTTGATGTTCTCTTTTTCCCATGTGCATTTTTATGCAAATATTGTTAGTTTCACCACCTCCGATGATCCTTAATTCCCACTGAAACCTCTGAAAGCTGAAGGTCTTCATCATCACGCAATTATTTTATATATTAAAACATGACTGAGGACAGGAGGTTAGGCTGTCTTAATTGCGTGTGCGGCTGGCGTTCCCCATGCATATTTTTTGTGTTGCAATGACAAAGGCCACAAGTCAAGAAATCACTTTCGCACATGCTCAAATCCTGCCCTCCTCGAGACCACATTTAAGTGCGTGACCAACTTTAAGTACTACCTTGTGCGTGTTGTTAACCACATGCTTAAGTGTGGGCTCAAACAAGGATGCATTCCTGAATCCAAATCAATCTATCAAAATAGCTGCAGGTGAAAATTCTTCATACGTGCTTTCTGTGTACGTAATGAAATATGCGTGGTCATACAAGTACAGGCCTGTATTGTATTGCCACTTATTTAAGAAAAAAAAGAAAGTATTTAGTTTTACGTGCTATGCAGTTTAAAAGCTGCCTCTGGAAAAGCCTTTTTTCCTGAGTGTTAAATTGGTTAGATATTTCATGCTTAGAAAGAAGGCCAGTAATTAAAAAAAAAAATAAACGGCATTTCAAAAATACATATAGTTTTTGTATTTTAGACTGATATTTTTTCTGTAACATTTCCTTATGAAGCCTGCTTCAGACAAATATGTAAATTTTAAAAAAGTAAAGTGTTTGCATAACCTTGTAGTTTGAAAATAATCAAAGTGATATGAGATACATGCTGAGTACCCAGATGGATAATATTTTGTTTTTCTTTGTGAACGTCTTTTGTCTTAAAGCTGGTGTGAAAATCTAGAAGAGGGCCCCACATGATTGATCACCACAAGCATCAGAAGGAAATGATTCACCACAACACTGTAACTGAAACTGCTTCAACACCTGATTGCAAACTTCACACTAGGGGACTAATTAACTGCTGTACCTGCTCAGAGATTGCTGTAACGAACAGGACCCCTCATCTAGTATAATTCCAGCTGTGAATACGCACTGCTCTGAGTCATTATTATCAGTAGAAAGGTACACTGCATTCAGAAGTGAATGGAGAACTTTTTTTTTTTTTAAACAATGAAAAGACGGTAAATTATAATTCCATCAAAACATTGTTTCAAGAAAAATTAAGTGCAACAGGACTTCAATAGATACTTAAAGATAAGTATACAGATTTTTTTTGTCTCATGATAGGACTGTTTTCAGCTTCATGGTTTTCCTACTTTTTCCATGAACTGCATTTCAGGTACAATATTAACATTTGTGAAAGCTTTTCAGAATTGGCAATATTAGGAACATAAGGGTCATATTGTCTGAATTTAGATATAAAACAGTACATGAAATATCATCCAGCTACCCATGCATTGTGCTCATAACTAAGCCAATGTCTCAGCAGATTTATCATCAGAAATACAAGCCTGCAGTCTGCAAACAGAGATAAAGTATTCCTAGTGAAGCACTTATACGTAGTGACTAGAAATAATGGAAGAATAGCTGGCTGTGGGGTTTTTTTTAGGGAAAAAAAAAAAAAAGACAAATACTATTAAATTATTTCTTTAGCCTGACAATAGTTACATGGCAGCAAATTAATCTACTAAAATACAGGTTTTATAACCAGAGTCCAGCATTATGCTGTACTTTTCACTACACGGACAACGTCAGATGTTTTGACAAAATCTTTCTTCCCTTTCCCCTTTTCTCCCGTCTCCTCTGCTCAATTTAAATCAAAAAATATTTTTGAATACTGTGTCAAGCAATTAAATAAAAAGTCCTACAGTTTGGCAACAGCGTAGAACAATTTGGCAATAGCAGAGAGCAATTTATCCTTTGTTCCGTTTTTCTAAATGATTCCAGTAGTTTGTCTTGATGAGAGGAAGGAATTGGTGAGCTCTTCAGGAAAGAAACACAAGAACCTGTGAGTGCAGCGTCACAGTGCCATCACTTTGATGCTTCTAAAACTAACTGTGCACAACTCTCCATTAAAGTCACCTGTGTCGCCATGAGCAAAGTTCATTAAGCAGCTGTAATAACAGGTACACTTCTTGTTCATCAGATGTTACTTTTCCTTTAAAACTCTGCTAATTGTGTGCATACAAAGCTCCAATCCCTTCCATTAGTATGTATCTGAGGGAGGGTTTAGGTAAAGCATTTTTTTAACCTGCCCTATGAAGTTAAAATGTCTATAAACCCCATAGTCCCAATGTCTGTGCAGTATTTGAAAAAAAATAAAAAATTGCTATTTGTTCCCTGTGTGGCCAGGCCAGGCAGAACTGCGGGGTCTTCCCTTCCGTTTTTCCATGCGCCTTTCTTATCTCCCTGCTCAGAGCAAGGCTGGAGAAGGAGTGCGGGAACACATCAATACACAGCTGCGCGATTTAAACATATGATGGCCAGTCATCTCGCAGCCGGCTAAGATAAATTACATATTGCATTGCAAATTTGCCCTAAACTGCCGACTTCTGAAGATGTTTCCCAATAGGCATGCATATGCATATTTTTAATGTAAATGAGTTTGAGGACTAAACCAAGGTTTGCTGTGTATTTTGCCTTCTGAATCCGCAGCAACCCTGAGCTCAGTAGCAAACTGCTAATTTCATAGTTAGCAAATTCATTTTATGTGTGTAGACAGTTGGTAATTTCATCTATACGTGCTTCCAATATTAATCAGAAATATACTTCTGTTCACAGTGTTTTGCCAAGAAGACAAAGTATACGTTTGAGGTGGGACTGCTCCAAATTTTACTGGCAATCAAGCTCAAGATTTTGGGTCACACTTTCCAGTTATCTGTAATCAGGTATTAGATTACTGCTTGAGTTAACACTAATCCTCAGGGAAGAAAAATAAGAATCTAGTATTTATTAAAACTTCACAACCCTGAGAAATAAAGGTCTTTCTCTTAAAACAGAGCAAGGAGGAAACGTCTCCTAAGATACCCTGACCATTCAAACACAGCCAGAAGCTCAGTTTTGAGCTGAAAACAGCAGCTCTGGAGAGAGAGACTGAATCACCATATCCCCCCAGCTCACCTCCATGGGATTCACTCATCGCCACTGCCACTGAGGGCTCTCAGGTGTAGAGACTCATGCAGCTGGAGCCACTAAATTAATAGGCCAGTCTCATCAATAGGTAACAATTTTCAATCAGAATTAATCTGTGTTGGATTCACATGCAATTGGTTTTCACTAGTAGGCTCTGTGGCTGTTATTGCATAAACATTATGACTCAAATTGAACAAAATAAAATCAAACACACACCAAATGCAATAGCTTAGTGGTTAATAAAATTATGAAGATAGGACGCTTGGAGAAAAGTTTTCTGACAAGGTCATATGATCATTTTGCAGAATGTGTTTTTCCCTTTTTTTATTTGGCTGAAAAACACCCACTATTTTGAATAATGTGCAGTTACTAGAAAAAAAAAAATTAGTGAGGATATGCAAAGTTACTGATTATTAGTCTTCCTTACAATAAATTCTAACTCGTGGAAAAATATGCACAAGTTCATAGAAACATACAAAAAAGTACTCACTGCTGTGATTTGGCCCCTGCGGAGATTGCAGGGGTAAGGGCACAGGTTAAACATGGCATCAGTGTCACGAATGGGTTTCAGTGCCTGTTTCACTGCAAGTTTTTAATGGACTTGCTATAATTTGAACATCCCCAAATCAGCAGATAAAATCTATGGCTTCTGACAGAAGAGCAGTATGGAATAGGTTTTTGTGTGTGTGGAGCTGAGAACACTGAATCTCTTACCTGGGAAGCAGAGCGAGTCATGTCAATAACTATCGGAGGAACAGGTCCATAAACCAGAACAGCTGCAAGAAGCACTATGATCCGCCTGGGAAGGGGCTGGGTGACCAGCAAGGCAGAGACCAGCACGCACAGCATGAACCTGGGCAATGCCAAGAGGACCAGGCTGGGGCTGCACGTGGCCTACAAGCAAGCAAGGGGGATACTGATGACATGCTAAAACTTTATACCCAGGTGAGGGGGAAGATTTGGCCTGCAGAACAGAAGCAGGCTGCTGGAGAGAAAGTGGTGTGTGTCTTTTCATCTCGCCACCTTCCTCAAAAAGCTCCGGTGATGCCATCAGGCACCACCCAGCTCCCTGCTGGCAGCACTGGCCATCTCCTGCTCTCCGGGCTCCTTCTGCAGGTTTACAGCAGCAGCCGATATACCTCCTGCAAGCACAATGCCCCATCATCAAACAGAAACACCTCTGGACTCTTTATTCAGTCCATCAGATCATTCTTCTCACCTGTGGTCCATTCCCCGCTGTGCCAGCCACATTTAACACTTCCCCCGCAGCCGGCTCTCTAGGACACATGATTTTATGTTAACCGACAGGCATCACCACAAAGAGCCTTTTCTCAAAGAGCCTTTTCTCGGTTTACACAGGCATTTTTCATGACAAAGCCACACTTCACACTTTGCAGATATTGGGCTAACTCTTCAACTCCTCCCTTGCTTTTTACACCCAGTCAAACTCTGCGCAAAGATTAAATTAAACGTGAGCTAACTTAATGAGTTTTTAAAAAACTGTACAGTTAATTTTTCATCGAGGGAAGCATAGCCACTTCGGGAGTCAAATGCAACAGCTCGTAAATAACATGCAAAAATTTAATGCAATAGCAGAGGGAATTTTAGGTGACTGCAATGTAATTTGTCAGTTGTGGACTAATGGAGATTGCATTGTAACATGCTTTTGCTTTTCTGCCTGGGTTTGAATGAGCATCTTTGTTTTCCAAGCATCCTCCTGTCTAAAATTATTGTATGCTGTAATGGAGTGTGATCACAGGAAAATACAAAAGAAAAAATATGAAAATAGAAACCACGAAAGGACACGACTGTGTATGAAAATGCTGTTCCAAATATACACAGGCAAAATAAAGAAAGATTGAACAAAATTTCAAAAAGAGGATGGAGCAAACAGATGTAAAATTATTTGTGCTGCTTAGCTGATAGGTATGCCAGGGTCAGTAATTTTTATTGGTGATTTATGAATAAATGAATAAAGAATTATTTTATCAGTCCATTTCTCATATGAATATTTCATTGGTACTAATGTTTAACTGTGATCACTGTGACTTAAATGCTCAACATTTCCCAAATCAGAAGAAAAGCATTTCCGGAAAGAATAGGAGGAATTAGTATTCCTTATTCATTTTTGAGCAAACTATCAGCATCAGATATAATTTAGCCCAAAATGAGAAAATAAATCAGTGGCATAGTTAGAAATAATTCCCCTGCTGGAGAGATGTCTATAATAGGCTATATACATACTGTCCAGTTATGTTTCCACATTCTAATTATGCATGCTTCTTAGTCATAGCATTAATAATACGCATTAATACTCTACACATGTATATGACTTCCACCCAAGAATTTCAGAGCACTTTTATAAGGATTCATTTGTTAAGCATTACAAGTCAACTTCGTATATGCAGAAACTGAAGATGCAAAGGACTGATGAAATTGAGTCATACGTAAATGCAGTGGCTGAGCTAGTAATGTAGCCAGGTCTCCCAATTCTCAGCACAAGTTTTCCTATAAAATTTTAAATATATTATACAACTTCTTTTTAATATTTTCATTGCAGAACTGTTTGTACGTTTCTTTATTTTATAAATAATAATTCAAGGACAACAGAAGTGATGTTTTGCATAGTGTGTCAACTCTAGCAACATCACTAAGCCTTACAGTAATTGGTTTTGGGTTTTTTTAAGATTCAGTTCTGGGAGGCAAAAACATTCTTATGTGTTTCCATGAGAACTGTAAGTACTTTCTCAAAGTTATTCCTTTATTGCTTTTAGTCTTTCTGAATGAAAACAAAAACTTGAAAATATGAACTGAGAATACATAAAGTCTCAAAAATCACAAACAAATAAAATGAAAACTAATTTTAAAACTTAAGGCTTTGGAAAGTCAATCTTATGACTTTGTTTCTAACGCTGTTGTTGGGCGACAGTCTTGGTAGTATTGTACAAGTAGTGCAGATAGGCGGTAACTTTTTTAAATCTTGCCACTTGTGTTTTGTCAGTTACAGAGTCTGCAGGTGTGTACATTTGAACAGAGAAACTCATCTCCCTGAAGCTCATGTATCAAGATGAGAGTGCGTAATCAAAGATGGAGCCCTTAGAACAGGCAGATACAAAATTGCAAAGGGTTCTGATTTGAGGTATCAAGTGTTATATATATTTTTTCACTGCCTGAATATAATTATCCACTGGAAAACTGATTAAAAAAAAAAAAGCTTGCGTAGACAAGTTTGCAGAGCAACTGTTCTTTTTATTTTCTAAATAAAACAGAGCAAAACTCTTACTTAGTATCTTGACATAACACACTTCATCTTTGTATATGCAGAGAGGTCTTTCCTCTTATAAACAAACCTCTTCCTGTCTCCTTCATTTTCTTCTAGTATCATCAATAGATCAGCATATTTGTATTATGTACTTTTGAATTTTCTTTTCCTCGTCTGCCATATGCTCCACTGACTTCAAATTGAAATGAACTTCAGTGCTTCTCAATAATACATTAGTAGCAACTGGGGCTGTTTTAGACTATCCATAATAACAATTTTTATGGACATACATAGGTGAGTGTATACGGGTACGTTTCTGGATGTATACTGCTATCAGATTTAGTAAAACTGTATTTGATCAAGGCTTAGGAGTCAATTGTAAAATTCCAATTGACTTCACTGGGGTTTGGATTGCATCCACACTATTCAAGGAATGAAAAACCACACTAGCAAGGTCAAACCTAAGAGCTACTGCTCACCTGCAATGTAGGGGTAAACGCGTGCAAGAGGACATGCAATTAAGCAGGAGTTTAGTTAAGCATAATCCAGAGCTGTTATAAAAACAAGTAGAGATAAAAGCGATCATGATAGGTATATTTAAGGAGAAATAAAAAAAGCTCGTAGCCATTAAGGCCACCTGGAACACCGTCCAAGGGAAGCTGTGAGGTGCCTTCATAGGACACCTGCTGCTGAGGGGCTGATTCTGCCTCTCCACCCATCCCGCTCCCGCCTGGCTGGTACCAGCCTAGCCCTGTGCTCCTACCTAGGGCAAAACAGACCTTAGCCTTCATTCTCCAAGCATTTCTATAGCCGTGAGATGAAGCCTGGATTTACAGGGACTTTCAGACCCTGACAGGAGTCTACCACCACCAGGGACTTGCAGACCTTTGCGGGAATTGCCCAATTCCAGAGCTCAGTGCTACCCAGAGCCTTTCCCATGGAGCAGACTCCAAAAAGGGCAGGCAGGAGCTCGGCGTTGCTTGCGTTGAGTAGGGAAAAGGCAAAAGCCTCACTCACCTTCCCCCAGTCCCCTGTTACTCTGACACAGACTTTCACTCCTCTTATACAGCAGAGCTCCTCTCTTATAGGGAGGTTTCAGTCCACTGTAATTAGATTCCACGGATTTAATCCCCTGGGAATGTAGCAATTACCATATACCTGACAAGTGCTAAATGCTGCATTCCGTAGGGATTATCACCTCCGGCTGAACAGAGAGAAAAGGGGAGGGGAAGAGAAATTTCCACTTCCCCATGGGGTGGGGAGCATGATGAAAACTGCCTGATTTGCCGCAGCTGCTGGCTCTGCGCAGGGCAGGAGAGAGCAGGGCATCCAGGAGGAGGCATTCCTGAGAGGGACCAGACAAAATGTTTCTAATAAAAAGAATATGGGTAATGCTGCACATGTGGGTCACCCTTCTCAGTTCTTGTGTTGCTTGCTCCAGCTGGCATGTGTTTATAGAGGGATTTTTTTTAATACTGTTGCTACACAGAGTAAATAGACTGCAGAATAAGTGAGATTAAGACAATTGGTTTAATAGACTTCAGAAATAAGTGACATTAAATCAGAATCATATGCACAAAATACAGCATTAGCAAAGAAGGGGCATTTATGTAGTGTTTTTGCACCCAGTGATGCACAATTTATTACAGCTTGTTAAAAAGCATGGAGTTGGTGTAAAGCTCCTTCTATTCTCTTGCATTCTCTTATCTCGGTTATTTATGAGATTACAGTGATGTTGTGAGGCCTCATTCTTTGTTGATAAAATACTTTGGATCATCAGGTAAAAGGCATAATTTAACAGTAATAATGGTAGCATTTATGTATACCAGCATTCACTCTGGCTGATTCTGAAGGGTTTTGGAGGTTTAGCAAATTGGAAATAGGGGACAGATTCTCTACTGGTCTAACCAGCACTCTTCCTAGTGAGATTACACCAGGCCAGACCCAACTGGAGGTAAAGATCATCAAAGTAATTTGATTTTGATATGAACACCCTGTTGTTGCAAAAACTGTTGCTGGGACTCTGACGAGAGCAGAGTAAGGTAGGATCAGCTTGATATTTCATGGCAATGACAGCGTTTTGTGGCCGGGAGCATGCAGCGTGCTGGCTGGATGCAGCTGGGGAGGCAGCACCCGCTGAGCTACTTCTGCTTCCTGCCACACCTTGGACCAAGTCCGTAGGATGGAGACATGGTCTGCTGTGTCGCTGTACTGCGCCACTTAGAGCAGTGAACCCCTCCCAGGACAAATACAGCTTGTCTGGGCAGTACCACACTCTTCTCTTGTCCTAGAAGTGAAAAAGTACTGCTGTATTTAAATACAAAATATATATAATGCATATGTGTATACATTATTGTGGAGAAGCGAGAACAAAGAAAGGAAAATGAAAAACATTTTAACAGTGTGTGAGTCGATCAGGTCAGAGGGTGAGCAAGCGCTGGAGTCCTGATACAGCCTGAACAGGAAAACCTTCGCTGCCTGTGAAACCATTCCTGCATAAATCAGTTTATGACACTGATTTAATGTCACTTATTTCTGAAGTCTATTAAACCAATTGTCTTAATCTCACTTATTCTGCAGTCTGTTTGCTCTGTGTAAGCAACAGTATTAACAAAAAGTTAGTCCCATATTCCTACTAAGGGTTTACCTATTTTACCGCACAAAGTGAAATTCATTAACGTAGTTGTATTAAAACTGTGCTCGTATTAAAATTTATGCACACCACTGCAAACGTACAGCTCTAATGTGAGGCACAGCAGCGGCTGACCCCAGCACAAACGACCTGATCTGCTGGGTTTGCAGTGGCATCAGTGGGAACTGAGGAGGGCTGCAGTCCGCACCCACCTGCTGCACTGGCAGGAGCCCTGCCATATAGACAGCAATACTGGGAGGACTGTGACGTCCTTCTGTAATATTTTTGTGCTATATGGGAGAAAACCCAGCTCTGCATATACAGATGCTTGCATGCCAAGAGCATATATGGATGCTGAAATGGTATTTTGAAGATTTCAGGATCAGAGAGCCAAGCTTTTTGTTGGTCTTTCCTGAGGGCCAAGGTCACATATATATGTTTACTGCTGCCTAGATCCATGAAGGGTTTGTCATGTGACACCATCTGTGTTCTTCATCATGCACCAAACCATTGTATGACTGAAGTCAATCAAGTACAGGGTGTGGTGCTTCTGCATTTCCTAATTTATTAGCAAGACTTTTAAGATTACTCCTGTCTTTCAGTAGCATGATAAACGTGCTTAAACAAACACAAAGTAAACAATTATTAATTGGCCAACAATAATAGGTCACTTGGATTTCTTGAAAATCTCACCTAAGACAAATCCCTTGAGAGCAACAGCAGTGTGTGCTTCTAGTTCTCATAGCTCCTCTGAAAATCGGATTCAGATGTGCTAATATAGTTTCTATTAATGTTCCCCGTGATGTCTCCCTGTTCCATGTGCTCTGGGACACAACCTGCTAATTCTGTTAGACCTCTTACCAAGTCACGCCGCTTAGGACCAATACCAGCATCAATACGGCACACAGTTGCCAACGGTGATAGGAAGGAATGCGATGCAAAACAGGAAAAATAGTCCGTAGGACTGCACCTGTGCCAGACCAAAGGGAAAGAAGGCACTTCGATGCCGCTCAACCCCAGGAGGGACTGGGGTGTGAATGTGCTGACATTTCTGCTGGCAGTGTCATTCCTATCTGTTTTAGGCACCCGGGAATATAGCAAGCCAAATCATTCGCTGCTCTCCCCTTGTCTCCTCAAACTAGTTCCACCCTTATTTGTGAGAAAAGCAGCCTGGCCTTGGCCAGACTGTGGTCCTTAATTCCTGAAGCAACAAATTTCAGACTGGCCCGTAGCTGAACAGCTTTGAGGCAATTTTGGTTCTTTTGAACTTTTCATAGTCATCCCAGAACAGAAGCCTGAGAGTTATGTACCTCCTTACCCAAGAGGGCATGGTTCCCCGTCCCCGGTCACCTCCCTGCAGTCAGCAGGGCATGTCGAACCCAACTGCCCTTTTGAAACCTCAGCTGTGTCTCTGACTGCATGTGAAATCTTGTCCCTGTTGGAATCAGTCTGAAACCTTCCACTGACTTCAATAAAGTGAGGATTCGCTTCTTGGCTAAGACAAAGAAAAAAAAAAAAAAAAAAAAAAAAGGTAGGAAGAGCCTATTGACAAGTTAATCCTCTCAGTGGCTCTGGGCTGACATTAAAACTGTTGCAACCAAACCCAACCAGCTAATGATACCAAGTTAAAAACCTGTTCTTGTCTTTGCAAGCTGTCACAGGGCTTTGTCTTCAAATGGGGGGAAGAAACTATATGCTCCGCAAGTGAATGAGACACATGCATGTGATCAGGGTGATCAGAGCATGCAAAACACATGGGAACAAAACATACACTGAGGTCAAAGCAACATAAAAATGAAAGCGTTTTGTGTTCCTTATTTGCTTGACTCATTGGATATATGGTTATGTACGTGCCTGAACCAGACTTGGCTTATTTGCCTTACATACTATGAAGTTGCATGTTCTAATCGGCACCTGTTCTGCAGTAATTCTGAATTAATGTATTAGCCAAAGCCTCAAAGGGATGAACAAGAATGTTAGCTGAAAACTAGTTGCTTCTAATTGTCATGAAAACAAATGTCAAAAGAACATGTGTTTCTACTTAGCTAACTCTGCTTACTAGGTTTGAAGCTGTTTTGTGTTAGTTTCTACCATTTAAATTAAATGTTTTGTCTCTAACGTACTTGATGTGGCTTTAAGAAGCTGTGCTTTCCCCCCCATCCCCCTTATGAATCTTAATGTTTGGCTGGATTTGTTTGTAACATCAGACAAAAGAGTGGCAGGCTGCGCTGGAGTGACATAGATTTTATGCTGAAACAAAGCAAAGCCAAAAAAAAAATCAGTTAGGGGTCATTAAAACCCAAACTTTTCAATGAAAGAAATACTGTAATGGAATAGTAATACTTTGGGGTTTAGGAGTTCTTTTAATTCCTGAAAGAGCTATTTTGCACTGCCCCTCCTCCACTTCATCTCTGTGAATCTGCTGTGTTGCAGAATGAGTCAGCTCTGGAATATCCAAACTCCACAGCTGTGCATTAGCATTTGGGAAGAGTATCACTGGGAGTTCATATTTTACATGTGGATGCAGTGACGCTCTTTTTCAAGCCGCAGAGAAAGAATGGTTCAAAACGTAACGCGGATAGGTACAGCACTTGCCCTTCAGCAGCACTAAAGCAACTTTCTAATGGGAGTTTTCTACAGATTTCCTTGGGGCAACAACATGGCCCATCATGGAGACAGAACAAGCATAGCAGGAGCTGTTAAAAGATTTTCTGTACAGCACAATTTAGTGCTTGATGTCTTAAAAAGTGGATGTCTGCTTTTCTTTTTTTCCCCCTCTTACCCATTCCTCCAGGCCATCTCATTACAAAAGGAACAGTGCATCTTTGTTTCCTAAGGAATGGAAGATCAACTTCAGTTCTTTCCATAACAAATGTATTATTAGAAAAGAAAAATAAATCCTACTAATCGCAGCACTTCACTGAAGCTTGGCAACAGGAGTTCTGTGGATACCTTAAATCAGCAGTTCCCAAAGATGAGCTTGTGACCCAGCTGGGTTCACGACCTGGAAGTGCAGAAGGAAATAGGCACGCAAACCCAGAACAGGAATCGCAAGCTGAAAGCTTGGAAATTACCGTTTTGCATAAAAACCACAGCAGCAACAATTACACTTTGTATTTCAAGGCGAATTCAGTCACCAGCACAGACCTGGGAATGGGAGCAGGACTGTGGATAGGGGCAGGTCTCTGGGAAAGGAGTGGGATGCAGAGCTACCAGGGAAGCCTGGAGACTCGCTCAGCGGTGGCGGTGGCGGTGGTGGGACAGGGCTGTCTCCTGGCCAAGGCACAGCTGGGTCGGGCTCCAGTGAGCCCTGGCTGGAGCAGCCCCTTCGGGCTCCACAGCCACTGCTGGCCCAGGGCACGGCAGTGAGGAACATGTGTCTCCTGGCCCCATGAGCTGCGGTGACTGCGGGCAAGGAAGGGAGGAACGATGCTTAAATGTCCAGCTCACATCTGGACTGCATCTGTCCCTGCTTACAGAAGCATATTTTGGAAATTTAGGCTCACAAAAATGACTCCATTTATGAAACCTGTGTTGTGTCCACAGAAGCACAAGTCCTCTTTTATGTGCTGATGGGATGTGCTTTTTTTATGAGTTTCAAAGTAGATCGTCATGTTGGCTTAAAATCACGCTGCACTTAATGGGTGAATGTTGATTTACACCAGTGGAGAACATGGCAAATTCACTTTAGTATAAGATCATTAAGGTCTCCAAATATATTAAAATGTTCTGCACCCAGTTTGCGTTTGGGAGTGAGGAACCCGCTTCCCGCTGAGCGGTGAGCTGCCAGAGCGCTCCTGGCAAACACACATTTTCATTTCAGTTCGCCTAATAGATGTATTTGTGCATAAGTCCCCCCCCCAAGTAAACCCACAGGATGGTAGGGAAAATCACATTTTGAACATGAGAGGACAGAACAATACAAGCTACAATCGTTAGGCTGGTGTATAATTAAATCTCTTAAAGACTGCCCTGTACCACCATCCTTCAAGGACTGACACCGTCTTGCCCAGCACAGTAATTCTGCTGCACTGGAGATCTTAGTTCAGCAGGCATTTCATACCTTTAATTTGAACCACGTTAAGTGTTCATTAGTATAGCACAAAACTGAATACAAAACACTTCATTTACTGGATAACCACACTGTAAACATGTTTTGCCTGGATTGTGATGGGTGATAAGATCTATTCACAACATTATTTACAACAGGATGCCCAGTGAGTAATCCTTAATCTGTAACATCGTGCACACAGCCAAGGTAAGTCAATTCTTAAGCTAATATATTTGACATATGTCAGTTTAAAGAATGGCAAGTGAAAAGGGAAGACTTGGTGTCTGAGGACGCAGAAAAGCCACCTTCTATTAAATTACATGGGTGAGAACAGCAATTTTCTGTACACCTTAGATGGCATGAGTAATACTGCAAATGTCAGTTGGATTTATAGAGATCTGCAGAGAATATATTTGTCTTACAAAGGGAATGGGATTTAACTTACACATCTAATTTTTCATGAAGGTTTGGAAGACATTTTAAAAGTGGAACAAGTATCTCTGTAGTCTTTTTCCAGTCTCTTCTTTTTATACTCCTCCTCCCTCCTTGAATCTGGCACTTATCCCAAAATGCACACCATGTTCAAGAGAGGGAAAACACTAACCCTGTATAATTTGAATAAATGAGCTCTACACATATTGCCACTTTTAGTTCAAATTATGCAAAAATCCAAGATAAATGAGGCTGAGCATAAAAGCCCCTTAGTGTGTAATTATAAATACTAAAATGGTGTATTTTTCCAAAACAAGAACCTTTTTTTAAAAAAATTTGCATACTCTGTCGACTTTTGACCTGCAATAAAAATGTAACACAAGTTGGTAAGTGACTGAGTCAGAACAGGACCTTCTGTTTGCATCATTCCTCCTGCCTTCTGGAGTTTCAGTCTTTAGCAATTTGCTTAGATTTATAGTCATCGACTGAGCAGCTACAGTGTGTAACCAAAAGCTCTTGTCTTTAAACATGTAAACTGTTAGATTAAAATTCCTGGGCTTCAGGATATACAGAAATTCCATGGGTCAAACTATAGATAATAAGTATGGATCAAACCCGGCTATCCTTTTGGCTTGAATGTGTTTTTCAAGCACAGCTGTAATAAACAAGCAGGATGCCTCCTGCAGCTCTCAGCTTCCATATGTGTGCCCAACGCAGTCCCTGTTCAGGGATGAAGCTCACTCACAGCTCTGATGTGCAGCATGAGGACGGAGAAAACAATAGTGGGATAAAATCAGGACTGAAATTTTTACTTAGCTGTATTCAAGCTGATTTCTATTCCCTTCTATTTCTGTTTCTATTATAATTTCTAAACTATATGGATTATTGTTAGAGAAATGAGATACAGAAATTTCAGTGTTTCAGGGTAGTTGATTGGGATACAGACTTTTCCAGTGATTAATTCGCACAGACAAAAGTGCTAAAACCTATGTTTTCAAAGCATCGTACAACTGTTCGTAACTTTTACAGGCAGTAAGTTAGAAAAATACTTTGAAGATCAAACCCTAGTCCTTTTTGCCTGAATTGTGTTTGTTGAACAACACTGGAATTGTCAGTCTGGCATTTACAGCAGAGAGTCCCTTCACTTGACTTTACTGCACACTCAGAGACCGAAGGTGAGCAAGGAAGACTGAGCCTGGACGGGCAGATCCAGCCATCGCTCCCAGCCCTCTGCCTGACCACTGCCACGCGGAAATCTCAGCACCTGTTAATTCCTGGTCCACCCTGGTGTTCAGAAGGTTGTTTTACAGAAAATTGTATTTGCTAATGAAAATAGTGTGGTAAATTCAGCAATCGGAGCAGACAGGAGGTGGTAAGGTCTGGCTGGACCAGGAAGCAAATGTATTTTATCTCTTTATGCCAAGGAGAAACAGCAGCAGTGTTGGGAATGGAGCTATTGCAGAACTCGCTCCCATCTCACTGTTCTGTAATCATCCAGTTAATTTCAACACATTTACCCAACTCCTGACACATTTACCCACATTAATGCTGAAATATGAAGGCTACATTTAACACAAAAATTAAACAGCCAGTTCTCTTTACGTTTCTCCAATCTCTCTCCCTTGTTTCATGCAAATAGCTCTGGTATTGGCCTCAGCGGGACATTTTCAGTAGTAAAAGTCCCCGTGGGCCCAAAAGTAGCAATAGTGGACCTGCTTCCAGTTCATATTAAAAAAAAATAAAAATAATTATATCTCTCATTCAGCCAGACCCTGGGAACCACAGAAATGGGAGGTGGAAGGGGAGATGGTGCTACCACAGCAGCTGATCACTGCTTAGCATATTTTCAATCTAGCCACTGAGTCAATCCCGTTTCAGTCCTAACAAGGCCATTTTGCTTGTCCAGGCTGAGTTTAGCTTTTGGGCCACAGAACTGTCCCAACAGACCTGCCCAGGGGCTCTGCCTTTGAGCAGCCACCTGGCCATCAGCAAGTCACTGGTCCTGGGGCCAGAAATCCCTGTCTTGAGGCTACAAGCTGGACAAGCTCCCACGTCTACCCTTCTGATGTGTCCATCACCTCTGAAAACACGGGATGGAGCATGGCACAAAGCAAGGGGAGGCTGTTGTGCTCCACAGCTGGGTGTGTGTCAGCTTTCTCCTTCCCGTGCAGATAAACCACAGGAAAACGCGAGTGAAGCAGGAGTCAGCACTCAGCGCGTTCACTCTGCTACAAGAACAGATCCCTTGATAAGGCAAGCTTAGCACGGAGCAACCCATGAAGTTATTGGACTAATCATATTTCTGGTTCATTTCCACAATTACAGAAGAGGTCAAGTGGATCCTTCATTTTAATGAGTTGACTAAAATCTGGCAGCATGTTGTTATGAGGCAGATAATTTGTAAAAGCGGTGTGTGTTTTAGATCACATCTTCATTCCACGTTGAATGGTAATAAACAAGTACCTTTCTGTGGAAATACTGTCTCTTTTAAAATGTCTGTTAATTTTACTTCTGTTATTATACATTTTGGTTGTTGTCTGGTCTGCAGTTTACAGGCAGACTGGTTTCCTTCTCTGTATTCTAATTTTAACTGATTATAACTGAGTGGGAAAGTGCAAGACCTCTAGTTGAAATTCAAAAGAAAATAAATGGATTTTTTATGGCCTGAAGAATCTATTCATTACTAAATCATTTATCTTTGCAGAAGGAGTGCCTATATTCAATATGCCTTCCTATTTCCTTGATTTTATTTCTCTGTAAGTACGCTTTGTGCTTGCAAATAAATCTCCATTGAACTTCCATTGATAGGCTTTGCTCTTTAAAGTCTGATCAACAGCATAATTAACAATATTAAATGCATATCAAAGGTTGCATATAAAGCTTAGACGTTGCTGTGTCTTCCCTAAAAATGAAACTTGGATGAAAACGTAAAACAACAGTGTATACTCCTGGGATTATCAAAGGCATATTGCACCAAGGGGAAACGGAGCAGATACACATGACCTTTAAACAGACTCGCTCGTGCTTTTTGGCTTACTTCAAAGGTTTCTTAAGGGGACGAGAGTCATTAAGAAGGAGGGGAGGGAGGAGAGGCATTAAGATTGTTTAAATTGCTTTTTCTTAATTCCAAATTGTCTTTCTCTAGTGAATCCTAACTTTATTACTTCTATTGCATTTCAGGCCATGTAATTACATTCTTACCTTGAACAAAGAATGAACTTTGGACAGTATTTGGAAGGGTTTACAAATAAAGTAAACAGCTCTGTTGCATAAAGCGTATGTATCTGAGGCAGAACTTCCTTCTTCCCAGATTAGACACATTCATGCAATTTAATTTGTAAGCTTCTTCAGCTTTTCTGTTTGCGATAAAGGGAAAGTTAAAATTCACAAACAAATCCCACACAATTGTTAAACTTTTGCGATCCTGTTAAAGTTATATCAAATGCTGTCTTTACCAGTTCATATATTAAATACTGGCTTTCAGTTTCAACTTGAACTGCTGTCTTTGTGCAGGCTGGATTAAACCCAGATAGGTTATCCAGTTTAGTTATTACTGTATTGTTCAAGTGGTGCTTATCTGTGTGTTTTACATTCAAGTGTAGAAATGGGGAGGGGAGGGGGGAGGTTTGCTACTTTTACATCTTAATTGAAAAAAATCAGAACATTTTTACATACCCAGGTTAAAAATTAACAAATGTGAATGTTGGACTTTTAACTCACTAGTCAGAGAGAATGTAAGGTTGGAATATATTCTAAGTACAAGATTGAAAATGTATGTGAAAATATGCTGGCCACTTCCAGATGTAATACTTCAAAGGTGCCACATTTATTCTAGTTGACTTATATTCTACTGCAAACACTGCTGAGATAGCTGTCACCTTCACATCCCCAGGTATTGTGCGTGGCCAACAGAATTATTGGATTGTACAAGGTAGGATTTGCAAACATTTGCAAAGAGCATTTGCTTTTTACAATCAATGTTGTGCTCCGTTTCATTTGCTATTTGTGAGCATTGGCATGAATGAGTTTTTATTAGCAGAGATATTCGAGAATGTGGAGAAAGGGTGGCTGTGTCTATAACTGACTTCTGCTAAGTAAATTTGTTATTTACTATTTATTATACTTTCACATTCTAATTATCCAGGCCCCCCCAAAAAAGGCATGTCATATGACCTAGGTCCTAGGGAACTAATTGTACGTACCAAGTAATGAATAGTGAAGGGAAAAGCTTGGGAACAATTAGTTGGTTGAATTTGGTTTGAATAAATAGTTGGTTAATTTCTAGATGGTGATTTGGATTCTGCATCTGCATATGACTGAAGGAAAGAAGCAAGAACAGCGCTCTTCTGTGGTGCAGCCTCTGGGAGCCAAGGCAGAGGACCAAACAACCTCCTGCCTTATGTTTTAATGTGCACTATTTGTATTAGTCTAAACAATTGGGATTGCCATTCCCAAGTGTTCAGAAGTCAAGACATCCCTCACCCATACACCCCCAGCTGGCCTAGGATTCATAAGGTTCTTAGAAAACACAACAACTATTCATTTGTTTTTAAGCTGTTTGGCTGCATATAGATCTTAATTTTAACTTCCCTCTGAAATAACAAATGCAGACAACCTTTTTTTTTTTTTTTATTAGGAACGAAAGATTTTACACTGAATCATGGGAGTCTGATAGATGGGGCTTGGGAAAAAAAAATAAAATCCAGGAATTCATCAAGCATTGCAAAATTAACAGGTGGAGGGAGAGCATCTCCTGGCAGCTTCCCCCAGCCTCTGCCAGGACTGTGCTGGATGCTGACGCCTGCCTGTGCCCCTGCCGGTCAGCACGATTATTATCTGTATTGTACAAGATAAGCAAACTGAGTCACTGAGTTAAGATCAGAATACAGGAGTTTTGGCTTAGTGCTACATCTGCAGTCTCCTAGACTACACTGACTATCTACTGCTTCCTATAATTACATATATAAATAACATTAGACTTTGGCACAATTCAAAACCACTTCTGGACTTACTGCTTGGGTCTGGGTGTGAATTTTACAGTTTGTCCTATACCAAGTTGAAAGAATCCCCTGCGCCTGATGACATCTGAGGCTGGACAAAGGTCCAAGTGATAAAGTTATTGTGCTGTGATACCAAACTTCTCCAAAATGGGCTGAGTTCCCTTTCCAGAGATTTCTGAGAGCCAGACTTTTGCAGAAGTTAGCTTTTGATGTTGTAGTGACAGGTACTGTATAAAATCCCGAGAAAGTTCGAAGTGGGCACAGGATTTTAGGGCACTGTTTAACCTCACAGTGCAAATGGTTTATGCTTCTGGCAGAAATAATCATATGGTGTGCAGAGGGCAGGCTGGAATGTTGGCCAGCATTGATGCTATTTTAGGCATATTAAAGCCCAATCGTTTGCCACCAAAATTAATGGAAGACGTCACGAGTGCCCCACCATGCCCAGAGATCAAAAGCAGCTCTGGGTTTGCTTCAGAAAGGTCCACCCTTTCTCCCTCCCCCCAAGTCGTAATTAGGTCTCTCTCTTTCTCTCTCCTCCAGTTGCGGTTGTTCCCAAATTTGCTGACCTCATGTAATTCCTAATTTGACAAGCTGGCTTTTTTTTTTTTTTTTTTTTTTGGCTATTTTTGTCATAACAAGTTCAAAACAGAACAGCCTGTCTTTAGAAGCCTCCATTCATAGGAATGCTGGGACATTTCACGCAACACAACACCGCCACAGAGGAAACCCAGCTTTGTCTCCATGAAAATAAATGCTTGCAAAGGCAGCAAAACAACAGGAGGGGAAGCTGCTTTCTTTTTGTTCCAAACAATTTTGCCAAGAGCACACACAGGGAGGAAAAAAAAAAAAAAAAGGCACCTTGGGGAAACAAAAGATGAACTTGTTAATAAGAGATAAGTTATTGGCCTTGTATTTCAGAAGAAAACAAAGATTCTTGGATGCCTCTTATTTATATAGCTCAAGTATTTCCTCCTAAAATATGTGCTGTTTAAAAGTCAGATATTCAATGGTAGGAATTACTAGAATGCTGATGTGTTGTTTTGGACTTTTTAAGTGAAAAGTGTTGTTTTGGAAATTTTTTGTAAGTGATTTTTTTTGGAACAACCAGAACTAGCTGGCGTCCTGATTTTTTATGCTTCTGCTTTGCTTGGCTTTACTAATATCCTTGTTTTCCTACTAACATTCATCCTTTTTCCCAAGTTAGTTGCTTGGTGACTAGTATTAATCTTCATGTAGCTCAGAGTTCAATAGCATTTTTATTACCATCCTATTACAGAAACAAAATTAGTCAGAAAATCTCTGGGAATCCTTTTTTTCCCTTTTCTTTCTTTTTTTTTCTTCTTCCCTTTTCTCCCTTACTATATCAAAATTAATCAAAATGCTTGACCTAGCCAACAAAATTTATGGCTGGAGACCCAGCCCTGCTTGGGCAAGGGCTACCAGCAAAATGTTTTGTTTTTCTTGCTAAAGCTTACTGGGAAAAAAAAATGCAAGTCATATTCAGACAAAGACCTAGTTGACTAGAAGAAACTACATCCATCTTGCTGTCCTCTGTCAGCACGGTTACATCACTGATGAGTCAGTAACTATAATAGCTATATTAGCAAAAGTCAGCAGTTGTAGCAGCACACACTTACAGTAACAACTCGTCCTCTTTTCAGCTCACGGTAGCTCTGTAGGAAGGAGAGGCGCGGGACGTGGCCGGCACACAGCGCCCTTGCCCCACTGCAGTTCCCGTTGGAGCTTGTAGCAGCACAGGCAAATCAAACTGGTGTGCTTGTGCTGGCGTGAAAGCTGCATGTGGGGCAGACCTGATCCCATCAAAGTCAATGCGTGTGCTAATTAAAAGAAAATAATTAGTAGGATCTTCAGGATATAGTGAGATCATGGGAACCTGGGAAGTAATGTCTGAACCTAGCAGGGTTTATGCAGCCAATACTTTTACTATCAGCTCTTTAGCTTCTGCATCCAGTGTCCTTGCTAGTCTTTCTGGAGGGAACCAGGTACCATTACACTGAGAAATGCAACATTTTGGATTTTTTTCCATGCCTGAGTGACTGGACCACAGGACTTCACTGTACTTATTGGAGTCATACTGCTAAAGAGCACGGATGGCATGACAGGAACCCAAGGCAATTCTCAAACCACGATACTTCCCTTTAACAAATAGTGTGGGATCTGCTGGATGGCCCTGGAGTTTCCATGGGAATTTTATTGGAACTAGATAGGATGATTCATACAAAGAAAAATGTAGTTTTCTCTCATGCAGTATCTCTTTTCATGCAGAACAGATCTAGCTTAACACTGGCAAGCAAGAGCATTTGGACCTTGTAATTGCTTATATTCTGGCTCTATTTTTTTCTTTTATCCACTTGTAGAGAAGATAAGAAAAATAAACAGAAAATGGACCACAGGGAGGAATGCTGATTTCATCTTGCCACTTAACTAATACCAATCTGCTCTGATTTAATGACCAGTGAATAAATGACAACGGGTTGCATCTTTGCAGCGCCGCAAACCCAAATAAGTTTTCTATTGTGTTTTGACTGTGAAATCATGCCCAGTTTCTGTTCAAATTCTTCTAGTAAAATGAACAGATTTTTGTATTATTTCCAATCTGCTTAGATTTATTTGTGAAAATGTTTTTTAATTCCAAAATGTAAGCACACTATATTTTAGTTTTGTGAGTCTGCAGATTGCAAATAATGGAACCCATTGGTGTCATAAAACCACAAAATCAGACTAAATCCTCTGAAATAAAACTTCAGAATACTATAGTATTCTTATGCTGTAACAGCAAGCTTCTCCCAATTTTTTTTCTGACATTGTTCCAGAACCTGCTAAAACTCATAAATCAAAGGCCATAATAGCTCTGAAACTCTCTGAAACTGTGGTATGGCTTTTTGTTTGTTTTGTTTTTTCCTGCTTCTGAGGAAAACATTTCAATAATGTCTTTAACAAATATGTGAATAACCTAATGGCTGATCTGTTGTTTTTCAGTCATAAAATTGGAGCTAGTTGTAGCAATACAGCTTATTCTGACAAGCCAAAGTTACAGTTTTGGCCTCTTGGAACATACCTAAAACCTGAAAGTCTAGTTTATAACAAGCAGATAGCTTAATCAGGAACTTTATGACCTTCTGAATGCAACATAAGATGCATCTGCTTGACTGGAAGGGTTTTAAAATTGGTTCTCCTGAACCAGCAAGGATGGGCTCAAGGCTATTCAGAGTTTCCAACTATTCCCACTGGATCCACACTTAACACAGACACAAAGATGCTCCAGCTCCTGGCGTGGATGGGCTGCACCTAATCCAGTTTCTGTCACACAGGCCATCCATCTTTTCCATGGCCATTCCCTAAAACAGAAGCTGATGAAAACTACAGGCAGCCTGAATGTGGGCGGCTGTCGGGATGTGGGCATCCTTGAAGCTCAAGGGATATAAAGGAAATGATACAGGCTGTGGGTGAAGTGGGTGCTCTGCACCCCTTGATCTCTAGGTCAGGCTTCTCAAAAAAGTACTGTCACATGCTTCAGATCAGGAGTTCTGAGGGTAGAAATAGACACAATATCCAAAATCATGGCTGCATGTCTGATAAAGTTGTATATAAAGAATTGATACTGCTCTGATGGCCGTACAGTCCGTACAGATCTGTACACATCTATACAAAGACAAATGTTGCCCTTTGTTATAGCTACTAGTGTCCTACTCTGAAAGTAAACCTGCAACAATGAGAGTGTGTGGAGGGCTGACAGATGTGAGAGCCAAACTCAGGCTGTAGTGAATCTATATTTTTAGCTAGCCCAAGCAAATAGCAAAGCTAAGGTGGCATAAAATTCAGAGAATTTACCACTCTGCATGTGGGAGCACTGTGGACACTTATTTAGGAGCTTTCACATCACACCTCCCAGCTGCAGGGCAGAGAATATGCTTAAGCATAAACATAAATTCATATTAAAATCTTTGTTTCTTGGCAAAATATTTATCTGGAGTCAAGTTTTCCTACAATGTTTTGATTTGCTAGATGAAGGTGATTTACTAAAGTGTTTTGGAAAACACACATCATAAAAATGCAGGTTTTGCTAAATGATCATCATCTGCAGCATGCGATATCTGAAATACAGTTAGCAGTTATTTTGCTGAATCGCCAACATTTTATTAACAATGTTGTGGCAGTTTGTGACTTTGGTAAGCCCCATGCTTCGGGAGCCACGTGATCACTTGAGATTTTCAGTTTCCCAGCACAATACAAAGCCAGGCTCTAGCCCTCATAGCAGGGCAGCTGGAAAATATGAACCACATAGGTTCAAGATACAAAAAGACAATAAAAACATCCCAAATTTCTAATTTTAAATATAATTTTGCCACAGTTCTGCAGGGTCTGACTTACAGATTTTGAATTCTTGAGTTTGCAGTCCTGGAACAAAGTCACACAAACACTTTTCTGTTTGCTGTCTGGGAGCCTCATGAAAAGTCCCTTAAAATCCAAAGGGACTGATTTCATTGACCTTTCTAGACTTTGGGGGAGGAGTAAAACCCCAAATACACACAGAAGTTCCAGGGCCATGGGAGAAATTCTGCTCCCATCCAAATACCCTTTTGAGTTTGGTGCAGACAGGTTTTACCTGATGTGCTACTGCTATCCTGAACAGGAACGGCTTTTCCAAGCCGGGGTTAAAGTGCACAGATCTCTGACACAAATACTAATGTGTGCCAGTCTTAGAAACTTTGAACTTTTTTGCCAAACATTTGTTCCCTGACTCAATCACACATACGTTCTCAGCAAGCAAAAGAGAGACAGGATACAAGTAGAGCCAAAGGGAATGTGTTAAAAAAATTCAGCAAATATTAACAGAACGTATTTATTTATTTGCAGTTCCTGTCTGTCTCAAGCATTAGCAGCAATAATCAAGAGAAATTTCAAGCACAGCCAGCTCCTGATATCATATCTACTTATCATAGTGTTTATTTTTTCCCATCCTTTCCAGCTTAGATTAAGCACTCCAGTACATAGATTTAAAATGGACTTGGAATTATGCTTTGCCAACGAAGTAACTATTTAAGGCAGTTCTATTACCTGCGCGCCATTTTATTCTAGTCTGAGTGAAAAGGAACTATGACAATAAGCAAACCTTGTAAAAATCACCTTGTATAATAACAAGAATGAGAAGTTATCTCAGCAGTTCTAGCATGCTGTTTTCATAATTGGATGTTTTGCATACTCCCAGCATTTCAAATATGTTTTCAAGTATGAAGAGTTTTGCTTTTTTTAATCTTCCTGCCATGTTTGGTGCATAATTGCCTGCTAAACACAGCTTTATATTGATTGGTTGTATTGCTGCTTGCAAACTTATTGTTTAGCCACATCTGTTATTTTTCATATAGGTCGTTAATCCCCCATAATTAACTACTGGGAGGCCTGATTTTCTCAGACTTCAGGATTTATCAGAGACTGTTCCCTATCTCACCAGAGGTGCTCAGCACCATGCAAGTCTGCACCCTAAGAGGGATACATTGAGTTCAATGAGGTCTTATTAGTTACAAAATGCTGTAATCGGGTTTATTGGAACTGATCCTAAAATGGTATATAATCAGATGTGATTAATCTTTTGATACACCCATGTGTGCAGTATCTGAAGACTAATGATAACCTGGTCAATGTTATTACAAATAACAAAATATCGATCATTTGGAAGAGGCTTCCTTCTCCCAGACCTGTGCAAATTAGCCTTTTTCATATAAAATAGATTGGACTTTTATGGACCCAAAGACGGATAGTTTCCCACAACAGCTGCATCTACATATAAAAGTAGGTGTTTTGTCTAAGGAGTACTTGCTGTGGCTTTGTGAGTAGGATTTTCCACTGAATGCTGCCCTAAAGAATTCCTTCTGGGTTGATCTTCTCAGGAATCATTCTTTCCTCACGCTAAAACCCACAAGAGTCTTTGGATCTCAGAAACCACAAGACTCAAGAGATGTAAGGGTGTCAGGAGCTCTGAACTGCCTCCTAAGCCTTCTGTGATCACCTTGCAGGGTGCTAAAATTTTCAAGACAGACCAAATTGCTAATTTCCTTATGGCTACACCTTACCAGCTACTGGGGCTTGCCACTGCAATGCAAGTCTGTGCTGTGCACAATGAGCATCGTCCTGATTGTACTCCAGAATGATAAAATTGGAACTAAAATTTCACACATCGTGCGCACTACTAACCTTTTTATCAATACAGTGTCTTACTTTGATGGATACTGTGTCCATATCTTTGCAAAAGGAATTGGTCAGACTTGCTATATAGTGTCAAGTACTAGTATTTAATTAGAATTATTAATGTAGTTAGATTAAAAATAATGAAGAAGATTCTCTGCAGGCGTAAATATTCATGGTTCACTGAGTACCAACAAGTTATACTTGTTTACACCAGCCCAGGGAATGAAACAGTTGAATGTAATAAAATATTTCCTACAAAGCAGCTTGATGCAAGTACTGTGCAGCACAGCAGATACGAGGAAAAAAGCATGTACAGCAAAACCTCCAACAGATTTCAGTGTGACCTCCATCAGGAATAAAGCCAGCCCTTTCCTCCACTGCCAAGAAAGTCTGCTTTTTGGTAAGACTGGTGGTTCAACGACCTAGCACACACACTTTAAGCAAAAGGAAATTTTTCTCTTTTGGAAATCCTCTTTTCAGCATTGAGCGAGCAAGCAAACTCCCGAAGGGCACTGGACATGGACCTGGACAATTAGGAGTCAAACAAGAGCCAAATGTTTTTGCCCTGAGGCTTAAAAAGCTGATGAAGACAGTATAGGGAAGTATAGGAGCCAGACGGGTCACCTGGTCATGCAGAATGAACATCTTGTACCCCCCCTCCAACTCCTCTGCCTCCAGTGCATCTCTGCCCCCGTGCTTCAGCGCAGGCCAGATCACAAAGACCTATTGTGTCTATTATTTTAATCCACAAACAATTGTCCAAACAAAGGCATACATGCAAACAAGCCTGCATTTGGATGCAATACTTGCTTTCATTTGGAAAGTTAGGAAATGATCTGGCGTGTTGCAACAGCTGGAGCAGGAAGAGAGGACGGTGACTGCTGTTTCCCAGTGTAATAAGCAAGAAATGCATCACGGAGACGTACGCTGTTTGCAGATGTAAGACTGCCAGGTATTCAAATGTGGCTTTCTACAGTACTAACTGGTACATACCAGCCAATTTATTCATGAAAATCTGGATTTTTGCTAAAGACTGTGTTCTGTCTAATGATAGCATGGGTTTACTGTAATGATTAAGGATCAAGTTTTCTCACATCTGTGAGGAATGCTTAGACATTCAAGTTTAAAAATAAAAATATCACTCTGGGCAGGATTTTAACATTTTTTTGAGGGAGTGTGGGATGAGGGGTGGGTGGATTAGATAGTAATCAGTTGAATAAACTCAGCTGAGCTTTGAAAGTTAAACTTCAAGCTATATAGGAAGATTTGCATCGTGGGACATAAAAAAAGAGTTTAATTGTGCCTGACATGATCTGTTTTTATTAAGGTGTACTAATATAAATGCACTTTTATGCAATCATTTTTATGAGATATCCAAGTGCTTTAAAAACATATAAATGACTTAATAATATGCTTGGAAATTCAACAAGTATAATTGACAGACAGGGAACTAAGGCACAGAAGGGTTCAGTTAAGCAGGGCTATACACGAGCAAATGCCACTTTTGGGAATTAAGTTAATGAAATTTGCCCTGTTGGTTGCTGCCAAAGGAGGAGGAAGAATTTCCTTCCCAATATAAATGTCATTACAGAACATAAGTACACACTAACTAAACATAGTATTTTGATGTGATAAGGCATGTTTCCCTTTGTTACACATTTTGCATACAAGTATGCACTGCGCTTGTGCATTCAGATGCTTATGCTATATTTAGCAGGCTCTTTTATCACACACTCTTTTCTGCCTCTTTCCACACATAAAGATTCAAAGAAACATCTTCCCATAGCATGTAAAGAAGTAACTAATGATATGCTATCAAGGAAGAAGTGTTCTCCTAGAGGAGACAGTTTCCTTTCAGAGACACTAAAACAAAAACTCTATTGAATTCTTGCTCATTGCTTCATATCATTGCTTTTTTTTTTTACCACACTCAAAATTGCACATGCTGACATGAGATTGTACAACGAGCTTGAGTATTTTCACATTAAGCCTGATATTTATTCCTGAAAACTGGGAAGATACGCTTTCTAACCAAAGTGCTTAGAACACAATTTAGTAGGTCACTTCTTAGCAGGAATTTCTTTGTTACAAGTGTTTTGGTCTTGGAACTCCACATATGCTACAGTTCATTTCACCGCATGCATACAAATTTATTATTGAGGATGCGTCCCTGCCACTGACGCATAATCAGGCTGGTTAAATGTTCTAGTGGAAACAAAATATTCCAGGAATCTTAAACATTCAGTAGAAAGATAGTGTAAAAGAGCTTTTATAATACCAGTGAAAGAGTGTGGTACACTAAGCATTTCCAGTAAAATAAAAAATGTTTATGCTAACTGCAAACTATGCATTTCCATCAATAACACAGCCTTTCCTAAGCCCTGCGGAAAACCAGGTAATGTTTTAAGTTTGCCAGATGTGGCAGGTCTTTACTAAATGTTGCATTGCACTGTTACAAGCCCTTGCTTGTGTTAACTTGTTGTGTTTGAAAGCAAATTTGCAAGCAAGTGGAACTTGTATCCCTATCTGTCAATAATTCCTCATCACACTCAACAAAAAGTCACTGCTTTCCTTTTTCCCCGCCCCCTAAATGTGAAATTGCAGTAAATCAGTCAACAGCACTGTTTAGCATATAAAGCAGAAAACTTCAAAGCAAAGCAGTCTTTTCTCTCCACCTACGAAATTCCAGACCATGCTCCTAAATTCAGGGAAATCTACTCGTCCTTTCTACTTACAATTCAGAAAGCCTTGGCGATGCATATTAAAGGGTTGCTGTCAGCTTACATTGTTTAAAAATGGACTGATTAAAAAAACGTTTGGGTAAAACACCCTTTATATACTGTGTGAGAAACACACTCATCTGGTAATGCTGCTCTCTCACAGCCCGCAGAGAACTGAATTATACCAGCTGACGATCCGTTCCGAATCTTAAGTATATTGTTTTACTGTTTGACTTTACCAATTCCATTTCAATATTTTTTCCTCTTTTGCTAAGGCTTTCCTTAGGATTTACTCAAAGGAAGCATGCCCACATGTGCTCACTCCCACTTTTCTTCTTTCCACATAACCCACCTATTAGCAAATATTCAGCTTTGTAGATAGTGAATCGCCAAAAATTATTTTTCCCTCAAAGTGCAGAGGAAGGGCTGCCCGTGTTATTACACTATATTATGTTAATCTTTATCTTATGTAAGATAACATAACGTTACATTAAAATTCTTTTTCTGTCCAAAAAAACCCCACCGAATAAAACAACAACCTTGCCCAAGTTAAATGATACTTTCAAATCGTATATTTGATATGGAGGGTTACGCTGTATGTTATGGCCAGACTCCACCACTCCAATTTATACGGATTAAAATGCCTGTAAGACTGTGTTGTAACCCAGATCATCCAAATTACCCTTTTAAGTAAATTTCTTCCCTGAAAAAAACATATCATCAAACTGTGCCCTGAGAATCCCCCCACAATGCGCTAACCATCCATCTGTATAAGAAGGACCCGGTCCATACCGAACTAGAAGATGGCTATTTTCTGCAGCTGAAATTAATTTCTTTACATAGAATCAGCATGAGGTCTATGCACTATTCAATAACTGCTGAACCCTGATGATATTAGGTTTCTTCACTCTTATTTTAACCGGTTAATTATCATGAACGATTTCCCTCCTGCTTCGTTGTGTGTTTAAGTGGTGCAGGAAGTAAAGGTATCAAGAATTCCTGCAGTTACACCACAGGCTTCTGTTAGTGAACTGCTTAAATCTGGGCTTTATGTCTACATTACGTTAACAAACCTCTCATTTGGATACGTTGCCCTTTCCCAGGATCTCATGTGCAGCTTTCCGTATGCCTGATCCACATTCACTGAAATCAAAAGAAAAACTCCCATTGGCCTCAATGATTTTGAGGCTGTGCCCTGCGTAGACTGAGAGATGCTAGAAAAATGGAATAATCGTTACACTAGAGACCTAAAAAGAATATGCTGCAATACATCTTGTTTTGACAAAAAACGTTTTCTTTTATTAAAAACAATAGCCTCAAAAATCAGAAGTTCAACAGGGACTGTGCTCTCTGCGCTCCTTCACTAACACGCCTAATAAACTCAGCCTGGTTCAACTTCACACATACTTATTCATAGCAAAAAGTACAATGTTCATCATGGTTACCAGTGTAAACAATTCCTACCTGCTACTCACAGGCTACACACAAACCAGCTTGCTGAACAGGATCTAAATTAGCTGCACTCTGAAAGCCATAAATAGGATTTAAGAAGTATCCCAGCCGAGCAACGGAGCAACGTTTGCATATTTGTTTGTGCAAGTGAGCTTCAGAAAGTGTAAATGATGCTGGGGTTACAAAATCGGGGACATTTAAACCAAACGGTCAAGTGTGCAGTTTGATGTAGTAGTTAGACTAGTTTAACAATTATTCTTTTTCATGCCAGTTACCCATTAGGCTGGCTTAAGTGTAATGTTAAATTGCACTTTAGTTGCTGTCTATGCAGCAACACAATGGGAAATCAAGATAGCAGATAACAAGTAGCTATAGCAGCACTGCTTCAGGCTCAGACTGTACAAGTGCCTGAAGTCCATGTTTCAGAGCTTTCAGATCTTTACAGTTATCAGTGCCTAAATTAGCTAATTTAAGTGAGGGTTAGATATGTCAACACAGCCTGCAATCATGCCTGCAACTGCAATACAGACATAGGTTGTGGGCTGATATTCAGGACAGATACAGCTGTAGCAGTTGAAGAAGTTACTGCCTCCAGCTGTTGGTTACTGCCCGGTGGGTGTACGAGGTGCCCCAGCCCCAGCCAGGCAGGGCAGAAAGGGTGCAGGTACCTCAGCAACAGCAGCTCAGAGTGGGGTGGCTTTGATGGGACGTTATGGAAGGACTTATGTCCTCGCTTGGTGTGTCCACTTGGAGATAGGGCAGGGACTTACCTCAAACTACCGGTGAAGGTGGGCTTAAACTAAGCCACTGAAAAGCTGTGAAAGATGCATGTTTTCAGTATACTAATTTCAGCTGTGGAAGCATATTCTTAAATGGCTGCAGCAATGTTTGTTAGATGGTGCCTAGCCATCCTGTCAGTACCAACACAGACTGAGAGAACACCTTGTTTACTGGGATTTGCCGGAATTGTGGTGGCAGCTGTTAAAATACATAAAAGGAGTCCATTCTCAAAATGCACCAGACCAAATAAGTCGTCTAAGGATCCAGAATCTTCTATCTGATAAAACCACACTGTCTAGTGATTCACTTTTTTGTCATTCTACAAGATGTTGCTATTTGTACATCATATGTGTGGAGGAAGACACAAACTGCTCTGTGACTCATTGTGTCTGTGAGGAAAGGTGACTATACCTCTTGCAAGTCTGTCTGTGTGTCTGTGACTTCATGTGGAATACTGACTTCAACAATACTTGCCGACAAAGACATCTAAACAAAAACACATATTTTAAATACACTACGTCCTGCTGCCTACCAAGTTGTATCATTTAATCATAAACCAAAATCTGTTTGTAACAAAGGAGATGCTGTCTATCCATTGATCTTCTTCCTCAGCTAATCCTGTATATGCTTTAAAAGAACTCTGAATTATTTTTTCTGCCATCATGTTGAACAGGTACATGAAGATTTTATTCTTCCCACTATTCTAAATTGATGAGTTTTCTGTAAGTTATGCTTGTATTAGCAGATGGTGATGTTTTATCCTTCATCATAGGTCCCTAAATAGATTAAGTCAATGTTGTCAAACCCAGGGGAATTAAAGAAAAAGTCAGACACACAGGAAACCTTATGGCCTGTGACAAATCAATACCTTTCTTAATCTCCATAAACATTGGGATTTCTACTCTAAGAAGCTAATAGTGAGAATTCCTGGTCTCCCTTCTGATTTTGATGCTGAATTACAGAGACAGGGTCTTGATTATCCCTCATTGTTGTGGTTCCTCATTTTTAGGAGGAAATTGGATATGAAATAGCTCCTGTCCACTAAGCTAACTGGATGCTACCACTCTACACATATGTCCTAATACTGACTTGACATGTGGGTCCAGCCCCTTGTTGGCTTCTGAGCCACCACAGAGAAAACCAAATCAGAGGCTCAAAACTTGCTGCTCCCCCATCCTGAAGAGTCTTAGCCACAAAGTTGTCAGTTATTTTGCAGGCAGTACCTTCTCATTAAACAGCAAATCTTCACCAAACATTGTCTGGGTCAGAAATTCTATCCCACTCATCAGTTAGTTCACAAAGTCCCTACGTGCAGTGCAAGTATTTTGTCGCCAATATCTCGCCACCTTTTTAGCTGAATTGAGACAGATCCACAGCTTGTGCAAGCTTGTGCGTTTTTCTATGTCAACATCAAATTGAAATATTTACTCTGCGTTGTGGTTAATGGCAGTGGCCACTCTTAACTTTTGCCATCTGGATTAAATGCAGAAGCCAGATCTGCATTAATAACTCTTTCCACCTGAGATAAACCATCTGCACTACCCTTGCAGACAGTTTCAGTAGCATCAGTTCCATTTTTCTTAAGCCACAGGGCCATACACTACCGCTCTTTTAAATATCAAGGAGGCAGCAGTTCACAAAGCCGGTGCAAAATGAAAATGAAACAAAGCAAACCTTCCCCATGAGTGCAAACCAAAGGCAGAAAATGGAGAAGGGGAAAAAAAAAAAAAAAAAAAGGGAGGGTTACCCACAGTTTATTTTAACTTCTACCGGGTTTGGACTTCTTTCCCCCAAGGTTAGGTGTTCCCAGAATTAAGAAAAGCTGAACATCACTGCTCGGTACTTTAAACAGAGAGAAAACTATGCCTACGGACTCTAAATCAAAGCCAGATTCCTGTTCCCCTCACCTAATCCTTCTCAGGAGCTGGAGAGAAAAATCTGATGGTGGGTGGGCATTAAGGACCAAACCAGAAACATATTTTCCTACTTCGCCAGATATATGCCAAAAGCTTTGCAAGACCCTCAGTCAAACGCTTCCTCACCCACCAGCCAAGAAAGTTCCAATAATTTCAGAATGTTGAGACCCATCAGGTTAACCCAGCCTGGTAAACCCAGCCCTCTAAGTACAGGTGAAAAAAATCAAACCTCCCCTCATCTGAGAAGCAAAAGCTTCTCATCTCAGAAGTCAATGTTCACCAGTCATTCAAAACCCTGAACAACAATACACATTTTGATTAAATAATCAAGTGAAAATAGCCCAAATAAATCTGATCATCTCAAAATAGCAACAATGGGGCAGCCAAAATTGAGATGCACTTTGGAAATAATTAATGTTGGTAGGGCTGAAGGACAGCACAGACATCCTTTATGATGCCAAGTTCTAATGCAAGTTCTCATCTAGAGGAACCTGACTCACGTGGTTAATTTTCCAGCCACAATCGGTCAGGTGTTAAGGAAGCAGCAGCAGGCAGGTCCATGCCCATGTATCCGTCCCTGGTGCAGGGCCACGAGCATCCAAAGGGGAGATGGATGCCCAAAGGCAGGCGTGAGCGCCTCGGCTGTCCTGCTTAAACCCATATGCACCTATGAGTTACAGCCCTACATCTCGGGGAAGCTGGAGCTGTAAAATATACGAATTCTCTGTTCAGTGTATACTTCTGACACTGGCCATCATTGGTGACACACAAAACCAACCAGCTTATTTCTTAGACTTTTTTTTTTTTTCCCTTAAGCAAGGGGACTTTGAAGTAATTTGCTCACGGGCAGTGTGATCTTTAAAGCTCGCTCTGAACTCAGCTCATTCAAGTCCTGTTCTTATGTGAACACTTTAAATACAGCACATAGGTCTTTTTCTCCTCTCCCCAAAGTGACAAACAGTAATGATGGCTTGTGAAATCCAATTTTGCATTTTACTTCAAAGTATTTTATTTCATAAGCTCCTGAAGCTTTTTGTATTGATCCCAGTTAAGGTCATCTATCTGCCAGTTGCTACTAGTCTTTTCCTCACTGCTGACTGTGGCACGTCTGCCACCGAGGAAAATACGAAACCTGACAAATGGATACAGCCGGAGAACTTCTGAAGCTGTGTATATGTCTTTCTGCATCTTCGCAGAGAAAGACATAAATCTAGGCTTATATAGTTATATATTTTGTGTACATAGAGACAGTTAAAATGTACCTAATATAGACAGGACAGAAATGAATGTACATTTTAATATGTTTCTCACACAACAAGTTCATATACGTTTTATAGATGACAGTTCAGACATATTAAAATATAAAGAGGTATCAAACAAAAAAAATACCTATTTGAGTTCAAGCAAGCACAATTTTGTCTTCTTAGACATGCACTCCCCCAAAATCAGGATATAGGGAAAAAATAAATCTTTGTATAAATTATTACTATGGTCACAAGAGCTAGTGAAGGACCATACCAAATTGTTCTGACTTCCTGACAAATCAGAATAAAATGCCTTTTGAACTAGATGGCAATCCATTGAATTGGAATTATACATTAGGGCTACAACTATCATGTCGGGCGGAGATTCAGACCCTGTAAAGTCACCTTCAGAAACTGGGCATGACCTCTTTTTTCAAGAGTAACGGGTGCAATAATTTGGGCTGCTTCTTTTGCTTTGTTCTCACATGTCCCGAGAGCTCCAAAGGGAAACTGCAAAGGCAGCAGGACTCTCACCACGCCGATTTGCTGATGTCCTACTGCTGATAGGAAATTAGCTCGGTGTAAAACAGCCACAGATGGGCCTCCAAGCCAAGCCTCTGCATGGCGGGCAGGCAACGCTGCTGTGGCTGTCAAAGAGGGGGCTGAGTAGCAAAGATTAATTCAGATCGGATTCTTCCCAAAAGTAGGAGCTGAGCTCTGGGGTGCTGGTTCAGATCTTGTTCTGGTGACTGTATGGTCAAAACATTTGCCTGTTAGAGCTCTCCTCTTTTTATCTTTGCATTGGGAAGATGGGAAATGAGAAAGACGAGCAGCAAAATTCACACACATAAAAAAGCATATTTCAGCCCTCTCCCATGCTGGCTCCTCAGCTTTTTATAACACCACTGCCAAGTTAGTTTTATAATGTTTATGCTACCTCAGTTTCCTCATAAATATTGTTGAACTGGCATTAGCGAGACCAAACCACCACAGTTCAGATCAACGATCTGATTTGTCTAGACATGATGCATATTACAACCATTTGCAAGTTCTTCGTCCAAACCACATTAGGGGCTTTCTCTCATGCTGGCAGTAGCTGAGATTATGCAGGGGTTTAGTAGTTGGGGGCCTGAAAGAAGGAAGTTCATCTTAAACCTGAAAGATAAGGCTTGGTCTAATTGCTATATTGTGGCTGGTAGGATCCTCAGAGAGAAGCCAGGTAATTAGAGAAGGAAGTGTGGCAGGTGGAAGAAAGTGTTACGGTCTTTGTAAGCTGGTGATGGGAAACTTGCATGCAGGAGACAATCAGACAAGGGCAAGAAAGAAGTTTTAGCTTCTGTGTGAAGATAGATGAATACCAAAGAATATGGCAGCTCTTTGAGTTCTGGCCCTAATACTACAACACCTTGTTTTCAACTCAGCCTCTGTGGGATATGGCAAATGTAAATAAAACCACCTCAGAAATGAAAGTGTCTCTATTTGTGTAGTACTTGTAGCTGTTTAAACTACTTTTTATGTCTGTGTTTATTTGATTCCAACCTGACATGGCAATTACTATGAGTGGCATTTAAATGACTAAAGCATTTGCAAAAGAGACTGCATCTCCATTTCTTTAGGCAAAACAGCAGCACAATCGTCATAAGCTTTGGACCATCTAAACTTGAATTTCTGTCCTAAAATATCCAATTATTTCCCAGTAACTTGTAAGTAGCTTTTCTAAGGAGAAGTCCTTCACAAAAGGTTCTTAAATAACATAAAAAAAGCCCCATAGCTCTGTCAGATTATTCTGTTCGCTGCAGCTTGTTACACCAAACACACTCTCAGACAGGTTATGCAGCTCCCATATTTAAATATTCTTTGCCTGTAGTTGATAGTCCTCTGCTTTTAAAGTGTTGTAATGCTGCATTCTTTCAAGATCACTGTGAGGTGAATCATACACTCCATGACTTTAGCAAAAGAATAGCTTAATTAAGGAGTAAATGGTGGGGTTTGCCATTTTGTCCTAGATGAACAACTGAAATGGAAGGATTAAACGTTCAGAACAGGAAGACACAATGTAATGCAAAAAAACTATTTTAAGTCCATCTTACCCCTCTACATTGTATGCCATAAAGAAAAATAATCTATTGTCTTTCCAAAGACAATGGCCCTGACTGTACATCTCTTGTACAACAGAAAGAATAGCAATCCTGAAATTATTCTAAATTTCACATGCCTATCGATTCCTTCAAGTTACAAGAGCTAAACAAAGACAGAGAATCACACTTTGACCCCTTTAAAAACATCAAAGTGCCACACTATCAGTCCTGAATCTTCCTTACAATCCAACCTTTGCTGATTACGTTACAGTGCAACTGATTATTCATAATCTGACCTGAAACTACAAATTATTTATTGATTTTTCTCTAATATTATCAAGTTCTAAAGAATAATTACTGGTGTAATAGTTAGCCAAGTTGTTATGAGAATTGTAAGCCCTTTTGGTTAATGCATGGCATATGTCTGAGGCATTCAACTAATTCACATATCTGTCTGCACTATTAATAGAGAAGGTTACATGCCAATTATCCAGGGTTCAATCAGCCTGTTAGGATACAATAGCTGCAGTGTTCACACACTTGATGTGCCACATTCCTCACAGACATTATAAGCAGCTGGTCCAGATAAGACCACTGGGGCTTTAATATTTAGGAATCACTCCTTCATCCAACCTGGATTGCGATTTTTTTTATTGTTATGTTAACTGTGGTTCTTTTGTTACCTCTAATATCTCTCTCCCCCTTTTTTTTTCTTTTTTTTTAAATTATTTTTAGATTCAGCAGTATTGAAGTCAACTGACATTTCCCTCCTGTTAGGAGGGAAAACAGACCGTTGTTAATGGCTGTAGCAAACCAGTAAGACACAATAGATTCAGGAGTCCTCCAAATTCCACCAAACTAACAGCTTTCTTCTGTCATGAGGAGGCATGTCAATACCTCTGGTATCACCCAGATCTGCGAAAAGGAGCACGTTGAAAAGACTGTTCCATACTAAATGCTTATATCTCATTTAATTATTTTGCCTGCCTTACTTAAATACAAAATAATTCAAAAAAAATCAAGACATTAATTCAGGTTGTTATTTGCCCTGCATTTTTATTTTGTTGTTGTATTTTGGGGAATAGTAACTTTAGAAGAAGTATACTTATTTAGTTTAGGGAAAGGTAAGAAACAGCATGCAAACAACCAATTTAGAGTGCCATGTTAGTGAAGCCACTGTGAGCTCGATTGGGGATTTCACCACATGAAAACCAGACATTCATCTGTTCCCATGGAGATATTCCTTCTCCCAGTCAATCAGGGAGCTGTTCAGGTCAAACAATAGGCAGTGGTTCCTTTTCTCATCTTACAAATAGATACCCCCTCCCTCCTTCTCCTTCTATTTACGGGTATTCTCGATAACATTTAAACACCTACAAAACAAGCAATTATATTTTCAAATGATGAGGGAAAAGTGTTTGCTGAGATTTTTTCAAGCTTCCAGAAAAATTAATAGGGGCCTGAATTAAATAAAAATGAGACCATCCTGCACTCTCACACCCTAATATTACGTGCACACTGAACTTTTCTCATGCAATATTTATATGAAGGTAAAATTAAGATTATCTTCACAGGACTCGAGCATCATTTGTTGCCAGGCCACCCTAAAAGTTTGTGAATCAGTGTGAGATAACTGGATGTAACTTCTTAATTGTCAGAACAGAGCTAAAAGAAAGGCAGCACAAAATGATGCTGGGGAAAGCGCACAGTGAGATTACTCACACAGCCATTAGATATTTCCTAAATATAAAACAGCACACAGAAAGCAGTTGTTCAACACAGAACAGAAGATGGAAATTATGTTTTTTAACAATGCTACTCCTGCTCAGGTATTTAGGCCAGGCTAAAGGACCCCATATCAGAGCACGTGGGTGGGATGCTTCATTACAAACTCAGTCAATTTAGAATTACATTTTTTTTCCTCACTGTTGCCCATTTCCACAAATTTGTGCATTTAAACATATTGTTCTATAATTTACACGTAAAATTATATATTTTTATATACTATTACTTAGGAAACTAAGAAAAGATACACTTTTTCTACTCTTAAAAAATTCTTACCTTATACGTGATCAGGTATTGCATTTTCCTCTCTCAGAACACCTCCGTATTACTAAGCTTTGCAACTGCCCTACCACTTGGGCCTGCACAATCACTCCACCTGAGGAAGGGCACCCATTAAACCAAACCGTTTAGCATCCTCTTTCCCCTTATTGACAATTTCAGAACCTGCAGACCATTTTTGACAGAGCTGCTGAAATTTCTTAATTAATTTCTTGTTTAATTCATCACAGTGATGATTAATCCCTTGGGTTTTATGCAAAGGATGACTTGGCAGAGGGGAGAGAGCACCTAAACCGAGGGAAAGGCAAGTAAAATTCCATAGTTATTTAAGCATCAGGTAACTAATCAGCACATGCAAGGCCAACAGCTGAATCCTGGTGTCCCTGCTCAGCCAATAAGCCAAGAGATAGAGAAAGAGATGAGTTGCTGCTGGATAGGGAGAAGACATGGGGTTATTGCATAGAGTGGGAATCAGATTCATGCATGGTGTTATGTTGGCAGGACAGGGGGATGTAAGAGTATGTAGCAGAAATGCATACAAAACTGAAGTTCATTAATTCTCAGAAAAAAAATTCCTTAAAAGGTTTGCCACAAAACTTGTGCCTGAAAAGCAGTGTCACAGCTTTGCGTGTACATGTGTAAAGTTAAGTGTCAGATACCAACACTCTGATATCTGGCTCAGTGGTCACAGCTGTGTAATGGCTACTAGTACTTAATCACTTAATAAACACTAATGTATGAAGGGAACTTCCCACATTAAAAAGAAACAGCAAATCCACCACACGACTCTCCTCCAAGTTCCTCCTTAAATATTGTCTCTACTGGGAGGCACCAGCATCTGTTCAGCTGGGCTGCAGGGACTTGTCCCCCAATGCTCTCGCCCCCCAATGCTCTTGCCATCAGGTTGTGCTTCCCCCGGTTTTATTCACTGATTGTCTCCTACACTTGGAGGCTAAACTCCTCGGGAAGGCTGTGTACACAATGCCTGCTTTTATGGAGGATTCATAGTGGGCCTCTTGGTGTTACTGTATTACAAACACTAAACAAAGGTAGTCAGCTCCTGCCAGGGGTGTGCTCGGACACCACCTAGCCCTTACAAAGCATGGCAGCGTTCGCCCATGCAAGCGGCTAGGATTTCAAAGTGGCATTAAACCAAACTAGAAATGCATTCACAGCAAACCATCAAGCATGATTTTCCAACAGGCTTTTAAGAAAATGATAGGAAGGAAATCGCGCGGCATAAGGGGGAGATCTCTGTTCAGAAGAAATCTCAAGCAGAAGTTTAAAGAAGAATTCGTGTTCAGCTCACTGAGTAAGAATAGAACAGGAAACTGCAAATGACACCAGCGGTTTGGGTTGTACGATTAAGTAACTGCTCTCCTTTTTAATGAAGTCACTGAAGTACAAACTAAACAGCAAAGCAAAGCAGTAAAGTCAATAGCGTTAAATTCTCTTAGCTTTAAACAAGCTCGGCCAGTTATACGGCTTCTCACCAAATTGCATTTCCATCCCCACACGGGGCGATTGCATTTCTGGGAGCGGTGGGGCTGGAACAAAGAGCCGTGCGCTCCGGCCCGCTCCTGGCCCGACCCCCTACACAGCCGGGGGGGAAATAAATTATAAAGTCAGAGATAGTTAATAAACAAACAAAATTAAATTTCACACTGCAAATGTAACTTGGTACGAACTGCCCTTTGTGCCGTTTAGCAAGAGCCCGGTGACCACCTATTCTGGGCAGTGCTTTCTCACCTATTGAGGGAATGCATTTGCAAGTGACTTACCCTTTGAAACACTCAGCGCTGCTGAAAGGGGGCTGATGGGCTGGCACCTGTAGTTAAAACGCTTTTATCTATTGAATAAGGCTTGACTGAATTAACCGTTTTAAAGAAGAGCTCTCTGTGGGCGCATACTGTAGTTAACCCGTTCCAGGCTCATCGTTACCACTGGCTGGCCCTGCGGGGGGTTCGGCTTTCCTCCCTGCTGGGAAGAAATGGTCCTGTGCAAAACAGAACGGCTTCCCAGGCGTGCCCAGGGCTCCGGGCAACATCCTACAGGAGATTATTCAAAGCCAAGACTTCGCACTGAGTTCCCATATTCCCCTTGCGCCTTGCTAGGTACCGCCCTGGGCGGCCGCCGGCGGCCCCAGGGATGCGAATGGAAACCCGGATAAACACGTGTGTGTAAACATATCCAACGGTATTTTATGGAATGATATTTTACAATAAGGCTAACGGTTAAATAACATTATCAAGATGGGAAATGAAGTCGTGGATTTTATTTCCTTTTACTTCTTCCGTGGAGTATTTCAAATACAGTATAGTTTTGCAGATGGCTGAAACTGTTCAACTGGCTACGGCAAAGCAGGGCGAGCTGACAGCCATTCAAAAGGAAGTTACACGTCGTATTAAAAATAAGCTAGAACTGTATGTAGTATTAATAGACAAATACAAAAAGGGAAAGTAGCAAACAAAACATTACCTGGAAAGGGCGGGGGGGGGGGGGGGGGGGAACGACACGAACATTCTCAAACCAAAAGCAGAACTTTTGAAGAGCTAGAGACTCAACCTCTGGCCATACCTAAGAAAAGGCAAAGCAAATCAGTGGACTAATTGATCCTAGAAGCAAACTGAATCCTCGTTAGGGATTTTATGCTTGCAAAAGAGGGTGGAGGGAGATCAGGCAAGAATAATTAGTAGCAAGAAACCTTTCCCCTCCCAGAAAAGCCTACATCAGGTCTGAGAAGGAAATCCTAAGAGAAACTCTGCTTCCACTTAAGTAAAAAGGGACATACATGTTTCTTTCACAAAGATGAAAATCTTAGCCTAGGTGGTGGAATCATTCTGTAAGTGCTGAAGATTTACTGCCCCTAACATAGGAAAAGCACCCTCAAATGACTAGTTTACTCCAAGTTGAACTGGTGCAATTTTTAATATTCCACAGGAAAACATCTATTTGATGGAAGGAAACGAGCACTGCCATCAGAGGGACCAAGCTGGGTTTTGCCAGGTGTGGTATCTTAAACTATCGACAATGTCCTGATCTGAAGTTACAATGGCGCAGGAAATGCAGGCTCCCAGCCCGTCCTGTGCTCAAGGCATCCAGACCCCAAGAGAAGTGAGCAACAATGAAATCAGCAGCCAGCAGAACACAGCTATCATTTTAAAATAATATTTGCATTTTTATATTGCCCCGATGCAGCAGAATAGTCACAGGAGTGTGGCATGTACGTGTTTAGACTGGTGAAGTGGAAGGCTAAACTGCAGAGGCCTAAAACCACACATCAACAGTGATTCATATGAATTAATTATTGTATGCATATTTTCTGATTTTTTCTGTTCCATTATCTGGGAAATTCTGGGGAAATCCTGAATCCTTTGGCATCAGTAGCAAAACTCATTAATTTCAAGAGGACAGAGTGAATATTGATACCAAAGTCAGATCTCCACCGCTACCAGGTTCCATATACAAGACTATTTCCAGGATGATGACAATTAGGCTGAATTTAGATTATCTTTATCCCTGTATGATATTTATTCAAACCAGATGCCTCAAATTCCTTATGAATGCTTACAATTACTATTAATCAAGTATTCATATCGTACAGATTGTAATCAAGTGTTCAGATCTGCAGTCTGCTTCAGATATCAAAACGATAATTTTTTTAAACTTCCTTCGCCAAAAAGGGATCAAAGAAAAATACAGTAACCAATACGTAGCTCCCATGAGCTGTCACACAGAATCAGCCTGGAAAATTCCTACAGAAAAGAAAATATTAGTAGTAATATCTTATATGACTTGTGCTGGGTAGTACTCAGGAATCCCAGTGATGAATTAGGACCTCATGAGAATCCTAACACAGACTGAAGAAGTCCTGTCCCAAAGGCACCACAGTTTTGAGATTACTGGGCTCTCAATACTAATCTACTTACTGGGATGAGGTTTTTGTAGGAGCCAGTTAAGAAAATAGTACCTACAAGACAAATCATATGGTATGTGTTCTTTCCAGTGGCACACAGTAGTACCCTACAGACCACAGTTTCTGCAGCATGGGCTTTTCATTGAGAAAGCTGTGATGCTGATGAGACTTAAGCTGAGTAACGTAAATATACCCTGAAATGAATAAACGGGGCTGACACATACTTTATTCACACCCTGATGCATTGGTTGCACAATCTTTGACTTTAGAAACAATTCAAACAATAATACTAAGTGTAGAGGCATAGAGAAGAGGTATGCCATGGAATGCAGACCATGGGCAAACAACAGACCCGATGATTGTTCTTGGTTTAGAAGAATATGTAAACAAAATGGCCATAAAACACTGAGCTTATGCGTACTACATATTTACCTAAGTATAACTGCTCTGTGGAGCAACCAAATCCCACTGTATGCAGGAAATAAAGTTTTCTAACAGGATGTCAGCCAAAGGAAATAAAATAACTCAGGGTTTTTTAGCTATCCTTACTGCTAGTTGCTATTAATTTTCCTGAATACACACAAGCAAGGCCTTTGACATCAGACCTCAACAAAATGCACCGATACACTCACTGATTTACTTCCAGGCAAAAACGATAATAAGCCTATCATATGGCTAATCAGTAAGTTTGATTGTAAAGCAAACTGTTTACAGTAAGAACATGTTCACCCCAATATATAATGAATAATAATAAATGATATCCACCAATTCTTTAAACTCAGATAATAGCCTAAAGAAACTGAGGATATTACACAGTAAAAAAAAACAAAAAAACAAAAAAACAAAAACAACCCAACACTGAAAAAACTCCTTATTTCCTCTTAGGCCTTGTTGCTCTGTTTGGAAATGTGGACAAACATATTTCTAAGAATGCCTTTTGTTAGTGCAGCATGATTACACGATCCTAGCAGTACCACAGACACAGGAGGAGAAAGAAGCAGTGCTAATGTGGGCTGGCTTTCATCACTTGCATGAAAGTAATTCCTGTAACATACTTTCGCATGACGAAATTAAGATACTGCAGATACGTCATTGATTGGAGAGCCTTACCTGAAGTCCAGATTTTATACATCAAGGGACTTTTTACTCTAGTTCTTTTCTTGCCTCATACTCATTGGTTTTCTATTAAAACCAAAATAAAAAACACTAGTTTTCTGCTGAGTTTTCTAAAGCTCAGTCTTCACTCCATGGGTGATAAATTTGGAAGGTTAACTTCTATTGAGCTGTTGTGGGTTTTGTTTTTTGATTTGCACAACTGAAACTCAGTCAGTAAGCCGGTACACCAGCCCTGACTCAGCTCTCAAGTATGTCAGTGTATCTTGGGTGTGACTGCACTAAAGTCAAACCGGTATAAAATTAAAACAAAAGTAAGTGTGAAGGGTAGTCTGAGTGCCGCTGGGTAACAGGGTAACAAAGCAGCGACCAGGCTTATTCCAGAGAGTCTCCTCCCTGATTTTCCAGTGGGGTGCACTGCCCCTCAGCCTGGCAGAAGTGATTCCCACCTCCCCAAGATACACAGTACAGTGAAAAGCCAAGCTGTCAAACTCAGAGGATATCACCGGTGAAACAGCATGCGCACGCACCTAAGGGAAACCAGCAGATTAGCAACAAAGCGTTCTGAGTTTAAAAAAAAAAAATAATCTGCAAAAGGTCAGGGACAGAGTAAACAGAAATCTGCCAAATCCTGCCTGCGTGGTGGCTGACACCCTCGTTTTTGGTTTCATCTTTAGGCAGCTGTAAAAAACAAGCCTCTTCCCTCCCCCTGCCTGGATGCAGGCGTTTGCTGTGCGTTCTGCTGGGACATGAAGAATATTTCTCATTCACGGTGCTGCAGCGGGACGCCCGGAGAAGCGGGATCCAGTTAAGGTGGGGCCCAGCCTTACCCAGAACCTTGGATTCAAGGGAGAGGCAATGACACTATGGAGCTCTTGCAAAATAACTAAGGAAACTGTTCTTAATACAAGAGGCCACTTCTGGCTGTCAGAAAAGAAAAAAAAAACCCTTCATTCAACAGCACAAGAAAGTGAAGGTTATTTTAGTCCAGGCATGACAGTGTAAAACCGTAAGCATTTGAACTTAGACCTGCTTTGAAAGGCATAAAAACTAAATAGGATCACAGTTTGTCATAAATTGTTGCTTAAATTGTTCCTGTTTTCTGGCCCGTAGTTGCTCAGGCCCCTGAAAATTTGGCACCAGACACAACTCTCAAGAATATAGCTTTGCACTTACAGAAAGGCTGTATATATTCCCCACGGAGAGCCGAACCTAAAGCTGAGAGCAGGCTCTAGATTGTCATTAGATTGTCACCAGTGCTTGCACTGGGAACTGAAATGAGAAGAGTATGCCAGTTTGTTTTTTTTTAATTTTTTATTTAATAAAACCCAGTGAACCATGTGCTTAAAGTTAAGCACATGTTTAAAGTGCTTAAGGATATAGAATGGCTTAATGTATGTCTTTGGAAGGACAGAGCTGATAAAACAGATTACAGTTTTACCACAGAACTGACACAAAAATGGATTCAAAACCTCTTTTGAACTAAACCCAGCTATAATACATCCTTTGTCTACACCAAAGACTTCTGGCTTCGTAACCAGCAAACTGGATTTATATTACGTAAATTTTCCCCAAAAATGTTAACTGTGTCCTCATACCATTTTTGTTAGCTCTTCTGAAAACAAATCATAAGTCTTATTTATATGGTTCTGACATCCTTGGTACAGACCAAGTGGTGACTTTAAACCACTCCAGTTATATTAATATACTTCACTGATGACTCTTCATTTTGGAAAACAAGCAGTCAGCTCAGCATGGTTGTGTAATAGTAATTCAGTAAGCTAGAAAAGTTGCCCATGTGGGCAAGCACACATGACTTTTAGTCCTGGCATATAATCCCATAGCATTGGCAAAGCGAGTTTCTGGGGGAAAGGACTTGTCGTTCTCTTTTAGCATTTTACAGCGACTAGCTCAAAAGCTCCTGATCTATGACCACATGGATTACTTAATATTAATCGTTTCATTATTAATGACATTATTAATTGGGAAGCTACAGCTACATTCTCTCCACCACAACCTACCGGTAGCCCTGCAAAACTTTATGCTGGCACGGTCCTGAGGGACGGCACAGCGTGTGTGTGAATGGAAAGCACAGGCAACATGAGGGGACAACAGGATACCCTAAAAAAGAGCAACATAAGGAGGACTCACCTATACAGGCCAAAGCTGCCTGTCGCCCCTGCTCGTCCTACCAAAGCAATAGCGGAGCAAGAACTTAAAGCACGTGGTGGGGTTGCCTGGTGTGATGTTCAAGCTCAGCAGGGTGTTTTGCAGGGTCTTCCAAAGACAGCAGGCACAAGCCCAGCACATACAGCTATTCCCTAGCCCCAACAGGCCAAACTGACCCCATCTAAGTAAGAACAAGATTAAATCAGTTTGGGAGTGACCACACGTGCCATTATGCGGCCAAAGGAGTGAGCAACAGCCTCGGGCAGGCAGTGAGGAGCCTGGTCCACCAGCTCAGCCACAGCCAGAGCAGTGCATCTGTCCGCAACCCGCGTTTCTTTCCTTTTCTGCTGGCCCTCTCTCTCCCCTACCAACACACACACACACACACAAGTCAGTATTAAAATTAGAGACTGTTAAACAGCTTAGCTAAATTTATATCCATACTCAGCACTGTACTGCTTCCTTAAGGGAACAGCTTCCCTATCGGAGAGCTGTTGGTTTACATCTATCATTCTCTTTTCCAGCCCGTACAATGGTAAACACCTGTTCATTTAGCAGCTGATGGAAGACATAATAGCTGTGTAACTGTAAATAGTCAGCAGCTGTAAACGTTGATGCAAATCATACCTAAATGATTGAAAGAGCTGACAGAGCCCATTATGCATCCTGTGAGCAACACCGCTCCACTCTCCTGGCATTTCATTTTTTCTGAGCAGTGACAAGCCTGGTTTTGCTCAAGTTAGGGGATGGAAGTACATTCTTCACTAGATCTAAGAATCTGTAACACCTTACTCTTGTGGTTAAAGTTTTTAAGTGATCTTTTGATAAGAATTACTGTGCTCTGGCTCCTGTCCCAGCTCTGCTGAGGGCTGAGGCTGAAAGATATATTTGAAGTTGCAACGCTAGAAAATCGGTTGCGGGTGGAGAATGGCAAAACTGCCTGTTCTAACTGAAAATGACACTAGTTTTGAAAATATCTATGGTAACACCATTTAGCAAAATCATTTTTAAAAACAGATCAATGCAGGCGAACTACCTCTCCCAGGAGTTTTTGGCTGAACGCTTACTATGCCAAAACAGGGAACAGCTTTAACTGAAACACACACGCATGCACACCCACCCACCCCTTCACATACTTCTTTTCACAGCTAGTAGGAAGTAGTATGGTTTAACAGATAAATCACTGGAGTGAAGTTCAGGAAGCTTTAACTATATCAGTGCTATTAACTCAAATTGTGCCCTGCTTCTCAGGAAAGGGCCCTTGGGGTGCTCATGCAGGGCATGGGACAGCACTTGCTGGGTACGCTGTGCCCTCCTGGCTGCCTGACATTTGTCCTATCTACCTGCCTTGTCTCCTGAAGGTGCTTTGTACAGAGCAATGTTTTGCTGCTGAGTGGCAGATGTGCTTTTCAGGCAGTTCCTCAGCTGTGGCCATGGCATTTGTCCTTCCATGCTGGAGCCCCTGGAGCTCACCTTTGCCAAACTCTTCTGCAACTGCAATGAGGGGGAAGTTGATGTGGCATCACCAAAACACACTGAGGAGTTCACATGGAGGGGACAGTGGAGATGTGTGGGCATACTGCTGCAGCTGCTGCTCCCAGGGAAGCCACCCAGGCTGTGGTTTGTACTGGGAACAGTGGTGCCACCTCTTCCTGTCCTTTCTTGTTCATGCTTGCAGGGATGCCGGATCGGAGAACTAATCTGTCTGAGGATGAACACAGGCACAGGGAGAATTTATGCCAAATTAAAGCTACTGTAAAACCACAGCCTGAAGGCTTATGTTTACATTAAAAATGCCACACAAAAATGTCATAACCTGATTCAGGATGACTACAATGACAAATGGTTTCTCCTGAAAATCAGCCCAGCATCTTGTAAACACCTTATGGAAATTAGCAAAATTCATCAAAATTCAGAGATACAGGTTGAGTATGTTTTTGTATTGCTCATTGACCAGATAAAATATTTATAACCAGGGTTTTTCTTATTGCTTTATCTGTTTTTATGAAGTCTAATTTAAAGAAAGAAACCCATAAAATAGGAAATTACAGTTTGAAGCACACTTCTTTAGCATTGACTGTTAAAATTTTGAGAATTTTAGCTTTTAAGCAACGATACAGTATTATCTGTGACAACACAAAAATCGGTAAAACATACTACTTGCAAAACAGTGCTTGTATATATTTTTACACTAAATATTGTTCATTTAAATACTGATGAATAAAATGAATAAATAAAATAACGTCTCATGTTATAAATAACCGTGTTGTCTAACATCTTTAAGCTGCATGTCTTCTTTCTTTTTGGCTCCCTCTTCCTCCTACTCCAGTAGTGTCAAATTGCATTGAAGTCAATTAAGAACTGCTCATTTATTATACACACCTTGTTAAAGCAAGAAGGATAATTGAATGCCAAGACTCCCTTTCCTTCATGTCCATGATTTAAAGTAACACGATAGGTAATAAGGATTTTTGAGATTAGGTGGCTTATAAATAGATGTATAGGATTTTTTTTTTTAAAGGCCTCATTGTAAGAAGGCCCATTTCTTTGATTTTAACTATTGAAGTGTGCATTAACCTGTGGGGTTGATGTTGCAGGGACAGGGGGATTAAGCCCTTTTTTTGAATTTCTGTAAGTGAAAGGTTTTATTGGAGGAGGAGAACAAGGAGGGTGGCAAAGGCAAAAAGACAGCTGGGGAATGAATGATGAGCACAGTCCTTTGTGCCACCATTTGGTTTTAACACTGGGATTGCTGTGAAATGGTGGCTGATGCTAATGCAGTGGCAGCACAAAAATGCCCCAGCCATGATCCCTTCTGGTTAAGCAAGGTGATGTAAAAAGGAGAGAAAGAATCCCTAAAACATCTTTCTGACAATTCTTGCTTGTGACGATTATGAATACAGGCTGAAAGATTAACTTCTGCCTCTCACGCATGCATGGTTCAGTCCACCTGTATTGTGTCAACATTACCAAAAAGACTAAGGATGAACAATAAAAAAAAAAGTGCTCTGTTGCAACACCCAAACCTGGATTTTGTCTCACAGCTTTCAGTTATTAAATAATAACATTTAAGAGATTCTGGACAGGTACTTTGGACCCAGACAGCCAGACTGATGGAAACAAGTTTAGTTTTACTGGTCTGAAAGCACATGAAAGGTCCCAGTAGCCTTATCCACTGTGATGGAGAGAGCTGCATCTGGGCAGTGATGGTGTGTCTATGGGTATGCATGAGGAAGTCTCCCTGTTGTGAAAATCTCCCATTTCATAAGTGTCTTTTGCCAGAAAAGCAGAAAGATTTTAAACATAAAATACAGGCACTTCCCCTGCCCCCCAGTGCCTGTTTCCATACTGCTTCCTTTTAGACCACTTTCCTGTGCATGCAAAAATCTGAATAGTCACTTCCCCCCACCCCGAGGAATGTAGGTACAAATCAGATAAAGCAAGGTTCAGACTACTGAAATTTGCACCCATAAATTACAGTTCAGACAAGAAAGCCTTGCCCAAGCCATGCTGAAAAACATCTCCTTAAATGTTCCTTCCTTCTAAGCAAGAGCAGTCTAGTTCATTCAAGGTGACTCATTGAAATACATATTTAAGGCCAAGTGTCATCCCACTATTATTTATTAGCTGAACACAAAGTCCCCAAACCGAATTGGAAAGCCACAACCTCAAACTAGGGGAGTTTGCAATGCACTCGCTATACATTTATTTTGCCGTTTCTGAGAGAAAAATTTACTCCAGAGGCTTCAAAATATTAATTATCAGGTGTAACAAAAAAACAAAACCAAAACAACCCTCTTGAAGTACAGTTACTAGTTCCACATACCAGCCGTCTGGTAAAGTTAAATATGCTGGATGTTTTCTCAACCAATACGGAGCAATTAGGCTCGATTGTGGTTTAATGATTCTCCAAATGCCTTTTTTTGTTCTGCTCCTTTGTCCTGAGGGTTCTTCCTAGCACGTCGGACCCAACCGAGGGCGGATGATAAAGAGCACATGTTTGATTGGGAGGTTTGAATAAGAATTCATTCCTAACAGCTTTTACCCCTCAAGGAAATAATGGCATGAAGTAAATAAATAAACAAGCAAACAATTAAGAAACTGCCTCTATCCTATTTCCTTGAAGAAAGCAGAGCTTATTTTATTTTTATTTTGCTTCTGCTCCCGAGGGCGTCTTCCTCCAGCCAGCCCCTCCTGGGCAGTTGGGGCAGTTCAGTGTATTAAAGGTTTCAAATGCTGATGTTTAAATGTTTTCAGCGAATATGTTAATTACAATGGACAAGCCTTTAGCACTCTGCTGAAACAGCAGCCTGAACATTGTGTATTTAGCAGATCCTATAAGGTGATGACAGCTCACAAAGAGTTGATAAACGCCATTCCTCAGGAAGACAAATGTAAACCAAACCTCAAACCTCTGGCAATTTATTCACAAATCAAACTATTTTACAGTAACATTTTAAATTTAAGGGATTGTGAATTTTAAGAAGCAACAATAGAACTTCGGCTTGGCTTTTACTTGTAAGCATTGAGAAGGACGTGATATAAAATGCAAAAGTCAAAACAAAAGAAGCTTAGGAGGAAGGCATTAATATTCTCTACTTGTACGGTCCCGGCTCTCTGCTGCGATGGCTTCGCATGCTCCTTGTAGTAACTGACTGCAAATCCAGAAGTACAGAGTGAGTCCCTATCTTTTTCAAAGTAATGATATCTTCAACAGATCTGAAGGAGCAGATGGATTTCAGAGGTTATCTAGCTGGAGGGCTACAGCATAGCTCCGGTGAGCACTCTGACACGAATATGGACTCCAGCTAGCTTCCTTGGGACCCCCAACCCAGATGCCCCCCTGCTGGGCAGAGGGTTTGGGCAGCCATGTAGCTTACAAGTGTCAGACCTTGTTCATCAGCCCCTGACAAACACAGGAACCATGGGAGGAGCAACCAAGCACCTAAGGATCCCATGCTCCTGCAGAAGCAGCAGTGGCCCAAGGGAGTGAATGTCCTCTCGCTTGCAGGTGTACTGTCACTAGGGAGCTGCTGACAATAAAGATTGGCGCCTTCTCTCACAGGGATCTGCAAACCCCAGTGTCCCCACACAAATCTCTGGCCCTCAGGAACGTTTAGTGGAGTTGGGACAATACCTGGAGGATTTAGTTCTATAAACCATTTTGGCAGCTTAGTACAGGACCATAATTCTGCTTAAAGGTGTTTCAGTGGTATTATGCCCTTCTTACAGAGAGATTCTCATAAAATCTTATGGTTTATTTGTTTTAAAAAATGAGACAACTTATATTTTACCAGCAGCCTAAAATATGTCTTAGGGGTTTTAACTTTCTGTGGAAACCAGACTTTGGTTGTGAGAATGCTAGGTGCAATTCCCTGTTAACTTTAGAAAATGACGTATGTGGGAGCCATGAAATGGTAGTTGCTGACATACACACCACAAAAGAAAAAACAAAACCAAAAAACCAAACCAAACCAAAAAAAAACATAACCCCTGCTGCTTTCTTTTTGAACATAACTGCATGTAAACACAGAGAAACAAAAGCCTAGCGCAGGCACTGGACAATATTTGGCCAGTTGTGCTGTGTAATACTGTTGGCACATACAGATCTGCTTTTTTTTTTCCTTTCTTCTCCAGTGTTCATGGACTAAAGTGCATACCTGAATCATAGTTTTTTGCATACCTGAATCACGTAAGCTAAATATTTGCTGTGCACATACAATGTGGGTCAGTGCAGGATCAAAAAGTTAAGGGCCTCAATTCAGAGCTCTGCTTTGTGAATCCTGAAGTTCAGTTAAGTGATATTTTTTTGGCAGTAGTTCTAAAAGAGTAATCCTTTGGATTGTATATTTTCAGAAACACCTCTCCTAGCAAAAAAAGCCCACTCCATAAATAATAAAAAATGAGCTGCTTCTTGAGAATGCTGCTCTCAATTATAAGAAGGATAATTGTGTTTTGGGATAAGCAAGGAAACACTTCTATGCTGGGATATCATTAACTGAAACTGTGAATAAATAAGACATGTAATAAAGACCCAAGATATACCTAAGTACACCTCAAGTCATGACAATGTATATAGCTTTGATGAAATCAAAGAAGTTGCACCACTGATAAATCTGGCCCACTGGAAGGACACATGTGCAACCTGCTTTGTAAACCCTTCAAGAGATACTGAAACAACACTGGGAGGTTTTGTTTGTATATACAATACAGCATCACATAGTTGCATGAAACATTCTCATATTCATCTAGGGCTATTTTCTTACTACCGAAAAATCCACGGAGCTACATCTGGCTGTCAGAGCCTTGGGGGGCAAGGACGTGGAGGTGTATGAAGCTGTAAGGCAGCCTGTGCTTTGGACAGGTAGGGCTTGCTGCTATCCCAGATGGACAGTTCAGAGAGCACGTAAAAGAAAACCTGCCATAATCCAGGGGTGAGGTCCCTGAATAGTCTTGCTCCTCCAGTGCTATCCCAACCAACAGCTATATATATTAAAATACCCTTTTTACCGATTCCCCAAATTGACAATTATATATGTGTATATGTGTGTATATATATATATACGCAAGTATAGAAGTGCTCACACAACTGCCACATGAGGCTCCTACAGTGAAAATTCTATCTTAATTGATAAATATAATTTAATTTTTATATTTGTTGACCAAGCAGAACCACGTCTAAGGCAGACATTTCTCACGCTGATTTCAAGAAGGAGCATGTGATGAGAGAATCACTCACTCTACATAGTTTAAAATTCTTTCATACCAATTGCTCTACTTGTTCAGCTCTAGTGGAGGTTTGAAATAGATGCCATGCTCATGGATTTGATTCATACAGATTTTTGACACACATTGTGTGAGACCATTTCGAGATATTCAGCCTTTTTTTTTTTTTCCAATCAGCATCTTAATGATTCATTTGGAGTGCTTGCACACCAACTCACACAAAAACCCCTCAAGCAATGACTTACAGTAAAAATGTTTAGAGTATGTGTTGATGACTGTAGAACAGGTAGCATTATAATTTGTTAAAAGCTATTCAGTGTCTGGGAAAGATTTCTGACTAAGAAATCTAAAATATTTTGGGGTATTTTCATTGGGAAAATTTGAAACATATTGTCATCTACTGCATCTGCCTACAGAAGGGAAATTTTGTCATTCCCACCGATGTTAGAATTTGTTCAGCTGCATGCATGAAAGGTGGGAGTCTTTGTTTAGCCAAAGCTCTACTGAATTTCAGCATTTTTATTCTACATCAGCTGCTTTGACCACAGGCAGCAGAGGCCAGTTCCTCAAAAGGTGCTATGTGAGTTTGTTAATAAAGCAGTTTTATCCAGGAAGTTACCACTGTTCACATGACTGAGGTAGAAGCACTGAAGCACAGATTACATGATTTTCTTAAGATGACAAGTTCATTCGGTATCACAGAATAGAATAGAGGCATCCTAACTTCAGTTACAAACCCTGTGGAGCAGTCTATTTCTGATTAATTTTTAGTTGGTGCATTCCAAGTGCAGTTTCTGTATTCTGAACAATGGACGGTCTCCCAAATTCCAGCTAAATATTTTGTCCCACTCAGGGCACATAACTGCTTTCTAATTATCCACCCTATTTCTTGGTGTAATATAACACCCAAATTCTCTTCAGTAGTAAGCATCTTATTTTCTGATTGTTTATTTTTTCCACATCTTAATGCTTCAAACCTATAAGACTTCTAGCAAAAATTAACATTTATGCCCCGATTTATATTACATTTAATTGTAATGTTAGTAAGAGTGGCAATAGACAAATAGCCACATGAGCATCACAGCTGTAAACAGTATATTACTTTGCATAAAAATGTTATTTATTATTGTCCAAAACCTCCCACACATTAAAGTATTTCTTAGCCCAACTGTCCCTACAGAAAGCATTTCTAGAAAAAGCTTAGTTTCTAACTAAGAATGATATGTTACTTTTGTTTTGTGCAAGTACTGTATCTAATACTGTGGCTGTTTAGATCTTAGGTCATGGAAAGAAGAGAAAAGAAGATATTAACATATCAATGAAACACTCTCCTCAGGAGCCATGGAGTGGGAACAATATTTGCATCTACAGTTTGTTAACAGCACAGGCAAAACTGCTAGTGAAAATTCTTAAATTAGGGTTTAATGTGATGGTCTCTGTTTTCAAAAGAGAAACAAAAAGCCACTACTAAACCCGTGTGCTCAGAAGTGGCTTGTTCTGTGTAAATATCACCGTAAATCACCAGTGAAGACCTGAACCTCTTTTGGTTGGTAGAGAACAAACTCCTATAATAACAACAGATGAATCCAGAATTGCCTTGCTGCAGCCTTCTCAGGCTCCCAACTAGGAAAATTACACAGCTAATCGAAAGCAGAATCATTCAAGATGCACTAAATTCATTATGTCATTTATCTAAATAAATTACTACTTCATATAGGTACAGAAGTCACCATATTGATTAAGACCTCAGTAGATAAGCATCTTCTCCCTAATGCTGGCCTGTTCAATGTTCGGGATATTCAAGGGTCTTGCAGAAGATCCCATCCATAGCAGATTTGTTTTCTAACCCACATCTGTTAATACTGTCTTATGCCTTGGAGCTTGAGAAGCTATAATTTCTTTTCTTGCCCTATCTAGTGTACCTGTGGCTATTTCTGATACACATCTAACTTTTTTGGCTTCAAGAACATCTTGTGATAATGAGTTCCATGGAGTATTTGTGTTGCACCGCAAAACCTATTTCCTTTACCCATTTTAAACATGTCACTCATCTCTTAGCCACCTTTATTTATGAAGTACTTCTTGCTGAAATAAGATTGAACGCAGTATTCCAGATGACATCACACCATTAACATTTTATATTTTATTTTCTATCGCATTCCTTATACAATCTAATATTTTAAAAAAGAAATTGAAATCTTGACTGAATGCTGAATACAGATCCCATTAAACTGCACTCAATAAGGCTCAGGTCTTTTTTCACACTTGTCCAGCTCACTGGAAAAAAGAGACTTTTTCTCTGGAACCATATGTCAATGGAATTGTTAGCATATTTACTGTCCTTAGTTGCATTTAAAGATACTGTTAGAATGAAAACAAGTATCAACACATCAGAGTTTTTCACAAAAGGAACTGTTTTCTGAAAGATCTTGTCATCTTACTTCCATCTTCCAAAACATTATCCTCTCCCTAGGACCAAAATGCAGCAAAAGCTGAAGGAAATTCAGTATTTCTGAAGTTATGGCCACAAATGCAGGAAAAAAATGATGGAATTAGGGGACTGTGTGTTGCCAATCATTTCTGAAAACCCTTAATTGGGCGATTTTATGTAGTGCTAAGAACTCAGCTAAAATTTCAAGTTTCAAACTATGAGTTCAGGGCCCAGTTTTCAAAGTGATGAGCACACTTAGGTTCTACAAAAGCCACTGTGGACTATAACACAGGCTCCATGTTGTTTATTTTATTTATTTTTAAAATATTTTCTTTGCTTTAGTCCACTAACAACTAATTAAGCTGCCTCCAGATTAAGAGGCTGAGCCAAGAATTACAGGATATACCACATGCTTTCTCAAGGCAAATATTTACAGTTGTTTGTTGGGTTGATGTCTCTGACATCTATCTTCTACACATAGGCCATTAAAAAATGCAACATCACAAAAATCACCACATGACATTATGTGAAAGATTTGCTTTTTGAAAAGCAAGATGTATTCAACCCCAGCTTGCAAATTGTTTTGCAGATGCTATTTCTATAATGCTGGCATGGCTTCTTTTAGCAAGGGGGGTTGGGGGGGAACATAAAAGACTTAGATCAAAGATTCTTTTTTGGTAGGCAAAGGCTTCTGGCTTCTTTTTCCTAATAGAAAAAGTTTGTGATATCAGAGGAGACCGCACATCAAGCAGGGTTATGCAGCCCAGCTTTAGCATTCTCTTTATTCATGCTTTGTGCTTGCTGCCGCTCCCTTGTCACTGTGTTGTTGTTTCATGGGGGCCTCTGCGGGATTTAGAGAACACAGGCAGAAAATGCAGTAGAAATAAAGACTTTAGTAATTTGTTTATCATTCCTGTTAAACTAACCCTATGACTGACTGTCCTCAATAAGACTAATCCTGTGAAAGGCTGCAATGGCTTCTTGATGCTTTCAGTAATCAGAACGCCTTTATGCCTCATGGTGGCATGGCAAATGTATCCTTGTGCGGGAGAAAGCAAGCTCCTCAGAGCACTGCCCAGCCTTTCTAAAATCACATGCATCTCTGATCTCAACAGTAGTCAATAACGGCTTGCTCCTTTGGGAGAATCAAACAGTTATGCAAACAGGAATTTAAGGTAAACAGACATGTGGATAGAACGAGGCTGTCCAGAGGATTCCTCATTTTCTCAGTTTTGCAGCCATTCAAGTTTAGGATAAAGCTCCCATTTTCTCAGTGGGTAATGCCTCGTGTCCACGTGTCTGACTGAGGAAGTGACCAAATGCTTTCCCGGCAGGTTGCAGACATGCAGTGTGACCAGCCTGGGCAGTTCTCAGCAGCCCTGCGCTGACTCCCGCCGTGGGACTGCAGACGCGCTGGAGGCAGGCAGCTCCACTCACACCGAGTGCGGATAACACGGCGCTATGTGCTGCTTCCAGCCAGCTCAGCAAATGGAGTTTGTCCAGTTACTAAATATATTAAAGTACAGACTTCAAAAGGCCCTGATCGGAGGATGGCGACAATGAAGGACACCATGCAAACAAATAATCTAACACTGTAGACCTGTTCAAGAGCTGGAAGAAGTGTAGCGAAGATTTTTCTCTCCCTCACCCCTATGGTTTTCAGGAAAAGGTCTTTGAACTTCTTTATCTGAGCACTTATATTTTTATTACAGGAAATTAAGAGGCTGAATGATGTGTGATTCAACTGTGGATCCCTGGACATGAAATGAAGCCATAATAAAACATTTTAATATGAAATCAAAACCATAAGCTTGACTCTCTCCTACTTCTGACCTCTGCTCTGTGCAGGGGCAAGTACATAGTGGGAGCCAGCAATTGCTCCTTCATTGTGTTTCACCAATAAGTCTTTAGACAGGTTATGTGCTGCTTTAAATTATAATACTGGCTATGCAGTTTCTAAGAGCAGATCTTTGTGGCATAACAGAAGGCAGCCCAGGGATGCCTGGTCTGTGTATGCCTGCGACAAGGTAGGATGCAAGTGTGGTTCTCCATTAGCACATACTGCATGTGCATTCATATGCCTGGTCTTGAAACTCAAGCCTGTAAGTCCCAGTCCATTAATTTACTTTGCCTCCTCCTACAACAGTAAGATGAGACACTGAGAAGGTCTGAGATATAGATTTTGGTCTATCCTTCAGAAGGATAAAGTCAAGAAACAAGATTAGGCAAAAGAACACTGCTTCAAAGATTTTTATTTTTTTTTCCTTTGAATATCATTACTTGGGAAGAACAAATGCAGACACTTGGTGTCATGCTGCTGCTAGCTGAGCTGGCAGAGAAAAACATGTGACAACTGTAAGCATTAGTCAAAGAAATCAAGCTAATGCTCTAATCAAGTACAGCTAAAATCTGTAATGTCCAATAAAAGACAATCAGCATAACTGGAAGAGTGCCAAACAACTGAACAATACAAATTTATTTTTCCAGGGAGGGCCTCTCACACTAAACTAAAAAATCAACAAAGACTGCAGTCTGACGTTACAGCTAAGCCAGTCCAATGGCTCACCCCACTGCGAGCTCCCTTCCCCTCCCCTGTCCCAGCTTCTCCGACCGCAGAGGTCTGGTGCAGGGAGCTAAACCAGCCAAATACTAACAATTTTTTCCTGACACTCAGGCTTTGTGAAATGACAAATTGCCAGTGCCAACACAGGCGAGTGGCAAGAGTATGTATCTGTGCACAACTGTGGAAAATCTTATCGTTAGTTGGGTACACTTTGATGTTACTGGTAAGGCAAAGAGGAGAACCGAAGCATCCTGCTTGCACTCTGTCTGGGAAACCGAACTAGGACTTGCAACAGAACAGGCCACTGTGTGTGTGCAACAGCACAACAAATTTACACTAACTGCTTTGAACTTGTAATTGAACTGCAGTTTTAAAGCTGAATAACTAATGCTAGAAACAAAACCTCACATCTGGACCTCCAGAATATTTCTCCAGTGGGTCATTTACTTCTGGCTTCCTGGGCTGCCTGACCTCCAAGGGAATGTTTGGAGTCACGCTAACATTTAAAAAGCGATCTGCTTCCAGCAGCCAAACACCGTGTTTTTCTCAGTCTTTAGAAGTCTGAACAAGCCACTCCAAGAGTTCTCTGGCAAATATATCAGGTGTATCTATTTAATGATTTCCCCCACGTTTCCATTACAGTCTTGGTTAATGAAGAAATGGGATGCAGACACAGTTACCCACCACCACCACCACCACCACCTAAAGCAATATAGGATCAAACAAGACAAAGCTTCAAAGTTTTAGCCCCTTTAGTAATATATATATTAGGAAAAAAAAAAAAAAAAGAAATCTAGACTAGCTGACCTCCTCAGATCCCTTCCAATTTGAATTATCCTACAACCCTATGATCCCATGAGGGTGATTTTTTTCCTCCCTTTGTTCACAACAGCTAAAGTAGCCGATAGAAACTCTTCACCTACAATCCCGGAGGAAACAGCTCTTCCACCCCCTCATGCAAGTCAATGAGCCATACAGTGGTGAGTCTTGGGGTGCAGAAAAAAGCAAGGATCCTTCAGATACATTTTACCAGGCATGGCTAGCTAAATGGGACACCTTGCTCCTGCTCCTCACTCTTCACAGGGCATCTTTCATCCCGTCTTTCACATCAAATTTCTGCTCAGAGATCTGCTCCATATTCATGTACCAGATCTTTAGGGCAGCCCCTTCCTTATTTCTTCATTAAAATGGAAATAACAAGGGTAAACAGGGATATCAGTGTTAAGCCATTTTTATGCCACCTATATTGAAGAGTCAGAAAGTAATTGTTCAAAACACCCAAGACAAAAGCCACTGTCTGGCACTCTCAAACTAAACAGTCACCTCGGCACATTACAGCAGAAATGTAAATACAGGTGACACAATGACACAGAGTGGGACAACTATCTCTTATGCAAAAGTCTGTACTTCAGCCCACGTGGTATCTAAAGAAACTGCATTACCAACACTACGAGCCTTAGTTAGTCAGAGAAGCAACAACATCAGACCTGTCCATGTCAACCCTGGGTGACAAAGGCAGGCTGTACACTCACCCTGTGCGGGAGGGACGGCAGGGTGTGAGAAAGCAATGTGAGAGATTGATTAGCACTGAAAAACGATACCCAAAGAGGGCAGAAACATGACACGGAGAAGTGAAGTGATACAGAAACAGAGACAAGGAAATGGCAGGGCGGGGGGGGGAGGGGGAAGCGGGACACAAACCCAAAGGTTGTTTTTCTGTTACTCAAATCTGAAGTGAAGGATTTATTCTTGTTTTATGTGGTCTTTGCCTTCTCTCACACTCTTGCTATCACATATGCTGTCCAGAGCACTCACATTTATGGTCAGAAGCTGGGAGGATGCAAAGGAGAAGAGGACAGGGACTGCTGGTTTTGGTGCAGCACCTGCAGCAGGGGGCTCCTGGTTTGTGACCACCAATTGAAAAAAAAAGACAAGACATCTACTGAAAGAGTTGATACTACAGCAAGTTTGTCACTGCTTCAGAATCCACCTGTATTGTTTAGCTTTACATTTACATTTAAAAGGATTTGAAACATACAGTAACAAAATAGTATTAGAAAAAATAAGCCCAAGGAGACAACAAAAAGAGGAAGTGAAAGGCATAAAAAATAAGAATGAGACACAGCATTTGTCTCTGACAAAATTTGCTGATATGTCCAAATTGAAATGGCATATGGAAATGGTGCAATTTTTGCCTTAGATATGAGTGACCTTGTCTGTCAGATGCTTTCCCCTTGTCCTCAATAGTCCACACATGAATGAAACTGAGGACTTCTAAGGTGGGTAACCTGTTGTCTGCCTGCCAGGCATAACGCCATGAAGCCAAAGCTCTTCCACAATATGGGAAACCTTGAAGGAGTTTTTATTTCCATTCCAAATTAGAGGTAAAGGAAATTTGAGAACATCAGAATTTAGCCATGAAACCTAGTAAATTCTCTATCAGCCAGCTGCGCTAGAAACACTTTTCCCAATCATCTAACCAAGAAGTTCCCAACTGTAGCTCACTTAGTTATTTTCTCTGAAGTCCATAACCATGTTTGACGACAAGAGCAGAAGCACATGGTGCTGTGCTGGTCTGCATGGCTGAAACATGCCTCCTAGCCAAACTGCTCCTCTCACTTGCAGAGAGAACAGTGGTAGCTACTGAGCCATGAGCTCTATGCAGCCAACTCCCATCTACCCTGGGGAGAAGATAGCAGGATCCATTATTTCCTTGGTGTACCACTTCAAAATCGCATGTATATCACTAGCAGATCTGGGCTGGTGTTTAGAAATTCACAGTTTAGTTTACAGCTTGGGCTGTGACAGCCTGTAGAAGCCCTGAACTTGATTGATCAGAGTGGTAAGATACCCAAATCGTTCAAAATCCAGGTAAATAGAGAAAATCAAAATACAAAACAGATACAAAACAGAAGGTGAAAGTCAGGTAACAACCAGGTACAGGAACCGGTTTTCCCCAAATCCCAGGCATCCCGATTCTGGACATCCCGTGCTCACTAGATCATACCGCCTGTGCATCCAGCTTGCATGGACCAATCACTACAGGACTGTTACTTCATATTGGAGCATCTACAAGCTGTCATCAAGTATTTATAGCTTCAACCAGACTTTTGTGCAATGCGAGCAGATTGTCAGGTATTACAGTGAGTTAATTTATTCGGGAGTTGAAGTCTTCAGAGTTTGGGGAATGCTTCTCAATTCATCATCAAAACATCTCATCTCATATATTGCATTTTTGAAGCCTCAGCCTGAGTTATTTGAGTTATCAGAAGCCCACTGACCTTTTCTAAGCACCCCTAAATCTATCAGCAAAACTTGAGAACAGAATGATGAGGATTATGATAGTTGTAGAAGTTGTCTTTCCTTAATTTTCATGGATACATGCAAGATACATTGCCTTTTTATTAAAATATATATTCCAAGACCTCAAAGGGGTCTTCTTCTGCTCACTAATTGTATTTAGAAATGCAACTCCTAAACCTGAACACTGATTAATGAACTAACAGTATCACAATAGCCAGGAAGACCGAAGTGTAACAGTCAGGAAGAGAAGGGATTGTTACTTAAATAGCATACAACAAATCATGTTAATTTTGTTAAAGACTTTTTGAAAGAGTTATTGACTTACATGTTAGCGAAAGGACATTCTGGCAATGTCCACACTGTCCACACTGTCCTGCCATTTCAAGTAATGCAAGAAATTACAATAAACTTTTTTACACTTCTTCAGAGAGGACAAAATCTTTGTTGCTGTTAAAAAGAACAAACACAAAAGCCAAAAAAGACCCCACAAAAGAGAATCAATTAAAGGCAAAATATTTTGTAGAAGTGCCTTGTTCTTCTCAAAAGAAGTACACACACAAAGTAAAGCTCAACAACCCCCCTTTTGCCAACTGCCACTTTGTAGGCCTTCAGAATGAGAATTAATAATTTAAAAAGCCATAAAAAAATCCTTTGCTGATCTTTTCAGAGTCTTTTCAGTTATACTGTATAAATACTTTGAACAAATCTCCTACATTGCCCACCATCTGTATTTAGGAAGTTTTTATGGGGTTATTTCTAGGAAAAAGAAACTAGGAAATTACAATATTTGCTCTTGTTTCAGTACGGGTTTTTTTTCTTCTTCTAATGTGGTCATCTAGAGACGACTGGAATGTACAGAAGCGACCCAATACTCAGAAGAATAAAGTTCAAAAATAATTTTATCACAGACCCCCAAAAAATGCAAGCCTGGTAATTTTTTTGTAATTCTTTCTGCCACGAAATAGAAATGCTTTCTGGTTCATTGAGCAAATTGGTGGGTCTGAATTCCAGAAATTCAGATATCCTCACAAAGGCAGCATTATGACCGAACAGGTTACGTGTTCAGAATTCTGGCTGCGTGCCACTTTGTTAATAAATACAAGTGTTGAATTCAGCTGGATTTAAAGATTGTGTTCTTTGCTTGAGCAAGTCTGAAAGTGCCAGATTTGTAAAATTATCACTGTAGCTTGTGCTTTGAAACTCGGAGACACCATCGCAGATAAAAACTGTCTCTGATCCTGCAAAAGAATCAGATGGGCAGGTCTCACACTGAGCCCAGCTGACTTCAGTGACCTAAAACAGTGGTTTGCTCCATGGAACTATAAAAAGATTGCACAACCTGTAACAAATTAAACACTCAGATAAACTACCAAACATATCTAATCTTGATTTTAACTTTTCAAATTCTAATTTTGTAAATAAAAGACAAAGCAGCCAAACCCATTATTATACATCTTGAGCTAAAATTGTTTCTTTTGGGGTTCTCTGTGCTCTGCTTAATTAAAAATAATCTAAATTTATTCAATAACATGGATTCTATTCCATCTTCAACAACAACAATCAAGTAGAACTTCAATAAAACCCTCCCAATAGTTGTTATTTTAGTTGTAGTTTTAGTTTGCTTTTTTTTGTGTTAAAGTACAGTTGATTAATTTAAAAAAATTCTGCTGTGTCTTAATTACACAGGATAATTTTTGTATTTTATAGTATACAATGGCAGTTTTCAGAGCTGAACAGGCAAATGATTTATTTTCCTATATGCTCCAGTTCATAAAAAAAAATATCTGAATTACTCAAAATATATTCGTTTTTCAAAATTAGTAAGTACTATTTGCAATTAGTGGTTAATAACTAGACAGACTTTTTTTCCCCTCTGTGCAGAATTATCAGATCCATTTTACAGATTAAAACCTGAGGCACAGAAGGGCAGCTAACCCTGCACAAAACCAGCAGCAAATACCTTCTTGCTGTTGAAGCACTGGACCACACCGGGAGAGAATGGCTGGATTCTTTGCAGGTAACTGCCTGCGCCCATTTGCTTAAGGATAGCCATCCTTGAATTTTAGGCAATGCAGATACACATACATGCATATGTATCTATGCCAACACTCAAGTTTTATCAATACCAGTTTCTACAAATGCAAGACTGTTAAGAACTCAAGCTTTGTTTTTAATTTTTTGTTTTTAAACAGTGCAAGTGCCAAGGAACTGCCATCACTTAAATAGCCTAGAGGCAATTCCTCCTTCATCCTACATGTTACTTCTTCTAAGTGCTTTATGCTCCCTTTCACTCTTCCTAAAAATTTGGGGCTGTGCTGGTATTAGCAAGAAAGAGAAATTTTTGCCCCTCCTCTCCCCAGTTCTGGTACAGCTAGAGACTCAGACTCAAGTCAAAGCCTTGTTTCATGAGAAAAACAATTATTTGATTTGAAATGAGTCAAATAAGAATTCTGTTCTGAATGGCTTCAGGGAAAACTCTACATAAAATCCTCTTGTTATTAGCAAAGATAGTTTATTGTTGGCATAGTGTGATAAAAAAAAATACATCTGGACTGTCACTGTCTGCAAGATAAATACAAGGCTTTTCCATCAGGTGCTGAACGCTCTGACCTCTGGATTAAAGCACATTCAACACAGCATAGCTCCCTGTAGAAAGCTGGACTGAACCTTTACAACCTGCGGTAGCAAGATGCAGACAGGCACCTAGTGGGAAATTCAGTAAATTCCTACTTTTCCTTACCCTTACAAGAAGATAGTTAACATCTCCTAGAAGAATATGGTTTAAACTCCTGTGCTGAATGGGCTGCAGTAGCAAGGATGCTAGCTTAATCTTATATTTTTTGCTTTAAAAGTGGCTGTAAACTTAGCAGTGCCCAGATTCCTGGGATGCATGAAGTGGCTGTGCACCACCAGCGCCATCCCAGAAGCAGGCAGTTTCTCAGAAGCAGAAGAAAGGTTTCTTCCTGTGCTGGAACCGAGTTTAGAGCAGGAGCGAAAGCACAGTTTGAATTCTGTGTTACAGGGACAGCTCAGGCCATTATTAACATCTCAGAGGTTCCTCACAGCCACTGAAGGATTTAACTGCAGCAGCCTAATGAAACTCTGCCATGCCCCCTTGCTTCTTCCTGGGGTCGGGACACATGCGGCTGGGGGAGGGGACGAGAGGAAGGCAAAAAGAGGAAAACAAAAAGATCAGAAGTACATTGCGTATCAGAACACTTTGCTAGGTGCTTTTCATTACAATGTGGTAGCTAATCTGGTCAAAATAATCCAAAACATTTAGAGAAAGAGATCACTGTTTGCACAATGAAACCTTGCAAGACATTTGCTCTTCTTTCAGACACCACCCACGTACATGTTTGAAGGTTTCCACACTTTTTCCCCAATTAAGCACATTTAAAGTCACAGATCCTCCAGCTGTACCTCATCATTTACATTGCTACATGAAATCAACACTTTCTTTGCAAATGAAAGTGCATATAAGTACACTCACTATACACGTACTTAAACACAAAATGAAACGTTTGCAGAAGTGCATGCATATATTTACCAAGCTGTATATTTTACTTCTGTATTTGTATAGCTCAGAAAAAGGAACAGTGCAGCTTTAACATGGTTATTCTTATGATTTTAATTCAAATACTTGGAAGATGTGTGTATTACACCATCTCATTGCAGACATGCTGTACTGTACTAAGAAGAGTGGGGAAGCATTTTTATCCATAAAAATGTCACTTGTGAGAGCTGTCTCACCAAGATGTTTTGTGCTCCTCAGGTGAGGATCACTCACAAATAATAACTGTCTCGATATTTAATCAATGTCAAGATGCTGCTGGAAGTTAGTGTCTGTCCATGTCAGGGATCTAATGGATCTATTTCAACATTAAAAAATACACGGAGAAACTTCTCTTACTCTAAGCTAGAACAAAAAACTTTTAATTGCTTTACAGATGACTTGACAGTGTATACCACATCAGTTGGCAGGAAAAAACAAACAAACAAACAACCCACCCTGTAATGACAAGTTAATGTCTATTTTTGTTTCAAGATATACTTGAATCCACAGGGCAAAGTTCTCAGATCTTGCTTTTTCCTTCCAAATTCACCTTCTACTGTTCAGCCTTTGCAGAAGGCAGTGAGAACTAAAAGGAAAATCAGATCTTCCACACAGCCTGGATGGAAGAATTTTGCTGCGGTATGCTTTTAGACAGAGCTTTTATGGTTAACCTTCAAAAATACCTCACTTTCTCCCCACTTCTTATCCTTAATAATATTTTCAGTATGAGCACCCCTATATTTAATTGCTGTAGTTAAAACAGAACCACAAGGATCTTAACAAGAGTCAGTAGAATGGCTGCTCCTCCTCTTACCTTGTCATCTAAGTAGTAAAATGCCCTTAAACTAGTCACATATAATTTTCAGGGATGTAAAAATGTTCTGAGGTAAAAATAACTTTTGCCTTCTCTTGACTTGAGAAGGATCAGATCAATCTGATTCAATTCACTGTGAGAAAAAAGTTTTGCAATAATTACGCACATTGCAGACCTAAATGTCTTTCTCCAAAATACTTAAGACCCATCTTCTGTAGCTGCTTTCTACTTGCCTGACAATTTGTTGTATTTACTTTGTGTTCTTTTCTTCCACTTTTCCCAGAATCATAGCCCACTAAACTCAGATAAAAGGAATGAAGTTATTTAACTTTTGAAAGATTTACCAAATATATTGAGACATTAACCTACCAAATATTCAGCCCCTCAACCAGCTGAGCACTGAACTTACGGTTTCAGCTGTTCTGCTACTTTTTCTCCAGGAAGTGCAGATTTTTAAAGTTTGGCACATGATAGTACACAGACTCAGGTTTTTTGTCTTTTTTTTTTTTTTTTTTTTTTAACTCAGTGATACAAAGGAAGTGGTTTTGTTGCTAGCAGGTACCTTGTTTGGGATATTAAGATAATGAAAGTTCATTACCACAGACAAACTGTGACTGCACCCCATCCAATCTGACCTCAAGCTTGAGTTACTGAATGAGGAGACATGCATTTATAGCAACACTCCCTAATCCTCCAATAAATCAAATTCACACACACCCGCCCAGCGCTGTTAGAAGAAAATGAACTTCTACAAAGATAGATTTGGAGGAAGAAACAAAAAAATCTTTCAGAAAGAGAGCTTTCAATGGTGCTGTATGCATGCAAATAAAAGGCCAGTTCAAACATTAATCACATTTAGTTTTTCTTTCTTCCAGCAGTTTCTGGTTACTTTTAACAATCATGTTTCCAAACAGGATGCATAGGGAGGGATATCGAGAGGCAAATTTACGTGGAGATAGGAAAGAGGACACATTGACTCCCAATTCTGCAAGGCCAGTCTTTCACCAAAAGATTATCTTCTTCTGCAGAAATAGAATATTTTAAACCAGTACAAGGAAATACAAAAACATCGGCACATGTGTTCATCACAGCAGCTGAATAACTGGCATGAATAACCACCAATCAAAGCCACTCCTAGATTTTGCAGGCACACCTATAGAAGGTCTTCCATACAGTCAGTACTTTTCTAGTTATTTAACAGTGCATTTAGCGCTTTGACATAGTGGGTGTGGTAAACACATCACAATCTCGCAGGATAACCTAGTCACCCTGCTAAGGACACTTTCTCTCTAACCTGAAATGTTCACTTTTCCTGATTAAAATGGGTGAAAATAATTTATGTTGGTGGTTACAGATTAAATAGTCTGGTGTACTTCAAAAGCCTGTTTACCTGTGATTTAAAACCAGTATCTTTTGATCAAAGAGATAAGCTGTCTCCGTGCTGTCTGGTGATCACTACTTTCCTAAGGCCTTTTCCCTGTTTAGCTAACTTCTTTTAGTTTTACTGAAGTATGAAAAGATGCAACTTTCAAATTTGTCCACGTAAATTTACATACAATTCTGCTAGGGTCTATCACACTGCATTGGAGATAGTGTTTCAGCAATTTAAGATTTAACAGCTGCTGCCAAGAACTGCAATTGGATAATCTCGCGGCTGCTGTTGCTTTGAAGTTGCCAAGTCACAATAAAACCCACAGCTTCTTCCAAATGCTGCATTTGGGATTACTACCAGTTAATTGGAAGGGCTTTTGAAAATATTGAAAACACTAAAATGCATTTGTATTTGTCTGCTAAATTCAGCTTGAAACCTGCAGCAAAGTGAATCAAAACTTTAATATTCTTAATGACAGCGTGCAGTAGAAAGGAAGAGACGAGAGTTTGACCTGACATCCTTTGGTGCTTGTTTATATCATTGGAGTAGAAAGAAACTCAGTGCTTGGCAGCCCACTTCCTGAAGGCAGAAAGAAATAACCTACATTTACTGCAAATTGTATTGAGATCATGAAGCTCTGATATCACAAGTCATTGATCCGGTCAAGTGTTAAAAGACAGATGTAAGATTTTCCCCCCTTCAGTTACAAATTCCAGCGTAGAAGACAAGAAAACAACAATTTTCCTTGCTATCAGAATGTGTTACGTACTAAGGGAGGGAACCCTTGGATGACATTTTTCTTCCTTGAGAGAAATATCGATGTTATTTTTTCTGATAGCAACAAACAATTTGTTAAATATAAAATGCTGTAAGTGAGCTACTCAGAGGGCATCCACACTGATAAATATTTACTTGAAAATATCATCAGAGTTGAAACTTAATTGAAATGCTAAAGCTTTGTTTGCTTCCCCTGCTTCAGCACAGCTGAAACAACAGAACCAGTCAGACAACTTTTTTTTTGGTCAGGTATGTGCTGAATTACTGACAAAAAGCTTTGGGGTTCTTAGAAGAGCTGCAACACCCAAAGGATTTCTCCCAGCTCCAGACAGAATTACTTCATTTAACTATCTTGGGTGCTCTTTTTGTGATTGCCTTTCATGGGCTTGGACTGAATGCATATCTGTTTTGTGGGCAGACACAGAATTTAGTATGAAAACACTACTGGAACACCCTTTTCCAAAACATTAAAAGGTTTACAAATGAGAGTTTAAGGTGCTAATTTGTGAGTATAAAGGGACTAGGGTTTGTTTTTGCTGTAAACCTCCCCCTTCGCATAAATGAGGACTGTGGTGATAAAAACCGTGTTCTTTATACTCCACTCCCTGTTTTGTTTGTTTTCTGGATAAAATGAAATTTTTGAAATTCCGTGGTGGGTTGTAACATTTTGTAGAATCCTCCTGTTTACTAGCTTCATTTTTATAAGCCTTTAAAACTTTTTCTTTAAAGCTTTTTAGAGATGTCTAGAGTAGCTGTAATTACACAAGCACAGACTTCCATAAAGGACTTTTACACCTTTTCTGCCTAAGTGTGTTAATGTCAATAAGTGCCACTATCTCCATTTTACAGATGGAAAACTTCGACACAGATCCTCAAAAGCTGCCTAGGCATTTATCTTTCCATCTGCTTCCCCGCCTGTATGCTGTGATGGTTAGGCAAGCCTCCACTGAGCTCATCTGGGCAGAACCCATGGTTGGCACTTGACATCCTCCTGGCCTTACCTGACTCTTTCCTTGAGTCTAGGGGTTCCAGCTGGAAACGAGTTTGATGGACATGGTTGAAAGAGGTTTCAGTGTGTAAAGGAGAAAGAGCAATGCTTTAGAGTATCCTGAATACAGGTAGAGTACTTTTTCTTCCTGCTGATTCTTCACACTGCTATAGCTTACCTGTGTTACCTGAATTAAAACCAGCAACAGCTAATATATACTATACTACTATTCTTCTTTCACTCTGGTGTAAATGTAGATTTAGTTTCTCTGCTCCAATGCTTAAACTGATATGGAGAAATAGTGTGAAATGGGGACGCTTAACACCGACTGTGATTGTATATGTCTGCTCAAGGAATGTGGGTATGGTGACTGGTCATGGGTGCGGTGTCTGGTCACATAGGACTACAGTTTTTGAGGAGACGCCTGCCCCTCTTCCTCTAACAAAGGGGAGACGGGGAGACGCCTGCCCTTCTTTCTCTAACAAAGGGGCTATTTAAAAGAGAATTGAGAGAAGATGAGAGACATTCAAATGCTATCTAGAGGGAGGGAGTGCTAAGTCTCCTTGCTGGAGAAGATGGGATGGTCACAAGAACATGAATCACCTACAAACCTGCAAGACCACCACATTCCAGGAAACGGACTGATAAGCTAATTAACATACGAAGCCGGGTTTAGGTAACGAATATGTATAGGCGTTAATTGAATATTCATTTGTTTCATTGTATAAATGTGGGATGGTTCGTCACTTCGGGTATGCACGCTTGTGGAGGAGCGATCCCCCGTGCATCTGCGCGCAATAAACATACCTACTTTATAACTTTCGAGTTATAGAGTCTAATTCCGCACGTCAGTTTTGGCGAGCCAGGCAGGAGGATTTCTGCTCGGCTGAGGGACCAGCTGCGGAGCGGACGCTCCTAGGCGCGCCCCGGGAGATTTCCTCGGAGGAGCCTCCTCTTCTCAGCTGTTCACCCGGGAGCAGAAAAGAACCCCTGGATCCGCGGATAAAACGGTATGTTTAGTAACGGGGCGGCTGGTGAGACGCACGGAGACGTCCGGCGCGCAGCGTAGTCCCCAGGAGGAAAGGTACCTTGGGAGGGGGTTTGCTGACCAAGGGGTGGCCGCTAGCGATCTTGAGGGCAGATCGAGCAAACCCGAGGTTACTGCCATTCCTAAAAGCCCGGAGGCCTCGTGACGGAAAGCGGGGGGCGGGACGGAATAAGGCGGAATCTCACAGGAACAAGAGGGACCTCTTAGCAAAAGTAAAAGGGAAACTTTTGCGTAGGAAAAAAGGGGGAAGCTAAAAACTTCCATTGGGTTGTCTTAAGGATTGGGGAATTCCTAGAATATAACAACTGAAATAGCGCTCTGTGTCTTGTTTGTTCTATGTGTTGTCTTGTTACATGTTCAAAACTTGGAGTTATGAAATGTATGTTGAAAAATAATAATATTCTGGTAATTCGTGGCAAATTGCGGAAAACTTAACACTCTGCTTAAGACCAGGAAAAATGTGGGTTTTTGTTTGTTGTTTGTTTTTTGGCAATTGTTCATTGAAATGCATACTTTGTGAACTGTCAGTGTTCCTAAAAGTTGTACATAAGTGCATGGTACCGTATAACATACTGCTTGTGTGACTGCGGGCTGCCCGGAGAGTGTGAATGGTGTGATTGAGATGCGCATTTTGATTTTCCGTGTATAGCTTAATTATTTTGACTGAGTGTGAGTGCAAGAGTGCTTGAGACGCGCGTTTGAGTGCAAAACAAGTAAGGAGCTCTATCTGTGTTTCCGACCTTAGGGTGGCTAAGGCGGCCGGAGAAAAAGTGATTAAAATTGCAAAATGGGAAATGGAAAGAGTAAGCCCTGTGAAAAATCGCCCTTGGGTTGTATATTAAAACATTGGAGTGATATCGTAGGACATGGTGGTACCGAAAATAGAAGGAAATTGATTAAATATTGTAATCAATGGTGGCCTTTGTATTGTATAAATTGGGGAGTGATGCGAAATGGCCTCAGGAGGGAGGAACGTTAGATTATAACACTCTCCTGCGATTAATGTTGTTTCTGAGAAGAGAGGGAAAATGGGACAAAGTATCATATGCAGACATGTTCTTTGTCCTCCAGGACAAACCCGAGTGGCAAAAGGACTGTGGATTAGTACCCCCTCGGGATCCTATGGTACTAGCACTAGAAAGAGTGCGGGATTAACATCACCTGATCTTTAATTATGGCTCTAGAAAAGGATGGGAAAAAAACTGAGACCTAAACTAGAAAGATGTTCTTGTTGAAATTTTTGTGTTAAAAAGCTCAGGTTGCAGTTCCTTCTGTCGAGCAACCAGAATGAAACACGTTGTAAGATATAAAAACTTGTACTAATGTATGTAAAACCTGAGGGGGGTGGAGAATCAAAGACCTTGTGAAAGTGTTAAAGTATTGGGGTGAGTTTGTACAAACCCCCATACCCCCTCGAAGGTGCGGCTGAGTCACGCTGGACGCATGGCAGGGTGTTTGCTGTTTACCTGCGAAGGCATGATATGTAATAACACAGACTTAAAGCAACAAGTAGCAGATTTGCATTCAGGGTAAGAAAGAGTTAAAACAGAAATGCTGCTGCAGAGGCAGGCCTGTGTAACCTGCAGAGCAGGAACAGCATCTCCTGCTCCAATCCTCCTGATGGTGGGGAGGAGGGGTTGCTGATGCTGACAATTGAGCAGAAGGACCTGACAATGTCACCCCAATTGCTGCAGCATTTGCAGTACAACAGGACCGGTAACGGCCCCTTTAGGGCAGGGAATGGGTATGAGGTGGAATTTTAGTGAATACAAAACCAACTTATTTGTTGAACTTCAGTAAAAAAATAATTATTTGTTACAGTTGTGGGATCTGCTGGCCACCAGGAAAACATCCTGAAACCTTTAAAGTACAAACTAAGAAAACAAACAAGAATGCCAAATTCCCCAAAGGCCCTTCTTGGTAAGGACTTATTAGAACAATTGGAGGCAACAATCAAATTTAAAAAAGGGGAAGTTACTCTGGAAGTAAATGATCACCAATACATACAGGTTATGAGCCTATCTTTGGCCAGTACTCCTATAAAAAGGGAAATTGATACCAGAATTATTGATCAGGTATATCCTGGAGTATGGGCAATTGACATGCCGGGACGTGCCAAGAATGCATCACCTGTTATAGTAAAATTAAAGGAAGGACAGGGTGCGATAAGAATTAAACAATACCCACTAAAAAGGGAAGATAGGGAAGGAATTCGTCCAAATATAGAGCGATTCATAGAATTAAAACTACTTAAAGAATGTGAGTCAGAATTTAACACATCTATCCTCCCAGTTAAAAAACCTGATGGGTCTTATAGGATAGTTCAAGATTTAAGGGCCATTAACAAAATAACAGAGGATCTGTATCCTGTAGTAGCTAACACCTATACCTTACTAACCACCCTGACACCTGACCTAGCTTGGTTCACAGTTTTAGACTTAAAAGATGCCTTCTTTTGCCTCCCTCTCCATGAAGCCAGCCAAAGAATTTTTGCTTTTGAATGGGAAAATCCCAGAAGCGGTCGAAAGACCCAGCTCACATGGACGGTGTTGCCACAGGGGTTTAAAAATAGCCCCACAATTTTTGGAAACGAATTAGCAAAGGATTTGGAGTTATGGGAACCACCACCAGGAGAAGGGAAAGTGTTACAATATGTAGACGATCTTCTTATTGCAACCAGAACCGAAGAATCTTGTATTATTTGGACTGTGAGCCTGCTGAACTTTCTGGGACTACAAGGATATCGGGTTTCTAAGAAGAAGGCACAGGTGGTGTTACAACAAGTCACATACCTAGGGTACGAGATCAGTGCCGGACAACGGGTCCTAGGGAAGGCCCGAAAAGAAGCCATATGCCAAGCCCCCCGACCACGAACTGTAAAGGAACTGCAGACATTTCTGGGAATGACAGGATGGTGCAGGCTTTGGATATGTAATTATGGCTTGCTTGTTAAACCATTATATTCCCTGATAGCAGCTAATCAGAAGGATCTTCAGTGGGATGCTGAATCAGACAGAGCTTTCCATGAACTGAAGAAAGCCTTAATGTCGGCACCAGCACTAGGACTTCCTGATGTGAGTAAGCCATTTTTCCTATTTTCCCATGAGAAACAGGGAATGGCATTAGGAATACTGGCACAAGATTTGGGACCATACAGACGGGCAGTGGCGTACTTCTCTAAACAGCTGGATGCCACTGCAAAAGGGTGGCCTGGTTGCCTGAGAGCAGTAGCAGCTGTCATCCTAAACATCCAGGAGGCCCGGAAGTTTACCTTGGGCCAGAAAATGACTGTCTTAGTATCCCACACAGTGTCTGCAGTCCTTGAAACAAAAGGGGGGCATTGGCTCTCCCCACAGAGATTCCTAAAATACCAGGCCATAATGGTGGAACAAGATGATGTTGAGATCGTGACTACAAACATCGTCAATCCGGCCTCATTTCTTAATGGGAATGTTGGCGAATCAGTCGATCATGACTGTCTAGAAACAATCGAAGCCACTTATTCTAGTAGGACAGATCTCAAGGATGTTCCTATTAATGGAGCTGAACATTGGTTCACGGATGTGAGCAGCTATATGCTGAACGGAAAACGACATTCCGGATATGCTGTTACAACCTCTGAAGAAGTGATAGAATCGGGACCGCTACCAGCTGACACTTCGGCACAGAAGGCTGAAATCATAACCCTTACTCGAGCTCTGGAGAGAGCTCAGGGAAAACCTATAAATATTTGGACTGATTCTAAATATGCCTTTGGAGTGGTACATGCTCATGGAGCAATATGGAAAGAAAGGGGACTGTTAAACTCCCAAGGAAAAATCATCAAACATGCGGAAGAAATTTTGAAACTCCTAAATGCGGTCCAGCTTCCTGAAAGGGTGGCAATTATGCACATCAAGGCACACCAGAAAGTGAGCACAGAATTAGAAAGAGGAAATGAACTGGCGGACAGGGAAGCAAAACAGGCAGCCAGAAAAGCAATCAAGGTAGAGGGTGCGCTAATACCCGATGGACAAATATCTCTAGAAGGTAAACCAGACTATACTAAAGAAGATCGCAAACTGATTTCTGACCTAGAGGGATCATATAATGAGGAAGGGTGGGCTGTAATCTCACATGGGAGAATAGTGATTCCTTCCTACATGGTATGGTCAGTAGTTCGGGAAGAACATAGAAAAAGGCACTGGGGGGCAGAAGCTCTATATAAGGATCTCACTAAAAACATAATAGCACAAAATTTGTATACTACTATTAGACAAGTAACCCAACAATGTGATCTTTATCTCCAGACTAATCCTAGGATTACCAAGGGGCCAAAGTTGGGAAAAATTGGGAAAGGAAATGTTCCAGGGCAACATTGGCAGATTGATTTCTCGGAACTTCCTAAAAAAGGGGGGTATCGATATTTATTGGTACTAACAGATACCTTTTCAGGTTGGCCAGAAGCCTTCCCGTGCAGAACTGCTAAAGCCCGGGAAGTGACCAAAATACTGCTCCAAGAGATAATACCTAGGTTTGGAGTCCCAGCGGTAATGTCCTCGGATAGAGGACCACATTTTGTGTCCAGAATAGTGCAACAGATCAGCCACCATCTAGGAATAGATTGGCAATTACATACCCCATACCGACCACAATCAAGTGGCCAGGTGGAAAAGATGAATCATCTAATCAAACAACAGATTGTCAAGTTAGGTCAAGAAACAAATCTAACTTGGCCCCAGTCTTTGCCATTAGCTCTTACACGAATTCGAACTAGACCAAGAGCAAAAGAGGGGCTTAGCCCATTTGGAATTTTGTATGGACGACCCTATGGGGTACAAAAGGGGACGTCTTCACAGATTGGTGAAGAAACAATGACTTCCTATATGGTGGCACTAAACAAACAATTAATAAGAATTGAGAAGCATGTGATGGGAACACGCAGTAGGGGTCTGGATGGACCTGTTCACGATATACGACCAGGGGACTATGTATACGTTAAGTGTTTTGCAGATAAAACCCTGGAACCACAGTGGACCGGACCTTTTCAAGTCCTACTCACCACCTACACTGCAATCAAGGTTGAGGGACAGAATTCTTGGATTCACCATACCCGGATCAAGAAAGCCCCTGCAACTTCGTGGAGAGTAACCCCAGATAAAAAAGAACTGAAACTCAAATTTACTCGGACAAATGGGAATAATGTGGGTGGCAAGTAAGTGAACCTGAGCGGTTGTGGATCCACCATATGGGAAGGGTACCACAACAAACAATATAGAACAAAAGAGTCTGGGACTGAGCCAGTAGCCAGTCTTGCCCAACTTGTTATCGGTAAGCCCCACCTCAAACAAAGATATTTTTGATCAAAACAGATTTTATATGAGGAACGTTTAGATTCTTAAAATGATCAATAGTGGGTTTAAACCATTTGTGTTTTTTTGTACCCTCTCTCTTGCCTACAACCAAGAGCCTGATAACTGGCCTTGGAATCATGCCCAGAAAAAACACACTGGAATAATGGGAGAGGTGGACTCAAAGACGAAACTAGCTATGGTGTTTTTTTCTGAAAATGAGGTGTACCAAAGGAATCAATGGGATCAGGAGGATGTACATAAAGTCGACCGATTATGGGGAAAATTAGGAGATAGGATAAAAGTAGGGTGTCAAACGTATAATGAAAAAGATAACACCAAGATTTCAGGAGACACCCTGATTAAAGTAAGAAAGGTAGATAAGGAATTTACCCTTCTAAATACAGCCATGTGCTTTAATTCACGGGAATGTTGGCACAATTTTACCTTAACTGAGCCCATCTTTATAATATGCCTAGGAAAATATCCTTTTGAGCATAGAACATGGGCCAGAAAGATAGGTGACAAGTGGCAAACAGTAGATTTAGAATCTTGTATTATGCGAGAACAGCAGGGCTTCCTCTGTGAAAGCAATACTATAATGGCTCAGGATACTTGTTTAGATACAGATCAGAAAATATGTCATTTCGAGGCCAGACCAAATGCAAACTTGAAAACAGTAATTATATATGCAGGGAAGGAATGTGCGTGTTTGAGAACTAAGTGTAACACAATAACTGTAGATGGGGAGGTAAAGGAGACTGCACAATATTCAAATTACTGTATCTGTAATTTTACATCTAACTTTACCCTATCACAGATGATAATTCCTACCCCCATAGGACTAAATATAAAACATGCAGATTTTACAACGTATACTGAAAGAAACCAAAGAAAAGGGACATGAAACTCTTCTTATGATCCATCATGATGTAGAGGGGATCAAGAAAGTTTTAAAAAAGGTAGAACAGGATGGAAACCATAATTGGTGGGATACTCTCTTTGGCTGGTCACCTTCTGCAACAGGAATTCTTAACACTATGGTACACCCCATTGTGATCTTATTGATCAGTTTAGGAATTTCCTTAATACTAACCATTATGTTATATTTGTGGGTTTGGAGAATGTTTAAAAGGGTAACACTTATGTATGATGCTTTATATCATTCGGGAAGACTGCTTAAGTAAAAGAATTTACTTAGTTTGATAGAAAAGGGGGGATTGATATGGAGAAATAGTGTGAAATGGGGACGCTTAACACCGACTGTGATTGTATATGTCTGCTCAAGGAATGTGGGTATGGTGACTGGTCATGGGTGCGGTGTCTGGTCACATAGGACTACAGTTTTTGAGGAGACGCCTGCCCCTCTTCCTCTAACAAAGGGGAGACGGGGAGACGCCTGCCCTTCTTTCTCTAACAAAGGGGCTATTTAAAAGAGAATTGAGAGAAGATGAGAGACATTCAAATGCTATCTAGAGGGAGGGAGTGCTAAGTCTCCTTGCTGGAGAAGATGGGATGGTCACAAGAACATGAATCACCTACAAACCTGCAAGACCACCACATTCCAGGAAACGGACTGATAAGCTAATTAACATACGAAGCCGGGTTTAGGTAACGAATATGTATAGGCGTTAATTGAATATTCATTTGTTTCATTGTATAAATGTGGGATGGTTCGTCACTTCGGGTATGCACGCTTGTGGAGGAGCGATCCCCCGTGCATCTGCGCGCAATAAACATACCTACTTTATAACTTTCGAGTTATAGAGTCTAATTCCGCACGTCAAAACGACTTAGTTATCTTAGCCTAAAGTAGTCCAAACTGGAGAAAGCTTATAGGTCAAGATTCAGGAAAATGAACTCTAAATAAATGAACTATTGCCAGTATTCCCAGACAAACTGATCTTCCAACTGAGATGAGGGGGAGTAGACATCTAAACTTCTGGGATGCTTGAAAAAACCCAGAGCTGATCAAGTTCCACAGTGTGGGAAAAATATATCACACTCTTGAGTGTATTGTATATCCTGGCTTCATGTTTTTAAGTTTTCCTTTTAGCTCTGTAATACTAGAAACATACATAAACAACACACAGGCACAAAAAAACAAACCAAGGAATAAAAAAGATGTCTCATCCCCGGCAGGCTTGCTTTAAATTAAATACAAAGAGCTTCATGACATGGTACAAAAATCATGAAAAGCATGACAACTTGAAAGATAGCAAAAATTTGCAACAGTAATGTGGGGCAAGGGGTGGGGAGGAGTACAGCATGACAGAGGTTGTTTTGGCTTCCATAGCAGTTACAGTGAGTAAGAAAATGAAGAAATAGGAGAAATACAACATTTTTTTAAAGAAATGTTATATCTGAAAGCGGACAAACTAAATGGACTGAAGAGCATGCCATGTTCCATAGACAATACTTTTTCAGAAAAGTTTCTGTAAGGCTTCCAGTACAGGTATCTCACCCCACTTTTCAGAAGGGAAGAGGAGAAAAATACAAATTATTACTTTTTGTGTGTCTGATAATACATAAAGATCCTCTTCTGTTTCATACAGAAAATGTGGTGATGCATACCAGGATGTGGGTGACTCAAAGGTTAGCGTTAATATTATGCAAAAGACATATGTAAGAGATGGGGAAATAAAATCTACCGAAAAGACGTATTAAAAGATTTCTGGAACTCTCGTTAGAAAACAAAACCAGACAAATATCCATGTTGTTGCCTATTTTTCCATAAGCTTTTTTTCTGTACAGAGCTTTTTAAATAGCTGACAGCGTAATAACCACCATCATCAGAGTGTGTCTCTGATTGCTGTTCCATGAGTTCTCAGGTAAGGCTTTTCAAATAAAGCACAAGATAGGCATTGAGAGCGTCACAAGGCCATGCTCAGTACAGTACAAGACAGACCAGTAGACTCTGACCCTACAATATGACATGATAAACTGAGATCATTTAGGGACAAATGTGGCATCTTATTCCACATTTATTGCCACCAACTGCAATAAAGTAACTTAGCAAAATGATTAATGGCAGGGATAAAGGGCTTCTGTTGTGAAGTGCTGATCATATTAATGCCTAAGTGTTAGGCAGTGTCTAAAGAAAATGACAGCCACAAGACCTGGATAGCCAAAGGGCAGCAGAGGTGCGCAGAGGCAGGGGATGTGTCACCTGCCTTTTAGAAAAAAACTTGGTATATTGAGAACACTTAGTATCCAAAAAAATATATCTTTCATTCTCCTTATGAGATTTCCTCTCAGGGTATTCACACCTCATTCTGCAGATTTACAATCTTCTGTATTTAAAAATGAAACTACAAGATTAATGCTATTTTTGTGGTGTTTTTTCAAGAACTAACAGGTTGTGCTGGGGCATATCAGAAACTCAAGAGCAAATTTACAGAGACTGAGTTTCTAAACTTACATAGGAGACTGTGATATGTTTAGAAAGTGGAACAAGCGCCTTGCTGTTTTGGAGCATGGCTGTAGAAACCTACTAGCATTTTAAGATGCATAAATGTATTTGTTCTCTGTCTTGAAGCACTTAAGATTTCTGAAATGGTAGTGTAATGGTGGAAACTGTTGTTGTATTTTTGGCCAAAGCAAAACTGAAAACCAAACTATTTATTAGTGGGGTTTTCCCCTGTCCACCAATATACCAGGGAGATTATGGTGATATTATATAGTGTGCTGGAAGATTCTCCACTTGCAAGTAAAAAACCTAAAGGTAATGAGTAGGTGAAAAGAATCACCAATGCAAACACTAGACTGCAGAGAAAGATACTTCATCTTGGTAAGCAAAAGTAAACAAAAAAGCACAATTTCAGAGGGCTAAACTGTGCAATCTCAAGAAAAAATGGTGCGTTGGAACACCCTCTGAACACTGGTCCCAGAACAGGGAATTCTGTACTGTCTACCTGTGCCCTTCTCCTACCTTCTCTTTTCAAGCATTTCATTTGCCATTCTTAACAGAGTGCAAGGCAACCTGGAAAGAGCTCCTGCAAATCAATCCCCAAGCCAAATCCCACTGACAACCCTACGCACCCTGTAGCACAGGGGTGAATTTCACTCCCAGTGCTGGAATAATCAAATAGTGTGGTGCAACCGGAGGCTGAAGAAAAATTAGAGCTTCTTCACAATATATAATTTGTCACTGGGGTCTCATGTGCTTTTGATGCCATGAAGACATACATGACAGAGGATAAGGAGGGTAGGTAGGCCTTAATGATTTTTCATATTTGAGAATGTCAGTTGTACCTTCTTTTCCCATGGTGGAAATCCATTATTAATATTTACAAGCAATTCTCTAGTAAGCAGGTAAAGGCTCACAATCAGAATCAAATTACTGTACTCCTGATGATACTTCATGAGATGAGCACTTTATTAGGAAACAAAAGCTTCCAGAGAGACTATTTAATGATAAGTACATCAGTTTCTTTAATACTCTAATGGTAATCGCTAGTGAGACAATTATTTTTCTTGCCCAATGATTTCCCCCCCCTAGTGAGAACTGTTGTACTCAATGCTTAGAGTGTAATATAATTATTCAGAGTTCATTAATAGGCAATATTACTTTTCCTTTCATTAAACCAGATTTGTGCATCTGTTTGAATAAGGATATGTAAGTCATCAACATGCAGTACATAGTTTTTAATTTTTTTTGAGGAAGGAACAATGCGAACCTGGCACTTACTGTTCGATGAATTGAGGAAACCTGACTCCTAGTTACAGCCTGCTGTTCATGGTAGTGTGAGCAAGTCCCCATCCCTCAGCACATCTGCTCCACTTCAGTTTCCCATGTGTCAGACAAGGACAATTCTTCCCCAGCTTTGTAGGAAGCTTTGGGAATTTAGCGAAGAATGACAGTAAATGACTTACACTCTTTTTAAACTTCTGTCAGGCAGTATTGAGGGCAATGAGCAGTGATAAGTCATGAGAATATGGCCATAATGATGGGATAAGCCTGGTGCTCTGTAGTCCCATTGGCCTTTTGGTACCAAGGGGAGAAAAGCTACAGCAGTGACCATCATTTTGGAGTGCCTTTTGCCAGTGGCATTCCTTTCCACCTCAGCAGTTCCTTATGAATTTTCCTCAGCTGGACAAGCCCCTGTTACAAACACAGTGGTTAGCCTCCTGCATTGGATTTAGGTGGGTGGAAGTAATAATCAAACTTTTCTCCTTTGGCACACCAACTCCACTGTCAGCCATGCTCTCATTGGGTGATACTAACGAGAAGCAAGAGCTAAGTAAAGTGGTGTTCAAAAAGGCAATAGGCAAATCAAGAAAACACTGTCATGGATAATATCAGCACAATGTGCCTCTCACTGGGGCAGGAACAGAAAGAAACATCAGCTATATAGGTAATTTAAGGGAGCTGCTTCACCTTTAAGTACCAAAACAACCTTCTGCCCTTGTCTGAGCTCTCCTTATGGCACTGTAGATTAGCATCAACTCCACTGTATGATTAAAGACAGCATGTATCACTTTTCCTAAAACCTTATAATTCTTCTTAAAGTAAATTTATTAATTCTGAATTCCTTTGATTCAATTTGGCCTGTTTGCCCAGTAATGCCCTAGTCTTACTTCAAGTTAAGCAATCGAAGTAGTGGGAAAAGCAGTTCTGATGCTGAGCAAGCAGACCAAGGCAAGTACTTTTACTGAATGTTCAATGTGGTGCCAGTAATTACTGCCAGTAATGAGGCAAAACAAGCTAACACATCCGTCTGCAGTTGTATCATAGTACCGCAGCACATAATACTGTTTGAGTTTCCCTTCTGTATGTTTTTGCATGCTAGGTGCTGATAAAGATCTTTTCCTCTAGTTTCATGTTTGCATGGTATTCTTGTGTAATGGCCAAACCTGTTTGGTTACAGATTCCTCTGTCTGTCCTGATTAATGTCCCCCTCTTTGGACCCCATGAGGGAATCTGGGAAGCTTTTGGTGCTTTTGAGGCCATTTGTTGCATTATCTGGGCTGTCATTCTCTATTTCAGCTATGGACTGCTCAAAATCCAGCGGCCTATGCCATGCATTGCTTGAGATTTTACTTAGCTTCTCTGTTCTCCAGAGCAACTGAATTGGTACTGAAATCAACTTTAGGAATAAACACTGTCATGAGAGTATAATGTAGATATCATAATATCCCTTCAGGCAAGAATTTCAAGTCCCGTTTCTGCAGGGAACCAGGAAGAGCACAGCTGTTACAAACTGTATGATTCTGGGCTTGTGAATTCCCTATGACCTTGTAGTAGTGAACAAGAAATCCGGAATGCTTGTCAATTTTTTAAATGAAGAGACATGTAGCACACAGTACCAACAGCAATGAAAAAAGCATAATGTGGAGGCATTCCACTCCCAGTGTGAGGCAACACAGTGGTAGCAAAGTGTCTCCTGGGGGACAAACTAACAACTAGAGTGGTTGGTTATTCATTAATTCCTATCAACCTTAAAAAAATAAGCTCACTGCAAAACTAGTTACACCTCTCCTGTGGAGTACTCTTACTTTAGCCTGAGGAACCTGCCTGCATGAGAACACTAGGCACAAAAAGGTGAATTAAATAAAGTTACTTTGATGTGACATTCCCATAGAGACTGTTGCTACAGCAACAAGACCTTTAGTTTCTCAAGTCACTTAAAAATAAATAATACTAGTGAAAACAGACTTTGCTTCCTAAGCCATTATGGAGTTTTCAAAAAAGAAAATTTCACCCAAGAAGGACTCGGGATGAGCGTTGCCGTACTCGCTGAAAACACATCCAGCAGGTGTACAGCACTGCAGTACCGTAATCACAACCTTTTTCCTGATCTTTATTCTGAGGCAGTTCATCATCCTTTTAATTAACAGCATATATTATGCCCCCCCCCCCCCCCCCCCAAATACAAGAGAAGAAAACAATGCATGTGGCTACAATGTAGTATTTTGAATGGGTAATAGAGAAAAGGGGGAGGGTGTGCATGTGAAAAATGAAAAGTATATTTATTACTGATGCTCACTATTAAATTTGACAGATAGCATTTGCCTCCAACCTTTCAAGCCAGAAGTGGAACAGATGTTCATGAAAAGCCGGTTAATTTCCTGCCATTTGTGAACTGATTAGAAACTGAAACATTAGCACACTGACACTTCTTTATTTTTAATCTTGCTCGTGTTTTGAAAGGAAAAGAAAAGAACCACCGGGAGCTAAGGTCTGGTTTTCAGATAGGAATGGGTGCACATTTTTGTTTCCTCTTTTAACCCAAACCCTCTCTGTTAAGGAAATAGAAAAAAGCAAAACTGACGCCACACAGCCAGTAGCAACTTGGTGTTGCAAACTGTTGTCTTCTGCATAGCTGATGCAGTGCTAGCGCAGCGAGTGAATGAGGAAGAAAGAGTAGCTGCTGCTTTCTCACACACCTATCTATTGTTACAGCTGCTAAGCAAATGAACAAAGGGTCTAAAGCTGTTTTCCAACACGGCTAGTAAACAGGCAGTTACGCTTGTACAGGTCATTGTCAGAAACTAAGTGTTCTGCCCTATAATGAGGAACAAGGAATGAGGAACTTTTCCAGTTTTAGTTTTCAGAAGTGCTGTTACTGAGCTGCATTCATAAGGGGCCAAACAGCCTCTGCTTTAATAGTTCCCAAAACAGAAATTCAGGCCCAAATGCAAATCTGGTAGAAGCAGGTTCAATTCCATTCAAAACTGAATGGTGTCTCCAGATCCAATTCAAGGACAACTCACTTTTGTCATAAATATTTATGTACTATTATTAATCCCAGTGGGAGAACTTTGGGCATGCATTATCAGTTATTTATATACCCTCTACCCCAAGAAAGCTGAGGCTTTTACTCCCTTGGGTCAGATGTAGCAAGTTACTCCAAAGTAAAGCTGGTCAGAAACTTTCTGACAAAGCGAGGGTTTGTTGGATAATCACAATTTGCTAAGGCTGAAACATGTTATTTAAAACATCCTGGGTTTTGATGAGCAGCCACCGAGGCTGGGGCAGGGTCCAGCCCAGCCATGCAGGCCAGGGCAGCTGCTGGGCCAGGCTGGCTTCCTTTTCCGCTCCGCCGCTGTTCTTGTCAATTCCCTGGCGGGCTGCGGAGCCCGGGGGGGCGGGGGGGGGGGCGGCTTGCAGCACATTTCTAAAACTTCATCGTCCCAGGACCCAGAGCAAGTTGAAAAACAAGCAAGCAAACAAAAAAAAAGAAAGAAAATCCTTGCAAAATGGAAACTTTTCAAGCCAGCTGTACTCAACAGTAGTTAAAACAAAATAAAACAAACCAAGATCTTGGTATTTGAAACCACAGTTCGAGGAAAATTGGGCAGGAAAGATTCTCCCCCAGGTCAGCACACTGGTCAATATTCTCTATCCTTTGCCTGTGTTGTGCATACATCTACAACTGGAAAAGCACATGCTTTAAAGCATGTAACGTATACTTTGCTTATCTTTGCTTATCTGCAGTCTGAACAGTGCAACTCTGATCAAACAGGAGATTCAGCGAGCAGTAGATTTTGTCTGAGTGTGTGCATGCACATGTGTGTGCGCACATGTGTGTGCATGAAGTCAGAGTACAAAAATCACAGAAATGCAATGCTGGCATACAGTGAGAGCTGTTGGAAATGTTTCATGTTTAAAGACAAAAGCTGATGTGTTCCCGATGAAAATTTTCTTGGCTCTGCAATTATTTCACCCAAGGTGCGCCTTTCTGTGTGCATCTGGAAAGGTATGTAATTATTTTTCTGACTGAGTTTCATGTTTTAGTAACAGGTGGTTGGACTAATCCTCAGAAAATAGCATGCAACACACAAAGCTTAACTCATTTTGAATACTGCTTTTACCATCTGAATCAGCACACGCCCAGCTTAAAGGTTATGAAACCTCTTGAGTGAAACTGTCCAAGTTACTTACCTCTCCCCTAATATACGAACAGTGAGGATGTTACACAAATATTCTCATCTGTGTTTTATCCTAAACCTTTAGGCCACACCTTCAGTTGGAATAAATAGGAGTAACTAAACTGGTATCAGCAAGACAATGCATATGCTTAAAATTAAAGGAATGTATTGCTAAACCCAGAGTTTTCATTATCTCACAGAATTTAGCCATCTTTCCAAAGATTTGCTAAAAAGTGTACAGTTCTCCTTTAAATTCCTTTCCTTACTCCACTTTCAAGTTTTCTTTACTCTTTAATTCCTTTCTTCTTCCTACTTCTACTACCACTCCTCTGCTTCCTCCCTCTACTGGGGGAGGGGAAAGGGAAGAATAAGTGCTTTGTTGTTACTCCCCTCCCCCAGCTTGTAAAGTTTTCTTCTCATATCCCACTGGAAAATAGCATTTCCCCAACCATTTTAATAAATACTGCAATTTTTAATTGACAATTAGATGTTTGAAAAAGAGAAGGGGAAAAAAAATAGGCAGACTTTGTGGGGAGAAAGAATGCATCACTTTTTTTTTTTGTTGTTGTTGGACACGTGATGTGTAACTGCAGAGTGGGACTCTGCATCGCTCTGTCTACATTCGTGATCGTATCACTCCCACCAGTGAGAGTCGAGCAAACTGAACTAATTGAAAAGTGAGAGAAGCCACTCCCTCCAGCTACTGCAGCTCCATCTTCCTCAATTACTTGCTTTTGAGGCCTTTTAGGGTTTTGCTTCTCTATTCTCTATTCTACAGGAATTTCCTATTCCCAGCTATTTCAGTCCCTTCCCCTGCCCTTCCACTTTATGAAGTGATCAGCTGTTAAACAATTCCCACTGACAGGAAGTGCCATTACTGCACTTGAACACTTAATGTTCCAGACACGGAGGAAATGCAGGGCAGTCTGCACCAGCCTCCCTGCCTACTCAAAGACCATCCTAATATCAGTTTAAAATTCCAAGCAGTCTCTTCTGTATCATCTGCTTATTCCTCTTTCAGCCTTAACTACACTCCAAAAGCCAGTCAATTGTTTGAAAGGGGCAATTTGTTGTCTCAAATAAGGTCAACTGCATAATGAATAATTTCACATAAATCATAAATGTGTTAAATTAAATCACTATTGAAGACCCTGGAAAAAGAGCATAAGTCACCAATTTTAGAATCATACAAATCTAACCAGTCAAAGGAACTCTGAACTGACAGGGAGGGGATCATTAGAAAACAAAGAAACAAACAACAAAACAGACTTAATTTGCACAACTGTTGTAATCTTTACAGAGAGCCTTCTATCTAAAAAAAACCCTTACTCCTTTCAATTAAGAAAAGTTTATTACATTGCTGACTATATTTTAATGTTGCTGTATGAACTCACTTTGATTTTAAAAAATTCCCCCTTCTCCCCCCACAATATCCATCAGTTTATAGGGTTCTATTGGCAACTCAGGGAACAGAAAAATAACTAGGCTTTTGGGTAAATTATTTAAAAAAAAAAAAAAAAAGAAGAAAGAAAAAAGATTATGGCAGAAAGGTTGAATACATGTAATTTTCTAAAATTATGACTAAGGGAGGATATGATAACAGCCTAAAATATTTAACGTGTGTAAACATTAAAGACTGTCATGAAACAGTGTGGGCTGAAATGAAATTAGACTGAATACCAACACAGTCTCCTAGACTATGGAATATTTTGCTAACAGGAGTGGTGTTTGAATCACTTAAAACTAGACTGGACAAGGAACTGGAGAACATACTACATGGTTAGAGACACAGCTACATCAAAGCGTGATTTTCAGTCTATGAGTCACCGTGACAGCTGTGCCCCGCTGGGAAAATGCAGATCACAAAGCTCAGGATGAAGCACATGAGAGTCAGAGACAAAGCTTTCTCTGTCAAGGGGAGCTGGCTACGCAGCGGTCTTCAATGAAGAGATCAGGCAAATCCAGAGTCTGAGCATCTTTAGGCCATGCTGCAAAACTACCTCCCTCAATAAGTCTCTCCACTAGGAGACAACCATAATACTGATAGTTTCTTCTACTCTGAAAGTGCAACCACGCACTAAAACAAAGTAAAGAAAAAAGAAAAGCCAAACATACCACCAGATCTTATCCCAGAAGAACTTTGATTCTGAAACAGAAATGAGATGACAAATGCTCCATGAAGTCCACCACAGACACTCCTTCTGTGCAGTGGTGCCCACATACTGACCTCTGAATAAAGCTCCTTAATCCAAAAGAAGAGTTATTCCAGGAAAATTATTAAATACAGGTTTTCTAATAGTTGATTTTCTCATATAAGTAACCTCATAGGGCCATAGCACAAAAGAATCCTGAAATTACAGGGAAGTGGACCATTTGCACAATCTTCTTTCATTTTTTATTTTAAAATAGCAATTTTAAAATTGCACATACAGTCTGCCCAGTAAAAGCTGCTGTTTAAAATCATGGTATTGAATGAAGATGAACTCAGGCCTATACTGATTGACACTCAGAGTCTACATGTATGTCACAAAATTGAAGTTTCCCAGCATAGTTTTATTATATTTCTGTTGTGTAAGTCCCTCCTAGTCATCAAAGCCTCACATAAGCAGTGAAGTGTGTTGCGATCATTTGTGAGGTTTATATACTTCAGGTAACTCTCTCTGTTTGAATGACAAAAATGAAGGCAACTGTTCCAAACAGGCTCCACAAAACGAAAAGCTGTAACAACAGAAATCCTCTTTCTTCATCCAAAATAACTGCAGCTGGCAATTACCCATGACTAATTTTGTAATGATGAAATTCACTTTCATCTGAAAGCAAATGGGAATTTGGAAACAGACAGTGGTCGTTCTCATTGTCTTACTTGGACAGAGTTACTCCTGGTGCACTTCCAGGAAAGCCCACCCTGCTGTAACGGTGTTGAACATGGCCATTTAACAGGCATGGATTTGTGCAAATAATACTGCTGTGTACTAGCAAATTCGCCTAAATATTAGGAACATTTATGTCATACACTGTAGTTTTAAGTGGTTCTGTTCTAATCTAATTATAACAAAGTTCATTTACCCCTCCCCCACTTCCCAGATACACCTCAAACTAGAAAATAAAACTACAGTTCTGCAGAAAGTTTGACTTGGCTTTGGGTTGAGAGATACTGAATTACTGGATTTATTCCAAATGTTGAAAAGTCTCACATTTTTAAACTTGAAAACTCCTGTGTTTTTCTTTTTAGAATAGATAGCACTGTAGTCTAAACTATAGCATAAATAGACAAAACCAAATACCATGTTTTTCTCCTAAAATTAGTTTAAATGTAACCTTGTCAAACCTTTCTGGTTTTGACCTGAACAGAATTCTGGTTACATTGATGTGATTTCATAAAGCACTTTAACTCCAAGAGTTCTGCGTATAATCAGCTCCTGATTTCCTGTGGGTGAATTATCCAATTTGCAGGTTAAACCAGACTCCGCCATCTCCAGAAACACCCCTTGCTGCTGAGTAAGTGACACAGAGTACACGCTACACTGCCTGCCCTTTTTCACTGTTTGGTAATTTATAGGTTTTTAAAACAGGAATTGAATGTATATTATTCTTATAACCTGACATCTATTCTGTATGATGGGTTTTGCTTTATGTGCATGTCTCCTCCCTACCCCTTAAACCCCCTTAATCTCCAAAGGTAACTGAAAGTGAACTACGATTTTGTCAAATGCCTGTGAGTTTGCTGACAGACTGCTTGAACATTCGCTTATTTTCTCAAGTATTTTCTTACTAAACATACCTTTATAAAAAAAGTCTTTTATGAGCAGACACAGAGTTAGTTTAGCGACTTCTGTTTTTTATGTGATCTTATCTTGTGGTCTTACATTTTCATTTAAACCCATGTTAAATGATGGGGCTGAGATTATTAAAAGAAGCGTTATGTAGGCTACAGGAAACTAATGTGGGATCCTTTTAAATCTCTTCCTCAACCATCATTCATTTGTCCTACTTTTTCTTTTTTTGGTTCAATTACTAGCAGACAATAATGCTGGGGCCATAACAGCACGCCCACCTCAATGGAAAGGTACTATTTTTGTATGGTCTGACAGGCCTGTTCCTGTGTTCCTTTGCACAAACAGTTGCATGTCTGATTTAAATTATGTTAGTGCATGCAATTAGTGCTGGTGTGGCAATACATAGCCACTTGAGCATGTAGGTGCACAGTCTTTACATTAAATCCTCAAACTGCCTTTCTACAGGGAGATGAAGACAGTGGCCCATGTCAATACATCAAATAAACAACCGTCCAGCTTCAAAGTTTTGATGGAGCTTTTAAACCAAAGATGCATAAAGCATTACCAAAGAAATGAAGCAAGGTGTATATATGCAAAGAAAGATTTGTGCATCTTTGTTCTCCAGAACACTGAGGAAAAGCAGCTCCATCATGAGTACTAATGCAAAACACATATTGGGTCGAACAGTCAGAAGGAAAAGTGTTCTTGGGGTGATTCTCAAAAGCTGGGGTTTTATTTGCATAATAGAGCAGATAATTTGCAAGACCTGCCATCTCTTATTTCTGTCATCAAAGAGGAAACAGAAATAACAGAATGTGACTTGTGGCTAACCATGTGACAAAAAACTGAACAACATGAACCTCCTCCTGGACTGTCTACGGAAAAATCACAGGACACAGTTTGTTTGCACAAGCTATTTGATGAATCATTCTGAACAAATAAACTTGAATCAGGTGATTTAAAATCAAAAAAGGGTTAAATTAGATTATTGATGATGACTGTGATCAAATCTGTAAGTAGCTTATTTTATCTAATTCCAAAAAATATTACTTTTTATCTAAACAGATTACCCAATGCCTAAGTTTAAAGCATTTAAGTATTTCATGATAAAGTGAGCCACAGAAAGCAATATTTTGAGTGAAGAAGAAGAAAGTTTTGAGCCTCTTGCAGCAGTTCCAGTTTGGGTCATTTTATTCAACCTAGTATAGTCTATATAGAATAAAATAGTATTTTATTCAACCTAGTCTGCTCATTCCAAAACCAAACCTGTCTCTCACTGACATGATAAATGGCACTTGCCCTACTCCAGATGCTGTCAGTCTTTTTTTCTTTTAAAGCACACTAATATTCAAACATCTTCTGTGTGGAAACAAATTCAGCAGTTTCTCTTTCTATAACTATCTCTGACATAGATAGCACCAACGGCTTCTGCACAAACAGGCAGGAGCTTTCAGATAGGTTATCAGTCACTGCACACAGGCTGGGTATAGATCCCCAAATCTTCCTGGACATATCAGGTTCCAGAATTAGGGTTTCTGGATCAATTCTATTGTCACTTGGTAGGCTTTGAAGAAGGAACTGCTGTTCCTGCTTCACAGAATAAATAATCCTGCAAAATATTGATCATTCAGTTCCAATAAAGCACTCCGTACCTTGCAAACTATATTCTTAGCTGTATTTGGTAGATTGTTCTTCTTTCAGTACTCTTTCTCCCTCTCTCTCTCCAGAGTTTTATTGACAAGCCTAAAATAAGTGATTTCTCAGAGCACAGACATGCTCTTTCTAAGAACACAGATATCTCTTAAGAAAATCTGCACCAAGATGTTCAAAAAGCATTGCTGCACGTGGGAAGTTGCATTTCACAAGCCTCTCACGACACTGCCTCTGTTATGCATGCCAATAAAACCAGGGCATAGGCCCTCGGAGGTAAGCACTGTATTTATTTGGTCTTTAAGCTTTGATAGAGTATTAGCTGCTGTGTGATCTTTATTAGAAGCAAGGAAACACTATGTAGTTTGTCAGGCAGTGGCAGATGTGAAGTAGTGTGTGTGGTTGTTTTTTTACTCCTAGCAAGTTCTGACAGCCCTGCAAACAAACACTTGACCATATACTGTCTATCAGTGTACAATGTGCATTTGATTGTGCTTTTTATTTCAAGCTTTCATTCACTATAGTGGAGTTACGGTCAAAAATAACTATCTGAAAATAGGCCCTTCCTCACTATGCTTCTTAATGTCTTATTAATAACAACTTTTATTGTATTTGCGTGTACTGTGCAGGTACATGGACACTGAGAGGGAAACGTATAAACAAGATTTGTGCTGGTTGCCCATATTGACCCTGGTGACACTCCCTCTTTTATATAATAAATCAATACCTCCCTGTGGAGGAAAAGCTGGAAGTAGCTTATCACTGAATTTCAAACGACAGGCAGATCTCCGTCCCTACTCAGCTGCTCATTGCTGCCATCTCAGAATTTGCTGGCAAGCTGCTTTTTATGGCTGCCTTTGGCTCATCTGGCCTGAAATCAATAAATTTGAACACAAATGCAAGGAGGTTTCTGCCAACTTGGCTCCTTTTGCAGGCAGAGGGCTTTAGGACCATCCCATAAGCACCCTTGCCCCCAGACTGAGCAGGGGGCAGCAACTCTTTAGCCTCAGCTGGGTGAACACGTGCATCTGTGGCTCTTGCACATGGGTACACGTCGTCTTGCAGTGGAAGTGGGAGCCTACATCCATCCTGGGCACTGCTCCATATTCCCTGCGTACCCTGAAAGCTCAGAACTCCAGCCTGTACCACCTCTTCCCTTTCAAGAGGATGACTGATTTACAGGAATGGCACTACTGATTTGCTTGACAGAAACGCAACAGGAAAACCTAAGCTGGTAATCCCACCCTTCCCTATGCCAGGCGAAACTGAGAAATTACTTTTTCTCCGTCTCTTTCCAGACTGTGTTAAAGAATAGAAATAAAAATCCTTTTGGCTCTGGTAACTAAACCTTTGCCCATCATAGGATTCAAATGCATGGAGAGTCAGAAATATATACTAAACTTTCCAGGGATGTAAACACAGAAGCTGTAGACATAAAGACCTTAAATTACATTTAGGGTTTTTTTCCTGTTGTCTAAGTATCTGACCCCTTGCAATAGCTTGTGTTTTAACCTGCGAGTTGCAATTAAGGGGTAAACTGCTAGTTGCTTCAGCCACCAGGCTTAAATACTTGTTCTTATCACCAAAGAAATCTTAGCGTAGTGATGTGCCTGTCAGAACCGACTAAAGAACCTGAACATTTGCCTCATTTACACAAAAATTTGATCTGGATCCATGACTCATATCTGCCTGAACCAGAAAGCTGACGCTGAATACCGGGAACTTCAGACACCAAGTTGAAGAGGAACCATCCTTAATCTTTGAAGGAGAGTTCAGAATACACTTTTTTCCGTTATTAAACTGAAATACATATTAGTCAGTTTTAGAAGAGTTTCACCATTTTCAGTCTCGGGAAATATCATAGTTCCTAAGAGCTGCAGCCACAAACTAGAACCCCATTGTGTGAACTATTGTACAAAAAGACGGAGATACTTTACAAATGTATAATTTATAATGGAAGTAGGAAATTAAAATTTTTCCTTTATGCTGAAAGGGCATAACTGATAATGCACACTCTGTACCGGTCCTGCTGAGTGTGCTTTTTAAACCCATATGAATTTGCACTAGAAATAATACTGGAAATACTGGCAAATTATTTCTCAGCTTCAGCTTAGGGCAGGGACCATGAATCCTTTGGACTGGTGCAGACTGCCCGGTAAGAATGTTTCCTTTTTAAAGCGACTGCGCAGCCGCTATTCTGCTGAGGTTACATAGATGACAAGTTAAGGATTCCAGTTTTCCCAGTATATGCAAGGCTTTCTTGTTAATAACTCAGCTGTCTGTCCAAGCTCAGCCTATTGTGACAGGTATGGCTGCACTCCCATTTTACTCATGCAGTCATGATTGCATACAGTATTTAATTAATTATGTACATAACTAGGCAATTATATATCTCACAAAGTACTTATACAGTTATGTGACTTATATTTGAACTGAAAGCACAGAACCAACTGTGCAACTGTATATACACTTGTGACAGATGTAAATCACAAATCGGTTGTCTTTGCTTAACCGTGTGCAGTTGTCAGCCATTAACCCTATTTATGTTTTGTACCAGACATGCTTCAGTTTATTAGGTAACAGCTTTCCCAATTGGATGGCAGTGTTAGAAGGGAAAGGTTTTCAGTAAGAGATTTCATAGGTCTCAAGCAGAAAATTGAAAGCTGCTTTCTGAGAAGGATATGGTGAGAATAAACAGCGTAGTTTTTCTTCAAAGCAATGTGGTAAAGTACACAGGTAAGCATGTTTCCTCTCCAACAGCCATCTGGCCCAGCACAGGCTTTGTCCCTCTCTTGTCATTAGCATTGTTTTTATTTCATTCTTAATACAACAAGGCAGCAAGAGAAGAACAATAACACATTCACAATAGCACAAAAAGTGACTTCCGTGTTATGGTCTCGACCAAATCTCTCTTGACCTTTTTGTTTCTTCTGCATTTGAAAGACAGAGAGAATGGAGTGGGGAATATGTCTTTTCATATACATAAGGCACTTATTCTCATTTATCCTCTCTCTTTTTAATTTAAAAGCACTTCTGTGGTGCTTGCTTAACATTCATGTCACACTGTGCATAGATACATAGGCACATTATTATTTTTTTCTGTCCTTAAGTACATTACTTTTTGCAAGGCAGCAGCTGAAGAAGTCAGAGCACTCTCATTTCCCCTTTATCATCGCCCCTCTTCCCTTCAGTGACACTTCTTCACTTTTGTCTGCCCCACTTCCAGTCACAGACCCCGTATCACCTTTTAATCGGTGGGATCCCAGAAAAGGTACCAAATGAAACCCCAGCTCCAGTGATACCCTGAACAGTGCTGAGCAGGAGCTCTCCTGAGCCTGATAATAAGAATTAAACCATAGAGTGACATTGACTTATTCTTTGTGAAGTAGGGTAGGATTAACAGGAAACCTGAACAGAGATTACTGGACACATCATCCAGTTTGATCTGTAAATCCTGAAAAAAATAATCAAAGAGTAAACAGAGGAAGAAGCAGGGAGGTTTGGAGGTGCGCCCTGTTGTCCTGTGCTCAGGGCCATACTATGGTGAGGCTAAGCCACCATTTCGCTGAGGCTGCAGGAGCATTATTTACCCAGAGCACCGCTGTGAAGAAACTGTTCCAAAAACATTTTGGAGGACCCTTTCATTAGCCTCCCTCCATGATCAGAAAGATCCTGCTAAAGAAAACACATGACTTGGAGTTCACTGAAATGATGACCCCCAGTGTCTTCCCCTGCGGTGACATCCCCATCCCTGGCACACGAGCACCCACAGGCACTGCTCTCCCCACTCTGATCGCTGTGTAAATTTTGATCATGGAGGTTTGGGGTTTTGGTTTGGGTTGGTTTTTTTGTTTGTTTGTTGGGTTGGTTTTTTTTTTGGTTGTTTGGGTTTTTTTTTTCTCCAGGTTTCTATGAATGGGACGACAGGAAAAAAAAAAAAAAAAAAAAAGAACACAACTCTAAGTGCAACTGCTTGAATAGTTTTAGCGGCTGAACCGTCCGGGAAACTAAGTCCCAGTGCCCTCTGCTGGCATCGGGGAGGAAGGTGTGGTGGGGAGCGCGGGTGGGGAGGGGAGGGGTGGCAGAAAGAGGAGGGAAGTGTTATTAAGCAATAGTAAAAGGAAACTGTGTCAATAAAGTGGGTATGGCCTGAAAACTATAATCGCATAGCAAAGCTATTAAATTGTTGGCAGGCTGGGTTGTTAGTGTAATGTACAGTACATGCCAAAAAGCATATTGCTGGTATGAAACCAGGAATAAGCCAGGATGTTGAAACAACTTCTGTTTTGGGGGTGGGGAAGGGGAGATAACGAAACTCTCTTTAATATAAGGCAATATCTGTACTTTTGATACAGAAGATCACTTATTTTTAAGAACTTTTTAAAATCATTATTTTTGGCTTTTAAATTTCACATTGGAAAAAATTAGTAAGGGAGGTAAGGAAGAAAACTTTTGATTATCTAGTACTTAATGTCTTTATTTTAAGCTGAGAAAAGCAGTTGCGCAACAATGACATTACCACATGAATCTGGTCCTGGAAGAAATTATATCATGTGTGCTTATGGGAACTTAATCCATGAGGTCCCAGGAATGCTGGGATTGTATGTGTGTACATGCACGCACGCACACACACACTGACAGAACAGTTCATGGAAAATCTGTTTCAGACAGTCATTTTTGGATAGAACAACTCATTCTTGCCCTGTTAGGAAAGCAGATTGTACAATTTTATTGGTACCACTGCGCTGACATTTAGTGAGTTTGCAAGATCAAGAAGTACTTCGTAATACACAATTGTAGGTCAGTAATCCACAGGATCTTATCAACTGCCTCAGTATAAGTTAAAACAAACCTAACATTACCGACAAACAGATTAACTGCAGTAGAACAGCAGGACTACGTGAGAAAAGAGAGTTTAACAGAAATTCAAGCAACAAACTTTGACAAACTAGTCGTTAAAAATATATATAATACTGGGAAAGTACTTTTCAATTTGTGTAATAACAGCAGCAACTTTTTTTTTCAGATTTACTGAAGAGGCTATGTCAAGAATGGGGAGTCACACAGAATTCACAAGACACAAAGGCGCTGGGGAAGTGAAGCCCATAACAGGAGAGCTGGACGGAGATGGGATTCAGCTGCTGCATGAGGAAGCAACTTGGGGAAGTGACAATTTTGTCTGTTTTTCTGCCAGGAAGACAGGGGAGGAGTCTACTCTGTACAGTCTGAATAGAACTGGAAAGGACTGCAATCACTCACTGGAAGATTGATGTGACGACTGCAAATCTGTGTACAGCGTCCTTTTCCCCCCTGCTATGTCCAGCACCAGTTTCAGAAATGTCATATCCTAAGTTATTCAGTGAGTAGCTGCAGTATTTATCACACCTGGAGAGGACGAACACCACTGAAGATTTGCAGCATTGCATCTGTTCTGTTCTCTGTGATTCTACTAAATCCAGCTTAGGTAATCCTAATGTATGCCCATTTAATTACAGTAAAAGCAATTCAATTTCTGTCATCTAAATTAACCTAGCCCATGTTGAAACCTACTAGAAATGGTGAAAAGACCTTTTTTCTTAAAAAAACATGTATTATACACTTGTTACACTAGAACTTGAGGTGAGGATCACATAGAGATCCCGGTAACCACCACCAGATCAACCACACAGTATCAGCCTAAAAAAGCTTAAAATCTCGGTCACCTTTCTGATATAAAAATAAATCAATACAAAAATTTTCCTGCTAGCCAGTTAGGTTAGGGTCTTTTTCTGTACGAAACACATGTTGATATTTGATTACTCCCTTTAATAGTGTCCATCTGTGGAAAAGGCTGCAGTGCCAATACATATGCATGAAAGCAATAATCTTATTTTCAATACCAAGGATTGTTTTATCTGCTTCATCTTTAATATTCCACTGATGAGAACAGGTTGTGCATATGGTTCTGCAGCAGCTTGTTTGCAGTCCATTTCATTGTGAACACCTCCCTTTTCACACCTTCCCTTCCCCACCTGAGCTGATTCTTTATACAATGCAGCAACATTAGCTTTTATATAGTGTTCATCATCTGGCCCAAGCCTAAACCTCCTCGTGGGCAGGATATTAAATCATAAACAGCTCAGGACTAGTTCTGATAATGAAGGTTAAATATTCTACCAAATGCAACAGAAAAAAAAAAAAAAAAAGAAAAGAAAAGAAAGAGACTCTTCTCTTACCTAAGTGTGGTCATATCTCACTTGAACAATGACCACGTGTGAATCAGGGTTATGGTGAGGCTGTAAACATGGTCCCCTGGAGACAGTTACCAAACCTGTCTTGTGGAGAAGCATCTGAGGTGTAATATACACTGGGAAAAGTGAAATTAAACACATGTATGAAACACATGTATGTAGCTATCTTTTTATGTGTTCCAGGCTCTTCCCAGAAGAGTATGCAGGGTTTGTCTGTGTATGGTTCAGGGTCTTCCACATGCCATAGAAGTCCCACCCCATGTTCTGCGAGCTCTCACAAGCAGACAAGGATAAGCAAGCCTCACAGCCCCATTTTGCCCCCTTTAGGAGTGGTGGTGTGTAAGGTCTCCATCTGTCTCACATAGTGCTTCGAGGAGGCTGTAAGGAAAACAGCGATCAGCAGGGAAAGGCCCTGAGGGTGGCCTCTGTTGCGCTCGCCACACTGCAGACTCCCCTACTCTGTTGGGCAGTGCTCTCTGTATCTCTGGCTTTAATGTAAGGAAGCCAAATTACATCTGTGAAGTACAAATAAGTGCAGGAACAATAATGCATCATCTTACTGGACGTGTCTATTTTGAAGTTGGACGTTGCATTAATTTGCAAAAATTGATCTTTCCAGACAGAGAAGACTTTTTTTTTCCCCTCTATAGACAGTTAACAACAAGATCCAAATTCAAACTAACAACTGGAAAAAGATCTCGCTTTAAATATCTGAGATGTTTGTTGGTGATAACAACTGGATTAGTCACATTAGTTTTAATTGTCTCAGATTGCAAATTGAGATCTGTCACAAGTACTTCAATACTTCAGGTTCTCTTGTTGGTAGGGCAGACATCAATTAAATGTATTGAGGAAGTCAGATATTTTAAAAAGTGCTTAGATAAATGTGATCAATGTGAATGGAGCCTGACAATAATTTTTTGATCCTGAAAACAAAAAATACTCCCAAGAAACAGATAGTAAGTTGTCCCCAAACTTACAAATCCAGTTCCAAACTAACATCATATTTTTCAGCTTTTATAGAAACTAGCGCTACAGTCTCATGAAGAATCAACTTGGGGGAGTAAACTCAAAATAAATGGGGAGATTGAAAGCATGCTAATAATATCAGTTTGGGGTAACCTTTACAATATCTCACTGCCAAAGAATCAGCATTCATAAAAGGTTAAGTTCTTTGAGAACTTACAAGCCGAATACCCCAAAATTGAAGCATGCATAATCATTAGTTGCTTAGGAAATTCTTGGCAAATGTGTGTACATAAGAACAAAGATACATCTGTGAACAAAAAGCTTAAGGAACACTTTCTGTAAAACCCTAAATACTATTTCCATCCTAGAATATAGACATTTACAAGTAATTCTGCCAGTAACCAGTAGTAATTTTAGTACAATGTTTGTTTCCAAGTACTTGAAAGCACCTACTCTTGTGTAATGGACTAGGAATAGTAACTACCGTCTTTACCCTGTCTATAGCAATTACTTTTTTTTTTTTCCCTTGAAGCTAGAAAAAACAGGCACAGACTTGATGGAAACAGAGTAAATTTTTCTGAATTCTTCCACTTTCACCATATGGTTCAGTTTCAGTTCTCTCCAAGCTAGAACAATATGCTTTACAGGAGACAAGATGATAAATGCTTAATTTTGGGTTCAGTTAAAACAAACAACTTTCTCTAAAAGCACATGCTTTGTTTCAAAGTGACATTTGTTAAAAGCCTTAGTGTCCATATTATATTACATCACTGCAGGTCAGCTATCATGACTGACATGGTGACATGGAACAATGAAAGAAGGCAGATTTGCCTTAACCCTCACCACACCACATCTCCTGTATGGTCTGAACACACCACAGACTTTAGGTTCCTTTCATGCTGTTTCTAAACCTCTTTGCAACAATCAAGATAGAGTACAAATGTAACATATGTAGAGATTTTTGCTTGTTGAGAATGAAAAAAAATACCCAAACACCCCCACCCCACCCCCGATTAACCCAAGAAACAGTACTTCATGCTGTCTGGCACAGGCAGGCTTTCTAATGCTGTTGTGCCAAGATCCACCATCACTCTTTCACACCAAGATACTCAATACAATCCCTGCTTGGGTCTCTCAGAGAGGCTTTGAAGTGACATATCCTCTACTTGAAAGAACACCAGCACATTTTACAGGGAAAGGCATCTTTAAAAAGCAAGCTTGTTTTTTCTGTGATGAAAATTCTAAATTTACATTGTAGCATTACCATTCACCTTTAAATAAATATTGATGGATGTAGAAGTTGCTTATGTTTTCAGGGTTGAAGTTAGGTGGCTAAATCCACATTTAGGCTTCTAACAAAAAGGTAGGAGAGTGTATTGCTTCACTGGGTTACAGGTGTGAAACTTCCCAAAGGTCAGGTTTTAATGAGGGCTTGAGCCAAGGCATTGCCACAGCAATTCTAGACAAACCATACTACAAACTCCACAGAAAGCTAAACCCAGAAAAGTTTATCATGGACTCATGCCTTCTTGGAGGCCATAAATGGACTCCATGTGAAAGGCTAAGCACATACTCCAGACTGAAAAGACAGCAAAGCAATCCCACAACTGGCCTCTGCCTGAGGGATAGTTCAGCAACGCAAAGCTCCTACCTGGTCCTGTCCAAAGCTCCTACCTGGTCCTGGCCGAACCCGGCCTTTCTTCTAGTAGCTAATGTGTTAGCGCTCTCTTGCTTCCCAATTCCTTTCAAAGGAGCTTACCTTCTCAGCAGCTCATATATGAAAACCAACTGGGCTGACTCACCCCACTGCAGTAATTAACCCTCGCTAGGTCTCTGTGGGACCTGCAGACCCCACTGCAACAGCAGATTGATGGAGACAAAACTCTAGGTTTTACTTGTCAGTTTTACTGGCAGGATCGTGTGGAGGCGAGAGGGTGGGAGAAGAGAGCCAAAAATGATTTTCAAGTACAGTCACAACATTGATAAAAGCCTTAGCATGGATTTAGTCACACTGGAATTAAATTTATGTAGCTCATGTCTCTGGCAAGGGTGCTCTGCTAACACAGTTGAAAGCACTTAGCTGCAATCACCAAAATGCTGCTGGTGTGCACCCTTAGTGGGTTCTCTGGCTACAGGGAGTTGTTTCTGTAACATCTTAGACCAGGTTCTGCTCCATGATTGGGGATCTGAGTATAGGTACAGCCATTTTTTGGTCAATAAATACATGCTATTAAGGTTTTGTAGCCTTGATTACTGAATTCAATGAAGGGTGCCTGCTAATTGGTGCTGCAGACATTTAAGAGGTTACTGTCTCCACCTACTTGCTCTCCTATTCTTCTGGCAGCTGAACGAGAGGACACCTTTCAGTCATCTCAGGTCACACCCAAGGATTTCAGTTTACAGAGATAAATATCCAACGCTGTGAAATACTTTAGCTGATGAGCTAGCACAGGTTTACTTCTGCAAATCTCCTATAGTACTGCCAGTGAGAATCACCAGGCTTTCGGCACTCACCAGGTATCTATTTATCTAGATATTTATGTGAACCTGATCCCCTCAGCAATGAAGCATGATACCCGTAGCAGGGTATCAAATCCAGAGTGGTGGTAACAAGCACTTATGTTCATATATTTAATAGAAAGAGTGTAAACTATGCAGAGATAGGAATTTATGGTCTCCTATACAGAGGCTGAGTGAGAAGGCTTTGTTTGAGAAGGAACAGATAGAGGATCAGAAGCAGGCAGCAGGAGATCTGCAAGCTAAACTCTTGCTGTTCCTATAAGCCTCTCACACTGCCCTGTTAACCCACACTCCCTCCCAGCCCACACAGGTGGAGGCTGAAGCCAGCTGCTGGCAAAATCCCACACTTTCTTCCAAATGGTCTGTTTGTGCTTTTGAAGGGAGACTCTTCCTGAATGCAGCACTCTGTGACAACCTGCCTGCAGAGGAATCGTGACAGCAGTGTTTTGATTTGGGCCTTCTAAAGTGAATGAGTGATAGGAAGATTTTCAGTTCTACCAAGCAGACATATGTTCTTATTTCTATCATTCTTTTGCTTATCAGAAGTTATATAATCTATTTGTGTAGGAACAGGACATTTGATGATTATATGCTTTTCCAATACTGTGAATGGGTGGTAAAAAGAAAAAAAGATTGTTTCGGAGGCAAGCTCGATTTTACAAGCAAATTTTTCACAAGCAACTCTTTTCCTCCACTTATGACAGCCACTGCCAGTGCTCAAAAGCTGCAAAAAGAAAGCTTCCTGTGATGACAGTGCCTCAACATGCTTCAATCTCATTTATTCAAGTAATACAATTTCAGTTTATACCAACTAAGAATCTGTTTCTCCAATTGACTAGAAACTGCTGACAGAAAAAAAAAGTGAAAACTCTGCAACTTAATCCTCACTTCCCTTATGTTTTTCCAAACAATACTAATGAAGTAATCAAAAACCATCCTTAAAATTTGTGAAGTACTGCAACAAAGATGAGTCTGCAAAAGTGTAATCATGTTTTAAATGCCCTGAAGATTGTGTCCAGGGTCTGCCTTTATCATTCCCTGTGCGCTGCAAAAATCATAAAGGACCTTACTCCTACTCTGTGTAAAGGTAGGTGAAGGGGTAGTGTCAAATGTCGCATCACCTGCTTACAGTCGGATGTGATAAAGAAGGAATTTGGACTTTGTACCTTTCCGGTTTAAAGTCAAATCGCTAATGCTTCCTGTGCAGAAGGCTGATTTCCTATGCAGTTTAGTAGGTGACAAATTTAATAGGAAATGATTAAGTAAAAGCAAAGAGTGATGATAAGGGTTTTATTCTTCTTCAAGGCTTTTGATAATTTGTTTTCAGAAAATAATACAAACTTTAAGGAATTTATACACATCTTCAGCCCCTTTCAAGGCTGCTGCAGAATTTCCTGTTTTTGTGTTCTCAGAACTGCTAAACTGCTGAAGTTGCCAGTAAAGACCTGGGTGTGTTATCCAGAAGAGGTGGAGTCTATAACAAATCCAGATTCTTCACTGATATTCTCAAATGAGTGTGCTGAAGTTAGAGTTTTTCTATCTCTGTCTCACAAATGGGGTCAGTTCACTCATCCATGCACTAGCCCTTTCTGTTTGTATTCTGGAGTGCTGTCTTTTCTAGGTATGAAAGCATGGATTTTGTTGCATAAATTGCCTCAAAGCCAGTTGTAAACATTTATATATAAAAAGGTATTAAGGTATACTTAAAACATGTTCTAAGCCCTGGGTACAGAGCTAGCAATGTGAACCACACAAACCCTGGAAGCATTTTTGTTACTTCCTTAGACGTCAGATCCTGGTCTCTGTGTGAGCAGACCAACCCCTCATCTCCTGAAGCAAAAAATCTTGTACTTACAAGGGGCAAGAGCCTAATCAGATTCCCAACTGGAAAGCTGCTCGAGCTCAACACCAGGCAGAGGGTAGATACAGGTCTGGCATGGCCAACAGGGAGAAAGACTGTGCTTTCTAGGTACTCTTAAAGGTGTTTATTGCTCTGCAAACCTCCCTGGGAATGCAAATACAGTGTGATTGATGGATGCACACAATTCAACAGAACAAATGCTTTCAGCAGACAGGTGGCCCAACAGGAACCTCTGAAGATCCTATTATACAGACGCAACAGTGCAATTATGATATTTTGAGGCATATATTCTGCAGGAGTGGGGATCCACAGAAACTCCTCTGCAGTCCCCCTACTTTGGCGGGGGCAGATGCAGCAGGTGGAGGAGGCTGAGGGAGCCCGAAAGGGTGTGGACCAGGTTGTGGAACACCAAAGTGTGGTGCCTGCCCACACAAACAGCAAGCCTTCAAAGCAATACTTCAGCCCCAACAGGTCACATGCAACCAGGTCTTTTTCTATGTGTGACCCATTAAATGACCATTCTATGTGTGACCCATTAATGACTTTGTGGCCATTTTGCAGCTGCCAACAGGCCCCATCCCAGCATTCCCACCAAAGAAAAGCCAGGCAGGGTGACAGCAGCAATCACAAACCTACTGTCCCTGAGCACAGATGCAGGCCAGGTATGGCCCTCAGCACTGCCTCAGTTTCCCTCCATTCCCTAAAATGTGGGGGGAAGTGTGACAGCTCTTGCAGTACCCCTCCCCACCCTGGGGACAGGGACAGGTGACTTCAGGCTGGGTGGTCAGCTGGACGTGGACACTGAAATGGGCCTGGCCATGGAGCTGCCCTGGCCCCGGTTCCAATGGGGCCCTCTCAGAGATGGCCCCTCAGAGATGCTCCATCAGAGACGCCCCATCAGAGATGCCCTCTCAGAGACGCCTCCTCAGAGATGCTCCCTCAGAGACACCCCTCAGAGATCCCCCTCAGGGACACCCCCTCAGAGATGTCCCTCTGAGACTTCACAAGACAACCAGCAGACAGGGCAGGCCAGAAAACTACCAGGCTCTGGGGTGTTTTTTAGGCAAGGGTCAATGCTTACACCAAATACTTAATAGCTGCTAAAGTGCAATTACCTGTTTTGTGTGTCCTGGTAATTAGCTGCTGGTTACGCACACAATTAATGGGCAGGCTGTTTAATACTGGAAATCACATTGTTCTAACCGGGCTGCGCACTGTAACAGTCAGCGCAGGGCAGTTTTGCCAGGAGTTGCCCTTAAAAACCTTCTTGAAACGTGGTGAAGTTAATCATCTGGCCAGCTTCCAGAGAAGAACAGTTGCGCTCAGATACACTTCCATGGGAGATAATGTGCTTTCAGTTTTTTTTCCTCAGAAAACCTGTGGCGCCCCACCTGTGGCGGCGGGCTGGGCCCGCTGAGGGCTCATCCTGGGGACAGCAGGGCCCGAGCCTCACCTGCGAGTGGGCTCACTTACAGCAGGGTGGTGGTGGCATAAACATCTGCCCTTGGAGGGAAGCATTTCTTACACAAAAAGTAGCAATTTTACTCCATTCCCTGTGATTTTTGTGTTTATGAGATTGCATTAACTTCTTAAAATTCTTCCAAAATGCCTACATGACACAGACGTAGGAGCCTTGAAGCAGTCTGGCCTGCTTCAGTTCCCCTCAAAAGACCCTATGCATAAAACCTGAGCTTTGACAAGAGTCTAAATGCAGTGCATTGCTTTGGCTGCTCTTTTCCTTTATCTTGGATTGCCGCCTCTTCCAAAGCTTTGATTTCCAAATAACTTGTTAAGCTTTACTGGGCCTGAACATAAAAGCTGTATTTTTATATTTCTTACACGGCACTGGAATGCGGAAGCTCAACTTAACTGTGGATGCACCTCCTAAGACCTTTCTTCCTCTTGGGGCTCCATGTGTTGTTGCTTTATGAGAAGGCTGAGTCGCTTCTTCAGGGCTCGTGTTGTTCCTGTTATCAGAGAGGAATCGAGCAAAACGGGGAGTTTCTACGTGGGAGGCAGTGCCAACACTAACCATTATTTCATCTGCAATAATAGCTCAGTGGCATAAGGGGCATCCACAGCCAAACTTACTGTTTTTCTTGTTTTTCTGCCAAGAGGATTTCCTGATTCCTGAAATTAGTCCCATTGCCAAGTGATATGGTCAGATCACGTGGTCAGCGGTCCTAATTGCCTTGGAAATACAGGATTCAATCAACACAGACCTGCTCCTAACACATGGACTAAGGAAGAGTTATTCCCTTCCACAGGCGGCCTGATGTACCCATAATACAATATTAATGTCCAAGCTGTCTATAATAAAATAATATATATAGTCTATAATTAATTAATTACACAGAGCATATTTTTATTTGAAAATTGCTGAAATACTATCCTAATACGGAGGCAATTACAGCAGTATGAAGTCAGCAAATAGCATGATAGCTTATTCCTCCTTTCTGAGAACACTCACTATGCTGACATCTGGCACTTTCATACCAGCATGTAACCATGGTGGTTGTCTCACTGTATGTAGCTTTACATGCATTGACTTAATTAAAACTGTATACTCTTGCAGTGGAGACAAAGCCAAAGCCTAAGACCTTTTTGTGGAGCAAAGCTGGATATTACAAACCCAGTTCTTCTCTCATCCTACCAAAAATGGGGATGCACAGAAGTCACTGGTCCTACACAGATGTAGTAGGTTGTTACGAATCAGATTTGAAATCTGTAAGCAGTCACTCTGATTGATACCGCTTTATACGGCATGAAAGGCCCATTGTGCTAGGGAGGAGAGCAGAAAGTACTATTACAACTAAAGGACCTTTTGTCTGTGCTCTCTGTGCATAGAACCAGTGGCAAGTCTTGGTCATCTGCCACAAGTCCACAGGTTTGCAGAGGCCAGTGCAAAAATACCACCCACCTATGCAGTGGCTCGTATCAAGAAACAAGGCTCTTTTACCTTGGCCTTCTAGCACTAGTTAGAAATGTAATTCTGCAGATTTTACAGAATTCTCGCTTGGTTTCCAGTTTTAATCTCTACTCAAATAAAGAATGACAGCTATTCAGTCCGCAGGCAGGATTTTGTTGTGTTGATTTATGCCTTAATGTCACATCAATTATCAGAAAACAGAGATGTAAGTAACAAACTTTGTTTTAAGATTAAAGCGGCAAGTGATTTCTTTGAAAGGATAAGTATTCGTTTATTTAATCATAAGGAGGTCAAAATATACAGTACTGTATCATTCAGATGCTAGTGTGGATTAAAACTGTCCAGGTTAGCCCGGGGCTGAATAAACAGAAATCTTAATTTTCTGTAAAATTTATTAACTACAGTTATTACACAAGTCTTGTGAAGCAGGTAGGTGCCTGGACAGCCTTGATTTTGGTTTTTATTAGGATTAATTACAAGTATGGATATAAACAAATAGCTGATGAAACCACTAAGTTTCCTATCATCTGAAAAACATTAATAACAGGATCGTAGGTACAGCCTTGGAGTTAGGACTGCGGTGGGGATGCGAGTGCCCCCTTGTGTTCCTATTAGAACCTTAAATCGTTTTTAATTTGTTATCCCACCTCACCAAGACAAGAGAGAAGTTGTCTCAATCATGTAAAGCCTTTGCATTTTAGCGTTTTAATTTACATTAATAACCAATATGAAGCATAACTTTATAACCACTGATTCTATTATACTGCAGACTTTTTGCTAATTTCAGCTCTATTGAAAACCACAGAAGGTGACTTGGTTGTTTTTACATTTAACTATAACATTTATCAAAGGAGATTTTCTTTTTTTCCTGGCTGCTTTAAAGCTCTCTAAAGCTGAGGATTTGTTGCTCATGCCTTGCTGCACAAACTGCATTCCTTTGTCACATGCATTTTTTTCTGCCATTTATTTAATTCACTGCTGCTTTCTCACCTTACATACTCTGCCCTCTATAGACTTAAAACCATCCACATGACCTTTCTTTAAGTATACTACACATTGCTTGATGATCTTTAGAGTTGCTTTCTAACATCTAATGAACAAACCTTGTAAATGATATACCTTAAATGATACACCAATGTTTGCTTTAGCCTCAGGCATTTGATGACAGCCACGTAAAGGAAAATAATGAGTCATCTCTACTGCAAGGGAGCTTACAGAGAGCTGCTGATCCTTCAGCAACCAAGTGTATTCATTACTTGGATTTCCCAGCAGGTAGGATAGACACTGGATCTGTTTGCACTTCAGCATCAGACATCCTTTTGGAACCCTGTGGAACAAAATAGAGAAATTTATAAAAATTTTCAAATATTTCAGAACAGTTCAAGTCTGGAATTATGTCTTAGAGTTTTGCTACCAGATATTTCCCACTCATTTCACCTTTCTGCTTTTCTTAATTTGCCCTTTATTTATATGCATAAGCATATAAGCACCATCTGTATCATGACAATCCCAGAAAGCTACTGCTTGTGACTTTGCCTAAATGTGTTGGTTATTTTCATATAATTTTCCTGGTCAGCACAGAAAGCAATTGTCTTTAGAAATTGGACCAATGTACCAGAGACATGTTGCTGTGTACTTGCACTGTAGTTTTGGCATAGCTTTCTCTAAAATTTTCTTGGCCTAAATGGTTCACTGAAACCATGCTGAGTCCTTCAAGCATGATTAACAGTGTATTATAGCCAGCCTTGGTCTGCTCTAAGTTAAAGGAACATTAAATACTTTTATGCATGACAGGTATTTGACAATGTTAGAGTGATAAAGCTTTTTTACACTACAAATTCAATTCTGGTTTTGGAACCAGTTCAAGACACTAATCCAACTTAGATGAAGGAAATGCATAGATCTAGCCACACCAATTAAATTTTTTACTAGTAATTGATAAAAACTTGGCTTTAGTTTAGGATGCCTTGACCTAATTCTACTGGCCTTGAAACCATCGAAACTTCAGTACATGACAGCAAAATGGATCCACAACACTGTTTCAGAGGTCACTGTTAATGTAGGATGCCAATCCTATTTGTAGCCAGATGCCTAAGTCATTACATGCTAAACAGAAAAAAGAGCATGACAAAGCTAAAGGTGACTGCTATGTGCTTTCCCCACAATAGGAACTGTGCAGAATCATATACAAATTCTCCTTTCACACAGTATGTTTTGCACTGGAAACCTGACTCATCACTTCAGGTCACCACAGGACTATTCTGTGTCAGACCTGGAGAGTGAAAGATCTCAACTTCCTCATCTTTTTCAGAGAAGTAATAACAGTGGGGTTTTTATACTGATTAGTCTCCACCTCATTGATATTCTTTTAACTTTTCACCTTTGAAAATCTAAGTATTAAAAAAAAAAAACAGCCAAAAATCACAACAGACTAAAAGAATCCCCTGTCTTTAACTGTAATCTTGTGCAGCTCAGCTGGCTGCAATGGGTTTGTTTCTGCTTACACCGATGTTGAGTTTGGAAGACACTCTAGAGCAGAATAAAATTTTTTGGCCACATATACGTAGCAGCAAATGGAAACCACATAAAACAATGTAATAGCTCCTAATATCTATTAGACAATACCAAACAAGCTAGTAATTCCAAATTTATCCAACAATGCTAAAAACCTACACATCTGTTAAAAGACTTCCCACATTACAAGAGTAATGGAGTCTGTCAATGGTAGCTGTTCTGTCTGATGCATGAAGATATTAAGCCATTTTCAGACTGATGGAAAAGAGGATGATACTACTTGCCATTCTTCCTATAAATGGGTGGAGAGAGGAGTAAAGGAGGGGAAGTCATTTGAGATAATCCCCATTTTGACTCATTTAGCACATTTGCAGAAGTGTCATACATTATTTGCTTATACTACAAGTGTCCCTGCTGCACCCATCAAGGTGGTTGCTGATTAAAGCAGGAAGCGTTGAGCAGACTGGCTGATGATTCTTGTTAAACTGGAATTTCCAAGCCTTGTGTGAAACAAGGAACTTTGTTCCTGCCCTTTTAACGGACAAATTCCAGCTCTGCCCTCAGATTCAGAAGCACAGGTACCACTGGCTCACATCTTGCTTTCAGTTACTTTGCACACCCCTTTCAGTGCAGTGGAAGCTGGCTGTATTTGTGACAGCTAAGCTGGAACATATTATTTTGTGCAGAGCACTTTAAAGTGCACACAGAGGAATGTCATGGATTTGGAGTGTATTTTTTTTCCACCTTGTGCTCAGGAGAAATCTGTGTCAGTATACTAGATACTCTGATCAGAATAGGTCAGAATAGTTTCCACATGCTAAGCACTCCTAGTTTCTGACAACTTAAGTATGAGTTATTCCAGCTCAGAAAACAATGTCATTAATCTTTTTTTTTTACCCCCCTTTCTAATCTAATCTTTCTAAGACTCACTAAATACCTTTGCATTTTATATAGCTTATAAATTAATCTCTTTTACCATAGGGACAACCACTGGACCTTATCGTCCATGCTAAAACCCCTCAGCCGGGCTGCAACACTGTTTGCTTGCATAAGCGGCTCCATTTGTATCAAAAGTTTCAGCATTTGTTAGTCCAACCGGGAGCAGATGCTTGAACTGCAGTGTTCTCATCAGCTGCATTCCTGCACTATGACTTCCTCTTACTCTGTACCCTTTCCCAGAGGAATCCACAGATTTAGGAGAGAGCGGTGTTAAAATAGCTGCTATTGAAATAGCTCACCAGAATTTAGGAGGTGCTGGGTGGGTACAGGTTATGTGAGCTAGTAAGGTCTGCTGGATCCCTTGTTAAGTATCTCCTGCTTCCATTTTATCAGCATAAAGCTTTATAGTTTTGCTGAGTTGTTCCCAGATATTTGAGCTCTTATCTTGAAATGAAAATTCTGGCATTGATTTGTGTGTGATCTAATACTTTTAGATTAATGATTACCCTTCCTAGGACTTAGTATGATCACCTAGGAGATGTGCAGATTATTTTTTTAAAAGCATAGCAGAACTGGGTTACTTAGATGTGGGTAATCTTTTTTTGGGATATTAAAAAAGATACAGTAATTTTCTGTGAGATATTTTCCATACACAGACCTCATTTGTTGTGGTTTTATTTTTCCCCTCCCAGTTCAAAAGCACAAGAAACTGACTGTATCAGCTATACTGTTATAAAAACTTTTTTTTTTTTTAGCGCCATCTTCTGTTAATGGGAGGGGGAAGCTGTAGGAATACTGTTGACCTTTATAATTGCAACGGAAGATAAGGGACTATACAGACAAACTGTCTGGCATACTACTCGAGCAAGCAAAAATATCTCACAGAACATCTCTACTTCCTCTACATTTATTCTGCATTTTTTTTCCCCAAACGGTCTTTTTCCCTCTTCACAATCTCCTCTCTTGATCAAAAAGCTTTTTCTTGCCCTTTGAATCAGAGACACCTTTCCTGCTTCTTTCTGTGTCTCATGAACTTGCACTCGAAAGCATGTCTCCTTGCTAGCTTGCACTTCCTGTTTCTCCCTTTGTGGAATAATTCTAAATTTGTATCTATTGTTAAATTCTACGAGAGATTTTTGGATACAGCTTGGATGAATGACACCATACAAATAAAGTACAGTTGTCAACAGACAAACCCTTTTTCACACAGTGGCTACAGTGAGAACTTCGACAAAGGAGGACTGTCAGTGCTTAAATTCAACAAACCTCCAGACCAGAGAAACAAATCCCATTTATCTCCAGAAATAATAGAGGCAGTTAACATTTGCCCCATTTCTAGATAACCTATGCTGGAAATATGTGGCTGTCTTCCTCCCCTGCAGTTGACATAAGAGATCTGTTACCATCATCTGAGTGGTTTAAGTAACAGAACTCCTGATTTCACTGCTGGGGGGAGGTTGCCAATACTCACAGCAGGATATGACACCTACACACCATGCTTCTGAGCGTGGATCAGATGCTATGCACATGAACTCATGTGCACAGTGGAAATTTCATGCAAAATTTGGAGGCAAAGGGTGTGAGGAAAGAAATGTGCACATAAGCATGCATGTGTTTGATAACTTCAATTAGCTAGTATAATTCATAGGTAGATATAAAACAATATCCTCACTTTCTCACATTCTGTTAAGCAAAAAGATTTCTCCTCTTGACTTCACTGGGAGCAAAGATGAATGGAAGCCAGCACAAGATGGTGGTTGCCCCAGGTGAGCTCCTGGACTTCCTTGCTCCATTGAAACTACAGGAAAGTCCCACTGATTCAGTGAGGACCAGGATTTTACCCCAGAACAATGGGGGGAAACAGAAAGCAGAAGTGGCTGAACTTTTGCTAATCAATATTACAGAAAGTTATTTTCCTTTTGTTCTTAATTCCCCTTCTAATATGTAATTATTTTGGTAATGCAAATCACCTTCTGTAGTATACACAGTAATTCTGTGAAATGTGTGCAAATTAAACACTTCTTATGATGTGGAAAAACATCTGCCTCTGAATGAGTCATACTGGCCTGCATGGCAGCCCTCATTTTATAACCCAGTGTCCTAACAGGGCTAATTTTCAAATCTGTGTTACCATTTCAATCTGTATTGCTTGCCTTTCCTTCTTTCAGACCTGGAGGATTGCCTAGCTCTTTTTCTTTCCTGACAGCCTTAGAAGTAGGTTAGGGAGGAAGGAAAAAAAGCTGTATGTCTCTCAGGGGAGCCAGATTCACTAGGAATCATTGAAGGTAACAGTCAAATCTGTTTAGCTTCTTCACATCACTTGAAATTTGTGATGAAGCTCAGTTTACACACAAGGTTTCTAAAAGATGCTAAAAATGACCCCATAGCTCTGTGGATTTATTGCTGTTGTGGCAATGTGAGGAAAGAGGAGCAAACTGCATCCTTCCAGTTTGTTCGTAAAAAGCAATCAAAATCTGCCCTCATGCCAGCACTTGAGAGGCAGTCCCAGGTCTAATCTGTGCTTTTGTTTTTACCTTGGCACCAAATACAGACGAGGGGGAAAAAAAAAGTTTCCACTTATTTAATACTCTGAGGAACCACTAGTTGCATGATTAACACCAAACCTTACAGAAACTCAGATTTTGCGCATACTGAATTCTTTCATTTATACGTTTCAGCTTTCAGTGAAGGGGGCATAGCAAATTTAGGGTAAGATTTAAGAAAAAAAGCAGGGAAAAACCCCCACTTTTTTTTTAGTGTGCTTAACTAGTCTATAACTGGTCTCTAACATGAGCTGCTTATCTTGTGACCACTATGCTGGTTCCCACCCACCCAGTGGTCTACCTTAATTTTTTCCTTGCAGGGGTTTCCTGCCTTGCAGGGGTGTCCCAGCTGCTCTGAAGCAGCAGCTAAGCCACCGTTGTGGCCAGCAGGTTACTCACTGGCACCATGTCCACTTTTCCTTAACAAACACACCATAATTTGTGGGTGGTTCAGTACCTGGAACAGTTGAGTCATCCCCATAGCCAAGGCATGAACCTCAAAAACGGGGGTGTGGGAACAATTATAGATCTCCCATAGTAAACCATACCTGCCTGTGAATCAGTACCCTGAGGCCCAAGTTTTCCAAAAACTTGCGGCTGTTTGGCTTTAGTCCTGCAAGCTGCTTGTGAAGTTGCACTCCATCGGAGCACAAATATCGCACGGTTACAGCTTGCAGGCTAGGTGGTTCAATCAGCTGAAAAATGACTAAAAAGATAAGATCAAGTTGACGTACAAGGCCCTTAAAAAACCCTCCAAGTGACTGCCTCTTCTCTGTCTTCTTGAAGGAGGGTTCCTTGGAAGCATCTCCTCCGTTCTGGATGGAGTCGGTCTCGGCTGCTTGCTGCTCCCTGGAGTCTGGCTGCTCCCTGGTTTCCTGTTTGCTGCCTTTCTGCTTGCTCAGCTCCACTGTAGACTTCTTGTCTTTTGAACTCTCTTTGCTCTTTTGGCCCACAGGTTCACTTTCAGCTGGGGCAACTGGCCTCTCTGTGGAGTTTAATGTCTAAAGCAGTTTCAAACAATGGTTATTTTTAGTGTGAAATGTAAACATTTTGGAAGGCGATCCATAAATATATTAGAAAATGAAAGGCCACCTGGCAGGGAGAAATCCTGCCGTCCAACGAGTTTTCATTTACAGAGTTTGGGATGAACTCCTGCAGCCTTGACTTAGGGAAGGACTCCCAGTGAGCCAACAGAATTACTTACATGAGCAAAGACTGCAAGATCAAACCATCCCTGCATAGACTTACTTTATTTATGTATATGTCTATGCTGAGGCTGTTTTAGGAGGCAGACAATGTGCATGGTAAGATGCAGAGTCACAAGCATGCACTGCCAACTAAGGCTCTCCCAGCTTTTGCATCCAAAGCTGTGAAAGCACCCAAAAAGTGCAAGAAAAAGATCTGAGAGAGAAACGAAGTAAAAGACACCATAAAGCAAAGGATAAAACCAACTCTGCCATGAAACTGCACCACTCCACCAAGAATTAACATGGGGTTTGGCTATGGAAGGCCATAGCGTCATAGAAAATTTCATATACAAGCACAAAAGAAGAGATAGCAAAGATTCCAAAGACAAATACAACAACAGAGCACCTATTTATAGTAAAGAAAAAGATTTCGAAACTCAGAAGTACCGGATATGTTTGAAGTTCACACGATAAAAACCGTATCTGGCAAACAAAGGATAATGAAATTGTCATAGTTTGGAGAGTAGCAAATGGCTAGATAAGTTTTTGCTTGGAATTCAGTTTGCAAATAGGATTGTCTTTTTTCTTATGCAAAAAATCATATTGTCTTATTTATTAACATAATAATTAAAACAGCACACAAATTTACCATCTTGAAAAGCTGGAAATCTTACATCTGCCCACAGGGCAGAGCCCAAAGCTTAATGCTGAGTAATTTTTCCAGCTTTGGGGATTTTACCATTAGTTTTGAAATATCTGGTGTTCTTCTAAAGGCCTAGGGTTATACACTTACATGACAAGCTTAAATTAAAAATAAAAACATTTTTAGACATTATGATTTTAGAGAAAAACCTGAAAGCAGAAACTCCAGAGAAACAGAATGCAAATACATCTCTCATATCTATTTAAAAACCCCTCAGACCCTCTAATTTTGGGGAAACAAGAATGAGAGGGAGTAGCAATAATACCTCTGGCCTTTTTACCTTGATTTACCTTTTTTCCCCACCCAATCTTACACCCCCCCCCCCCCCCATGTAAATTATAGAACCTACAACCATTTAATACATTTAGTCTTGACCAGTAAGCTTCAGTCCTCTGCAAAATATGTGCTTGTATTTAACTATTTCCTTTGCCAAAGGACAGGCATGTGTGGGTGCATGCTTGCTTACATCTGGATTTGTCTGCTTTTAGTCTTAAAAAAATACAGCTGTGAAGCTAGTCTTTGCTCTAGTTCTGCAGGAGATACATGAAGACAGCCCGTGAAACCTGGAGATGCTGGTGATCAGTAGCCCCATGCTCACGGGCAGGCACCATCGGGTGTCAATAGTTTATTAAAGCAAATTCAATAATGTCAGAGTACAGGAGAACTGCCTGGGGCTGCACAGACACGGCACGCTACCTGCAGCTTGTTCACCTGCCTTGAGGAGAAGGACCTGCTTGGATGCACTTCTGGGTGCCCAAGTGATGCAGGAGCTCTCCCAGCACAAGGACAAACAGAACTTCATAGACCCAAATTTAATTCTGTCTTTCTCTTTCTGAATAACTTTATGAGACAGGAAGCTCTCAGTTGCTGGCCCATCGGTTAATTTGAGAAGATCCTTCTTACTCTTATTTGTCTTTGCTCGCCTTTGAAATGTTTCTCTTTGGTACAATTGCAAATGTGCACATTAGTTCAGAAATAACCACAGCACCCAAAATACAGATATGAGACTGGATACGTCTGAACTCAAAGGTGCCAGAACAACTTCTAACCCTTATTAACACTCTGAAATCTGTGGGTTTACTCTGCAGGTATAAAATTAGAGTTGAGTCTTCCTCACCACAAGTACTTGATTGTGTAGGTGCCTGATAGTTACAGCATTGCAGCCAAATCTGAACTGGGTGCGACATTATTATTTCTGTGAGCAGGTTTGGGCCTTTGATGTTAGTAAAACAAAACACTTTAAAAATATTCATAATACATTTTCCAGGCAAAATAAGAAAAAAAATCCAATCAGATAATATCTTTGAGGTGTTTCATATTAACCTTGAAAGGCAGGAAATTGGCATATTTTATATTGATGGGAGAAGCTCAGGAAATACAAAGTGAAGCCTATGAATAATGAAACATGTTAATGTTTCTTATTCAAAAGGGTGATCTGCACCTGACAGATTGCTTTTACTCTCTCAACATTAACAGTGCTGCTAGAGGGGAAAAAAACCCAACCCAACCAGAAGATTAACAGGATAGTATTTTTCCCCATCATATTTCAGGAGACCTTGATCCAAGGCTGTTTTTTAAGCACAACAGCAGACCCCCTAAATTTCTGCAGATTTTGGATCAATGTTGTAATGCATTTCTGTAGCATACAGAATGGCAATGATGAAGAGCAAAGAAGAATCACAGCATTCCAGAGATGCAATAGCATAATTTAAGATTGTTTCACAGAAATTCTAAAAAAGGAAAAAGTCAACAGCAGATAGACTTCCTTGAGCTCTTCTGTGTAATAAAACTGTGCTAATTTACACCAATGCAAGCAAGAGAAGAAGGAAGACCAATAAGTTATTTTTAAAAAAATGAAGTAAACTGGTTGATAATTAAAATAATACAATACTTAAAAAAAATAAAAAAGTAGATCCAGGTCTGTAACTTTTAGTCACCCAGATCATTGCACAAAGCTGATGTATAAAACAAGGAGTAAGCATCACAAGACAAGACCTTCTATTTTTAGGATGCTTTTAGAGAAATAATTCATAAAGATTAACCTTAGCGTCATAGGACATAATTAAAATAGGAAGAGTGAGAAAATAATTTTAGTATTGATTAAAAAAAGGAAATTCTGAAAGGTCACCTTCCAATACATCTTCTGCTTTGCTCTCAGGTTGAAGGAAACCTTATGCCTGAACACAGAGCCTGTGTTCTGTCTCTCATTGCTGAATGTAATCATTCTGGATATCTTGACTTGCAACAGGTGAGGGTTTGACGCTCAGAAAAGGTAACAGTATTTGTTAATGAAACTGTGATATTTCTGAAGCATTTTTAAAGCCATAAAGAATATAATGTAAAGGTCACATCCAAAGTTTTGGTTTAGCTTTTATGAACATAAAATGAAAGAAATGAAATGAGAGTAAGAAAAATTATTTTCACAGCTTCTGTTAAATTGCAGTGAACAGTTTTCATTCTCACTTTCATTTCTCTTCTATGGAGTTTCCACCTAAATGATCCTTTCCTCTGCAGACAAGTAAATCAGTGAAGTAAAAATTATTCTAGCTGTGTGTATTTAGATTCACTGCCTAAGCTGAGGTACATGCAGGAAGTAAAACAATAGCAAGAGAGATAGGAAAAAAAATTGAACATAAAAACACTGATCATTTTAAGAAAAGGAACACACCTGAAAAAAAGCATTAAAAAAAATTCTGATAAAATGAATAGATAAGTCAGGTAATATGTAAATATATAAAGCTCAATGAGCATGTAGCACTTTTCTTTCAGTGATGTTTACATTTCAAAAGCTAGAATTGTATGGAAGCAGGTGACAACAACCCATCACCAAAAGATGAAGAAATCCGGGCACTTACTTGGTGACTGGGGCTTGGGCCATTTACCTCTTCTGAACTGGTTGTCCCTCCATCACCCTTGACTGACTAAAATAACAAAGGATTATAGGACTTCTAACTGGGTTCCTGTTTGAGGCATTAATTCAATATGAAAACACGAGTCAAAAAACATGAGGTTTGATTTAAGGATACTCTTTATAACACTAAAACAAACCCAGACATTTCAGAAACTCTACCAACACTTTTAAATACCCACATCTCCAAGGCAGTTTTTTGCTAGTCCTTTTCTATGTGAAGTGATTGTCTCTTGCAAGTCAATTTTCCCATTAAGGCCTGAGAAATATGAATGAGGTCTCAGTGGACCAGAGATCATATCAGCCAGTAAACAAGACAGTGCTATCAGGCCTGCCGCTGTAGTTTTCTAGGAAAGAGCTTTTGCTTGCTTTTCAGAGGCAAATCTGTCTTATAAGATCTAGTGGGACTGCCTTTCTATTTAACCATCATCCTAAGAGCATATCCCGTGAATAATTAAAACCCACTCGGCTTTACAGATATATTTTTATATTTTATGATCCGCATCCGTTTTTCCCAATTTTTGCTTTCCAGTTTATGCCTTCTGTCTATATAGATCTAAGTAATGGCCCTTCTTGGTGCCCGCTGTTCCCAGCCCAGACAATCAGAGCAGACCCTGAGGCTGCAGCACTGGCCAGTCATTCAGAGCAAACCATGACTCTGAAATATGTTTTTAAGGTACGGTCCTCTGTTTCTATCTAGATTTCAAAATGACAAAAACCTGGTTGACAAAACTAGCTCCATGAGTAAATATCACAACATTTGTGACAATTAGATTAAGGTTTAGTTACAATTAGTGACATAACAAAATAAATAAATACATTCATTTAATTAAAAAGTATGCTAGAGGATTCAACATGGTATTCTCCTGAGTACCATGTAAGATACAATGCTTAGCAGTAAAGCATAAAATAAATTCCAGAATTTCAAAGTGCCCAAATTTAAATGTCATTTTTCATTGCATGAGTTCAATGAAAACAATGAAAGGATGTGACTTTTGTTCTAAAGATAGATCAGGAGGATTTGTGGGTTTCTGTAGCTTGTAGATTTGTTACTTGAAGCACAACAGTATCAGCTTGATCCTGTGTGTGGTGTTATTGCAAGGACCTATTTCAGTCTCTGATTTCCCCTATAAACCCACAGAAAAATCAATACATAGAAGCAGCATGATAGAAAGCTAAACCACTTCATGACAATTCATTACTTGTCACAAATTGTGGGAAGAGTGCTCTTTCTGGAACATGCTGCTGCTCAGTCTCTTGCATGTTTATGCTTGTGACTATGTGTAAGAGGTTGCAGAAACGGAGGGGAGGAAGCGCTGTGTGGTCTGTCTGAACATTACAGGATAGAAACTCAGCCCAGAGTGCATGAAGATACATTGTGATAAGATCTAGTTTGCATTTCTATTTCAGTAATTCTTTAAATGCCTTCAGAAAAAAAAAAAAAGTTTATGCTATAACAGCAGTCACCTTGTTACATTTTTTTTTTCTAAAAAAAGCACCAAACCAACAACAAAAAACCCAATTAAAATTACCAGAAAAAAAAAAAAAAAAAGAAAACCCCCTGCTTTAGCCAATTAGTAATCCGTGGTTTGGTCTGTCTCCTCACCTCCCAAAAATAAATAACAGTGTAAAGACCTTGAAGTCTCTGCCTAGACAAAGTTCCCTCTTGCCTTCACTTAAACATATGCTTAAGGATCACAAGGATTTCTCTCTAGAGCACTGCTGACCTCTTATCCTTGCCTTTGGTCATTTAGGACTGCTGCTGCTGCTGAAAGCTTCCTGAAAGGGTTTTCTGTTTTCTGCAGTAAGGGTGGATCAGCATATCTTTAAATGGAGGAGGGTGGGGACAGGCAGTAGGCTTACTACATTTTCATGAATAATGAAGAAAAATTAAGTTGGGACAACATAAAATAGTTATTCTTGATGCTAAATGCTATATATTACACAGCACAGACACTACAGACAATTTGAAAATAATATTTTTTTGTTATTCCAGAAAGATATATTTTCCTTGAGAGTTGAGAGCATCTTCCTTAATCCAGAAATAGGAGATTTTTTTGTTTTGTTTTGTTTTTTTTTTGCAAAGACCATACTCAACACTATCTCAGACTAACTGTGCTACCAGTCAGCTTCCCAGCTGAGGACAAAGGCTACACCCCCAGTTTACAGTCAATAAGTCTGCTCATTCTGATTTAATAAAAATAAATAATAATAAAAAAGCAGCCATTTTACATCCTTCTCATCTCCACAAAAATATCTCAAAACAGACATTTTGAAAGGATTTATCTTACCTAGCTTTGTATCTGTTTATATTGTATGGAGAAAAGCAGGAACTTTATAGGCTCATGACATCTGACATCCTAAATTCTAAGGGGCTCTCAGACCTGGGCACCTCTACTCGGTGCCTTTAAAGGGAACCTGGGTGACTAGCTCAGGTGTAGCCACTTCTATCAAGTCATTTACACTGGGTCTGATGTATCCCACCCTGTAAATAATAAGATAGCTATTTGATTTTAATTAATGAGACATGAGTGACTTTCATTTGAAAGCACAGGATTTCACTCACATTCACATAGGTGTGGGTTAGTTAGATAAAAAAGCAGTAGTATTTCTTCATCTTTTTTTGATTCATGGGGCTTTAAACTAATACTTTATATATTTCTATAATTTCCCAATAGCTTTTGTAGCATTAGTTAACCCTCTCCCATTTTAACCACAGCAATGACTTCTGTGACCTTTGCAATTGCAAACAATTTGTCACAAATAAGAAGGGATGTCTGTACTGAGCAAGTCAGTGGGCAACCTTCGAGACTCATGCTGTCTTTTCCAAAATAAATTACTCCTAGTTCTTGCAATGGCTATCCTTGTGTCAATAGTGGCAACTATAGGGCTATGGATCTAAATGTCTATTTGCTATCAGCCTGTGCTTGTACTTTCTAAGCAGAATTTGTCAAAACTGGGGCACATGGAGAATAACAGACTCGCCTGTCTGAGGCTCACAATAGACTGAAATACTATTAAACAATCTCTGAGTCCCAGTTTTGAATTCTAAGAATATAAGCTACATTTTCTTAGGCACGTGGGTGGTTGACCTGTGTAACATAAATGTGGATGTTACCAGAATACCTTGGGATCATCTTCTGCGGGTAGAAGAGAAACCCAGTAAACCCAGTAAAGTAGTATAAAATTAAGTCAGTCTCTTTCAACAGCCAGAGCGATAATCCATCTATTGCCAGAATGGAGACTAAACAACGAAGTGTATCAGTAAACAGAAGCCTGGATTTTAGCAAAGTCCTGCCACATTCCTTCTCACGACAAGCATGGTTTCTTTCAGAGACCATAAGTACCTGTGCTTGTCCAGATCCTATCTTACAAGAATTCCTGGCCCACTCCATCTGCAGCAAGGCAGGAGGAGTGCTCCAAGAGGACCTGCTGGATCAGCCAGTGACCTGCACCACGTGGATGGCATGCTTTGGACAGGCTCTGATGCCACTTTAAGGCATTTCCCATACCTCCAAGAGTCTCCTGCCCCTGTCACCATGGGAGGTAGAACGCCACAGGGTACATTTAGGCATTGGCTGAGGTTTGTCCAGATTTGCAAGTGAAAGAGGTTGAACAGATGCAACCATGTGAAGACATCATTTTATCCCCCATGCTTCAGGTAAGAGGTGCTAAGAACCGAGTCCCTCACACAGGCAGAAAGCACAAGGGGATGGTGTGATGTCAGGCCCTTTGCTGTGCTCCTTAACTGTATGTTCACGCTGTGGCCGGAGCTGCAGTGTAAACTCTCATATGTCCGAGTTAGTTTAAAACTAACTAGCATTAGTATGAACAGCAGACTAATGACATTAGCATGAGGACCAGGGAGGCTGCAAATGGCAACTCCCCAAAATGTGCAAATTACCGAGCTCTGAGCTCCATGGTGCCAGAATTACACCACTACCAGGCTGTGAGCTAGCTATTGCAGAGCTGGCTCGGCAATTCTTCCACTTTATGGCTGTTACTCTAGGGTAGTCAGACCTCAGGAGAAAACTGCAGTGGAAATGGACATTTTCTGCGGGGAAATGATACCTTCCAGTATGCAGTCTGCCAGTATAACCGTTCTGAGCAGAAGGACCTTATCTCTACAATACCCATCTCGGCTCTCAGCCCCACCGTACTGGAGCTTGGCACCTTTTCCTTGCCAGAAAAGCCTCTCTTAGAGTCTTAAACATTTCATGCATTTTCAGCGCTCACCACTAGCTCAAAAGCTTTACAGAGGGTGGCTGTTTAGCAGTGGCTTAAAATCCTTCTGTCTGCCTTAGGAATCAGAAATACTGATTGACCAGTCGGCACAAAGCTGTAGGTAGGGCAGCTACATAGCTCTGGTGCGCGCAACAGCATGGCAGTGGTCCAGTAATCCAAAAGTTATTCAGAGGAAACAGCCTGGGACATACTTCAAGGCCAAAAATATATTAAAGTAATCCATGATCTGTTTGCAAATTGATAGCCAAAAGCAGAGCAGATAAATACTAAAGGTTTCAAAAAGCTGCAAAACCAGTTACACAGTTAATACAATTCTGTTTCCCATGTGGGTAGATGTTTGCCTACACAATAGTTCTGTCTTTCTAGGCTAAAATCCGGACTAAACGCCTGCTCTGATTACATCTAGGCTTTTAACACAGCCCTGTTTTCTCCCATGGTGACTAAGACAGGTGTGGAACAGCTTTATTATTTAATTGGTGCTATATTTTTAAAGTAAGGTGACATGATTTGAAGTCATGGTTGCCATAGGCGTCTGTGTTTGATATGCATTGCTCCTGAGTCACCTTCTGCATGCCTAGCATGTGCCACAGTGACAAGCCTCTATGCAGGATGACCACAAGCCCCCTTGGATTTAGGAATAAAGCTGAGATTTTCCCAAACTGACTAATTTTGTAAAGTCATATGTGAAATTAAAGGCCCATTGGGTGCACAGTTCTTGACTGGTATTAAGAATTTTAGCTTGGATCCTCAGATACACCAGAGTGGCTATGTAGTAATGTAACTCTAAAGAACAAAAAGGAAAGGCACCCATCATGGGTTGGGCTGAGGCTAACAGACAACTGAAAATAAACACCAAACATTTAGAAATAAAAAAAATAATTCAGGATTTGGGTTGTTGTGTGTACCTTCTATAGCCTGACTCACAAATTTTAACCTTTGACTATGTGGCTGCTCACAGCGGTATGTACCAGCAAGCAGACAACCTGGGCTATGTATTATGTAGTGTTATAAGAAACTGTGGTTTTTCCATTTTAATGTATAAGCTACTCTGACACCCACACCATGTAGCTGCCTGAAAATAAACAGCATTGATTAAAATAGAAATCTTCCATACACATTTGTAAATCTTGCCAAAATAGATCAATTGCTATATAAATCCTCAAGGCCTGCAATAATTTTAATCAGGGAAGTGTTAGTTCTAGTCTTGGACTATTTTTTTCCTTGGCTACTTTTCTAGAGTCTTTTGAGGAATTCTGTCTGGCTGTTGTTTGTACACAAATCCACCAGGACGGCTTCATGCCTGTGACTGGAGGATGATACCATAGAATCGTGTTGGTTGGAAAAGCCCTTTAAGATCGAGTCTAGCTACGTTATCACCTCAGTGCTTTCCTTCTTCCCTTCAGTCTTCTTCTGGGAAGGATTAGATTCATCTTCGTGCCTTTTTTTTTTGACTCGTCTAGCATATAACACCTTTGAAGCAGCAACCGTATGCTTTTACACGCCAGCGTAGCTAACCCACGTAAGCTGCCAAAAACGTGTAACTGCTAAAAAACACGACTCGCTGCAGCCAGCACAGCACTGCAGAGCGCAGGGACAGCCGGCGGGTGGGCTGCCTCAGCAGCGGGTGGGCTGCCCCAGCAGCACCAGTCCCGCTCTCCCATCACCCCGAGGAAACGGCTGGCGGAGCTGAAGGGCTTCCTCGGCGGCGCAAGTCCCGCGGGCTGCCCCGCGCCCCTCGGCGGCGCTTCCCGGAGGCGCCACGAGGCGGAGCTGCAGGACGGGGCGCGGGGGGGCGCGGGGGGGCGCGGGGGGGCGCGGGGGGGCGCGGGGGGGCGCGGGGGGGGGGGGGGGGGCGCGGGGGGGCGCGGGGGGGGGGGGGGGGGGCGCGGGGGGGGGGGGGGGGGCGCGGGGCAGGGGCGCAGCCCTGCGCGCACCGCGGGGAACGGGCGCAGCTGCGCCTCTGCGCTCTCACAGCCGTTGATTTTCAGCAGGTTTTCCAGGAGTTGCCAGCCCAGCCGTGCCGCGAGCGCATGGCTCCCAACCCTGGCAACTGCGCGTCTTGCTTACCAGCTTAAAAAACTTCCTCAGGTTGGCTTTGGGGGTTTTGCTTTCTTCTCTGCGGGGTTTCACTTCTGCGGCTTCTGGGCTTTTAACCTCCTCTTTGCCAGGAGCCACTGCTTCTAAAGAAGCGTCCGCTTTTTCATTGCTTACAATCTCTGCTTCTTCCGACGCATTCTGGGGTTATTTTGGAGAAACATTAAGAAAAAGAAAAAAAAGTATCAGTGAGGTTTGTTGTGGTTTTGTTTTTGTTTTGCCTTTTTTTTTTTTTTTTTTTAAGAGATTACAATCAAAGTGCTTCAGCAGTGCAGTAAGTTGGTACATCAGGAACAAATACGGCACAAAAGCATTCTCAGCTTCACTGCATCTGTACGTGTTTCTTCAGGAATTTGATTCATCCTCATTTAAAAAAAGCATAGAAGCTGGTGGGATTTTAAGTCCTTGTTTAAACTGAAGAAATAGCCTTTCTTGAATTGCAGTACCACTTCCCAAACAGAATAATTTTTCTTTGATCACAATTTTAAAAGAAAATTTAAACAAAATTACATGTTGTAATATGTGCCCTGAGTAGATGACACTCACGTAAAACCAATGAAATGAGCAAGATCATAGCCAGGAGTTTGCACACAAAAGCAGGAATAGGATTAATTAAAACACACCGTGGACACTATTAATCGTTAAAACTGTTTGGCACCCTTCTTTGTGAAATACAGAAGTACAGCTTTCTCAGGCTGGTCACATTTGCAACGCCAGCTCCTCTTCCCAGTTGCAAAGATATAAATGACTTCTTGAGGTACAAGGTAGTTAAGTAGCTCATCTATTACTTCGCTTAATCCCATGGGTCACAGTCACCCTCTTTGATAGTGTTGACCCTCATTTGAGTACAAGAAAAGCTGCTGGGTACTCAGCAACGTTGCCTTTGTAGAAGGATTTTGGGTCCCACTGAGCTTTTGTGAATTACTGGAAAGTTCCTTCTATTATAACAGTACTTCAATCAGAGGCATGCGGTTTGTAAATGCCTCTGAAATATGGATTCCCCATAAGATTTATTGATTAATCTCCTGCATGTCTCATTCCACAGCCTTCTCAAGGCTATCCTGGGAGTGCTCGATGTGTTTAACTGAACAAGACCTGTGTGGAGCAGAATACGTGAACAGGAGGCACATTTCTGCTGTCGGAGGTGGAGGCACAGCTGGGTGGGAGGCTGAACGTGCATTTCCTTCGCTGACTATTCTGCCTTTTATAAATGCCCTGGTAAATATCATTCTCCTGTGCCCTCAAGGACCACTAATTAATTCCCATACCATGGTAACTGTATAAAGAAGTATCTTCCTTTCTCCCGTGAAAAGAAGCTGTTATGCTAATAAGCAGGTATTCTGACCTGGAGCAAGCCCTTTATCATTTTGCAGCCTACACAGAAAGGTGCAGAACATGAAAGCAGGGTAAGTTGCACCCTCAGCCTCCAATACTGAATCAAACAGAAGCAGTTACTCTAGGTATTGGCATTTCAACACATGCTGCTGCTTAAAAATACAAGTTACAGCTGAAATATATGCTATGGTTACTGTAGGAAAGAACTGCTGTAAATAAATCTCAGAATGATATCTCACAGTTTTTACATATCCTTAGAGGAACTCACACTTAATTCATACTCATACTTATTTTGACCAAATTAATTTTAGCCACATGAACATGAAAACAATTTAAAAGGTAATACCAGAGATTCACCCCAGGCCCGGATCCTTACTCAGATCGGCCAAAAATGGATGCTTCCTCCAGCAACAGCAGCTTAAAGTACTGCTGCCCTCACACACTTGTCCAATTGTCTTCAACTTGGTGATTCCCATGTAGTATCTTTGGTTTAATAGCCCTTGATGGATTTTTTCCTACAGAAATTTAGCTGAACATTTTCTCAGTTGATATAAATTCCTGACATCCAGCATAGTCCTGTGGCAAAGGATTTTACAGCGAAAGTGTGTTTGTTTTTTTTAAAGTAGTTTATTTTTGTTAGTCATCAAATCATTTTATTTGATACTCTACTGCTTTTATTTTGAGCAACGACTGATCTTTCTTGTTCACCTTTTATGTTACAGTAGTCGTTCTGTAGGCTGCTGTCACCTTCCTTTCTGCCAACTCCTTTCTGAGTCAAAAAATAAATAAATCCTAATTTATGTAGTTCTTCATACAGAAGCCATTCAATTTATTTGTGCCTTTTTTCCCTCAGTATTATACCTTTTAGTTCTATCATATTCGAGTTGAAGGGGACCCCACATGCAAGATAGGGACTCACCATGGACTTCTACAGCAGCATGAGAGATTTTGCTTTGTTCTGTACTCCTCTTTTGTGGAAGAAATGAACATTTTGGGGGTGGGGTAGGGGGGAGAAGAATGATGAGGGAATAAATATTCCTTGTCCCCTGCTGCCTGTGATGACTGCAGCATAGCCCGCTTCCCCATGGAATTGTAGATTTAATTTATATTTATGAACATTTTTGAGATAATCAATCTGTAATAATTTTAATCTATATTTCTGCCTATTCACACATACATATAATCAATTCACCATCTATTTGCTTGAAGGAAATGATTCATTGCATGAGTTGAAACAGTGGCTCAATAAAGCAGCAACCTAGCTTCTGGGAGCTCATCACTCAAAGATTACGGTTTGGGATCATATTACTGCTGCGCTCCTACAGCTGCAACCCAAATGAGTTTTGTCTCTCAAGCTCTGTCTATGCAATAGCGTTGGTGTCACTACTGAAAACAAATGTGTCCTGGGGCGAAATGCCAAACTCTGAAAAGCACTGTCTATTTAAATAAAGCAAAGAACAAAGTGATAGTCAACTATTCAGATAAATTGATTTGTTTAAAGCAATTGGCGACTTTTTGTACATTTCTTGATGGATTCCATGGGAGGCTTTAGGAAAGTTTAAATCCTGTTTTACAGTATCTTTTTTTTTTTTTTTCCTTTTTGAACTTAGATATCTAGTGTACTTATGAAGTTATTTTAATTTCATACTTTTAGGCATATCAAAATTGTTGCAGAACTTACAGGTTACCTTGTGTAAGATCTTAGGCTTGCTATTAAAAATTTTATGTTAAATTCCTTATAATTAGAATAGAATTACAGAATCATTTAGGTTGGAAAAGACCTTTAAGATCATTGAGTCCAACTGTTAAGCCAGCACTGCCAAGTCTGCCACTAAACCATGTCCCTAAGCACCACATCTACATGGTTTTTAAACAACTCCAGGGATGGTGACCCCACCACCTCCCTGGGCAGCCTGTTCCTGTGCTTGACAGCCCTTTCAGTGAAGACATTTTTCCCAATACCCAACGTAAACCTCCCTGGGGCAACTTGAGGCTGATTCTTCTTGTTATCTGGGAGCAGAGACTGACCCCCACCTGCCTACAGCCCCTGTCGGGCAGCTGTAGGGAGCGATCAGGTCCCCCCGAGCCCCCTCCTCTCCAGGCTGAGCCCCCCAGCTCCCCCAGCCGCCCCCCAGCCCCTTCCCCAGCCCCGTTCCCGGCCCTGGACACGCTCCAGCCCCTCCGTGTCCCTCTGGCAGTGGGGGGCCCGGCACTGAACACAGGATTCATGGTGCGGCCGCACCAGTGCCAAGTGCTGGGGGACAGTCCCTGCCCTGGCCCTGCTGGCCACACCGTCTGGGACACGAGCCAGGCTGCTGCTGGCCGCCTTGGCCACCTGGGCACACTGGGGGCTCCTGCCCAGCCGGCCGGCGACCAGCCCCCCCCGGCCCCGTCCCACCGGGCAGTTCCCCCCGCTGTGCCCCCGGCCTGGGCGCTGCGGGGCTGCGGTGCCCACGGGCAGGGCCCGGCACGCGGCCCTGCTGGCCCTCGTACCGTTGGCCTTGGCCCGTGGGCCCGGCCTGCCCAGACCCCCGCGGAGCCTCCTGCCCCCCAGCACATCAACACTGCTGCCCAGCTCGGTGTCACCTGCACACTGACTGGGGGTGCACTCGATCCCCTCGTCCGGGTCACTGGTAAAGACGTGAAACAGCACCGGCCCCAGCAGAGCCCTGGGGACACCCCTGTGCCCAGCGCCAGCGGGATGTGACTCCATTGCCCACCGCTCTTTGGGCTCGGCCGCCAGCCAGGGCTTTACCCAGCGCAGAGACCCCCGTCCCAGCCATGGGCGGCCGGGTTCTCCAGGAGATGCTGTGGGAGACGGTGTCGAAGGCTTTACTGAGGTCCAGGCAGACACCAGCCACAACATCCACTAGGCAGGTCGGCTTGTCATAGAAGGAGATGAGGTTTGTCAGGCAGGATCTGCCTTTCATAACCCCACGCTGGCTGGGCCTGATCCTCCAGTTGTCCTGTATGTACCATGTGATGGCACTCAGGATGATCTGCTCCATAAGCTTCCCCAGCACCGAGGTCAGACTGACAGCCCTGTAGCTCCCTGGATCCTCTTTGCCCTTCTTGTAGATGAGCCTCACGCTAACTAACCACCAGTCTTCTGGGACCTCCCAGTTTGCAAGGACTGTTAATAAATTGTCTCCAGGAATCATTCTTGTATACCCATCTCCCTCTCTAAGAATGAATTAACTGATGCTGCAGATTTTCTTTTGCAACTTTGTGATCTCAGAGATATCTTTGGAGGCCTAGTCCAACTGTCTGCTCAAAGCTGTTGAGGAACTTGTCAAGCTGAGCTTTTAGTATCTCCAAGGCTGGAGGTTTCACAATTTTTATACAATCAGATCAGGCTATTCAGACATGCTGGGACAAAAGGAAGCTCTAGAGACAACACATAATCCTCTTCTCCAATAAGACTGACCAAGGTGGCATGTTCTTGGAGACTGATGACACAGGATCATGCTATCTTGCATGCTTCAGAGAGGCAGAGAATGCCTGCACGTAGTGTCTCAGTAGATGGGGAAAACCCCTTCCAGTGAAGGTTTTCTGACATACTTTTAAGAGTTTTTCATTTTTGTTTCCCCTAAGAAACTAGAAGAAAAATTTCCATTTGTGCATCCAAGAGACTCGCCAAAGTGTTTCTGGCAGGAATTGAAAGTGTGATGGGAAGAGCCTGACAACGATGAAGTCAATAAACTTTGAATGACACTACATTAACCTAACCTGTTCTCTAGAGCAATGGGCTCAGTTTCTTTACTCACCTGGGAGAAAACCAAAAGTTATATCAAGTTTTGTGACTAGTTTTGGGAAGAAACTGCAATTTGTATATAATAAGAATTTGCAACCAGCCCAGATCTATCTGCTTCATGAGTCTTTGACGCATAAACGTTCACATAAAAGTAAGTTATCTCCTTACATCTACAAATCGCATCAACTGAGGCTGCTGGATTCATGGGTCCAAATTCTGCCTCCAGTTTCCTTAGACACAAATTGTACTAAATTCAGCCGAAGTCAGCAGCTATTGTTGTTATGCACCACAGAGACAGAAGTGCCATTAGGTTATTTGATTTTTGTTTTTTGAAGGCACTCTGCCAAGCTTAGAAAACATTTCAAGATACATTTGTTTGAAGTAAGATGAGTGCCATCCTTTGTTCTTCTTATTACAGAAAATACCTTTGTTTTCTTCTTCGAAATATTTTAATTTATCATTGCTAGTTGTGTTTTATAGGAGTATTTTACTAGGCTCTTTATTTCACTGTGTTTGGGAAGCATTCTTCCATCTCTTGAATGACAGCATCTCTGATTTTGTTTTATTAATGAGCTTACTTAAAACAGTTGTGGTGGAAAGTTTGTGTCTACTCCTTGAGTTGTGATCTGGTTCTTACAAACCCTCTTACTGCTTTGGGGAACTATTACTACAGCAGTTTCTTATCTAGGTTTCTGACCATACAAATTGTCACCTTATGAAAGCGTAACTTATTTTGTGACCTGGATAACTTTGATAGGAGTTTTCGTTTTGCTTGCTGAATCTTTCCTCAGAATTGAGGTAAACACTATACCCTGCTTTGATCTTGTACTGGAGTCTGAACTGGTACTCTGCACTGCATTTCATTAGACACAAAGAACAGTTCTTCTGTTTTCCCTGGGTCATACCTTCTTTATGAAGCAGGTTTTCTTTTATCTTAACAATATATATGGGAGATGACCTTTTGCTCAAGAAATTTCCACTTAAAAGAGCAGTCATGCTTGACATTTGTTCCTGCTGCTTGCAGACTCACAGGCGGGAAGCAGGGAGGGTTAGAGAGGCTTTAACCCACCCTCCTGCCCTCCTTTGCCAATGCAAAGACGACAGAGGTTGCTGCAGTTAAGGTAGCTCAGCTTCAGCCATGGTCATGCTCTCAGACCTCCGCCCTGAAGCCCCCTGTGACCTGCAGCTGCTGCACGAAGGTGCCACTGGGCAGATCTGTAGCTGTAACAGCTCAGACTGTTAACCGATTAGTGTTAACAACGGGCAGCTTATGGTTAAGCCACACTGGTCTGTAAACATCCCAGGAGTGTGGTTCTGACTCACAAGTCCCATTGGTTTTATTTGCTGGGTTGAGGCGGTTAGAGGTCCCCTCTGCTGTAAGGGTGGCAGCCGTGCCGGTACTCAGGTGGTGAAACGGCCACCAAAAGCCCGTTGTTCATTGTCCTCCTCACTCCCTCAGCCAGGGGCAATTCTCTTTCAAGTCCCTTCAACCATTTATCCAGCCAAAAATGGCCAGAATCTTCTCCTGTCCTGCATGATAGATGGTACATCCCAGGATGGGAGCAGGGAAACTACTGCAGGAACATGGCAGGCCCTGTGCAATTGTGACATTTATCTCACACACTCCACCCAAATATTTATCTTTGCTTTCCTATGGAAGAACACAGTTGCAAGCTCAGGAATAGAAAGCGTTATTCTGCTTCACTTACTAGCTAACCAGTTTGCTGTTTGTGTTAACAGTAGATAAATATCCCTCAGTAAAAAGGGCATGATTTTTCTGCGTTTGTATGGCAACAGAATTGCAGTAGCTTAAATTTTGGATTTTAAAAAATATATCTGCTTTAAAGATAATTCACAGAGCACTTGAAATAATACTCCCTCAATCATTTTCCTCCATCATTCACTGGCCTGCTTTGATCAGATATAAATGAAGTGTCATGTTTCTCTGCCCTGATCAGATATCTACAAGGTCTTGAAACCAAGTTTCCAACACAAATATTGGAAACTACCAACTGTATTATTCTATTAATATTCCTCAGCATTTACAAAAAACAAACAAAAAACCCCAACCCAAACCCAAAAGCTAGCATGACAAACATTTAAGTAGCAGTTATGACAATTTTGTGCAGACTGATCAGGAAATGGGGCAAATACAGTCAAAGTGGTTTCCATCTGAGGAGCTGAATAAGGATTTTTTTTTCTTTTAGATATTTTTTTATCTGTAGTCAGAGCAGCAGCATTAACTGCAATGTGTTGACAGGCACTTCATTAACTTTACTTTGAAGTGAAAGCTCATCAGAAGATAGATATCTAAGAGACTGCCTGGAAAGAGAGGATCTGGATCTGAATCCTGGATCTATTGAGTGTTGTGTTTGCTATTTGTTAGTTCAAAAGGAAAACTACATGTGACTCTGCATCATACACCTATTTAGAACAGTTGCTAGCTTCGATTCTCTGTCCTAGCAAAAGGGCAGTACATTAAGTGTGCCAGAAAGAAAGATAAAATCATTGCAGAAAAAAGACAGAATCTTCGAACCAAGCTGAGTTTGAGGCTAACCTGTAGTCTAAGGATTTTTTTATTATTATTTTATTTTACATCTATCATCATTTTTTTTTTTAGCTTCAAGCTGACTGGGTCACCAGGGTCTTTCATCAAAGGAAATACAATATTATTCTCTGTCAAGAAAATCCAGTAAAGCAACATCAGCCTTTTATAGGTAAGGATTCAATGCTCAAGCAGGCACGTTTGTTTTTTTTTTTTTTAATTCTTAGGACCAAATTCACTTCTCTGCTGCAGAAATTTACTCCAGAAAAGCAGAAAACTTGCAAAAACATTTGGTCTCAGCATGATTCCAGACCAAAGAAGTTCTAACTAAGCAGAACTGGGCTCCTTTTACAGAATTCAGATTTCACATACTATTATAGCTCAGTGCATTTGCATAAATTATTTAACTAGCCCTTAATATTTCTGGTAGCAACCAAAACCTGCTTGGAGTTGTAGTTCCATTCAATGAATTGTCCTGGTTTCAGCTAGGGTAGAGTTAATTTTCTTCTTAATAATACCTGGTGCAATGTTGTGTTTTGGATTTAGTATGAGAATAACGTTGATAACACACAGATGATTTTAACTGTTGCTGGGTGGTTTTTATACTGTCAAGGGCTTTTCAGTTTCCTAGGGCTGGCCAGCCAGAGGGCTGGAGGGGCACAAGAAACTGGGAGGGGACACAGCCAAGACAGCTGACCTCAACTAGCCAAAGGGGTATTCCATACCATGGGACATTGTGCTCAGTATATAAACTGGGGGGAGTGGGCTGGTTACTGCTCAGGGAATGGCTGGGCATTGGTCAGTGTCTGATGAGCAATTGTACATCACCTGGGTATTTTTTTTCCCTTTTGGATTTTATTCCTCTCTCCCTCCCTCTCCTTTTCATTATGGTTGTTGTTATTATATTTCAATGATTAACTTGTTCTTGTCTCAACCCATGAGTTTTACCTTTTTCCCAGTTCTCCTCCCAGCCCTGCTGTTGTGGGGGGAGAGAGCGAGCAGCTGTGCGTACTTAGCTTCTGTCTGGGGTTAAACCATGACACTGACATAAGCAGCTGCTACTGATGTAGGATAAATTTAACACAGCATTATGAACAAACATAAGTGAAAGACAATTTTGGTACAAGTTTTACACCCCTGAGATGTTTGAGATCCCAGGACTTCACATGAAGATTGTTATAAGGTTAAAGAAACACAGGGTAGGTACTTAAAACTAGTTTAGCTTAGCTGTAATGCAAGATATAGAGAACTGGTGCTCAGTGTGGGCAGAACCTACATTACAGAGCAGTAAAATAGCTATAACTACATTAGTTTGGTTTAATCTTTCAAATTAAGGTTTTGAAATCTTACCAAAACCTTATCAGATTTTTTTTTTTTTTTAAATCAACCATCATTACCAATTTCTCCTCCACAGGAATGATTTTCCCTATTATTCTGCAAGAATACGTTCCCTTCTTAGATGCTTTTTCTTTTTCAAGCACAAAAGACCTTGTTACTTTGTTATGAAATTACTGAAGTTCAGACCAGCTTTATTACTTCCAAATTTACGCTGAAACTACATACAACCATCTGCCAGACGTTCAGCATACATCCTGCTTCCCATCCCTGTTTTCAAATGCGCCAGGCTACTCAGAGGAGGAGGTTTCTGTAGCAGTAACTAGACAAAAAAAATCCTTCTCCCTCTTCTTCACAACTTTCCTTTCATTCTAAATACCTGATTTACCTCATTCCGCAGGAAATCAAGTCCCAAGTTACAAATGTTTCAAGCTTAGATTGTTTTCATGCATGTTTATTCTGTAAATATCTAAAGACCTTAGTGGTTTTTTTTTTTTTTTTTTTTAATATAAGTAACATACCCAAACTGTATCTCTAGCACCACTGCTCAGTAGGGAAATACAGCTAAAGAAGCTGCAGGGCTAGCTGCTCAGTCAGCATCTGTGCGTTTGGAAGTAGTTCTTTTCTGGGATTTGAACTTGAACAGAAGCCCAGGAAAGCAGTTATTCAACATACAGTGATTCAGTGAAGTTTAATACAGCTCTTCCCTTAAATTAAATGAGAAAAGAATTATCCTTCAGCTTGTAAAACACACAGATCATGAAAACAGGAACCGTGTTTTCAAAGTTAGTCCTAATTTTGGTTAAAATCATTACTTAACCTGAGGAAAAATACTTCTTCCCAAGCAATCAACCTCAGTCCTCAAAATTAAAGACTGATCCGCTCTGGTATGCAACTTTTTCTATTGAGTAAGAATAGAACCACCAGATTCCATGTTTTCTGACATTTAGAACTAAAGCAAACCTTTCTCATGAAAATGAAATAGGTTTTTATGGTTATATCTCTATTAATGACATAATTTGGTAAAGAATACTATAATCTTCGTGGGGTTTTTAATAAATGTGTTAAGTTGACAGAGTATAACATTTCTTCTTCCATAACAGCACTAAAAAAATACTACAGGCAGGTTTAAAAGACTATGTTTTATGAGATTCTTCTGCAGGAGCCCAACTGCTGTTATAACCCATGTGCATATGTGACTGCCCAAAGCTCACGTATGCATTTGTACATGCATAGCCTGTTGTGCATTTGACACGTGGGATATATGCAACTGTGCAGATTTGACTGCTTTACTGTAACTCTGTATTTAGCAATAACTAGACACTGTGTGAAGATGGAGCTGTGGGATGGACCAGCTCTGAAATCCAGACGTACCTTTTTCCAAAAGAGCTTGCTCAGTGGCATAGGAGTGGACGATGTTTTCTCCTTCGTCACATCTTTGGGGGCTTCACTGGCCACTGCCTGCTGCTGAGCTGCAGGCTCGGGGGCTTTTGTATTCTGCTTAGTTGTCTGCGGCTCTTGAGAGGAAGGGACATTTTTGTCTGATTTTACAGAGGTAACAGGCTGCTGTTCAGTGCTCTAGAAAGAAACATGAACACATAGGCTATTGGAAAGATGTGAAGAACAAGATACCTGCAGCGAGTCGGGGCACCACCTTGTACAGGAGTGCACAGCTGGCCACCGCTGCACAGGACACACAAGGCAACAAGGTGCAGCTTACGGGCTGCATCCCTGTCCTTTCAAATGAAGTAATGTCTTGAACAGAGGAAGCAAATTACATATCAACCCACCCTTCATAACAGAGTTGATTAATTGATAAAGAAATTAAAACACTGTCTGCGAGACTGAAAATGACAGCGAGAATAATTACCCTTTAACTGCATTATTCATACAGATAACTTGAATCATCCTACTCACTTTGGTGTTAGTTGTCTGTTGGGTCTCTTTTGCAGCCTGAAGGGAAACAAAACACAAAGACAAGTCTGTTTCTGGCAGTGTCAGTGCTCACAGTTACACAGTTCAGGAATTGTCTGTGTCACAAATTATTTTATTTTTAGTGAATGTTTGTGAAAGTCCTGGCTCCTGCAACCATGGAAACTGATCTCTGGCAGAGGCAAGGCTGCCTGGAGGGACTGCCAGCTTGCATCCTTCTACCTGCAGCAGCACTGAAGCCTTGTGTGGAACTGCTATGTGCTCACGCTGCTCTGCTTGCAGTCCTCAGCGTCTGTAGAAATATATGTATTTACGTATGGATTCCCAGTTTCTTCAGGTAAGACATTACCCAGGGTTTTAAGATACTAGCAGATATTTTTCTGAGCTGGGTCTGGTGCACAGCTTTCAGTGCACATGTACGAGCCAGAGCTGGGTCTTTTCCACTGCAGGAATTGCATACCAGTCAGGGACGTGCTAACGTCACCTTCAGAACGGGAAACTTTGCTTTCTGGGATACAAAACATAGGCAGATGACTGCCTGGAAATGAAGGACACAGAACAGCGGTGGCTTTATAACTTAGAAGCAGGAATTGCAGCTCTACAAAAAGCCGCTCTGCAGGTGCTGGAGATTGCTTTAGTCCATCCACTCGTGCTTTTGAATTTACTCTTTTGTAAAAAAAAAAAAAAAAAAATCATTCACAGTCATGGGCATCCTGGTTTCACCAAAACACAAAAAGCCAGGATGGATCCAGTTTGTTAAACTCCTTCCCGGCCAGTGGTACATACCAGCATCTATCAATCCTAACACCCAGCATGGCTTACGCTGAAGATGAGTGTCTGAGCAGTACAAAGAGAGGAGCAGCAAGCCACAAACTCAAGTGAGTCCAGCACCCCCGGGTTTAGGCAGCCTGCCACACGCTCTGCAGATTTCTTAAAAGAATAGGTGAGAGATATTTTGCAGGAGCCAAGAACTTCTTTTTGTGGTTAGCTCTAATGAACAAGACCCAGAGCAAGCGGTAAGAAGTAGTACAATGCCATGAGCTGGCTTCAATACCAGTGCTGACAATAAGTGATTAACCCTTCTGTTCCGAGTAAAAATTCCATAAATCAGTATGGTTGTACTACCAAACTGGCATGCAATGCAAGGCAAATATACATGGATGTGCATAAAAGAACAGACAGGGACCCAACTGTCAAGTGCCACCCAAACTCAGCCTTTCAGCTCAAATGGCCAAATCACATTGCATCAGCTTATATTATGGATTTATACCAGGATGCATGTTGGTGTTTGAAAACAACATTCACAAATTGCTTTAAAGTTAATACTCATGTAAACACAGGACACTGAAAAACAATGTTTCTGTTAACCTAATAGTCAATCTATACTTAAAGTGTGGAGAAGTGCATTTTGGAAGACTTGCAGGGAAAGAACTTTCAGAGGAGACAGTGAACTGCTTAAAATTAAATATGAGACATACATTAAAATGATAATTTCAAATAAAGGAATTCATTACCTATTCATCCAGTTGACACATCATGCTAAGGCATTTCAAATGAAAAGAGATAAACTTTTTTTTTTACTAGAGGTGATAACTTCAGTGCTTGCCTGTCACATCAGTGCTCTGATTTGAATTTCCACTTTCAACCAGCCTTACAAGCAAACTGTTGGCACCATTTTAATCCATCTCCTTTATTCTTAATATGTCATAAATGATACCTTAGTTATTGCTTCTGTATTTTGTATGTTGAAAGCAAACTGTGAAAATAAACTTAGAAACAAGAAAAAACTGTTTAAAAAGTAATGACTTTTTATAAGATAGATTTTATTGGTGTAAAATTTTAGTGCTGTTGCATTCCTTCAAGATAACTGCTTTCATTCCAGACCAAGGCTCTGTTACAAATTCTATCGAACAGCCTAATGAAACCCAATTATCTTTCCCAACAACTCACTACAAGATTTTGAACTCTTGAAAAGGCTTAGCACCTTAAGAAATGCTAGCCAGGTATGTTTTTTTACTTGGAAGCCCTAATTGATTATGAACAAGTAATTAATATTTTAATTGTATCAAATATCAAAACCATTAGCTATCAATGCAGTATATACAAGATCTTAACTTTAAGCTGTTGGCAAGAACTGTAGACTTAAAACCATTGGGAAGATTATTATTCCTTCAATAATATACAGATGACATTTTTATCTCAAAAATTAGACCGTGGAAAGAACATTTTTGTTTTGAAAATAGCTTGAAGAACTCCCTTTGACCTGGGCCTTTGATTATAAAGCCCCCTACTCACCAGAAATTCCATGTGGGTGTTTTGAGTGAACATTAAATATTAATTACTTTCCTCCCCCAGTAGAAGGGTCTCTGCTTCTGCATTCTTTGGGCTAAAAAGCTACAATTCTCTGCCTCCCTGCCACAGAATATCATGGCAGATTATCTTCAGAGAATGCAGAAATGCCCAAATACAGGCCTTGAGACCAAAGATTTTTCAGGGAGATATAAATATATATATAAAGGTAAAAGCTAATGTCCTCTGAAGCAATCATTTGCATGAAAAGCGTGCATTTTGAACAATTTAAAAGTATCCTTGAAAACCAGACTTTTCCCCTCCAAACTAAACTTTGGATTCAATAAACGACTACTTTTCTTGTTTTCAGTGAAAAGCAATGTTTGTGAAGGGAACTCCCACTTTCTCTGTGCTGTATCTGATGCCCCAGTTCACCAAACCAACATGCACTGGCATGTGGTCAAAATAGGTAAGGCAACGTGGATCATAAAGCCTTAATTGTAGTTGGACTGAACTCTTAAACCTGTCCTACAACTGTAGGCACCGTTCATGCCTGCAGAACTCATTGTTTGTCAGTACCTTTTATTTTTAAGTGGTCAGGGAAGTTTAGTCAGCATTAGCAAGTGTAACTGGGAAGCACATAGCAGGGAAGGTTAGAGGAATTGTTTCAGAATCCTGAATTCACAGATGGTATAACAAGAGAAACTTTGCACATGAAGATCATTTTCATAAGGCATGGCACAGAAATGCTCATGCCATTGCTTTCAGAGCATTGCACAGCTGGCCAGATGCTGATTTCAGTCACCAAATAAACAACTTCACTCTATGAGAGGAGCCATCTGTTACTGCTCAGGGTTCTGCTCATGCTAGTGTTTCATACAGACCTTATGTCTAAAGAGTTTACTAAAAGTACTGTGTCCTAGCTTGGGACTTTCTGCCTTCTTTTTCTTGGCTCCTTTAGCTTGGGATTCTGCTGATGTCTTCGGAGCAGGTTGCCCGCCATGGCCTTTTTCCACTTTTGATCCCTTTTGTACAAGAGCATTTGAAGTTAAGTACTTATTGCAGAGTTCTTTCTTGATCCACAGAAGACATTCAACTACTCACACATGTAGTATCAAATCCAAACATTTCCTTTTTGCTCTCGACAGTAAATAATGTTTTCTTCTGAGCGATTGCTCAGTTCTCCTTAGACTTCCTTTCACATGAGTAGTGAAATAAATATAAAAGCTAAGGCAATCCAGTTGACCCAAAATTAAATCACAATTTGCCCCCTAAAATCTTCATTCAGTTGAGACTCAGATCCCACAAAGACTGAGACCTCTGTGTTTTAGTTACCGTGAGTAACTGAATTGGAGATTATAGTGTTAAAATAGGCAGATACATAAATAATTGAAAATACCTTCATTCTTTTTATTGCAGTGTTATAAAGACTTGAAAATGTTTTGCATAATGCATTATTCAGGAAAGAGGCAGTATGAATATTCATAATATATGCTACATAAACTGTTTCAAGTTTGCACTAATGTTCATGAAATTAGTTAGAAATGAAAGTATCAGAAAAATAGTAATGATAGACTGATACTAAAAGTATTGGATGAGCACTGCTTCCTTTTCATTCCATTTTAAATATCTGCAGGAGGCATTTAACTTGAACGACGATTCCCAAAACATGTTAGAGACCAGATCTCTAAAAAAACCTAGGCAACACATTGAAAAATCCACTACAAAGGGCTATGAAATAAGGAAACATTGCCAGCTTTCTATATGGAGAAAAAGCAGCATTGGGCTATTTTAAAAGTGGTAGCAGACTGCCTGTGGCTCAAGGCAGAGTCAATTACCCTGCAGAGAGGGTAGAGGTGGCCCTGTTCAAGTACGTGGCTTCTCTGCAAGTCTTGGAAAAACCCGAATAGCATTTGCTAAAATGTTCCATTTAACTTTTCACAGAATTGGAATATTTTTTTAATGAAGTACCTTCTCAAAACTTTGCTTTTCAAGTCACTGTTGCTGTCCCCCCCTCACCCCCAGTCTTCAACACAACCCTCTGGATTTGTCAGTGCAGGAAAAAAACCTTAAGTTTTCATGTAATAAAAAAGAGGCTTTTTTTTTTCCTTCTTTCACCACCATTTCCATCTTTTCATTAATAAAAAAAGAGACACACAAAACCAGAAGCGTGCAAGGTTGCTTAACTGAGCTTCCACATAGAAACAAGTTAACACAAGAGAGTGTTCTATGGTGACTGCGCTGTACGTATGCCCATAACATATGACTAATCGCAGACAATACAGGGTAGCATTTTTCACTCTTCAGTGTCAGGTTTTAAAACAATAAGGTGCCTTTCATTACCTAGTACAAAGGTGGATGTATTTTTTTTTTTTAACTCACTACTTGCTAGTATCCTGGACTTGACTCCAATCTCCTTTAGGCAATTTATTTCCCGATTTAATTAATAATCAGACCAATATATAGCAAAGAAATAAAGAATTTTAAAAATATTTCAATGCAAATGACTCAAGTGTTCATCCTTCAGGTAATTAGCTTGTCCCTTTGCAAGCTTCATTCTGTTTTCTTTTATACTTGAACAAGGCAAAAAGAAAAGCTTTCAACCAGTAAAAAGCTTTAAAGTGAGTTGACAAAAACTTCCAGGAACTACAGAAACAATCAGCCTATGGCATTTACAAGGTGAAGTATCAAGCCCTGTGGCTGACCACAACTAATCAGGCAGGAGGAAAAGGCCACAGTACAGAACGTAACAGGTATGAGTAGGTGAAGCTGGGGTCTTGCTCTCCAGGACTGTCCTATTCTGTGCCGTTGCATCTTCCCAAAGTGCTTTGTACTGAGAAAAGGCTGTGGCCAGTCACAACAAAATTGACCACTTCCCCCTGCAGTACACTGTACCATTCCTAGTATTCCCAAACGTACAATGTGGGAACAAGACAGGATCTGCTACAGAAAGGTCAAAGAGGTGGTCTGGGGCAGATCTGATCCAAATGCCACATTGGTTAGTATAAACTTGCAATAGATCAATTACTCCAAGGAAGTATGACTCAACTCGTATTAAACTCCTGTGTTTACACAGATGAAATGACAACCACTAAGGGTGTGCACAGGCTGCTGAAAGCATCCGTGTCTTTAGCCAGCTGATTAAAGCCAGAGGCAACGGCTAATGACAGCATGTTGCTACAAAAATAACACCAACCCAGTTCAGTGTCACTGATGCCTCACACACCTCTGCATTTCAGCAGGAGGGAGCACACTGCTGTGCTTTGCAAAGCTCAAGTGGGCTGTGGCTGTTTCTCAGATTCATGAGAAAGCTTGTCTGTCCTGTTCACCATGGCAGAGCACTGCCGAGAGACACTGGGCACATACTAGCACTTGCATGCTAAACCCCAGCTCCTCCCTGCCAAGGGGGTGCACCAGCAGCTGAAATGAAAGTGTGACCAGGACTCAAAGGCACAGTGATCCCTGTGCCAGCCAAACCCCGTGAAAGCCCCATGGCACTCAGGAGAGGCTCAGACTGCACAAAGGGGAAAGCCTCACTTAAGAACACGTCTTTACCGTTAAGACAGAAGTTATTTCTCAGGGGAAGAATGACCATTATTTCATTATATGTAACAGCTGATAAATCTGCAGCTTTTCTATACGACAGTTGATAAGTTAACCTTTTAAACATGTTTTTCCTTTAATATAGTGAAAATGTCATTCTTTGTGTCAGGAAGATAGTGAAGATAAAGGAATTCTTCATAAAAAAAAGCAACTCCCATTCAACTACTACATAATGAGTTTGCATATCCTGCTAGTCATCTGGATTTGTTTACCCTCGCAGGTGCGATAGCAAACCAAACCCAAACAGCATATTTGTTTCCAAATTACAGTACACCACCACCAACAGTCACCTGTTATAGAAGCACATGGGTGCACATGATAAAGTTTGCAGGTATGCAAACAGGACTGCTCAATTGGATTTTTCAGGAGTTGTTGAAAGAGCTACAAGTCTCACTGAAAGAGTGGAATTTGATAACTGCCTTTTCTGGATATCTTGGGAGACCACAGCCCTGGCTGATGATTTCCGGAATTATTGAGCTATAATCGGGGAGTGGTGTGTATCTCCCACGTACTCACCAAGCTTTCTGGAAAGACTGACCTCACCATTTTAGTACCAGGCTACATAAAAAAATAATTGAATGAGACAAAGGATAAAAAAAGAAAAAAAAAAAGGATAGAAAAAAAGTTGTGCCTACAGTGGTTTTGGCAACATAGTTGCATGGAAAGACTGTTTTCTCTTCTAGTGTTTTATTCTTTATGTGTTAATTAAATTTTATCACAGGCATTGCAAGAAAAGCTTTAGTTATTATAGTCATAACAATGTGTAAGGACATCTAATCTGGAAGTTCCTGGTTACGCAGTGATGTGCCTGTAAGCCACTGAAACACTAGAAGATAGAAGGCAGCTTCATAAAAATTGTCTCATTTCTGCTTCTGTTGAAACTATTGTAAATTTTGGCACTAACAGAAAAGGAAAAAAGGGAGAAAAGTGTTTAAACACCTACATTTTTCCATTTTAGAAGATTATGTTTTCAACTTAAATTTTACAGTTTGTTTTTCCACTTTTTTTGGGTGGTGTGGTGGTAATTTCCACAAGTTTGTTAAATGTTGGATCAGTCTGATATTTTCAATATATCTGACAGCAAATGAAAAACATAATAATGAAGCTTTCCTGAATTCACATATGAAGGAACATCACTGCACATGGACACTAAAAACAAGTTTCCTTTTGCCAGCGGAATCCAAGAACATACTGTTTGCAGAGAGGAAAGCAAGAGGCCACATCTGCCTGTTCATGGAGGAGCATTTCTCAGACTGGTCCTGTGGTCTAGCCCATGTGGGTTTCAGTTCCCAGTGGGAGCCTCACACACACTTGGAGCCAGCCCGATGCGTTGTATTAGAACAGCTCAAGTGTTCAATTCATCGTGCTTAAGCAACCCCCCTGATCCTCATCTCCGCATGTAAAGGGAAGAATCCTGAGCAGTCAAGGCAGGACAGCGATCCCAGCCGCAGTCCTGCTCAGAGCAGCTCCATTGCCTTCCTGACGTTCCAGCTGCTCATAGGAGCAGCCTGTCCGCCCTGACTGCGGCAGAGTCCACACAGGGGTGCTTCAGCCTGGAGAGTCCCAGAGAGGAGGCACTGGGATCTCCTCCTCCTGTTTTTGACCGATTCCAGTGGGAAGCTGGTCCTCGCCTGTTCTCCTGCACCCTAAGGGGTGACCAGCAGTAGCTGTGGCTGCAGAGCCGAGCAGGGGCGTGGGAGCCGGCTCCTGCCCACCAAGCCACAGAGCTGCCACAGGCAGGGGCACCTCGCCTGTCCCCCCCACCAGCAGGTGTGGGGACATAAAGGAGACATGCATATACACAACTGGAAATGAAAAACCAGCAGCTTAGCACAGCTCAATGAGCAAGTGGAGTTTTCTGTGGACTCAAGAGGATCTTGCTGCAGGGACCTGTAGTTTTAGATCAAGGACAAGTCAGAGTAATAACTAAAAGCGCTACCAGGTTGTTACCAGCCTTGCAGGAAATGCTACAGTTTGGAACTTGATTGTAACATATGGTATGAAGAACTGCACTCTTTATGCTCATCTTCCTTTCAAATTTATTCAGGGGGAAAATATTTTAACTTACTTCAAATGATAACATCAACTGGGGAACAAGCAACACAATGAAGAGGAAATACCTGTCAGAAACATCTAGTGACCAGTGACAGAATGAGGAATGTGCCTACCTTGTCTTCAGAATCACTTTTGGCTTCAGCTTTGCTTGGGGAGACCTTAAATGTATTTGAGGAAAACAAATAGTCACACCCAACACAGTCTTTCAAAAGATCTGAAAGATCATATGCTTGAAACTAGCAGTATTTTCTAGCACAAAGGTGAAAAAAATAAATATTGCTCCCCCCCAGCACAGGAGAAAATTTATAATACAAACATGTCTCAAAAACAACTTAAAGCCAATGGCTAACATGCAAAATATCTAGACCAAAGATATATTATTCAAGCTTGACCATTCCATTAATCCATGAACATAAACTTTTAAAGATATGACAAAATAAGGATTTTCTGCATGATGAAACTTCAAGAGCTAAATACCTCCAGGTCTACCAGTATCTGTGCAGAAGAGGCAGTTTCCAGAGTAGGTCATCATCGTTTGATTGTAACTGCACAGTACCTACACTTCTCTGTCACTCTCAAGTCTTTCTTTAAGGCACCTGTTTGGCTTCATTACTTCTCAGTGCCTGTGACAGCGAGCATGTTACATTTAGCTCAACATGTTCACATGGGATTTTTATAAGCAATTTAAAGCACAGCCTAGAGATGAAAAGGAAAGGCAAAAGCTTACCAGTGTTTTAAGGAAACTCATGACAGAGTTATCTGTTGCAGCAGCTGCTTGGACGTTGTCTTGTTTTACCTCTGCCTTTTCAGGTTGCTCAGCAGTGAGACAGTTGACACCTGCCGAGTCCTGCCGTAGGTCTTTTTGGTTGCAGTCATCTATGTCCTAGAAAAAAAGAAGGGGGGGTTGCACAGAGTTTCCTCAGTCCTAGCTTGCTTAATTTCCAATGGAATGCAAAAGTAACATTTGTGACTTGCATTATGTTGCTCTGAGAGTCACAACCCTAATTCCAACCATACTTCTCCAGCCTACGTATTTAGAACAATTGAGCATTTATGCATCTCTTTCCCCTCTTTTCTAATATATTCAGCATTTGCCGTTGGTTGGAGGAACATTGTTCTCAGCTACCAAGTATAACAAACACAAGTAAAGTTGCACACAGTGCCCCAAACAACACTGCTTTTCTCTTTTCAAGGCTGAACTTGTGCATCAGAACAGGCGCTGAGATTTTGGCTTTTGATGGCTCAGTGTCTGATTATACCATACAAAGATTGCTTCCAATACTCTGTATTCTGCAATACCAGAAATAATTTTTATCTAGCAAAAACACAAACATGGTACATATTAAAAGAAGGAAAAAAGCAACAACCCAAAGTTATTCTTCTGAGCCAGATGGAACTGCCTCCTCTCTTCCTGGAATTACAGTTCCCAGAGCCCAAAAATAGTTTTCCAGTGCTCAGGCATTCACAAGTTAGTAATATTAAGTTACTCAGTTTCTGTTTAGACACCTAAACAAGGGTCTGGTTTTTAAAAACCTCTTTTTGGACCAGTTTTGGAGAGCTTGGCACTCTTTTACGCTGAATTTGCCTGCTATTCTGGCCACTTTTGCCTTGAGCCTGCACCAGGTAAAGCCAATACAAATGTTATGCAGGAGAGAGCTGCTTGAGACAAGTCCTCGTGTCCCATTCAGCATTTCCTTTTTTTTGCTATTTAGGAGTACTACATCTGGCTAGTAATATCTGAGTCTGCTACCAATAATCCTCCTTCCCCGTGTCTATCTGTCTGCATCGTAAGTGCAGGGCTGGATCTGTCTGTTATTAAGGTAAATGATGGTGGCCCCAACTTGGGTAGGGGATTTGGGACATTACTGAGCAGACAATCGTAGCAGTGCCATAAATCTTCAGCAGAAGTTATCATCCCCAGCTACTTAGACAGCAACTAGAGAAATACTTGTTACGATACTAGATGCCCAGATGACTCCAGAGGCAAAATCAGGACAAGAAATAAAACAGATGAGCCTGTTCAGGCGTCTCCAGTAAACAGCATCTTTGAATTGCTGCTCTCAAAGACTGCCTGAACATCTAAGTGACACCAGGGGGGTTTTCCCAACCTGCCCATTAGGCATAGTTGTTCAGTGCCATTTTAACTAGGAAAAGTTAAAATAAAATTGTACTCTAGAGCCTTTCACTGTACTGGGGGATTCAAAACCCCACAGTATTTGTATAGGACATACATTTCTGTAGGTCCCTAAGGGAAGGACTAGACTAAAGATGCGTAAGTGTTTTGAAACTTCAGAGGGCTAGCTTGGCATCAGGAAAGATCAGGATGGAGTGGCCAGTGTCCATACAGCATTTAAGGAGTTAAAAAAAGCGCAAGGTTTTACTTGCAAGAACAGACTGCTGTTTAATTCTCCACCCACTGTTTTCCAAGTTTACCCAGGAAGAAACACAGCACAGTAGTTCAGAGTGCTTCCACAGGCTATTGAGAAGTTTCTTACAAGGGTCTAACACACCACTTTGTCCCGCTGCCAGTCATGGGCCAGAGTGGCTCCAAGAACAATATGTCCCGTGCAGAACACGCGTGGCCGTGCCAGCTTCGGCAGCCCTGCTTCCAGGGATCCCGTCTAAAGAGCCCTGGTCATATGAAAAATGCTGGCTCTGTTTCAGGTATTAAAGGGGCAACAAAGGCAGGAGGCAAGACACTACAGAAGCGGGAGGCAGAAGATACGCTGCTACACAAAATTGGCTTCATAACTGAAGCACTAGATGCTATCAAACCGCAATAAGCAAACTGTTCTACACAGCCAAGCCCAAGCTCTGGTGCTGGGCTGCACTCTGGCGAGGAGGAAAAGATCTCTCTGCTGAGCACCACAGAGCTGTTGCCAGCAGTAGATACCCCTGGGACAGCCGCAGAGGTGACAGGTCCCACCGCTGGCAGCACCAGCGGTCCCAGGGTACCTCCCTGCTAAAGCCACACTTCTGCAGGGTGAAGCGAAAGCTATTGCAGGCCATGCGGAGCTGGAGGCACGGCACCATCCCAAAATCCCTGAACTCCAACCAGCAGGGCACAAACCGGCCCCATGCTGACCCGCTGCTACCGGCGGAGCCCTGCTCCAGGCTTCCCAAGCCAAGGCTGCCATTAGCTACAGAGATACAACTCAGATCTGGACTTTGATAGATGCTGTGATCCATCTTGCACTTTCGTGGGAATACTGCTGTAGGAAGGAGCACAGACACAGGCCATCAGCATGTAAATCAGGGAGAGAGAATGTGGAGCCCTACAATATCCCATTTTCAGAGCTGCAGTCAAATAGCCACAGGAACCTCCGCAGCAGCTCACTGCACGATATGCTGCGCAAAGCCCCGGAGGCAAATAATGAAAGAAAACTCTAGAAATAACAGAAGAAAGTCAGTGTTAGAAGTTAACAGATACTATGTAAATGTGCAATTCATTTCTTTGAGGAGTCAAATTTGGTGGTAATAAACACCTTAAATACTTATACTGTAGTTTCAGTTCAGTCATTAGAAAAATATATCAAAAGAATGTATTCCTGCCAGCACTTTTGTTTGTATGAATCATGGCTCAGTGAAACATTTCAGGCATATAATTTATCTTTTCTTTGGCTTACATAGTAAATGCTTCATGAATTCATGAATTCTGTCCTTGTTTTAATTATGCTGTGTTCTGAATGTAGTTTTGTAGACCACAAAAATAAAGAGTGGTTCACCAAACACAGAATGTTTGTGCAGCTCTTAAGCTACAACTGTGGAGCCTCTCTCTTACTTACCAGCAATGCTGTTTGTTTTGTGTTGGCACTCAGTTCAGGGAAACTTTGCTTTGACAGATATTACAAGTCAAAATCCACACAAAAAAAAGAAAAAAGAAAAAACCTGTTGGCTGTAATATCTGGATTTTTAGTACGATTATTTGGTAACACTTTGTAGTTACTACAGTAACAGCAATTAAATTAGACTTGGTCATTCTCCCACCCTACATGAGAATAGCAACTTTAGAGGGAACAGAAGGCAACTGTGCTGCAAGGCAGAGCTACAACCTTTGTTTTAGAAATGGAGTTAAAGTAAGTTTGGCAACATATCAGAAGCGTTTAGTTGGCATATTTTTCCCAGAATAGGTCCTTAACTCCTCTCTGTTCCCAGCATATACTCCTTTTCATGTTTGAAAAATTAAAGACAAAAACGGTAGTCCAGAAATTCAAAGATAAGGTCAAAATCCCACTCTCCCCATGATACACTTCTGCCACTCACACTGAGCAGCCTGCACCCTGATTTTGAGAGCCCTCAAAGATTTTCAGTGGTACAGCTTTAAGCACATATGTAAGTGATGTACAGGCACTTTAGTTAAACAGGAGACCTGTCCTTAAGCAGGTCCTCAGGCACCAAAAAGCTGTTGTGTGGGCTGGGATCCTACAAACACTTACATCCCAAACATAACCTACAGCTGATGAGTGCCTGGGATTTCCAGGCTATTCCCATTAGCGATGTTCAGGATGTGGGTAGGTATAAGATGAGGATGGAACAGAATTCAAAATTAATAAGCTAGGCATTATCGAGATAAAAATAAGCTTGATCTGAGTGAACAGTGCTTCTAGTACCTGCTTGAACTGGCAGAATAAAGTTCAGATTATCTTGTCCTGTCCCCTGATGGTTGCTCGTTACAAACACTTTCTTACCTGAGCTTTCCCAACATGACTGTTTGCTACCAGCAAACTAGCTGACTTCTGGCTAAAGCTACTCCAGGTTATTTCATTACAGTTTCACACTATTACTTCAATACCACAAACTGTGACCTTTCACACTCTGTAGTTTGCAATCACAGCAAAATAGGAAGTTATGAATTTTGCATTTGATTGTAAAAGTAACAATTCTTGCGAGCCACAGGCAAAGTTTATTCTTTGTGTGTATTAGTCAAAAGCATCTGCAGGAATTCAGTGATGAAAAGCTTCAGTTTTAAAAGCTACAAACAGAAGTGCCAGTATGCACAGAATAGATTATTCATTCTGAATCATTCACTCTGTTTTGTTTATGTAGTGAATGCCTTGATGTTTTGCTAGGTTGAGACTATGGATCCTTTAAATGCACGTATATAGCTGTCTGAAATACTAGTCATGCGTGCCTATGGTCAAAAATGCAACTGCTTAGTCTTATAAATGACTCTTCAGAAAAATATTATGATTTATATATTTATACAAGAAATGTAATCTTCCAGTTTGAGAAGGCATAAGATAAAGAAGACAAGGTAGAAGAATACAAGTTGAAGAGACTTTTGGGGACAGCCAGCAATGTCATCAGTGCAAGCAGTGAGGATCTTGTGAGCTATGTTCAACACTATCCAAAGCATTAGCAATCATACAGCACTCTTATTTGTAAGCCTGAACTAGGCCAATAAAAGCAGTTACTATTAAAATGGATTTACACAGAGATTCTAATGAGGGGACCGTGTAGCTAGTTTCTCCCTCCCATTTCGGACACTGGACGGGATTTGAGGTATATCACCAATTGGTATATACTGGCACCTCTCCAACAGAGCTAAGAAGAGTTATGCCACTTATCCCTATCCAGGGGATGGGCTTTTCCAGTAGTTAACCGCCTGAAAATTGATCCCATAGTATATTTGCTAATATCAGACTCTGCAGGAAGTATAAGTTCTAAACTCATGTCTGTTTTCAGCTCCTTTCTTTGATCAGTGTGCTTTCAGATAAGTTACTTGTTTTCTTATATTGCATTCTCATCCTGTAAAAATCAATTCTAGAGGACCATGTTTCCTTGACTAAAAAAAGTCACAGTAGCTAAGCGTGCAAAGACTGCTGCATAATACACCTTATTCTGGTATGGAGGGTGTGCAGCAAGCAGCTGTTGCTCAAGAAGAGTGACTATTTTAAGAATGGCACAAAACATGCTAAACAACTTCTTTAAAACCATCCCATGCCAAACTCCAAGCTCCTAAAGCATAAGAAACAATTTTACTTTCAGGTGGTTTTGCTTCCATTTGTAGCTGGCTGCTGTTCATCATCCTGGCAACTGGAGCATGAACACAGCTATCTTGCCCAAACCTTTCAGAGAATTACAAATTAGTTTAAAATCAAGGTCGGATGCCAGCATTTAGTCTCAAGGCAGACATCAGAGCTATCACCACTCCACCATCGGTTCTTCTCCCATACCTCTACCCAGCCGCCCCTGCGGCAGGAGGGGGATGTTACCTACAATAATTTTAAGAGCAACACCGGTTCACTCACACAGCTATCATGACACCAAGTTGTCCTGTGCTATTAATATTCCTAGGAGGTTTCATTAAGAGTGAAATGGATATTCCTACTGAAGCACTTGCCTTCCCCTGTGGGACAGTGTTTGATGCGCTCTGTAATCCAGCCGCTTCTTCTGCTGCGATGCGCCCGTCGGGAAGGTCTGCAGTCTGCCTTTCCTCCTGGGTATCAATTTGTGTTTTGCTCCTTTCCTTTCCCTTCTCCAGCTTGAAGATCCTGTCAAAGAAGGTTACTTGCTTCGGCTTTGAGGCGGCCGCATCCTCTCCCTCAGGTGTCACTGATGCTGCAAGATCGATGTCACCAAGCGATGCTGCCGGGGGGGCCTGGGTCAGGTTTTTATGTGTGCCTTCCTCCCGCGCAGCTGCTGCGGGAACCTCCGCGCTCTCACTTGGTGCTTTGTTCACTCCGGGCGCCTCTGAGCTGACATCAAGTTTCACCGATCCAACTGATGAATCTGTAGCTGGGTCTTCAGTACGCCCTGGTACAGACCATGAAAACGCAAAGACAGAGCGGGATTTAGCAAATGGCAAAGCTCTCCTGGCAGTGCTCCCGAGACTCTGCCCGCCCGCCTCGGGAGCGGGGCTCTGCTCCATTGTCTTTGGGGAAGAAACGGCCACATTATCCCGTGCAACACTTGCCTTTGCATCCACTACAAACAGAAACATAAAACAGTAATTATCCAGCACAGCAAAGAAGTTATATTGGTCGTACAATTAATCATGGTGACCTTGCTCTTTAATAAACTAATTCTGAAACGTGGAGCCTCCGGAAGGACCACACAGGGTGCAGCTTGTGTAGAGACCCTGTTGTCTTCCTGTGCTAAACACGAGCTGCCACTCATGTCTCAGACCCCCCGTCTGATTTTCTTTCCTGTCATTCCTCATTGAAGGTGGTGCAAATTTTATGTTCTCCACAGCCCCCTCTCAGCTACCAAAGGCAGATAGCAGCCCTGGTTTTTGACTGCTTAGCCCAGTGGACAAGCTGAAGTATTTTACTTTCCAATTAAAATTAGTGATACGCAAAAAAGGAGTCAATAAAACTTGAGAGACAGTTATGGATGACTGTATTACACTTTCCTCTGTTAAAGCTAAATGGGAAAAGGAACGGAAAGTGCGACGACTTATTTTGTTTCCTGGCTTGCCAAACTCCCCACAGGGTTTTGCAGTCATAACTTATTTAATTAATTTTTCCAACACTGTTCCCTGCCTTCCTGCCTGCTCTCCATAGTGCAGGGTCTAGTTGCACATCTCCTCTCTTGTCTGTAGGTTAGTTTAAGCCTGATTTGAATACTTATAAATCACATCTGAGCCAGCCGCCTTGTCCTCAGGTTTCTGACTCTTCTGACCCACAAACAGTACAGCTCTTAATCCCATTTAAAATTCGCACAAATAATTCCCCCTTGTGTAGGCATGTGGCCATCACACTTTAGATGTGAAAAAAATCTTTAATCTTAAAAGCATATTTTATGATTTTTTTGTATTACAGTGGCGCTTTGATAATACAGCTGAGGTGAAAATCCCTAATACTGTATATGCAGACAGGAGAGAAGGCTCCTGCTTTACAGAGGACAAAAGGAACAAGAGACAGAAGTATCTCTTGTACCAGTTCTGTGGATGGGAGACTGAATCGCAGCTTACGTGGCCTGAAACCGCAGTAAACAAGATGCTGGCCGAAAGGAAAACCTTACAGCTCCCCCTCAGCGGGAGCGTCTCTTCCTTACTCTGACTAGAATATGTATATGATTTCCCTGTCAATCACCACCACAGATGACAAGGATGAATTTAGATCTACTTAATTATAATTGTGAAAAACTGACAGTCTCAAACTGACTTGCTAAATTAGAACTTCAAAATTGTCAGTTTCAGCTTAAAATTGAAATTATTTCAAACAATAATTGTAATAGTCTAGTCAATATTATGCCCTTCACATTTTACTTTAACAGAAATAAAACCCCAGATACCAACAAAACTTGACTAAACACCTGTCTTCCGCAGTACAGATCTTCGGTTTCATTGTTTAAATTCTTTTTCAAGGTAAGGAAAGCAGACCATTTTTAGATCATAGCTTTCAAAACTACCCCTTAGCTTTTCCCAGCGAAATTACCCCAGCTTCCCACCCCTCTGCAGGATTTGGCCTGACACCATGCACGCATCAGCAGGCGCCCTGTAACACGTCTGTGCCCATCCGATACTGTCCTCCTGTGCCCATGCCCATGGACCCTGCTCATGGCCCTGGGCAGGTGCAGGAGGAGGACAGAGCCCCAGCATCCAGCTGTGACATCCCTTTCCCTACAGCCTTAACTTGGTGACCAGGAGCCCCCTGGACCCTCGCTCACAGCTCAGGGGTGGCCCTGACTCGCCGGAGCTTCCATAAACCCATGCGGTGAGCAGCACCGGAGCGTGCTGGCACGCCAGCACCCGTCTCAAGTGACTTTACCGAAAGACTTGCCAGCAGTGGAGGCAACAGCTGACAGAGCAAGGGCTGTGGTGGCAGCGTTCACAACCGTGGCCAGCATTTCACCAGCTGCCAGATTGCTGGCTCCTAATAGCTTTGCTTCTAAAGTTTTTAGTCTGACATTTGCTTTCTTATTGTGTTTTGGGCATATGCAAGCGTGCAGAGGGATGGCCAGGGCACCTCAGTACAGCCTGTTCTGTCCAGGTAAATAGATTTTCATTTCTTTGTGTGCACTCTAATAGAGAAAATGTCTTCCTCTGATTTCTCAGTGTTACTACTCATGTAAGAAAATAACTCACACTGGCAAGAATCCTTCGCCAGCAATATTCTTCTGTAATATTTCATGAGTGCCTGTTTCAACAGACTGACATGCAAAGAAAAGGTACAAATAACTAGCTGCTCAACCACCTATTCAGCCATTCAGTCAGGGCCACCAAGTATCAGCTATAGTTTCCTAAGCCTCCTGTAGTACTGTGTGAAAAAACTGAAGCACTAACTTCTAATTATAGTTGGAAACTTGGGAAGGAAGCAAAAAGCAAACCCTTCCCCAGCTAAAGCAAGCAGAAACAATATCCATTGGAAAATATTTGTAATAGATGCTGAACTTCTGCTTTATGTAACAGATTAAAAAATGAAACACAGGAAAATGGTCTTTAGTGTAAAAATAGGAATAGAAGCTCATCATTAAGAAAACCAACCAAAAAAAGTAGTTGGTGAGCCTATCAAGCTCCTTTTATCTCTAATTATCATGGAAGGAATGAAAGACCTGGAAAGTATCACCAGCAAGAGCTCTGCAGCACGTCTCTTGTGTCAAAACGGTTCAAACCATTTCAGGGAAAGTCTGCTCAGACCCCAGGCGAGGCAAGTCCCACCACCAGAGAGGAGACACTGCTGTGGTGGGCTGAACAGAAGGGGTTTGGCTCATGTCATATTCACAGCAAACTGTAAAGGAGAAAGGCTTTGAGACTGCAGTTTTTGGATGAAAAGTGCATGATGTTTTTGGTTTTAAAAAGACACAGAAGTGCCATTCTTTCCAAGATTGTTCCCCAATCCAGAGGCAGAATTATGAATAGGAGCAAAGCCTCCCAAATTCTACGCCAGGTCTGCAAGTAGATCAAAGCTGCTCACTCTGAACGAGATTAATAACTGCTCTGAAACTAAAATCAATATACAATTTAGAGCACTGTTTTAAGATTGCATTTCATTTTGCTACCACACAGGCATTTTCAAGTACTTAACAGAAGACAGTCATGCTACAGAAGATTTCTTCCTCTCCCTTCACTTCACCAGGATATGTTAAAAAGGCAATGCTATAGCTGCACAAAGTCCCTCTTCTGTAAGAATACACTCAAAATAAGGAGATTTTCTGAAATTTGCTAGACTAGACCAACATTTTTTTCTTGATTTACAAGAAAAACTGTATGGAGAAGAGTAACAGTACAATATTATGTCAATACCATTTCACTGCTCAAAAGTAATTGCTGACCGACTTTCTCCCGCTTCCTCTCATAGGCTTGACTTTGCATTTTAAGCACTTCCATAGGCTAAGGGTGAACAGCAGCACTATGTTTGCTGACACAGGATGGGACCAAGTCTGCAGAATTAGCACTGAATTTTTAAAAAGTGCTTCGGTTTTAATAGAGTCAGCAAATAAAATGTTATAACGGAGAAAGCCTGAAGGCAAGCACAGACTAAGTTGACCACATGAGCTGCAAAACTCACCATGTAGGTACAGAATTATTTCTCTTCATTATAGGACCTAATGTGCCCAGAACCCCCTGGGCAGGCAGCAGAGCTCAGAAAGCAGCGGTGCAAAGCGCCTGCAGCAAAGCACCCATTTCACATGTGTTTTGGACCAAGGTGAAGCACTGACCAGAGGTAACAGCAGATGTGGGCAGGATGTGACCGATATGAAAGCAAGTTCAGAACCACCAGTCCAACATAAATGAAAAAGCTGCCCAAGCTTGTCAGCTGATTTGCTTTTGCTAATCAGAGGGAATATCACCAGACTTCAGCCTGGTGCACGTAACAGATGGCAGCCAAACTCCCTCAAATGGGACCAAAAGCAATTCTGTCCAGCACTTCCAGATTGTTTTTCCCCCTCCTCCACCATAACCCGATTTTCTCTGAAGCTTACTTTGCTCTTTTCATTGCTGGCAGCATCCTAAGGCACGTACTAGGTAGGCATCTATTTTTTTGATGCTCAGTTTGCCCAAGTTAATTCCTTCAGATGCTTTCTTAAAACATACTCCTTTTCCTTAGCCTTTGATTGCTAGTCTGGTTTCAGCAGTTCTACGCGCTCTCATGGCTAATACTTACATGTCAGGAACATATCAGGTCCTGCAATGCCTTACATTGGCAGCTTCTCACCTCCTGCCATTTGTCCTACTGACTCTTTCATAGGGCAAGTAATTTTTAGCTGTTGAATGAGGAACAACTTAAATTGGCAATGTCTTCAGCATAGTCATCTCCTCCTGTAGGCCACTAGCATGCAAACATGCCATAAAATTAATGCTAGGAGAAAACATTTTCTGATGTTGTTGCTTTAGATAATAGAAAGAAATCAGGGTTTTTTTGGAACTGAACTGAGCAAGCCATTAGCTACAAATACCACTTCAGCATCTTTAATTGTTTTGAATACAAGCCAGTTACAGACAGGTATTTTGCTTAGCAATGTAATCATAGTACCACAGCATTGTCTTGTTCCCTGGAGTTCAGACAGTCATGGAGACAATGGATTTTAACAGCCCTGAAGGAACCATTAAAGCTACAAGGCAACATTTGGCACGAAGTCATCTACCAGAGCAGGCCAGCACAATGGATAACAACAGTCCTGAATGAATTACTGCAGCAAATACTGGGCTTAAAAATCTAAACGTTTACCAACAAAAAGTGAATTTCCTAATTGACATTTCTGATAGATTTTTATAGACATTGTGTAGGTTATTTTTTCCTTTTGTTATTTAGAACTGAGTTGGGATCATTATGCTACAGTAGGTGCAGCATTTTCAGTTCTCCAAGTATAACTCATGTTTGTGTGGGACACCCCCAAAACTGTTTTAACAACTAAATGACTAAGTTGTCAGAGACATTAAAGAATTCTAAAATAAGACATCTTCCCCCTCTTAAATAAAAAAAACCACCCATACTAATATTCTTTTGCAATATTGTTCAATTATTCCATGCAAATAAAGTTGTCGGTACATTTATGCACTAGAATAACTTTTTGTCATTAAGGTAAACTGCCGTTGTTATTTACCTAACAGATTTACTGAAATTAATGGAAATAGGGGAAGAGAAGCTAGCAGCAAGAATAGTAATGATCATTCCTGAAATAACCAAACTGCATTGTTTCACAGCTTACAGGCACATCAAGTTATTGCAAGACACCCATTTCTGTTAGATGCTGGCTAGCAGCAGAATTTGCTGAATAAGATTTATCTCCTGGAACAAAGGCATTTCAGCTTAACTGAACTCCTCTTCCTCATGTAATCTTTCTTTTTCTAAGCAGGTCGTTGTTTTAATCTGCATGTAAGTACCACCCATATACAAACAAATTCCCCCCTGTATCCTTCTGATACATTTCTGCTCTATGTAGTGCAAATCTCAGATAAAGAGTTTTTAGTTCTGGCTGTCTTCCTTTTACCTGTTGTCCTCCAAGTACTTGTATTACTTAAAGTTCTAAAAGGCCAACACAAAACATTAGGAAAGACCAGGACCAAAATTGCTATCCTTTTGCTTGCAAAGCAACACCATGAGGTAGCAGTAAGGGCACCACTACTATTTAAATAGGATTACAGGAGAAGGATGCTAGCACTCTGTGCAGTGTCTGCAGCCTGATAATCAGTAGGAGCAGGAAAGGCAAGTCATGGAAAGAATCTCTAAGCCCACACATCTGTCAGCCTGTTTGAGCAGAAGCAGCAAATGCAGGGAACCAGTCACCAATCTGCTCACCCAGATGTGAAGCAGATGGTGACAGGGCTCTTCCAAATAACATTACTTCCTCTGGTCATATTAAGTTAACTCTCTGGATTCTTTTTTCATTATATTAGTAGATATAGATTTCATAGACTCATTTATCAACTATACCATTTAATGCACAGCACATGGTCAGATCACTGGCAATCACAGAAATACAAACTAACAAGACAAAGACCACAAACATACATCTAACACTATTAATAAAATCCTCTTGCTTCACTTGCCTTTTTTGCAGCTCTTTTGCCTTCTGGAGAAGTGCTCACTTTATGAGCATAAGACAGATAACAGTACTATTTCTTGTGTTATTTCATTTTAGAAATACTGTCAATTACATTTTCTATAGGAATAACTTCTATCTCCAAACAGCACTTGCACTTTTGTTTCACCAAGACCTTGGCTACATTACACAAACCAGTGAGATTTCAGTCGTACCTAAATAGTTAATGACTTTAACTGCTTTTTAAACATTAAAGTTAAAATACGAGTAATATCAACACAAGACATTCCCATTTTTTAACTCTCTACTTAAACCGATTTAGTAATTACATTAATTAGGTAATCCATTTAAGTAAAACAATGCCATATGCTTCACTTTATGTATAAAGAGTAAAATGTACACTTATTTTCTAGGTCTTCAGACAGTGTAAATCATCTGGCTTTTATTTACTTTCCAGAACTCCACTGGTTTACACCAGCAGAAACACACAGCTACAGGCTTTCATTTTCTAGTAGACAACCATTTAAACTGACTTATTATAGCTAGATAACGTTAGGAAATTAGCCATGGAACAGAGATTCTGAACTGTAATAGGTACCATCTGCATATTGCCCTACCAGTCTTTGATTATTTTTGTCTAAGCTTAGATTTTTTTAACTGGATGTAGCAGGCTGAGAGGGTTCTCTTAACAACAAATAAGCAGCCAATATTTTCTTTCCTTGCAGAGATTAGAGAGAATTGTTTCTTACTGTATTCTGAAAACAGAAAGAAATTCAGTGCAAGGAAAACACTGGCAGAATTAACGTGGTTGAATCTGCAGAGATGTGAACTGAAGCAACGCTGCTCAGAAGGGCTCCAAAGCCAACCAGAGGTGGAAGGAGAAATTCATAAGGTGCTGGAAGGTGACGAGACACACATGTCTGTAGGTGAAAGCAATTACTCATGAATACATGGAGATAACTTTTTTCAAAACAACTTGGAGCAGAATTTTTAATACTCCAGCCATGTAGCTGACACCAGATTTTCAGGATGTCAACACTAGCAGTGGGGCTCAGCTGGTGACAGGCACCTTTCCATGGGGAGCCCAGGGGCCAGCCTGCCACTGTGGAAAACTTGGTTGCTGTTCTGCTATGAATAGCACCCAAACAAGTCCAAAACGGGAAGCACTTGCTGAGTAATGATCTACCCATACCCCTATCAACTATCCAACTTCTACACCAACACCCACAGTTTATACGCAATAGGGACCTATAAATTTTATTTCATTAGTGTACAGAGAAAGTCATCATTCCCCTGCCTCCCTGATGCTCTTCCTGCCCCAGCAGTAGTTAAGTAATATCTAATATGTCCTATAACTGTAACAGGAGAGAGGTGGTCAGGGTTACATTTGTCTTGTGAAACAGTTTGAATAAATTCTGGTAAATGGGACCGACCTCCTGGTAATACTGTTGTTATCAGCCATAGTACATTCCCAACTTTTATTTATTTAGCTCTATGAATTGCTGTGCTTTACCCTAAATTCTCTAGAATTTAAACACAGGCAGTTGACGCAGTTATATTTTGTTTAATAAAGAAAATCTTACTGCAGATTAGTCATACCCTGCTCTCTTCGAGAAGGTCTGCCACCTCTAAAACAAAAGCAAGGTGGGTTTCTATATAGAAAAGGTACCACTGAGGCCCAGCTCAGGAACAGGAGTGACATTTCATCATGAAATCTCAGGTCCAGAGGCAATTATGTCATAACTCCACTACCGCAGGTACAATGCCTACCATCTTACAATATTTTTCCCAGCCAACCATTTTTGTGAAATGACAAACAAGACAAAAAAAAATTTCCCTATACATATTTCATTGTTAACAAAATTTTTTGGTATCTTTGAAGTCAAAGCAATGCACCTACTCAAGAACACAAGACCAAAAATCAAAGAACAAGATGGAAATGTTTAGACTAACAAAAACGCACTCACATTTCTATCATGTTTGTGGAAATTGTTACTGAACAGATCGGAAATACTGTTTCCAAAAAAAAGCAGAGGTGATTTCTAAGACTTTACAATCTCATGGATGAGAACACATATGTAGGACCTGGATTTTATTTTATTTCAGTTTTTGTAACCAACTTGCAAAGAATTTTGAAAAATTTTCTTTTATTAAACTGCTCAAAACACCCCCAGAAGGCCGAATGCGTGCAGAATATTTCAAAGTAATGTCTTTTACTGCAGTCACTAAAAGAAGTTCCCCCAGAACAGTCTCCTACTCCCTTCTTTTTCCCTTTGTCACCTTAGTACAGTATTACTCTGGGCTTTAAATAATTTACACTAATACATTTCTTCTGGGCTTGCATGATCCCATCCCCATTTCCTACACTCAATATTGTAACAGCCGAGGGCACTCGGTAAGCACCCCTCACCGTCCTTAGCTCAAAGGGCAGATCGGCAAGGTGCACCCCCGTTGTGCCAGCCTCAGGTATCCCTTGAAACACCTTCCTCAAGCTCCTTACAGAACCTAATTCAGGTGAGACACCCTGAGCTCACCGGTAAGCAGTTCAGCGCTACCTGGAGCAATACAATAGTCTTTTTTCTGGCCCATTAATGTCTTACCTCCTCTACCCACCCCAAGATACCCCATTTCTGCAAAGTTTTGCACTGTTCTAACCTGCCTATCTTTAGGCATCCTTATTAGACGGTTTGGGGATAGACCCTTAAGTATAGGGTACTTTGTGGATTTCTTTTATAAACAGAAAATTATAGCAGCTCTCCATATAACAGCCCAGTTTCTGTCTAGTCCCAGAGTTGTGCCCACTGTGGCCAGAGAACAGGTCTGGCAAAGCAAAGCAGCCTGATCAACACAAGCAATAGCCTCAAAGATTATTCCTGTACAGTAGCTGGGGAATATTTTAAAGCTTAACAAATTTTACTTCTAGCCTGCACAAGTTTCCTTTTTTCAATGCATTCAGTCCTGGTTGGTGTGTTTGTTTTGTTTTGTTTTTTTTTGTTTTGTTTTTTTTTTTTTTGTGTGTGTGTGTGTGTGGGTTTGTTTTGTTTTTTGTTTGTTTGTTTTGGTTTTTTAATTGTAATTTTGTATATCCCCTCTGGATTACCAGTTTCCGCACCAGTGGGTATTTCAAACTGGCATCCAGGCACAACAACATCACCTATTAACTCCCCACCAGCAGCAGGGATGCTATGACATTACTTAAAACCAACTTTCTCTCCCTGCTCTCCTATCCCAGCCTGCAAAACGTTTCATTGTGCCCCCCGCAACACAAAACCTCCCTAACAGCTGCTGCCCCTCGCCTTGGTACCATTGCTACATGATGCCCCACGCAGGATCCCCAGTTTGTGCCCCTTGCAGCAATGATCCCCCCAAGGCTTGTCAGAGGCACTATTGCCACCAGAGCCCCAGCAGAGGTAGCTCATCACAGGACACCCCGATGTTTGTGCAGCAGCCTGAAAGTGACCAGTGTCACACCACTCCTGCCCTATAACACTTCACATCAACCAAACCCATCGGTCTATAAAACCACATTTTGTGGACCAGGTGCAGAACCAAATTCTTAGCTCAATTAAAGAAACAGCATCCAGCGGACTTTAGAAATATTCTCCTGTTTTACTCCTTGTTATCTTTAAACTTTCAGGCTTCTGAAAATCCACATATACTGAATCACAAGTAAGAGCTGAAACATGGGCTCATCTTTTAGTTTGAGGCCATGCACTGATATTTACTGTTGCTCCACCATAAGCCTCTCTCTGCTAGTCTAGGAGCAAAAGAAATGCAAACGTGCCACCCTTTCCCAGTACATACCTTCACTATTTGTTGCAGGGGAACAAGTCTGAGCAAATGCAACAGATCCATTTTTAATATTCTCAGGAGATTCAGATAGAGCCTGAAATAGCAAATAATACAGTTCTTAAGCACTCTTAGGACTGAGTACATCATGAGATTTGAAAAGGGCAATATGCAATAGCCAGGGAAGGTCAGAATGGACAGCCCTTGCTTACCTGATAGCTCTTTACTGTGCACATATTGTCATCTCCAGCTTCCTCTGGGATACTCATTGTGTTCCCCATAGCTCCTGTAAGGTGAAGAGAGGAAAAAAAACCAAACCACAAACCAGCCTTTCTTTCTCATTTGTATGAATTTACTGCCTGATTCAAATTAAGAGACAGCCAATGGTGACAGACTTTGACAGGCTGTTTAAACTAGGAATTTAAAAAGCCCCACCTGCTTTCCTGAAGGCACCTGCCCTAGTCATCAGTCTGCACCAACCTGTTTCCCTCAAACCCAGTTGTGCATTGGGGCTCACAGCTGCTCGCTGAAAACGATACAAACTAACCAACTTTTCTTGTTTGTTGAGGATAATGGGATGTAATCGCACCCGTGTCATTTGCTAGGACTCAGCAGAGAGCCAGGTGGACTTAGCAGCAGAATAAAGTGAAAAAGACCAAAATACATTAATAAATTACAGCAGCTTGGTGGGGTTTTATATTTTTGTTTGGTTTTCGTATAAAAAAAGAGAAGAGATAAAAGAGGCAGTGTGTAACGGCATCATGCGTGTAAACTCTGAAAATCAGGCCCTCTATGTCCTGCAGTTATGTATAAGAAATCCTCTGGGAAAATTCTCACCCGTGGAAGTATTTGTCCTGCTCTAGACACTTCACCACTTGACTGCAGCTCACAGAAGTAACTGGGTGACATTTCCTTGGCTAGTTCAAGCACCTCCAAGCCTGTAGCTGCAGCAGGTCAGAGATGGCATGAACCAGCCACCACAGCATTCACCTGTTGTCCCAGATGTGTTTTTTGAGCATCTCGTGTTGCCAAGGTACAGCACTACTGGTACCCAAGTTAGTCAGCTTAAAATGGGTTCCTTATGTCCATACTTACTGGAGCCACAGCTCTAACTACAATCCAGGAATAACCTTCACTAGTTAACTACTATTAGCCCATTAGATAATTCAACACTTAGTGAAACTGTTCTGATTTTGTTAAACTTATTTTCAGGAGCAATGTGTCCGATTCAGTTTTAGCCTCTTTCCTATGTACAAGTACACATAAACCTGTTGGGTTTTTTTTTGGTTTTCTTTTATTTTTCCCTTAATTTAAAATACATTTATGCAGCCTCTGAGCTTGCTGTGCTTTAGGACTGTAAATTCTGTGGGGCCAAACACACTCTCTGCAACATGGTTGAAGGGCAAACCAGACTGAAGTCAAGAGGATGGTTCCTATTGACTTTGGCTCAGGATATATATGTATATATACTGTTAAAGCTACACAAATAAACAATAAGGATAAACTGTTCTGAGCCACACCTTGAAAGAGGGAGGTCTCCAAAGAGATGCAAGCAGAAGGCTGGACCAGCCTCAGTGCCTGTCTTGTCGGATGTCCTGCGCAGCCACCACGGGTACCAAGTGCCCTTCTGGTTTATTATCGCTCTGGTTTATGCCTGTATGAATCAGTGATGCTGCAGAGGTATGGATGTACGGATAAGAGCAAATTCTTTAGTGTTTTACTTAAACAACCCTTAGCTATTGAAAAAAAAGAAGGAAAAGAGTAGTTTTGCTAAATCCCGCTCACTAGAATTTGATGGTGAGAAGTGGGGGCAGCTCCCCTTCCAGCCTGCCACCCCAAGTCACTGCTTCCAGTTGTTTTTTACAGAGCTGGAGCTGGCTGTGGGTTTTTGCTAACCCCCGTCTACAAACCTTTGCTTTACAGGGATGGTCCGGATCTGGTTTCTATTCTATGCTGCATCCTAGCTGACATGAAACCCAAGCTGCACCAATCTCCAGAGGTGGTTGTTGCTCTGCAAAGTGCCTACTGCTGTGCTGGACACCGAGCGGACCCCACTGATGCTGGAACATGAACTGCAGCCGTGCACTGCTGACAATTGCCGCATAAATAGCGGCTGTAGGACCGAGCCGTGATTTCAGAGTGCAGAGTTATTTTACAGGGATTTTATCTTCTCAGTTGATATTTCCACTATAAATCAGAACTTCTGATTTACGGTGGAAAGCAGCCAATGTTTCCCTGTGGATGTACAATGGCCTCTTGTCCTTGCTATGTGGTTCTGTTTCCTAGCAACTTTAAGTATTATCCTATCGGAAGAGAAGAAAACAAGATTCAAATCCTACTGCTTAGTCTCGATGGTAAATTTAGTATCTGGTTGAATCTGGAGGATTTACTTTTGTTTTCCATTCACAAGGCCGCCTGGTTTATGCCAGGAGACAACTTAAGCAGAGGGTGGAATTATTTGCAGGTTACACGCTTCCTTTTTTCACATGTGCTGTAAAATCAGTACATATCTACAGGGAGCGAGAGAAGAGAAGCAAATTCCTTTTTTTTTTTTCCTTCTTTTTTTTTTTTTCCTTCTTTTTTTTTCCACAATGGCTTGTAGCTTGATTCTCAGTTACTCCAGTTTCCTGTTGATGCAGCTCTGTTTGCATCGCGTAAGTTATCTTTAACCGATACAGAGCAGAAATCACAGGCTCTGATCTCAGGCGTAGTTTGCTCTAGGAGAGATTACCTGTTTTCTACAATCAGGTTTCTAATTCTCACTGATATAAAACATACACAGTGGTCACATGGAATTTTTAAAGGTTTTCACTCACCAGACTTCTCTCTCATAGAAAGCTGGGTAAGACTTGGAGGCTACTTTTGCTAAAAATGGGACAAACTTACTACAGAACCCTCTCAGAGTATGATCCCAAAACACCAAACACAGTTTCCACCATGCACATACACAATATCTCTTGAGACTTTTTTCGTTCTTGCGACAGTAATTAATTGTGGTATTGCATTGAGTTTTGTACTGTGTGAGGGGGATGTGCTCTGGGGCAAAGTGGCTACTGAAGAAAGGTGACAAGTCTGTGGCCATTCCTCTGGGTACTGAGCTCGATCAGCGGCACAGCCTCACAGTCCTGGCCCAGATCCTCCAGTAAAATTAGGAAAAGATATATATATGTGTGCTTCTGCCCTATTTTAAAGAAAAAATGAAAGGTCACTGCCACCTATAGACAAAACTGAGTATCAGCAGATACGATAACACACATACAAAATGGTATCATATTGGCAGAGTTTCAAGTTGCCAAGCAAGTAATGTCACAGCTATTCACTTCTGCCATCACATCTAGAAATTGCTGCTGTAAAGACTATTGCATCTGATCGCACCCATATGTGGCTCCAGAGCTGCATAAACGAGCAGCTCCAGCTCTGTCATTAACATCAAATAGTTACGTTTTTCCCCAAAGTGCTCAGGCCTGTCATTTATATGAACAAATCCATTTTTCTCTGATTTGAAACATCTTCTCTTGAAGCTAAAATGAGTAAATGTGGAGCCAAAGAAGCTTTCTGAAAAATAAGGGGCTCCCACAAGGCTCTCATTGGGTATCTCATTTTGCCAATGCGTTTATGAAGACCACCATTTTGAATGTGCGCTGCCAAAATCTGAGCACCAGGACCCGTTTTGGCCCCCAGCTAAAATCCTCACACGAGCAAATGGATTTTCAAAAGATGCTGAGGACTCCCAGCGTGCAGTGACTTGCCTGAGAACCGTGAACCTTCAGGAGCTCTCTGAGGACCTCTGTTCAGCCGTGAACCCTACACTGTTCCTTGGGATGCTGGCTTGGTCTCTCCGTTGGGCGTTTTTGCCATCTTTGTTATTAATGATGGCTATTTATTAGCAGTACAGCCACCAGGCAGGACCTATTTATGCCCTTTGTTCTATGTCGGAAAGGCAGAGCCGGCCTCTGCAGGAGCTGTGCGTGTGGAGCAAACCTCCACCAGCCCTGGGAGATACTGCTGGCAAGATCGCTGTTCTACAATTTACAAAGGCAATTTCCAGGGACTGAGAGGGGAAAAGAGATGATGCTGATGCAAGAGCGTTTTTTCAAAATGAGAAGGAAACCCTCGGAAGTTGAGAGGAACTGGAGTAAGCTCATTTTCATGCTTAGGCTTCCTTTCTAGATACAGATTTTTTGATTAACTTTCAAGAATATTATCCTGGCAGGGGGCTCATTCAGACCAGCTGGAATGCAGCCTGACTGGTTTAAAAAGGAACATGAGCTACCAGCCTCCAGATCAGACACAGCTCCAAAGGAGTTCTTTTCCCAAATTATGCCTAACTACTTCTATTGAAATGCAGAAAGTAATCCAAAAGAAAAATTGTAATTAAAAAAAATATTTTTTGAAACATTATATGAACCGTAGTGTGCCCTGAGCATGAGCTCAAAGCTTGGTAAAATTCACCTTTTTCTCTCACTTTCAAAAATCATTGGTTTGGTCCTGGCAGAGTGGCAAAAGCTTTGAAAAATACAAAGAAAATTACAACAAAATCCATGAGCTGCTGAGTACTCTGGCTAAAACCAGATAAGCCTGACCTTTCTAATGTATTGACCAACCTAGAATATTACAATCACCTGTGTCACAGTGTCTGTTCGTATAAAAAGTACACAATTTGTTCCTTGCTAAAACTTTGCATATATTGTACTTAAATGTCAGAAAAAAATAATCAACTTTACTCGGTTCTTTATGCAGCTTATTTCACTGTAGGTATGTCTACTCTTTCACTGTAGGTGCAGAGAAAGACTTAAATAGACCCACATACATTCCAGAGGCGGAGGAAGGACCTAGCACACGTTAATTAATGCAAAGAGCAGCCTGCCTCGTGGTCACAGGGCAAGGACTGGATCCTCAGCTCTTTGGTCCATCCCTGCCCTTTATCCTGCCTCTTGGAAAACAGGTGAACATGGGGACGTGTCAGTGTCCAGCTAGAAAGGCAGAAGCTCCTGCTACGATTCACGTGGAGCCAAGGAAGGACTAATAATAGCACAGTTTTAGAGTTTCCTTACCTTCCTTCACTGCAGCTCCCAATTGCTCTCCTGCAGAAAAATGTAACTCGAACACGTGTTGGGTATGATGAAAGCAGGGGACAAATGCATCTGAGCACTGTCAGTGGCTAAGGAGGAGAAATGGACACGCAATTGACAGTGGTGGAGGGACAGGAGAAGGAAGGATTGAGATGACTCACCTAAGAGCAAACAAGAAACACCCAGGAACAAATTGAATAGCCACCTGGCAGCCGGCTGTGCATCCAGCACATGCAGAATTACAGTCCTTCGGGCTCTAGGGGCAGTTTTTAATACAATTCTTTCAGCCACCCTGCATCGCAGCCAAATGGGAAAAGCAAAATAGTTCAAACATTCACACCCTGGGCTTTCAGGGATGGAACAGTTCAGCAATGCCACAAAGGTGAACAGTCCCAACCCGGCTGGTAGAAATGCTCTGTCAGAAAGCTGATCTTTTTGTTCTTGTGTCCTGTTGCAGAAGAAACCAGTGCACCAAAAGGAAAAAATTATACTTTAAAACCCGAACTGAACAAGCCAAGCATTTGCAGGAGCTCCCAAAATCATTTAGCACAAGAGCCCCTGCAGGACTCTACTCAAGCAATGGTCAGAAGTGGCAGCAGAGGAAAAGCAAAAGAAAAACCCATGAAAAACCAAACCAACAGCAGCAGCACAAGTTACCTGGGGGAGGGTGGCCGGGGCACCCAGTGGCCCTGGGAGCCGGCGCTGGAAGGGGCGAGGTGCTGCTCCCCCAGCCCCAGCAGCTCTCCCTGCCTCGGCCTCCCGCAATCAGCCCGGGGAGTGCTCGCAAACACTGGGTGCAAACACACGGAGGGGTGGAGTAGTCCACCCTCCCAGCCCTTCTGGAAATATTTTCTGTTCTTGAGTGTTCTGGCCACCCAAAGCTGTTCAAACGCAGGCTTGGCTGCAAGGCTTTGGGGGAGCCCACCACGGACGCTCTGTTGTTGGAAATTGCGATGTTGTGCTGCACACCTGAAACCCCTTCCAAGTACACATTTTTCCCACGATGGCAGAAAAAAATAAAGTGCATTTAATATGATGACTGTTTTCTGCAGTCAAAGTGGATCTTAACATCTTTCCATAATATGTAAACTGACTAAGTGTTTTTATTTTACATCTATTGTCACCATTTACTGCTCCCTTACATGAGTCACTAAGCCCACGCTCAGGCTGGGGGTGTCTGGAGCAGGGAAAGGCTTTTTGTTCTGAGTTTTCACACCACCTTGGCCAATAAAAGTTGGTTTCTGGAACGGGGGTTCCCACAAGCTGTTGTAATACCAACAAAAAAATATTTTATAGGCTGACAAAGTGATAGCAAAGAATTGTGAAAGGTTCACACAGGGCGATACCAGAAACCAGTTTGGGGACTAGCTGGAGCTCTTGCTGCAAGGCTTGGAGGGAGACCACGCGCCTGCCCAGCACAGCAGGTGACAGCAGCAATGCTGTTAATGCTGTCGTGATGTGAAGATACTGAAAGCACAATGCCAACTTCTCCTCGATTATGAATGAAATATCCCAAGGCCAGGGGTTCCCAGAAGTTCTCTTTAGGCTTCCTTTCATCCAGGCCTGGTATACATAGATCACTTGAGTGTCAGCTTCAACTGTTCAAATATATTAACCAGCTCGTTTCAAGTGGTACGTTGTCTCCTCAGTATGTGTCTCAAGATTCAAATAAACTGGAATACTATTGCAATCCCCGTGATCTTTTTCCCTGTTGACTTGCTTATATCATCTGGATGGCACTTTTATTTCTGTGTTGCTTTATGGTTTTGTATTTTATTCTGTTATTAGCCATGATAAAGAAACAGAAGCAGATCTGTAACAAGGGTGATGTGCTGGCTGTGAATGATGTCAGATGCTTCAGAGGATGGTGAAGAAACTGTAAGCATGAAAACAAGAGCTGCTGATTACATCCACCACCCCAGCATGCACGGGAGGATGAGTGGATTTTCTGATTCCTTCTTCAAGCATCGGGTCAAGCATCTTTAACATTTTTCCCCAAATTTATCACCTTACATGTTGCAAATCCATGCCTACTACAGCCATGAATAATACCCCAAAAGTTTAGTCTCATAATCTTGTCCAGAGAAAGAATATGATATTGGGAATGGTCTCTGGATGGCACATGTGGTGGTGGCAACAAAACTTACCTGCTGGTTAAGGCACCAAATACCAACCTGGCTGCAAAACCAGCCACCCATTCAGTGACTCTGGACTAGTTTTCATTTTATTATTATTATTATTATTATTATTATTATTATTACTACTACTACTACTACTACTACTACTACTATTATTATTATTATTTTGGTCTTTCTCCTTGGCTTAATTCTTAAGATTCAGTATATATTTGCACCATGTTTTGCTTTCCATGAATCTATTTGCTCCTAAAATGTCATAAAATTCCGCCTTAAAAACTTCATGAGCATAATGAAAATAATAATTTGGTTTATCATATACTTCACTTACAGGAATGTGCTGTGAATATAAGAGTAAAAAATACTCTTTTTCCTCAAAAAGGGTTACTCTTAGGATGGAGCACAAACAGATGGTAGCACTGCTGAAGGATGTTTGTATGCTTTCCTTTATTTTCTACAGAATTGTGTTTGCTATTTTTCATCCAGGCATTTTTTTCCCCTTCATGACTTGAATTGCGCAGGAATAATTTAGACACTTTTAAAAGAAAAGGTCACTGCCTAGCTTTGGGCATTTAACATAAGTGCTTACGTGAGGGGACAGATCTCCTTTGGACGCTACACCGGCAGTGCTGGACAGATCAGGAGGCTGTTGTGACACCCGCCTGAAGTGCCTTTCTCTCTCAAGTCCCATCCCTGGATTTTGGCAGCTGAGTTGGACGCCTGCAACCAGGCCATGTGAATACTCCCAGTGTCTCCATGTTCCTTTCCCCAGTATCAACGCTATTTCTGTTGAGATCAAAGCTGTTTCTCCCCCCGTCCTTGTAGCTCGTCCTTCTCTGACCTGGTCTGGCAGCACTTACAACACCAGAAATAACTACAGCAAGTATCAGAGGAAACGTCTTTCTGCTGTGACTCCTCCAGCATCAGTGCAATTTAGAGCTAATTTGATGTGCAGTCGCTGGGATGCTCTTCTTGATTACACTGGTGTAACCTTATTAAATTAGAGAGATCAGAGTGAGGTTTATACCGATTTAATTTTTCCCAGTTATGTGATCCTAATGGACAATTAACTATCCATTCTTTGAGGCGTATTTCAGCTCTGGTTTTATTATTCTTTTTACAGCCCTTTCAAAGACATCCCATGTATTCATCAAGGACAGACCAGAGGGGCACACGGTGAGTTTGGATTTGCCTTGTGCTTGGGAATTGTTTAGCTGGGTGGCAGGGGAGGGAGGATGATGGCCGCAGAGGAGAATCCTCTCCAAAACGGAGGAAGCTGTGTGCTGCTTCCATAATTTTTCAGCGATCAAAATGTTATTTTTTTCTATCTAATATCTATAATGAAATTGTCACCAAGTAAGTCTTTCTCCCCTGCAGGAAATGCTCAGCTTGTGCATCTGACAGCTGCGTAAAACTTCCTGCTAATTAATGGCACAAAGCTCCCAACAGTTACATATGATTAGCTAACTTCTTTTATTGCTGTCCAGAACGAGAGCCAGCACCATTCAGATATTGACAGTTGAAGAGCTGATTAGTATCGGTCTATGTTTGCATCTGCTTTTGCTATATGGAGTCTGGAAAGGGGCTGACGTTAATTTGAGGTGAGGACTTCCATCTGGCTGGTGCGGTCAAGGTTTGTTGAGCAGAGCAGGAGAGGTGAGCAGCAATACACCCTTAGCAACACTAGAGAGAGCTGAGAGAAGGGACCTGCAGGAGAACAGCTGAGGAAAAACAAAATTTAGGCATGACTCCAGTCAAATTCTGACAGTTTCAGACAAAATACAGATGAAGCTTTGACTCAGCCTTTCCCATTTCAGTCCCAAGAGGATGGATGAAGTGAGTCATGAACTTCCTTCTTCTCTTAGATGAGGGAGGAGCAGCCCAACATTTGCATTGCTTAATTTACCCCAGATCCCAAGTAGGAAGAACCATGTGAGCCACCCAAATGCCAGAGCCAGGCCAGCCCCTGGCAGGACCCACCACCCGGGCAGGTTTGGGCCGACTGTCCGAGGGGTGACACATCGGCCTCTGAGGTCTGCAGGGTTTGCCCTGTGCTGGTGGCTAACAGCCGTAAACAGGGATGAGTTGTGAAATAAAAGATGCCTCATTTACAGTTAAAAGTTTCAAGTGCATTGAGTTCAATTTCATTCCTGTCCAAGCAGACCATGGAGAAGGTAAATCGGGTACGTTTCTGCCTCCTTTGGCCAGAGGAACAGGCTGAGGTACAAGGAGTCCAGCTGGATTGCAGGTCTGGAGGAGCTGGTTTGGTTCCAGCCAGCGCTGGAAGGGAGCAGACACCAAAGTAAATGGAGGTGGTGGTGTAGAGTCATTTCTCATGGAAACTCAGTAAATCCATCAGGAACTACATAACCATCTCCCTTTCCACCATTCTGTGGGTTCAGCTTCATCTGAAAGTCCAAACCAGATTTAATATCATCTGAATATCCCGGTGGGAATTTTCCCCAGCAAAAATGCTGTTCAATTGTGCGGTTTGACGCCACGTCTCGGGGAGGCTGTCCTGGCAGTGGGAGCTGCTGCACGCTGGCACAGTCATTGCGGAAGGAAGGGAGGGACGGTCCTGTCTGACACTTCAGCGCACGTGGCAGATGGGGAACGTCACAGCAGCTCCGAGTCGTTAAATGTAACCCTGCACTGTTAAGAAACTTTGAGTGAGACCTCTGAGGCTGAGATTTGTCACCTCCATATAACTTCCCCCAGCAGCCCACTCAGGGCAGGTTTCCAGGAGCCCGAGGCAGTGCGCTGACTGATGGCGTTACAGACCTGGGGCTTCAGCAACTGGCATAAAGATGCTGGCACTCCTAAACACCCAGTCCCTGCAGTGAAATCCATCATCCTTGGGACAGACACGAGCTCGAAAGGTGGTGCAGGGGCACAGTCAGGCACATCACACCAGCAAGGCAAACACCCTGATCTTTTGCAGATCAGGTGCTGTTTGGAACCAGACAAAGAAAAGCACGTCTGAACCCATTTGCCTCCAAAACTGAAATGCCTGACACAGAGTTAACAGGGAAAACTGTTTCTGCTTAAGTTCTGCCTAAATTTGAAGCTTTATTGGATCTGGCTCCCTTACAGTTAGTGATTCCTAGTGATTACTGAAGAATTATGTTTTCAGCAAGTAGGTTTTCCCCGCTGTCTCTTGTGGAGTCCATATTAATTGTTGAATCTGTCTTCTATTTAGCCAATGTGGTCTGACTGGGTAATGAAAAGGAGAGAATAATTGCTTCAGTGCGGGGAGCTCCAGCGAAGCAGAATCATCAGTAATTATTACCATGCTCCCCATACCTCTCAGCGGGGACCGCGAGCGAGGCTGCAGCCTGAGTTACTGTGCTCTTGCTCTGAAATAACTCCACCAAAACTAGCGGAATCCCTCCGGATCCGCACTAATGTGCAAGCAGAATTCGGCTCACACGCTTCAGCTGAAACACCATGCTGAATGAGCAACATTCGCCTGTGCTGCTTACCAAGGAGAGCCTGAACGTGGTTTGCAAACTATGGATTGCAGCCTCTGGTTTCTCCAGATGCTGAATGTGGTTCACAGCGTTGCTGTAGGAAGGGAACTGGCCATCTGCTATTGCCTCTTCTTTCCCCATCACAAAAAAACAGGTTCCTGCTGTCACTATTTATTTAAAGAGGGAGAATTACAAAATATATACCAGCTATTTCTTTATGTGGGAGCTTCTAGAACAGATAGAAGGTTACTGTGTCAGGATTGAAACAGAGAGTTATTGTATACATAGTGCCTTAGTGGGTGGGACAGGCATTTGCACCACAATTATTCTCCTGTATGAGCATTTTATTTTTCCATCAAATATGCACTGATGATAACAATACTATGTTAAATACTTCACTTCATTAATACAGCTTCTGCGAAGGCTGGGTCGTGGCTTTTGTCAGCTGTCACAGCTTTGAAACCCACTGGCTGTACTTTCCCCCCATCAGTCTATCACCCTTCCCCTTCCCAAGCCTGAAATGTAAAGCATGAAGAGTTTGGCTTACTAAAAAGAAAAAGCAGGGGGAAAAAGGGCTTATTTTAGACCGTGTATTTAATTCGTCGCTTTAGTGAGAAACTAGCATGGTCACAATCAGCACAAACAGCAGCAACGTTAGTAGTAATAGAAATCATTATCTTTAAAAGAGTGCTTGGTCCATGTGGATCACCTCTATGATGCTCTTGTGTCCTGAGGAGGAGCCAGGCAGGAGGTTAAGGCTGTACCAGCAGATGATGGGATGGGATGGTCTGAGCTGGAGATGAGTGCTGGCCTTCAGGCATGGATGATTTTAAACCTTCCTTTCCTTACCAGCTGTCCTCATGGCTTTGGGCTGAGGGAAACGTCCAAATTTTCTTTTGTTTTCTTTTCTTTTCGCAAGGGAACAATTGACTGGCCTCCTAGGCACCTTGTTTTCATGCTTTGTGCTCGCAGAGCATGAGCTGGGAGAACTCTGTGTGCAACCCCAGCTGCGAATTGCTGCAGCAGCTGTGGTGGGCAGACGTAAGGAGACGTCCCTTAGGTCACTGCAGGATTAGGGCAGCTGGAGACAATTTTTCTTCCTGGAAAAATACAATTTGCTGAACTTCGGTCAAGTGAAAACATAAGCATGGGTAGCCCTAGCTTTAGTACACTGAGGGGATAAAAGCTTTACGCTATGTGAGGAAACATTAATTTAAGTGAATGGCTGCAGAGTGTAAGAATATTACATAATTTTATTGCTACCATGGGAGATGAGCTTCCGCTGAAATATCAGATCTGACCTCTGCCAGCTCCAGCACTGCCCCTTTCCCTTTCTGAAATCATCATCTCAGCACTGCAGATAAACTCTGTGACCTCACGGCATTAGTCAGCGAGTTTGTGGTTGTTATGAGCTAAAGCTTTATTTTAGGATAACTCCCAGCTCTAACAGAAGGGGCTTGTCCGTCAGCACAGCTCCAGAGCAGCCAGTGCCATCACAGCAGCCCATTAGCTCAGCAGAGGGTCAGTGTGATCCAAGTGGGCTGGGAGTAAAAAGCAGGAATTCCAGGCAGCGCGGGAGGACTTCTTGTAAATCCTCCTGGTTCATGAGACCGGTTGTTTCATGTACAAAAAAATATGACATGCATCTTGGGATTTCATAGGTTTTTTGATTCAGCATTTAGGAACATTTTGATAGCTTTGGGTTTTTTTGAAAATTAATTATCAATGTGAAAAAAAATTGTCAATAAGTAAAAAAGACGCAAAGAGGAGTTACCAGGTACTGAGAATTTATACTGCAGTTCAAGAGATCTACACTCTATGTAACTCATTATCAGTAAAATCAGTAATACTCAAACCCAGTAATATTACACATTTTTGAAGGGGATATTACCAGATAGTAACTTCATAGCTAAATTTAGTATTTAAAGCTATAAATTCTTAAAAGCAAAAGTGAGAGCTATGCACGGGAAAGCTGGCAGCTCTACAAACTTCTCTCACCCACAGTTCTGACACTGCGATTCAGCTCTCACCTCCTGGTGTCATTCCTCCAAGGGATCAGTGCTGCGTGAAACTGCTCTGATATTAATTTATTTGTAAGGAGCAATATTTTTTCTGGGCTAGAAAAAAAAAATGAGCTGATTTTAATTTGTCACATCTGAATTCAAAATTAATAAATAAGAAAATAAATAAATAAATAAATAAATAGGAAGATTTCTAGGCCTGATGCAGCTTGGAGCAATCGTTTCTGGATTCAAAATAGTATCTCAGTTTTGGAGTTTTCAATGAAGAAGTGTCACCTAATTTAAGTGGAGCTCTCCGGGAATGACAGGTTACTACCTGACAATGTGCTGTTCAATGACCAGGGTAGGGCCTGACCTGTCCTCCATGACCCAGGCTTGGCATTTGTACTTTCCATGTAACCTTCAATTTTGTCCTTCATTTTGCCCACTCGTAAAATGGAATAACAACTTCACCTCCAACCACACGCTCAGCATCAGTCTGCAGAGGCTTGGACAGCATGAAGATATTACTGCAAAGGGACTCCCAAGCATCCAGAGAGAAGCCAAACCTCAATTTTTTACTCTTGGGCTTTAAGAAAAAGACATACGGACTCTTGAAAAAATGCAAAACCTTTTGCTCTTTCCCCATTTCAAAGATGCATCCCTAAACACTGTTGATTACTTGCTCTTCAACTGCTCGTTAAATTGAATTCCTTCACAAAGTAACCTGAAAATGTCTAGGATGCAGTTTTTTAAGGTGAGAACTTAATGCCAAGTCTTTTCTTCCCTGTCCTTCAGGACTGGTTGTGATGATGTTCTGTCTGTTGCCCTACTGCAGTCCTCGTAAGACCCAAAATTCAGTTCCCAGACAAGCTGGAGGGCAGAGGTGGAGTTCCGACAGCGGGGTGCAAACCCCAGCAGGAATGCCACTGGGGATGCAAGCCGTCAGAGGGTTTGTTTGACTACAGATGTGTAAATTTGTCAACATATTCTAGAGTATATTAGCAACTGAATTAGAGGTGCTGATGCTGCAACAGAAGCTTTTCTGATCCAGGACAGGTGGGTCCGTGGTACTTGGGAAGTACACCATTTGCAGCGGGGCTCTGGAATGAGGTCATTATACAGATGCATAATCAAAATAACATTCCCTTCGATTTCATGGACTTGCACTTTAGGAGTGTCTCCCATTATATGTCTCTAGCCAATATTGTCCAGATTCCTAACGCTTTGGTATAGTGTCACAAAATCTTACATGTCTCTAAAAATCAACACTGAGGACATACAATAAAACAATCCAGGTGATAGCTGAATGAGTAATGCTCACAAAAGTAATCAAATTGTCGATCAGATAAACAAAGCCCAGAAGCAAATGTGGGTTGGGTGAAAGCACCTATCAGTCTTGTTAGTACAGAGTGATTGCACTTTGCCTTTGGGAACAGTGCCAAGGGGAATGCCTTCTGGGTGGAAAAGCGTCTCCTGGCTGGCTTCAGCACCGGCTCGCGTTGGGTCTATGCAGTGCGTGCCTCCACTGGTTTAATCCTCTGCTGGGGAGGTGAAATGTCAGCAGCACAGATTCAGGCACAGCTGATTTTAGGAGATGTGAGTTAGCCCTGCCCTGGCAATGAACACTGGCCGGTACCTGAGGTGGCCGGGACGTCTTGGCCAGCAATGCCACGTGCAATGCATGGGTCTGTGAGCACAGCACTGCTGGCTGGGGCTGGGGCACGGTTAATTTCCTTCCCAGTCACTAGTACGGGCTCTGATCTGTCCTGAAAGTGTTGGCAGTGCCGAGATGTTTTGTTACCACTGAGCATCGCTCACGCAGATTCTGCCCCTCACCCCACCCCGCCTGCCAGGAGGCTGGGGGGCACAAGAAGCTGGGGCACACAGCCGGGACAGCTGCCCCCCCGGACCCGAGGGATGTGCCGTACCGCCTGGCGTCATGCCCAGCATGTCAAGCTGGGGGAAGAAGGGAGGGGGACGTTCAGAGGGATGGCGTTTGTCTTCCCAGGTCACCGTGCCACGTGCTGGAGCCCTGCTGTCCCGGGGGCGGCTGAGCCCCTGCCCGCTATGGGAACTGCTGAATGACCCCCTTGTCCTGCTTGGCTTGTGCGCGGCTTTTGCTTTACCTGTTCAGCCGCCTTCCTCTCAGCCCACGAGTTTTGTCACTTTTGCCCTTTGGATCCTCTCCCCCACCCTGCTGGGGGGGCAGCGAGCGGCTGGGGGGGCTGAGCTGCCAGCTGGGGACAGACCTCAACAGGGCAGGGCATCCTCCTGCCTTCCTGCAAACCGCCGTGTGCATCTGGCTGCACCTAGGTGCTCACATCGATACTTAGGGCTTAGGAAGGATGTAACTGCATGGAAGCGACTAAGGAAACCACACAACATCATAGGGTACGTTGTCAGAGAAATCCAGCACAATAGGAAGCACACGAAGGCAGGGGTTAGTGTGGTCAAAACACAGCGATCCCCTGCCTGTTCCTCTCTCATTTCTTACCCACAGAGCTGCGCAGCTTTTACTGCAGCTACTCCCAGTGGGGCTGTTTGCAGAGCTGGGAGCTGGTGTGCACCAGCATCCAGCCCTGCCTCTGGTTGTGACTAAACTGGGTGGCACCATGCTGCGTCCCACTGGAGGTCCTTCGGTGGCTCCAGGTAGCCTCAGTGCCTGTGCTTCTGTCCCACAGAGTGGGGAATGTGTCCCTGGATGTGGCACTGGGAGCCATCCTGCACCACATGCTCTTTCAGGGCAGCCAAAAATCCTTCCAAAAGTTTCCTGGCATTTTCCCCATTTTAGAGTAGAAAAAAGGCAGTCCAGCTTTAAAATATTCAGTTAAGAGTATTTCCTTACATATCTTAAAACTTTGAAATATGGAGTACAAATATTTGACTCATCTACCAGTTTTTTTCTCCCAATCTGCCACTTGTAGGAGTAGCTTAAGGGCAAGAGATGTGTAAGAGATTGTTTTGTTGATGCTTTTCTCTTACAGCTTCTAATAAAGAATCAAGAATATATCTTTTCACTCCATAGATTATTTTAATCTAATCATCCTCTGATAACTACAAACCACCCAACCTTTCCTCTGATGTTTAAACATGAGGAGTTCTTTTAATATTTCTTTTTCTGCCAAGCTCTGGTTCGAGTGTTATTCTTGGGCCTCTCTCTGATTTCCCAGTTTGGAAATGATACACATAGACTAAAGGCATAAATGTCACCTAAATTCCAAAGGAGACTACCAGAAGGTTAACTTGTTTTTATGAACGCAGCCTGAGATGTATTTAAAAGCCTTTTATGTATTTACACTATAAATCAAATGGTGAATTTGGTATTCTTTGCTACTTGTGCCTCTTCATACTGATTGTATCCTGCTTTTCTTCTTCCTCATTGAAGCTTTGAAGCATGGAGTTTTTGTCATGGTTTGGTCTGTTTTGTTTTTTTCTAGTGTGCATGATTCTTTATAGTCTAAACCACTTCTTCATAGGTTCTTTAGAGCAGTGCAAGAACTGGTGCCTGCTCTCCACACCAATTTTTTTCCTGCTAATTCAATAAAATGAAAGTTTACCTTGAACAAGATGAGTCACTGTCAGGTGAGTCAGGGCTAGTGAGAAATCACGTGCATCAAACAAAACTAACACACTAAAGCCAGGCTTTCTATAGCTCTGTTGTGACAAACAGGAAAAAAGCTTTTTGTGCATCCAGGCTCTCTAATTCTTGTCTCCTGAGTATTAACAAGCTCAGGCAGCCCTCTGGAAGAGAGCCAAAGTCTCACCTAGGATTTCTGCTGAGAAATAGACAAGAAGAAATTAATTGTTTACTAATACCTCTTCCACTGCTGAGGTGTAAGAACCTCCCTGTTAATAAGCTCCTCCAGCTGTTAGTAAGCATATTTACTTATGGAAGTTGATAACCTGTGCACCTATTCTCACAATTATAAGAAACCTGCTGCCTGTTTCACACCCTTCATTCCTCCCAGCTCAGTTCTCCCATTGCCTCTAGTCTCACCTTAACATGGAACGGGATAGGAAAAAACACAGCTGGTGTTACTTCCTACATGGTGTTTACATGGCACAAAGTACAGGGGAATGCAAGCCCAGAAATGTAGTTTGAAGGTACTACAACGTTAAAAATTGTAACTTCTCCTCGCAGCAGTTTTTAGAGACACTGGGATTTTTTGTTCGGTTGGTTTTGGTTTGGTTTGGTTACAAAGATTAAGAGCACAGATCAGGCTGTTGCTGTTACTGGTGTAATTAATTCACTTACAGAAGCTAATTTACACTATAGATTTTATTTGGAAACTAGCATTAAAGTATAGAGTTACCCATACTACTTTTGTAGTGGTGCAGTTTGTTGTTTTTTTTTTTAATTACAAATCAGGGAGATGATGGCAATTATATGCCTGAGACAAAGCAACAATTATAAAAACCCCTACAATTTCCATACTGCAACAAGTCTGAAATGTAAAGAGGGGGTTGAATTCACCCTGCTGGAAGCTTTTTCCCCATTCTGAGGGGGACGGCAGGGAGCAGGGCCCGGGGAGCAGGGATGCTGCGGCCGGCCGGGCGGTGGGACGGCAGAGGGCAGCCGTAAATCGCCTTCGCCGGGGAGTCTCGCAGGGGGCTCCGCGCTCCAGACCCAACGAGGCAGCAATGAAACAGCCTCCGGGATTTGAAAGGCAACAACACCCTCTTGAGAGGTTTTAAACTTTGAAATCTGCTTTGGAGTTGAACCTCACTGCTGTCTAACTGCCCCAACCCTCCCAAACAGGTAAAATCCCTGGGGGCTGGTGCTTTGGGTCACAGATGCTCATTTCTGCATCCTACTTTTCAACCTACTCAGAGCTATTGTGAATGGCCAGAGATGCTCCAAGACAAAATGCCTTCAGATAGTAAAGTTTTCCCTTTGTGGAATTAAACTAAAAGATGGGAACGCCTTTTTCTTTTTCTGCATAATTCTGTAATGCAGTCACAGGTCACAGGTCACCTGCAAAACATTTGACAATGAGCATTGCAGTTCAATGAGTGAAAAAATTATTCATTGTTGACTCAAAATGAAAATATTACTCAAAAAAAGTGAAAAACAAATCCTTAAATGAGCTAGGTCATCTGGAAGTTTTCATTTGATCAGAAACTATGCATGATGTAACATGTTCTAATTCATCTAAAAAACCACAGATGTCAAGAATTTAAATAATGAAAGCAAAACTTCTGAATTTATTGGAATACTTTTCCCTACTTTTTTTTCCCCCCCTGCAAAAATTGTTCACAGGATTTAATCCACATCTAAGAACAATTTCACTCCCACTTTTTTTGCCAATGTAAGCTGTACCTGCTGAAAATAATTTGCCTTAATCCTTATTAAATACAGGATGATTTTTGCTGTTTATCTCTGTGTAACCTTACCTGAATGACTTTGTATTTATCTATTTGCAAACTGGCTGAGCCCACGTCTTGCAGTGCAAGACCTAAACAATTCAGCCAGACAAAAGGTCATTCTCTGTTACCGCCACTGTGATGACAGATATGTAACTCTTGCACTTGTTCGTAGTTACAGCAAGAATGCCCAAAGTCAATGGGAGCCTGTTGTCTGGTATTAATTGCCACTACTGCAAATTCTGCAAACAGATTTGGGAAAATATGTGCCTCACTAGTTACAAGTGAACAATGTAGGCAGCTTGGAAGGACCACAGTCTCTCTGAATTACAAATGAGGATTCTCGGAGGCCAGACTCTCGCTCGAGTCGCATGCTGGCATGTCTCAGTTGCTCCGAAAGCTGGTGAGAGCTGCAGGCAGATGACTGACAGGAGGGAGCTGTTCAGAGGAATACAGTCAACAGCATAAGAAAGGGAGATTTGTGAGGGGTGATGTTAAGGAACCAATACCCAGGGAAGGAGTGGAAAATTTGGCAATCAGTATTTCTCATTGATGTTGCCTGCCGCAGCAGTGACTCACTGGGGAGTGCCTGGAACGCTGTGTCTGGTTTGCATTTCACTTTCCCCATCAATCTGCTTAGGAAGGTCAGCTTACACGTGTCATGGGTTGAGCCATCACTAGTAGCATTTCTTATGAACTGGGTGGTTTTTTGGATTTAATTGTTAGAGCACTATTTCAGATACACATAGCTGTGTCATCATTTGGCTCCTTTATATCCCTGATAAACTGTCGCATTTATCAGTTTGGTGAATGCTGTTCCTCCCGTCACACCTGCCTCCTTCACGACGTCACACCTCACACTTTTAGGCTTGGCATCTTCTTTTTTCAAATGCTGGTGTGTTGGTGAACACAGTGGTTGTTACAATCTCTGACTGGAGATTGAGACACTCCTAATCAGGACCAATATGTTTGGTACCTAGCTAAAAACATCTTTCTCCTGCCTTGCTTTGAAGGTCTTGGATCACTCCTGGGGACATTGATCAGCAGGATCATTGACTAACCAAAGCTCTCACCTGGAATAGTAATTCCAATGGTTCAACGGTCTGTTCAATAATTTAGATAGCATTTAGGTAACTACAGTAAAGGAGAACATTCCTAGTAACCAGCCATTTTCTTTCATGTTATTTCTACCAAATGAGACTGTCATATCCACCAAAAAGTTCCATTCTTCCAGCAGCCTTCAGTTTTGTCTTTTATTTGGTATATTCTTCCAGTCCAGGTTCAAGCTCACAGAGGATGTTTCAGTGATTGCAATGGGAGCATGTGGACTTCTGGCCTTTTCAAGTCATCCTGCAGGTATGTCTTTGGAATTCTGTCTTTCCAAACCTGTTTGGTCTGGTTCGTAGCTGTCCACTGTGTTTATCTTTGAGTAACTGTTTTGCAGTTAGTTTATGAATTCTGGGTTAGAAAGAACTCAATGACTCAAGTGAAGTCCTGTTAAACCCACTGAATTTTTTCCAACCAGTACGATTTGCATAACTGCCCCAACAGAAACCACCTTTCAGCCATGTGCTGCCCTGGACACCAAGCTAAAGGCCATCTGAAATGTCAGACCTAGGATTATTGGGAACACAGATTTGGACTGTCTGGCAATTTAGCAGAAGTTGCCTTGCCGTGAGATCTTGACTCATTTGGCAACTGTTAGAGGCTAGTCTGCAATGAGTTTGCCTAATTTGTCCTCAAATATGAGTGTCAGCAAGGGGCTGAGGTTCAGGACATACTTTATAGAACCGTGTCTGGCATCCGTGTCCTGCAACATCCCTTGCCAGAAAACAAGTCAACCCCTGCCTTGCCTTTTCCTCACCGTTAGCAGGTGTCACGAGGTAATCAGCCTCACTTTTAAGTTTCTGAACATTTCTGTGACTCAGAAGGGGTATTCTCATGCAGCCTCATGCCTCGTAACTCTTCATGGGTACATCCAGCCACCTCTTCCCTCCTGCAAAGGAATTGTCCATGTGTTCTCTTTTGCCTCCAACCGAGGACAAACTTGTCTGATTAATTACATGTGTATGTGCATGTTTGTAGGTTGGTAGGTAGGGACGAGTGTGTGTGTCATTTCTATCATTTGATCCCCAACCCTGAAAAAGACTCATCTTTTTAAGCACTGGTTTTGTTTTTTTTTTCACTCTGCTACAATGCACGCTGTTTCCCTTGTGTCATTAAAATAGACAAACTGTGGTGACTGCGGTGACTGAGTAGTGAATTTGGCTGCACAAGAGCTGTTCTTGTCATACATATTCATGGACAGGTCTGTTTTTAGCATCTGTAGTAAAACTATAAGTCACAGCTGTGAAAATAATATGTAGGTATCATTAGGTCAAGAACATACTCATACATCCTTAAAAAAAACAGGTATTCCCTCATTTTCATTGCATTTTAAATAAAGAAACAAAAGCAAAACCCCAAAGAAGCTAAGATTTTTCTTTGGCACTTGGCTAATTAAGAGTAACAATATTTAACGGACTATCAAATTTCTATTTTTAGCATAGACTGGACAGGACATGATGCTGCTATGATCAACTCCTTAGGCAGCCAAACAATTTCCTATTCCAGCTTCATTCCTTTGTTCCCATTTTGAACAAAAAGTGCAATTTAGGCACGAGAAACCTGAAGGTGCATCTACCTCCCCCTCTCATCCAGCCACAGCCCCACTGGGAGCAGCCCATGACATGACTCCGGCTCTCTCAAGCCACACCACTGGCTATGTTTGGTCTGAACTAGTCTCATCTAAAGTTAGCTTTTTTCAGATCAAGTTTTTTGTGTTGTTAAATTTGTTCCCTGGGGTCATAGAGTCCATGCTGATATTTTCAGGTGGGGTTAATGATTTAATGTGACTCATATGTCAGTGCTAACCTACTCAGGTCTCACAACAAATCCAACTGATGACTCAGGAAGCCTTTTTATTGTTGTATTCAGATGATGTGTGCTTACAGTGCCAAAGATTTCTAAAAGAAAGAGAAGTAATATATATTTGGCAGGTTTGGTTTTTTGTTTTTTGTTTGGTTTTTTTTGTGTGTGTCCCTACTATCTCTTTTCAGCTTTGTGAAGTGATTAGATAACCCTTATCAGGAACAGACCACATCTCCCAGAAAACACCAGGTTATGGCCTCCCTGCTTCTGATAGTGAGTTGGGTTTAAAGAGGACATAGTGGTTAATGTTTTTGCAGCCAGCATGTGACTTCACCCAGAGGGGACACACAAGAAGAGAAAGGGGACCCGCATATCATCATGTGGCACCGTCAGGGTTGCCGAGTGCAAGAGGCAGAATCATTTCAGGCCTCGTCTAAGCATGTTCAGATCCGATAGAACGGAACCCACTAATTTCAGTAAGCTTTGGAAACCACCTCTGACGTGCATGAAGTTTAATAACAAGAGTATTACAGAAATACCGCTGTGTTTCACAGGTGATGGTGTGCACAACCTTGGCACTCAGGTTTGTGCTGACAGAGAAGAAGAATAGCCCCCAGCTTAGATTGATGGGTACATCCCAGGTCCTTGGCAGGATGAGACGTTTACAACCCTTTTCACCCTGCTCCTGATTCCCCTGGGGTAAAGCACAAAAAAGAGCCACAGCATGTTCCGGGTAAATGTAGTCACCACCTACCCTGCAGTTTAGATGTAGCCAACAAGAACTCCTAGCCCACTGGAGAAACATTTATTCAGGAGAATACCTTCAAGTATATTTCCTCCTTAATTTCTGAAAATGAATTATAATAGCTTTTTTTCTGGACATCGCCAAAGGCTATTGAATGCTGCAACTAGACACTGAAAGCTTTCTTAGCACTTTTTTTTTTTTTTTTTTTTTTTTTACAACTACAAAGTAAGAACTTGGATATGAATCATTAAATTGAATTAATTTTTGAAATGGCACTGAGCAGGGATTACAGTAGAGATGATTACCATATGTCACTGTCCCTGCTGATTTGCCAGAGGCAGAGATACTTTAAATAGAAGCTGAGTTTTTGGTCAAAAGTAAAGAATGAGTTTGAAAAGTTGAGTTATAATAAATACCACATAGGAAGAGTATGGGCACAGAGCTGAGCCCTGGGGGTGGCACATAAAACGAGACTTCTTAGCAAGTATTAGAAATAGCTTAAATATTGTTACATAAATGTATTTGTTATGCTGGTAAGAGATAAGGACTACTTTTTTTCTGGGAAAAATTTGGTTGGCAATTCTAAAAGCATCTTTATTGTATTTGTGGATCCTGCAATTTCATATTAAAACACTTTTGAAGAGTGATCTTGATATTTACCTAACTCCGGATATTTAAGAGTTATAAATAACTGGTAGGAAGTACTACACGTACCACTAGTTTGTATAATATTTAAACGAGGTCAGTGTGCAATGAACTCTTCAGGTAACGGAGTCCAGTAGACAATTATTGCCTGACACTTCAGTTTTCTATTTGGATAATTTGACCTTTTAATTGAGCACTTAACCTGAAAGTTTACACAGTTTGGGGCCACTTTCAGGGAAAAAAACCCTCTACTATATATCTTCTTCTCCAAATTTCCAATCGAAAGGAAAAAAAAAAATATTGAGAAATGTAAAAATTTTCAATTAGCTGATGACTGGTGTTAAAGCTGATGGGAAAAATCCCGGGGTGTTTTTTACCTCAAGCAGTAGTGCCCGTATTTTCCAGCAGGGCAGAGTGGGTCACGTAGTCATGTCAGCGTTGGGACAGGCTGCACTCTTTGGCCTTTCCCTTATCGTGTAAGGGATTCGTGCTGTATATTTGTTCTGCACGCACATAGTAGACCCAGTGTGAGCTAGGTTTACTGTGCACACATAACATGACTACATTTCATGTTTTCCCAAAACTCAGTGCTTTCCTGGAAGCGCTGGATTCGCCGTGAATGTGCAGTTAATTCGCTCAGCAAATTCCTAAGGACATGTTGGGAAAAGGCTTGAGAAGGCAGCGGCCAGGACTGGGCTGCTCCTGCTTCCCATAGGATCAAGCCTGCCTGCAACCTTCTCCCTGTGCATTCCCAAACTGTCTCCAAGAAAAGGCGTTTCCAAGACTAGTCCGAGTACTTTTTTAATTGTCTTGATGGTCTAGATACTGCCTGCAAGTTGTAGGCTGAGTTGCATACCTGAAGATTGAGGCTAGTTATAAAAGAGAATTTAGCTGAAAACATTGTTTGTTTAGAAAAGCCACACCCTGATGAAAAAAATATAATTCTTTGTGTACTTTCTGCATCGGCTAGTTAATTTTACAGCTCTTACAGGCTGCCCAGCTGGTAGAATGGGTTGTAACATTACCAAGGAACTAGCATGGGGTTTCTGAGGCCTCAAATTCCAGTGGTTTTTTTCCACCCTTAATAGTGTCCAATAAAAGATAAAGGCTGAGAAGCAAACTGTTTTCTTTTAGATCAACGATTGCTGAAAGCAAGGGCAGTGCTCTTACTCATAAGCAAGCTTGATAATCCCAGTAAACTCACTCATCTGTTCTCCGAGATGAATATATTCCAGTTCAGATCATGCAGTTCATTGCTGGTAGGAAGGAGGGACAAACTTTTGCAATAAGTTCATATAAGCTGTTCATCATTTTCTACTAGCTTCTTTTCCAACAGGTTGGCCAAGAAAATGAAAGAAAGCCACAACTAGACTTTTGCACACCACTGACTCCCCAGTGCTTTTGTTGGCTGCAGCAAACCTGGACTTGGAAGACTTTGTGCAACATGTAGATGGAATGGGTGGTGGGGAGAACAGCTGAAAACACAGAACCAAATTCAGGGGTTAGGATGTGGGATTTTGGATGCTTCTGCTTTGGGTGAGAGAGGGAGTGAAAGAGAAAGACATCTGACAGAACAAGTTCTAGTGGAAAATTCTCAGTGAAATTGTAAGGAATTTAGGAAAAATGATTGTGGGAGATAATGTTCATAAAAATTCTCAAAACATTGATGTGGCCAAGGAAAAGCAGTGGCTATAAAGACTTCCATGTCTTTGTTGTCAGTTAGATGCTGAGCGTTTTCATATCCTCTGTGCAATAAGAAAGTGGTCTTGAATCAAGCCTCACTGGACAAGATGTCCACAACCATCCTTACTGGCAGTTCTAGCTGAAAAAACAAGCAATTAACATGCAAAATTAATGACCACAAGATAACCTCTCTGTTAGAACAAGACCCCTGAGGTAAAGGCTAATGGAGCTTTAACAATGCCTATCTTGAAAATGGAAATGGTCATTTCCAGCACACATCAAAACAAGGAAAGTAATGTTGTGCATCTGGGATATTGTGTGTTGTTATAAAATGGAGATATATAATTAATGGAGACACAATCTTTAAATCAAAGTATATCTAAAGAACCTTGTGGAGCAAATATAGTAACTTGAACCCTCTCCTGATGGGGCTAGTGACAATGACCACACGCATTTCCTTACACTTGATCGGTCCTTTTTAATAATAAACCATCAACTAAACCATAAGTAGAAAACAGAGAAAATGGCTGAAAACCACTTTTCAAAGAACAGCACGTAGCTGCATTCCTTTTTTTCACACACCACTAATCAATAACTTGCACCAACTTTCCCTCTGAGAGTCAGGGTCCTCTGGGCTGGCTCAGAGCAGGCAGGGGCTGTCCAGCAGTACTTTGGGTGAGGGCTAAATCGACTCCTGCTTAATTGATCGGAGCTGGAGGAGCTCGTATGAGCTAGCAAAGGAAAGTTTTAATCTACAGGTATTTATTTTACCATTGGCCAACTCATTCTAGCTCCAGCTTAGCTCTGAAACACAACAACCCCAAACCTTGTGCTCCCTCTATTCTGGCTGTAAGAGCCTGTCCATTTTTACCCAAGGGATGGTATCTGTGTGCTCTGAACTGATAAGAGCTGGTGGAAATCTCATTCTGAGAGTCCCTGTGAGAAGAAATATTTAACTTGTAAATGCAGGGAAGAGCAACCAGTTATTCTGCGTGTTTGTATTGTGTCTTAATCCTGTCCAGTTTGGAAAATTAAAAAAAAAAAAAAAAAAAAAGGATACTGTATTTTGTATTGAACATAAATATGGATTAATCTCTCTAACTTTACAGGAAAACTAGGGGTGTTGAGAGATCAACAGGAGGGGAAATCCGCATGGACCTAGAAAAATATTAACAGTTTTTACAAATAAACATAATATGTAGCCGGATGATCAAAGTTGCTGGATTAGTTCAAATATTATTCTTGGAACAGAGAAGCAAACATTCCATTTCTGTTTCTCACTTAACCTTTCAAGTAAAAATACCATTAGACATGAGTGTGTCATATATTGTTCTGAAATAAATGCAGCTTTCCTGGCCTGATTTTCCTACTGCTTTTCCTCCTTTCTTCCAAGGTCAGCCGGCTACGATGTGCTGGTTGCCCACATGCCTACACCGACTCCCACCCGCCGCACCATAACCCGTGTCAGCATTTTTGGTTTACACACATGACCCACGTTATCTTTGTGCAACAAGGCATCTTCAAATGATCTGGATCTTCTATATCCTCTTAAAGCGTGACTCTTCCCTGCTTTTCAGACTCTCCTAACACGCTCATACTAGGGAGGCTGGGGAAAACGTGCAGCTGAGAGTTGTGCGGCTGCATCTGCTGCCTGCCCCTGCTTCCCCGGTCGCTGGGGGACACCCCCCTGACAGCCCCGTGCGGCTCCTCTCTGAGATCAACAGGCAGGCGGAGGTGGGAGGCTTGTGGCAATGTGGCCACCGTTCCGCACGCTCAGGCTGTGGCTGCTGGGTCCCCACCGGGGCAAGCTTGGCACCCCAGCCCGGGCTGCCTCCTGGCATGGCATGGGGCTGAGGCACCGCAGGGCCACCAGCAGCACCGCCGGCACCTGCTCCTTCTTGCCCGGGCATCCTGGCAAGGCCCTCTATTGTTGTTTAAGTGGGTATCAAGTCATAAAGTTCACAGAAGCAGATTGCAAAGAAGTGGGAAGTGTGAGACTAATTACTTATTAACCCCTTTTTCTATTAATAGTAAAACACCATCAAGAGGTTAGGAGTGCAAGTTCAGACAGTGCATTTTTCAGCTGAAGGATGCCAAAAATAGACACACAAAAGTCCAACCCTGATAAAACTTTAATTTTTTGAAGTAAAAAAAACATACTATACTAACTCTGTGAACCCTGGAGGCACTGATCCCTGATACTCACTTACTAGTTTGCGGAAACTATAGAACAAACATGTTAAAAAAAGCAGGTGAGCATCATTTACTTTATTTGTAATGTCTCTTTTGGTAGTATTTCCAAATTAATATATATTGAAGGCTTTTTCTGCTTTTCAACTTAAAAGTTAAAATGAAGTTCAAGGATTTTTTAATGTATTTTATTAACTATCATCAAGATAAATTCAAAGCAACTCTTAGGTCAATTCTAAGCCAAAGTAAGCATTAGATTTCAGTTTCAGTATGAAGCTGCCAGTATTAATCCTGTGACTGCAGTGTTCCCTAGTTTGGCATGTGCTGATGTAGCTGAGAACCTACCCATTCCAGAAGATACGCCGCTCAGACCCAGACCTGCATTTCTTGGAGACTTCCCAACTTACAAAAAAGTTGACAAATATTTTCAGCATTCAAGAAAGACAGGATTGAATGTTGTGGTGTGTGAAGACTCATCAAAAAGTTGTCCTTCGTGTCTGCAGGACTGTTCACAGTAAGCACCGCAGAAACTACAGCAGTTAAATGAAAGAGACGTTGCAGTAAAACTCTCAACCCAATTAGCAAAGCACAACCAAGTAGCAAATTGTTGACATGAGGGAAATTCTTCCTCCAGCTGGAGCTCAAAGCAGTTGCAGCAAATGTTGTAGACATGGCATTGCTAGACATCTTCCTCCAGGTTTTCCTTCACAGTTGACTCTGAAGCTGACTCACTCAGTAGAAGAGTTTTGAAATAAGTCTCTTAGGACAAAAGAATTCAACAAGTGATGCTTAGTGTCAACAGGTTATTTTAGGAAAGCATTTAGCACAAATCAAACCAGTTTAGTTAAGATGACCTAACAGATGTGGGGTTTTCTGCTGAAGAGGAAATGTACACCACCCCAGCTCATTAACTTAGCCTCATCATATGGGATTTATAATGGAGCTACCACCTGTATCACTAGCAACATCATGATAAGCTCAAAATTAAAAATACAATGAAAACACAGTACGAAGTCTCATGACTTTTCCATGCACTGAGATGCACAAGGCATTGTCTGGCTTTCCAGTTAGTAGCCCTTATCTCCTGTAGAAAAGAATCTGTGATATTTAGACTTTCACCCAAGAGTTTATGCCACTACAGCACCTTCTGTGTTTATTCACTCGTGGGCCATCCAAAGGTATTTCATCTCGATGATGAAACTTATATGTAGAGTTATGCCTCTGTTCTCTTAAAATTCAGTCAACCACAGGACACATTTAATGAGGAACAAGCTACGTTAGTTCTCGTGAGCTGATGCATTATTATCTGAACTTTCAGGGATTAACAGTGAAGTAGTTAAATCTCCTGTTTCTGGGATATGCTGAATGGCACAGGTATGTGACATAAGATCTGCTCCAGATCCTTCCAAACACAATCCTGACTAATTTTTCTCCATGCCCTTCCACAGGAAGAAACAGTGACAAAACCAAAAAGCAGCAAGGGTCTAGAAGCAAGGAGTCGGTCACACTGGCTATACCCTGGCTCCCCCCAGCAGCTGCAAGATGTTGCAGAGAGTATGAATCATCATTTTGTCTAGACACATTCTTTAAATTTTTCCTCTCCCTGAGGAAGATCAAAAGAGATGCTATGTGGCACATTCTCTTTTTTTTTTCATCTCAGCTACTGGATGTCATTCATCAATGGCAACAGTTTCATATGCTTTTGCAGTCACTTTTTACATAGGCTTGATAGGGCAATAACTGTGCTAAAACAAACATCCCAGCCATAATTTTATAGTCCAGACATGGGCATGGGCAGAATGTGTTATCTGCATTGCCCTGCCTGGTTTTCCTCAGCTTGTCTCAAGGAAGATACGGTGCAAGCTGAGAAAACAGCCTGGGAAAAGCCAGAAAGTGGTAGTTAGGTGAAACACGCACGTGGGGATTATCCAGGACGAAGGAAGAAAGGCATCTGACAGGCTGAGATAAGCACTGAGGGTGAGAATGGATGGATCCTTCATTTCTGTCCAGTGGCACTAGATCTGGAAATGACGGTACCTGAGGGGAAGCGTCTGCCTGCTTTTAAGCAAGTACAGAGTTAATTTTGAGTCAAACACTGTTACCTGGGCTTTTAAAATGTCTACCTGCTTTAAGTCACTAATACTATAATACTTACAATTTCTGTGCAAGCTAGGAATATTGTTGTGCGCAGGCTGTTGGAGGTGGTTCAGAGGACAGCTTTCCCCGTGAGTGATGCTGCCAAGCTGCAGCGTGGTCCTCCACGCCAGGTGTCATATAAGCAAAACTCCAGCTCTGGACTAGCAACTGAAAATAAACCAGCGGGTTCTGTGTGCACATGCTAAGACAAGAGCGTGTCGGAAAGGGAGTAACAGTTGCACCTTTCTAAAGACTTAAGTGTTACCCACATACCATAAAAAGGTGCAACCTTTGACAAAAGTCCAGTGCAGAGTTTTCTCATGAATACCCTTACTCAGGTCAATGGATGGTTTTTTTCTGCTAACTCAAACAGGGTTTGTGTGAAGACTTGCGTGTGTCTGACAAGCATGGCTAATAAACTTTCCCGCATCTGATCACAGACTGTGTCTCTCTAGGGTCTTTTTGGCTGTATGAACAGAGAAAAGCTTCATGGGGCAGGGTTTCTATCCAGTCAATCAGAAATTTGGTGCAGAAGGAATTAAGTATACCAAGAGCATATCTGTGGAGGTGTATAGTGTACTTTATTTTTTCACACACACAGAGTTATCAATAATTTAATCAGCATCTGCAAAATTTCAGATGGCTATCATTCATGCTGCAATCATTAATCAAGGAGTAAATGAGCATTTACCATGTAGCAGAGATATAAAAGTCTTTTGTGGAAAGGATGTGTTTTAAAAGCAGGCTCAAGGGTTTCTTGGACATCTTCTGCTCAGAGTGACTTTGTCCCAGTTTTTTTCATGGGCCTGATGATGCTGTGCCTGAAGATGGTTGGAAGGAGCTACTTTCTTAAAATCAAAACATGCCGTGAGATTAAGGCAGTTTTCATGAAATGGCCTTTCAAGATGAAAATGAAGAGTTGTTGACATAATAATGTTGAAACCCACCAGTTAGGAGCTTGACTGAGAGAAGAATCTTTGTGCCGGCATAATTTCTTCTAACAGCACTATTACTTCTTAAAAAGAATTCCAAGGTTTTTAGAAGATTTCTTTCCATAATATTTGCATTCACCCCATGTATTTTCTCTCTCCTGAACTTGATTTTGTTAAAAAGGTCTTCCTTTTCATTTCATTTGATTTCATTCAAATTTCCAAACACAAAATAATTGTAAGTTTCAAGATGGTCCAAAAATGTAGCAAACCTCAGTCCCATCCTCCTTCAGCAGCAATGAAAGACACTGGCCCTGTGCAAGGTGTGAGGGCAGCAGGCTCTCAGCTCCGGCACGCAGTGCACAGAAGTGCAATGTCCCTCCAGAAAGCAGAGCACCAAGTGGAGGAGGTTGAGCATGGTCGGCGTTAGGCACGTGGCTTCACAGGGCAGCACAGTCACCTCACTGTCCTGTTTTGAGCATCCTGTGAGGGAAGACAGCAGATGTTTGTGCTTTGACTAGCACATTACAGCTGTGGGAGCACGTTTTTTTGGCAGTTTAACTGTCCCTGTGTGCCTGTGCCATGCAGGTCCTGTGCCACCTGCCTCGCCAGGGCATCCTGCCCCCAGCCAGGCGATGGGAGCTGTGGGAGCTCCCAGCCCTGCTCACCGAGGGTGCCCGGGCTCCCGCGCTCGGGCTGCTGGCTGAGGCAGGCAAGCACAACATCCATCTCCTTTCATGATCCCCAGCATTTTTGTGCTGGATCTCTGTTGAGACAGGCGTGTTAGCGATTGCTGTGTGATCTGTCTGAACACCCTCTGCTTTAACTTCCCTTATGAGCATGTTATTTCCATTACACGGAATTCACAGCTTTATTTACCCAGGAGCTCTGATTTTCCCCAGGACTGCCAGTTGCTCCTTCTATTGTTTTCCCTTGGATCCCATTGACTTCTGTATATAGCACAATACTCTTCATGTCCTCAAAAATCTGTTGCCTTTTCCAGTGAAGTACACTGGGTGCCAATGACAGCCCAAGAGGGGCTCGGAGGAAGCAGTGAACTCCTGAGGGGCTACTGAATATGCAGAAGAATGCGTGCTCTATTTTTCTAAGGGCACCTGCCAGAACCCTGTTGTTGGATGAAAGCACAGATCACATATTTGGCATCAGCCATACCCCTCCCCAAACATCTCCACTGCAGGTAGTATAATATTTTAAAATATTTATTCCATTCGTTTGTATCTACACATAAATATAACTTTCCCCCCATGCAGTGAACGGTGAATATCCGCACGCCGTTGGCTCATGGATCTCTTTGATTCCCCAAGGAATGAGCTGATCTAGTTTCTTTTTCAATTCTGCCTTTGGGCAAGAAAAACTTTGCAAGAGTTATGAATCAACTGTATTTGAAGCTACCCTCCTTTCTGGAAAATGTCCTCAAGCACATGTTCCCATGCATCAGCTGCCAGACTTCCCTCTGAGTGTGACCCTTTGCTGGAAGTTTGTTTTGCTGTGGTTCAGCAACAAGGACATATTTTGCAATTCGTTCTTCTTTTCTGTTTTGTTCAAAACAGAAGGAAACTTCTTCCTGCGAGGTTCTTCCAAAAAATCTTCTGGATTTAGATGGCTTAATTTCACCTAAATATTTAAGAACCTGTGGGTCTGCATCTCAAATTAAATGATTCTGCACCTGTATTTCTCCTAAGAGTGATCTTGGGAATCACTCCCTAGGTTGATCTGTGCAACAACAGCTACAGTTCCGTGGTTCCCTTGACTGGAGCTCAGAAAGAGTGGTCTTGCCCTTTCCAGCTCCATGGTGCCATCCCCCAGATTCCTGCCTGTGCCATTTTCCTGCTGTTGACTCTAGCAATTTTGTAGCCAAGAGCTGAGTCAGAGCAGCTCTCTGATCCTACTAAAACCAACTCAGAAAAAAAGGGTTTTGTCTGGATCAAAGTCTCACGGTTGAGAGAGAGCAGGAGACATGGTCATGAGAGGGGTGGAGGACAACAGCCCATAATTAGTCTGTGAACCCACAAAGTTCCCTTGGGGCGCAATCTCCATGGGGCTTTTATTGCAGGTTAGCTAACCACACCTAAAAAAATTTCACACAACTGCCCTATCTATTTTTTTGAGCTGGGGTGAATGGCTTATAGGGACAAGTCTTTCCATTTTCAGAAGAGTCTGCAGAGCTTAACTCTCATTGACAGCTGGTTGATGTAATTGAAGCCCTAAGTGTCTAAATCAATGATCAAAGCATCATCATTTATAAAGAGGCCCCCAAAAGTAAAATAACCTTACAATTATGTAAATTGTTCTTCTTCTAACTCTACTGCACTTTTCCCCCCTGAAAAGTCTTTTCCAACCTGCATGTCAGTAGGTATTTAACAGACAGGTGGGTTGAGCAGAAGCCTCCACAAAGACGCAGCACTGCTTCTGGACTTAATAAAGCTGATAAAGCAGCATTTACTTCGCTGCAAATGTTTCCTACCCTCTGCACTTTTCATCAGTCCTTTCTAGAGAAAGCACCTAGATGCAAACTTTGAAATATTAAATTTCCTTAGGGAAAGTAAATGCCTGATACCTTATGAGCCAAATTCCCATCACACGTCTTGAGTAACACCTTTCAATTTCTCTCTTTACTGGGAGTTGCTGAGAAAAAATTAATCTAGTTATTCTTAGTCTAATTAACTTTTTTTTTTTCTTTTATTCAAGCTTCGGAATGGATAAATCATGTTTATTGAACATTTGTATGGAGTACTGTTTTGAATTGAGTTGTTTCCATTAATACCAAAGTGTACTTGGATCCTTGTTCCTTAGAATGGTAACATTTTTTCACTAAATAAATCGTTCATGGCCAGAAATGATCTTTTCTTTTTAAAATGTTTATTCTCAGGCTTATCTTGAGGGAGGTATACTTTTGACCTCTACCAAAATTTACTTTTCAATACCTTCTTTGACGACAACCCAGCAATATTTTGCATTCTCTAACAAATTTCTGTTTCTCCTATGATTTGTCTATGTTCTTCAAAGCTAAATGTCAGACGCTGCTGTACACTTCCCCCACTAAAAACAACGACCTTCAAAATTCCTTTTCATCTCACAAGTAATCTCTTCCTTATTTACTGGTAAATAATTTGTATTAAAATATAAAAGTGAAAATTTTTAGCAGAAATTCCATTTCATAAAAAAAATTTATTTGGACACTAGCCTTGCTTAGAAATATCCTGAGTTTTTACCAAGTATTTTTAGAGATGTTATCCATGCTTCATTATAGACCTTCAAATTTTTCATACACGCACACAAACACACACGTTTCATTGACTGTGATTTTCAAAAAACATCATCAGTGAAGCACTGTTATGAGACAATATGTCTGCTTCATCCTGTAAAAATATTAAACAGAGCATTGGTTTCAATTTAATTTTAAAGTAGAAAAACTTTTTTCAAAAACTTTTTTCAAAGCTAGAAATTAGAGTTAGCACTCAGAATTAGTATGCTGTTTAATGTAGTAAATGTATATTGCTGTGGATCAGTCATCATCAGCAATTCAATACATGAAGTATCTTTTTTTTTTTAAAAGGAGCAGTTAATTTTGTCCTCTTTGAAGTTATTTAAAGATTTCACAATTCCACAAGCTGCACAACCTTTCTCCATCCAGTAGAAAAGCCAAGATGGTCCAGGGTTTAGTCTTTAATGATTAAAACCACCTTTCTATGGCATTCCAACCTCTTTCACACTCACTAAAAGGAAGAAGCTACTGTGGAAGTTCCCAGTAAGAATTTAATAATATTTCCAGGGTGTCCAACTACTTGAGAAATATATCTCAGTGTGTTCAGTGAATGCAAGCCAGATGTCTCCTGTTTTGTTGTCTTGTTTGTTTGTTTTTAGTGGAGTGTGCTTTGAAGATTTTAATTTGCATTGAAATGAGATACTCTTTGTCACAAGGAGCAATGCAGAGTTAAAGCTTTTCTTTCCTATTGCTCTGACTTTCAAACATAGCCAGAGGGAAGACAGGATCGTTCTGGAGTACCAAAGCTTGGCATCTCCTGAACAGAGTGAAAGATGTGTGTGAACCCAGCTACCTTCGGGTCATCCTGCCAAAAATCTTGCTCCCAAAGTCTTGTCTTCCTTATTCTACTTATGCTCTGCAGGTCCCATTTAAAATTACTAAAATTTAGATCTTAGCTAAGGCTTTCTCCTGTGCTTTATGGTAGGACAGCCAGTTTAATCCTATCAACTTGCAACCTCAACATAATGACTGTGTTGACAAAGTGCAGTTGGGTATCTGCAGCCTGTGGTTGAATGTTCCTGCAAAGCCACCAAAGCAGGTCCCAGATTTAGGACTGAGGATGGCCTTTGACCATGGATCGAGCTGGCTCTTGGCTGACCCCCGATCAGATATGTGGGTACCTTTGCCCTGAACCAGGTGGGACTGAGCTTGATTCAGGTATTGACCTCATCTGCAAAACTGTTTGTGATCCCCATTGGTCTAACTGAGATAACAACAGGGGCTTTTTTGTGGGAACTTGAAAGTCTAGATAAGTGCAACCCGTACTGCCTGGGGTATGAGTTTTTCAAAGACTTCCTTCCATTATTTCCATTAAATTTAGAAGAAGTTTTTCCTTTCTTCACCTTCAGCCAACTCCATGCTGCTGGAAGTCCATCTGGCAGTGAGGAAACCCTTTATTTCAAGGTAAGCAAGGCCTGCACCATTCTCCTGCTTCTCTCCTATCTCCTGCTTTTATGTGGAACACAGTTCAATGGCAGAATGAATCAGATGTGATTTGTTTGATTTACTATCATGCTTCTAGGCACCTCAGTTGATAGCGGAGGGTAAAGTATCATAAACGTGCATACCAATTTGGGAAGACCAAGGGGTAACTCTCGTACTCAGAGTTCCCCTTTATTGCCTTGTTGTGCTCCCTGCCAGCAGCTGCCCCTTCCCTTCTCCTCTGACACACGGTGCCTGGAGTTCATTCAACACACTTAACAATAAGAGGCAAAGAGTTCAAACTTGTCGAGAGGAACATGCCCAAGAAAGCAAAGTATAATTTACCCTGATTATAAAATGCATTCCATTCCACACTTGTTTTGACATTGTCCCTTGGAGAAAAATATTTTTAAGTCTCATCGTTGCTTTCCTTGTCAGGAGGAGGGTTGCTCCATAAGTGTTCAGCTCCATCCAAACCCCACAAGGTAAAAATGTCTAAATCTCCTTCTGGATCCAAACATTACAGCTTAACTTTAGCTTTTTATGTTGTTCCAAAGCCACAGGCTACTGATCTTACAGCTGAGGCAAAAACTATCGACAAGAGCTGAAAGTCAATGTAGTCCTTCCTCTGCTAGCAAAGAAGGATATAGGAATATAGGTGAGGTCCAGATAGGTATTGTATGCGGTGTCAATGCACTTCTGTATAAACAGACAAGAAAGAAGTGAACAGTAATATCCACACAGAGAGTTGGGCTGTCTTGGAAAAAAAGTACACTGTAACGCTGAACCAGATCCAAGCGTGGTCTCCAGCCATACCCCTTACACTTCCCTGCCCAAAGAACCGGACCAATTCTGTAGTGGCTGATACCAGTTTCATGTTAGTTTATATTTCTCACTGTCAACAAATGTATTCCTGATTTTTTTTTTAATACCTCACTGTACAAAAGGGTTTAAGGCAGTGGGGCTGCAGCCCTGAGCTGCAGTAAGAGAGAGCGGAGAGTCAGCAGTATTGGCAGGATGGTCAGGACTCGTGCTGTTTCTGTGACAAACCAATTCAGCATCTCCTTCTTTTTCACTGCCTTGAAAGCTGATACTCAGAAATACCCAAGGATAAATGTAAGTGAATAAGCACAATTCCCAGTTTCGTAATATAATATTCATACTTTTTCCCAAGCCATGCCTGGAAGGACACATTAAAAAAATATTTGAATGCATCCACCCACACTATGGTACATCAATCCACAAGTTATCAGCACAACACACACATCCAGGGTAAGAGATTAATGAGACTGTTTGTAGTTTCCACCTCAATGGTCCCTTTGTTTCAATTAGCTGAAGTAAAAAGGCAGCTTTTTCTTCTAAAGCTACAAACCTTACAGGAATTTTGAATATGTGTGCCACAAGTGACATGCTGCAAATTGTTAAACTTTCTCCTTTTATAAAATGTGATAATGCATTAAGAAACTCACACATACACATGCAGTCCCACTGAGGTCAATACAAAGTTTCACATATTTAAAATTAAGCACATGCTGAGTTGTTCTCCTGAAAGTTGTTCTGAAATGAACTTTAGCTATGAACGTTTTGCAGGATTCATTTTGTGGAGCTTGGGTTATTTTGCCCGATCAGTTAAAGTCAGCATTGACACAGAAATGAATTCTCCTGGTTGAGAACAAAGATCCTTCTCAGTATGGAAGAAGACAAACTAGAACAAATTATCTGTCATCTAATCACAGCACCAAAAGGTGTATGCAGAGACTGACTCAGAGCTTACTGTATAACAACCAGCTTATAATGAACAGAACATATATGAAAAATGCCAGATTGTCAGTCCTGAAAACTGGCATTCTTTATTCATAAAAAAAAGCACAGATTAGTTGGCTCCAACTCTGTCTATATCATTCCCACTGACATGCCTAAAGCCTGAACAGAATTAACTTCCCATTGGGTAGGTAAACCTTGTTCACTTCCTTATTGAGAAAGTTAACGTGGAGGCCAATTAATTCCATTCATTTTACGATCCAACCATCTTCCTCTGAGGAGTAACTGTAGGAAACAATAACAGGGAAGAAGTGTTGTCTTTTCTTTCCAATAAGTAATTCTGAATGAGCAAATCATTTCAAAGCAGCGAAGAACTGAGGTTATCCAGCTGACCACAGGCAAAAGAGTTCATGGAGATTTATTAATCTCAGAAGCATCGTGCTGGCTTTTGTACTTCTGAATGAAATACCAGAAAAAGAAAGCCATACGGGTTTCTTAATGTGAAAGTCTGGCTTGGTCATTCATTATCTGTGTAGTTTGATAATTGCTTTGGACATTTACTTTGGGGTAGCAGATTAACGAAGTTCTTTGAAAACTTCAGGACTTGAAAATCTACAAAGCTTCCGGAACAAAATTTTCCAGGTCAGTGGTTATGGTACTTTTAGAAATCCAGAAGGCAGCACACAGTTGTACCTCAGCTTGTACAGAGTTGGTCCAAACCTTAGTTAGAGCAACATCTTTGAGTCCACTGAATTTAAATAGCGAAAATAAGCAGCCCAGTAAGCATGAGTCCACTGAATTTAAATAGCAAAAATAAGCAGCCCAGTAAGCATGAACCTGTGATTTACTATACAGAAGCAATAAAAGATTTCGAAACAGCTGATAACTAGGCTGTCAAGGTCAGTTCAGCTACATAGCACCTCTTCTCTTTGGTTGTCTTTAAAAGATAAACTGTCAGAACGTTTGTGAGCAATGTGATACACGTGGAGTTGGACAATAGTCCTGACTTTCTATTAGCGCTTGCTTCATGTTGGCACAACTTCATTGTCTCTGATGGAGTAATATTAGTTTATTAGACTATAAGGAGAGACTTAGGGTGTATTATTGTTGTAGCAGCTTGAGTAGATCTCCCCACGGTCTTGCACTTTAGCACAAACGGCCCAAGCTCCCTGGATATTGGGTGAGCTCTGAGGGTCTCCCAGCCCACCCCCCCTGGGCTCTGGGACCCAGCGCTCCCAGCTGTCAGATTAGTTTCAGCAGCACAAGCTACAGTCGCTCTGAAGTGCACGTTACAATATGATTTTCAGAAAAGTGACATTCTCACACAGCGCTGTACGATTTTTCTTACACCATCGTTCACTCAGCCGGAGGCAGCCTTCACTTGGCAAGGACAGCATGGTTTTGATAACTGTCAGATTTGCTCTTTGCGCAACCATCAGGCTGTCAGTCACAGTGCTGGGTGGATGGCATTCTTTTTATATACAGCATTTCTTTTGATCCTGCAAAGGTTCAGACTATTTTCATCCTTCCTCAAAACTTTATATTGATTTTTATCTTGTCATAATGGCAGAGCAATGTAACAATCCCATCCCTGGGGACCTCAGTACTGTGCATGCCGGGGAGAAACATGTTCAGACTGCATTACGGATGCAGAAAGTCTCCTAACATTAGTATTCACTGAGGTCTCATAGGATTATACAGAGGGAAAGTAGGGCTGTAGGCATGGATTTAACACATTCCTGAATACTAGGCTAGCCTGGATTGAAGGAATGGCAAGATTAATGGCACAAAAGGAGTCTGGCATCAAAGCCCTGTGCTGCAGGGTGTAACTCCCCTGGACTTGCTAACCTGGGATCTGCCTGGCCGCGGCAGCGCCCACCGTACCCTCCCACCAGGAGCTGGGCTTTGCGAACTAGTGTGTCATTACAGCACAACCAAGCATTTTGGGGGTAGCATAAAGCAGAAGGTTTTCACTGTTGAATTAAAGTAACTTGATTTTGTAGAATTTCAAGTTCAAGCCCGTTGAGGCTATTAAGCAGAGGGATGGGAATATCACAGCAACATTTTGCAAGAAGTTACGATGAATGACAAGATTTTTGTAATGCTACAGAGACTTTATAATAAACTATGAAAAACTGTTTATAGAAAAAAAATAGAAATCTTTATTTTATTACAAAATTGACTATTATCAAACTGACTAGAAAGATGCAGATAATGCACAAATTGCTTTACACATTATAATATGGCTACATTTACATGTCTTGAGTATAACAGCAAAGGAAAACAAACAAAAAAACCTGCAGGAAACAGACCAAGAAACGCTAAGAGCTTGTATCATTTCAGAATGTAAAAAAATAAAAGTAACCATTCATGATTATATATTTAAACCTGTACTTGAAACTGCATTATGGGAAAAATACACTAGTGACCATAACAGCTAACATACAGTATTACATGCAGGGTGGTGACAACTTTAGACACAGAAACTGCAATCTCCACAAGAAATAGACCTATTTGAAATGTTTAGGATCCTTATTTCCTGTGGTTCTTTGAAACATACATTCTGTATTTCTCATCTGATGAAGTAACTATCCTGTTAGGATAATCATCATTTAATAGTGACAGAACCCATAGGATTCCAGTGATTCCATTTATGGATAAGGCCTTTCATGCAATAAAAGACCACTAAGGTTGTACAATGAAGGTGCAATAAAATGGCTTGTGTAGGAGTTGCAGGCATGAGACTCTGGGTATGAGCAGAGTATGTGGCAGGCACAGTACTGCACCATTTCAAACTGAAGCACTGTGCAAGCATAAGGAATAAATCCTGACGTATACATACCTTTTCCCTTATTTCCCTTTTGTTAAGGAAGTGAATAATATTAGGGAAAGTAAACTTTTTAAATTATCCTAATTTTTAAGCCCTGTTGCTAGCCTTATTACAGGCTGCTGTCTTACTTCTCGGTTTAGTTCATGATGTTGATAATTTGATAAGTGAGTTTCTTTTCCCTGAAGTGACTTCCCAAAGCTCTTCAACTCTGAGCTAACATGGCCAGTTCAGATGTGATAGTTGTTCCCCCAGGTGTCCTATATGACACCCACAAACTGGAAACCAGCTCTTTCCAAGCTAGCCTGTTGAACAACTTGAGGCTATAATAATTTCAGTGTACACCAACAAGAACTGTATGTACATAACACGCCACAGCTCATTATCAAGCTCTATCCTGTACAGTCCCCCAGCTGCATTAAATCAGTGTATTTGCATAGGTATATGAACGTGAATGGTATTTTTCTATCCCTTTAACATTACTAAGTCCAGCTAAACTAACTAACCACATTTTCCCAATAAAACAGTATGGAAGATTTCCTTGGTACTTCTTCTGGCTCAGCAATTGTTCAAGGGACAGGTGTTGCCATTTATCTGCTGGTTACCATAGGCTTTGACTTTCCCAGTTGATGCATATTTTTTCCAAGGAGGCAGCAGCAGGTTTGTCATTTATTTTCTGCAAGCTGGATTAAAGAGAAAAAGAATCCATATAATGATGATTATTTAAAAGCAAATAGCACTGACTAAATTTCAGTTAAAGGAGTTACTACCCTTACTCAGATTATATTGGGTGATTTTTTTACTGTGATGTTGGCCAGCAAAAAAATATCTCCCACTGTATTTAAATGTCACTTGACTTCTAACTTGAGGACTTAGTTCTAGGTCAAATAACCAGTTTTCCAATTTAGATTCTTATACAAATAAGCTTTTTTTGTTAGCTTATTTTTATAAACCTGGGAGCAAAGAAAATCTTACATTCATTTTTTTTGAACCAAAAATGTGTAGTAAGTTGCAGCATTGCATGAGTATTTACAAATAGATAGTTCTTTTCTTTGTCCTTCTGCCTAAAACTGAGTTTTCTTATCTAAACTCTGTAGTGCTGGTGTACTGGTGTAAACTGGTGTAATGGTCCTTCACTAAGGCATTTTCTTTTTAATCTGTACAGTGATGCTCAAAATCAAATGCTATCTTTCAGGAAATATCTTCTAGAAATGCAGTGGAGAAGTTATAATAAAATAATGGCTACTATTTTCTCCAACAGTATATACATTTTGATTTCCCCATTTCTGGTCCGCATCATACCCAGAAGACACCTCTCTTGGAGTTTAAAACTAGACAGCTAACTTCATAGCCATAAGCTGCACAAAACTTGTCTTCTTACTACATGGAGACTTTTCTGTTAAAAGTAATCAAACATGATGGCACTTAATAAATCTCACATTGTGAGAATAAAGCTTAGAAAAGCACCTGTTCCTTTACACTCACAGTTTTATGAAAATGTCTAAATGAGGTTCAAAGAAAAATCTCATGTACTCAGGAGAACCTTCCTCACGTACCTTATCGTCTGTGAAATGCGATGGGAAGCTCCCGACTAGGAATCAGTATTCCCGAATGGAGTGTTTCTACTGGTTTGTTGTCAGTTGCTACAATTTGGTATTTGCGAATGAGCTGAAACACAAACATTTCAGTCAGTATGCTTTAGCTACTAGATCTTCTGATTAGGTTACATGGTGAACAACCAGGCACTGTGTACAGAATGCCTTTTAGAGTATTTACCCAGCAAAGGGCCAAGTGAAGCTGCAGCTCTGCTATGCGGCGTCCGATGCACATCCTCTTCCCAATGCCAAAAGGAACGTGAGAAAATGGATTTATTAAGTCCTTCTGAAACCAGCGCTCTGGTTTAAACTGAGTCCAGCCGTTAAAGTACTCTTCATTGCAACCCAGGGCATGGCTATTTATCATTAGTACGGTCTATAATCAAAGCAAGGGAGAGAGTCTCATTACAAATTGGCTTAGAGCTACCAAGTGAATCAGCTTGTTAATGGAAAAAAATAATGCAACCATAAAGGCGAGGCAGTTTCCTCAGAAGATGTCATGTAATTCTCTGAAGATTAATTCAATTACAGAAAAGGTCATCTTTGCTTCCAAAAATCATGGGAAAGTTTGAAAAACATTTTTGAAATAGCACACCAAAATATTTTTGTCTAAAACCAACAGCAGTGCAGGCAGGTATGGTTTTCAGTTTACGGGAATTCTTGGCGTGAATTCCTCATTCCTTATCCTGGGACTAGTCGTTTGGCAGTCATTTTGAGACTAAAATATGACCAGCTTCAGTGGTTTACAGGACAGTTAATCAATGACAAAATGTTGTGGTAAGCTAAATTAATTGACTTACCCCTTTGGGCAATACGTAATCTCCCAGAACCATTTCTGTGTGGATGGTGCGAGTGGTAAATGGCACTGATGGTGTTAATCTACAGTGAAAAAAACAAAATGGGTTAAATTTCCAGCATTTTTTCTTCCTGCATCTATCATAGTTCACCTTAAACACCAAGGTGAATAAAATATATACTAGAAAATTCTTTCTCCCTAGTACATCTACCTGGTAAAAAACCTTTTTGTTCATGTTGCTTTTTGCAAATTATTTGAGAATTTTACCTCATAGATTCTTTCAGACATGCTTTTACGTAAGGCATATTCGTCAAGTTCTCAGCACTTGGACTCTCATTAGCAGCCAAAACACTCTGTATTTCCTGGTAAAGCTTCTGCTGAACATGTGGATTGCGCGAAATGTTGTACAAAGCCCACAGTAAACTGTTGGCTGTCTGAAATAAACCAAAAAGAAACACAAGACCTCCACTTGGTGACAGAAACAAGAAGTTGCCAGAATTTCAAAGCAATATTTACAGCTGGTCCCTGCCTTATATTTTGTAAGCCTAAGGGGTTATGAGCCATCCCAATTGCTCTCTAGCAGTAACAAACAAAAGAAAGAATCTAGTGATTACAGGTAAAAATCCATTTGCACTTAGGCCACCGAAGCAGCTAGAGGATTAGCTTACTCGGGTGTGGAAGAAAGCAGGGAGCTGGAAGGATGCTAATTTTCACAAGCTCTTGGAAAGTCAGGTTTACCGTTTCAACTCCTGCAATCTGGAGCTCTGCGATGGCAGCGTACAGCTCCTTCCTGGAAAGTTGTCCTCCAGCATAGATGTCACACAGGAAATCCTCCTGAGGGTTTGCAGAGTGTTTTTCCAGCCGACAGTCAATTGAGTGCTTGGCTGAGGAGGGAGGAGCAAGAGGTAATTAATGGTTGGACTTGATGATCTCAAAGGTCTTTTCCAACCTAAATGATTCTATGAAAAATGCTATAAAAAAAGCAAAAGTATGTCTCACATGTAAGATTTTGAAAGAAGATACCAAACTGTGCTCTTTTTTCAAGCAATGAGAATGATACTGAATAAATAATAGTATTTTTACTTAGACAAAAAAACTCAGTCACAGAAATCACTTCTGAACAGAAGGAGCTCCTGCAAACCATTAGGAATCTGCTTTCTTAAATTAGGAAAGGAAATCAGTGATGTGTTGAGTGAAATATTTAGCAAACAGAAATACAAGTGTATAAAATTTATTAGCTTGGATTTTCAAAGGGGATCAAAGTGCTAAAAAAAATCAAAGAAACTTAGCACCCAGACTCCCTGAGGGGAAATTTAAGCCTTTGATTTACTGGGAGAAGGCAAAAATAGATGCCAAATTTCTACATGCTGTTTTTTGTATATATGTATATTTAATAAAGAGGACTAGATTTTGCCCACCCTTTCTCATGAATATCCCAATTGTCAAGACCAGTTCCTAGTAAGGAGCTATTCATGTCAAGTGAAGGTGTCAAACTGGCTTTTCTGAACAAAACTGTTTTAAAACATCTTTCCTAAAACCTGTAACTTAAGCAGCAATAAAATAAATGCACATGTGGCTGGCATAACCAAAAGTCCTGAAGTATCAAGTACTCAAATGCCTAAGAGAAATATATCATTCAGCACTACAATTATCCAAGTGCCAAAACCTTTCTCAGTCTTTAGCTAGTCCTGTCACTGTCTAGCAAGGCACTGAAAAATATAAACTTAACTTCATACCTGGAGTTAGTTTTTGTAACCTTGAAGGCCAATTCATCTTAAATAGACAGAAAATGTTGTCAAAAAGCCAAACTGTACCTTATGATTTAAATTGCTTCTGTTTTTAAGACTTTCGACTATATTCCAGGTTATTCAGAAAACCTATAATTTCTTTTTTATTCTTGTTTCTCAAGAAAACAACTCCGAGGTCCCCTTTCTCACTTGTATACCCTGCCTTTAAAGAGATTACACACTTTCTGGCTATTTACTTTTATGACAGGTTAAAGTGGACTCATGACATTGCTGGGTCCAAAATTCCTACGGCTTCCCTGGGGGTTGGGTACGGCCCCACAACCAGACCTAAGTGTTAGCCACAAGGAAACAGAGCTCCCGTGCTTGGAATAGGTTTGTGGTTAGCTGCAGCAAAGGGCTCTCAATCTGTGCTGAAGGCTGCAATTAACAGCAGTGTAGGGCAGTAGCAAGTATGAAGAAAGTTAATTCCATGAAGTAGGAAACAGAGACATAGAGAAAGGAATCATGTTTAAAACAATAACCTGTTTTAAATATGTCATCCCATGCTTTAGTATGAGCTTGCCAGACTTTTGTGTTCAGACCCTTGTGAAGTTCCACAGGGGTCACCATCATCATTCCAAAAGTAGACATCATCTGTGGTGGAGAAAGAGCTTTTGAAACCTTTCTTTAATCTTATCTACTTACAATCTCTGAAAAAAATTAGACTGTAAAGTAGGAGGCAATTTTCAGGAAGTCAAGATTTTGGCAGATGTTTCATCCTGGGCAGAAAGTATGGGTCTCAACCTACTTCGACCACATCCAGCTAAAAATTAGGGGCATCCAGTGGAGAATAGGAGGTTTCTCCAGTGGGTGATTCATCCTATCTATTTTAGGCACTTGTTTTAGAATGCGACAAGACACCTTTTGGCAGTGCCTCTCTCTCTCCCTTGACGACAGATGGAGCTAAACTGGGCTAGGCTAGTTGCCCATCTTTCAGGTGGCTAAAATTAGGCAGATATGTATCACCAGAGTCCAAGTTGCAGCAAAATGCACAGGAGGTGTGCCTGCAGGAATGACTAACCTAAAATCCGGCATATTTGCATAATCCCACACAACTCCAGGAGTCCCACCCAACAAACAGCACTGTTGCACAACAGGTGTCTCAGAGGGAAAGTTAACCAACCAACCTGACAACTCTTATTTCCAGGATTACCCAAATGTCTATAGAGCTTTTTTCCCCTACAGATTTAGGCATTTCATAAATGAGACAGTCAGATGTTCAGTACGAGCTCTGCACAGTTAAGTGTCACTTTGAATGTGCAAGGCTGCCAATACACATGTAGTACAGAAGCTTCTTTTTTTAGGTGACCCATTCCCCCTCTCATTAGCAGTAGGGGTATAAGATCCCTACAGCCCCAATAAAGACACTTCCATACCATTTTTACAGCTTTGATGAAGTTCAAACTTTCTTCTTCAACATCCTGCTGTAGGAGACCAAACCTCTTTCCATACAGCACCAGGCAGATACCTGTTGTTAAGCAGTATTGTCATTAAATGATATAAACAAAAGGGTGCATGGTGTCCACCATTTATTGTCAAGGAATGGCTTGGATTATCCTTCTGAAAAACATTCTATGATACACACCGGTGAGAGCAGCACTTCAAAACACCTTCTGCATGTTTGCCTCAGACCCACATAGCTGTATATCTATCTAAGGTGCCCTTTGGTAGCAATTTCTTCAAAAATAAGAATCATTGCTGATCCCTTCAGAAGCAGCCGGGACCATTCTGCCAAGCAGGGCTGGCATATTAGCTAAATAAGCTGTTAGATAAAGCTATCGAACAGAACTGAGTCACAGGAAAAATGGGCCTGAAAGAGGCCATCTATTCCAGCATCTCCTAGCCCTTTCCGCAGCCAGAAACCACTTGCAAACAAACACTGGCAGCAGCATCCCACACTCCACCAGCTTCCACCTCTTTCCACTTGCTTTTTTATTTTTTTTTTTAAGCTGTCGCTTCCTATTTCTCCCTTTCCAAAAGCAGCCATCGTCACTGACAGTGGAAAGAAGAACCACTTTCAGGAACTCAGTGCACAGGTTGTTGAGATGAGCCAGCCAAGAGCAGACAGGTCTGGCAGAGCTCGTTCAGTTAGGCAGTTACACACTATACCCAGCTACCCCTCCCCTTCAGGAAATCACTGGTGCAGTTTCTTCTGCCTTAAGTCATTCCTGGCAGATGGCTCTTCAGTGTACTCTGAAAGGTTTCTAAAGATGGAGGCTTCTGTTTTGGTAACTCATTCCAGTGCTTCTCAATCCTAATGTAAACATTTTAAATGTGATTTTCCAACCCTTGTCTAGAACGACTACTCCACTGTTATTGGGTCGTTGCATTGATCTTGTGCTGCTGATAATTAACAAATACTGGATGAACAAAACTGGTCATGTACTATCTGATCCCACTCTAGATAAATGCACTTTGATTCCCCCAAGTTTTGAATTTAAAAGTCACTATCATGTTTTAATTTTTTTTAGAAGCCATACAGATAGCCAGAGCCAGACAGAAGCATTTCTATAGCTGCTGATGAATTTTGCACTTGTACTGATAGTCCCCTGGCTTTTCTGCAAGCCACTTTCCATGATAGGTGGTAGTCTGGAAATACTCAGTCTACACTTTCAACCCTGATTGTACTTTAACTGAACCACCATGGCAGGTACAAAATGCGTACTGTTCCCAGGCAGAAACCAACTTACTTTCAAAGGACCATTTGTTGAATTCTGAATAGACGTCTTCCATTTGCCCATTGTGATTACAAACATCATCTATTCTGTGCATGAAGTCCTCCAGGACCTAAGTGGCAGAGAGGGAAAAGAAGAGAATAAAATTACATTAGCTAATAAAATACTCAAGTAATTTAGCATTTCAACTATCTTTTAAATAGATAACAACCTCACATAAGAGAGGAATACTTACGTTGCCTGTTCTTTGAAAAGTTTCTATTTCCCCCTGTGTTAAATTATGTTTGGGTTTTACACAACTCGTATTATGCTATTACCGCTTATGGTTCAATGAACTGAGCTTTCCTCCACAGGGACGAAATGCTTCAGTCTGATGCTGGGATAATACTGGGTTTTCCCAATAAAGAGGATTAAGCTGTTTATTGCAGATGCTCCTCAAAATCAATGAGGAACACAGAGGTTAAAGAAGGATGTGTTCCCTGACAGAAGGAACCTAAGAATGAAGGGGTAAAGGCAAAGAAAACCTGAATGCAAGAAAAGTAAGCAAAAACTCTGTTTGCAGGAGCCCGTATAATCGTGAAATAATCTTATTCTGTGGAGACAATCTAAACTACAGGTTCCTGTGTGGTGTCACATTTGGTCAGACTCTGATAATCAGTTTGTACTTATTATTCTGGGAATGATTTCAGGGTATGAACTCATGGTTGTATCACTGGAGAGCAAATCAACAGGTAAACTGGACCATCTGATCTGCTTTTGTTTCCCAGGTTTCCAGTGGACTGGAGATGGAAAAGGAGTTTCCCAAAGCACAGTACCTCATTGATGGTGGTATCCAGTTTCACAACTTCCCGGGGTTTCATTAGTTTCTTTTGAAAGGCACTTCTCACCCTCTGCCAGTCCTTTCCTTCCCTACATTGAATGAAAACCAGTGAGGCTGAAAACAGAGAGGCTAAAAGAAGGAAGAGAGGCGACCCCCCGACCTCGCAGCATGTGAGACGAGGTACGTCGGGCAGCGCCGGGCTCCGGTGCCCCTCCACCGCCCCGACGGGCGCGACGGTGCCGCCGCAGCCGCTGCTGGGCGCAGCGGGGATAACGGGACCGCCGCCCCGCCGGAGCAGAGCCCCGCGGCATCCCCGCAGCATCCCCGGCCGCCCCCCCGCGGCATCCCCGCAGCATCCCCGGCCGCCCCCCCGCGGCATCCCCGCAGCATCCCCGGCCGCCTCGGAAACAGCCCTCGCCCGCCCACCACAGGCTGCAACCGCCCCCTCCCCGCAACCCCCGCGTCCTGCGGGTGCCACTCACAGGATCAGCAGCCCGTAGCCCTCTTTGCGATAGTCCCGATAGGCTTTCCAGGGCTTGATCTCCAGGCGCTGGGGGCAGGCGCTCTCCCGGCGATACAGGGCTTCCAGGAGGCAGGGGGGCTGCGATGTGCACCGAGTCGAAAGCCCCCAGCTTCATGCGGAATATCTTGCCAAACCTCCTGTGGTACTCAGCCTGGGGGTGCAGAAGAGACACACACACGCCCCCCCTCCGCGGTCAGCGCGCGGCGCTCCCCGGCAGCCCCCGCCGCAGCATCCCCATCCCTCCGCCCGCCTCACCAGCGTCTCGTGCTGCCGCTTGAGCCCCCCCTTCCAGAGCACGTCGGGCAGGCTGCCCATCAGCGGCCAGCGCGGGGGGCCGGGCAGCGCGGCCAGGGGGTGCGCGCGGCTCCGCAGGGCGCGGAGGGAGGAGGCGAGGCGCTGCGCGGGGGCGGCGGGGGCCATGGCGGCGCGGCCGCAGGTGCGGGTGGGGTGCCGGAGGCAGATGCCGCCGCCTGCCATAGCGCCGCGCCGCACGGATGCACGTTTATAGCAGCCGGGAGCCTCGCTGGACTTTCATCGGGGCCAATGGGAGCCCTGGGTGGGGTGAGGTGGGGCCGGCGGCACGGCCCGGCCCGGCCCGGGGAAGCCAAGCGCTTCGCCCGACGGTTCGGCCCGGCGCCCCCCCGCGGGGCTGCCCGGGGGCCCGGCGCCCAGCGCGGCAGGTAGCGGCGCCCTGCGCAGGCTGCGGAAAGCCGCTGCTCCCCTCTCCCTTTCTTTCTGCGCTAAATTCGGCTTTTTAGAGGGGCGAGGTGGCCAGGGTGCACCCGCATGGAGTGGGGAGGCAGCGGGGCTGGGGGGGGGGGGGGGGGGCTGTGCTGTTCACACCACAACGTGCAGGTGGCTGAGGCTTCCCTCACTATTTGCACTTTGAAGTGATGGCATAAAAAATGCAGGGAGCTGAGGAATAACACGTTTTGGCTGGCGGAGTGCTTGTACCCTCTCTGGCTGACTAACCACCTATTTATGAAAAGGGCATGCGAGTGCAGCACCTGAGAAGGCAAAATTCCCTTCACTGTTAGTGTTGGCAGCCGTGAAATTCTAACAAAAATCAGTTATTGCCATGAGTCTTTTAATCTGGAACTGTGCAATAACCGGCAGAGAGAGCCAAAGGTTTTCAGGCTAAGCGGAGGCCGAAGAGGTGCTACACAGATAAAGCAGCTCAGGTCACCTGGGTGCTGGGTATTGGGTGCTCCGCGGGAGCCTCTCCTTGCAGGGAGAAGTCAGAGAGGCTACAGGTCTTGCTGCAAGACAAAAGCTACCCATAAACCAGAGGATTTCCAGGAAAGACAGGTATGCTACAGCAAGGACTTGATTTTCTCCCATCCCACGTTAGCTTTTTTCATCTTTTCCAAGTTGCGTTTTGTGACTAAGCTCTTAATTCCCTCTAAGCCTCTGACAGTGAGAGGCTAGGTGTGTGAGATAAGGGACAAGCAAAGGGAAAATCAGGAGATGGGTTTGACACGGAACCTGAGATGCATAAAGGCACGTGTCTCAAAGTCAAATTAATAACAATAAAAAGACCAAGGTAGCAGTGATCAATACACAGAAAAATGTACAAAAGCATGACATCTCACTGCAGACTTTTTCTATGATTTTTGTACATCCTTCCCAATCTTGCCCCTCTATTTCAGTGATTTTCTTCTGTGGGCTCATGCTCATGCTATGTGGGCCACAAGATCAGAGCACTTTCTGGACAGGCTTTAAAATTGAAGTGGTTCAAAGATTTGCAAACTTTTTTTAGGGAAACACCATAAGAAGTTGATATTCTTGTGGTATGTTTTCTTTGAACCAGTCCTGCTGAAAACACATCTTGCTGTCCTTGTAGGGCAAGTGCACTTCGGGCTTCGTTCAATGATAAATTCTTCTGGGAAACTAGACAAGAAGAGACAATTTGTGTGCTCTGTGGACACCTGTCTATTTAAGGAATCAAAACGAACTCATTTAAAGGGTCACAGCTTAGTGCCTGTGAAACAATCTCTTTGGAAGAGTCAGGAATAAGCAAGTCAAGACTAAACTGGGCTCAGGTCATATTTTCCATGTTCGTTGCTGCTATGGGGAAGAAACCACCCTTTTAATACGAAATGTTCTCTATTAAGCTGTTTTTAAATTACAGAATGGAAAAGGTTTTAGTTAACTTCCGTGGTCGTGATGTAAGTCTCTGGCAGGGAAGCTAGTATATTTGTAGCTCAGCTAGGCCTGGAGCTGGGAAAGCTAATGATTGCCTCAATTTCTGGTAAAGTGCAGTTCTAAGGGCACTTTCAGCCTTTGCTTCTTCCTTCCCTCCCTTTTAAGACATCTCAAAAACAAGCCTTTAATTTTCAGCAAGATCTTTTCTTGTGACCTTTAGAATGTATCAAGGGTTATCTTAAGAGTAAAGTGACACTAGTTACAGGGTTCCTGAACTGAATATCGGGGCATATCCTCACAGGAGTATCGCTCCACCGAGGCACCTGTAACAGTGAAGATGTCATCATTGTCCCCCAGATGTCTATCCACAAGACTTCCCAATGTTTTCTAATAATTGTAACAGCTAATTGCAACTTTGAGCAAAAAGCCGTCTTCACTTCTATACAATGGCAAGGAGTATTTTTAGGTCAAAGACCAGGAAATACCTAAAAATCAAAACTAAATAGCTTCTGATACATATTCTTCTATGCTTCTCTTTTGCTACTGGAAAAAAAAAAAAAAAAAGTTTTTGATTTCTGCAGTCTCAGATGTCAGGAGAGAATGTTGCTTGAAAAATAATCTGCCAGCATGATGCTTCTGTAGAAGACCTGATGGGGACTGATGTAGAGTTACAGAAAGGCTGGATCACAGCATATCTTTTTCATCCCTAAAATATTTAATCAGTACCTGAAATACAAGTTTTAGAGCTGCTTCCCAAGCAGAAGTAATTGCTAGTTCTACCTCTTGGGAAACAATAGTAACATATTCTTTAGATAAAGCTTGGAAATCCCATCAAGCTAAGAACTCCTCACCAGGATTTAGGAGACCGAGGTGTGCTTGGAAATCTCATTGAAACACAGTGACTGCACTTCCAGTAAACGTATCAAAAGCATTGAGCTCAGGCAAAGGGAACTGAGTGTTTTTCACACAGTGCATTTCAAATACACTAAATATTACCAAAATAATTGCTCAGTGGGAAAGAGCTTTGGATTGGTAGTTAATTTTCTTTCTTAATATCTGTAATTCCAGGAGGTTTGTTTTGTGACATATTACACAATTCCTGTCTCCTGACCTCTATTCTATCTCCTTGTCAGAAAAAGCTCCTTGTTATTTTTGCCCTAAAATGCTGTGAAGTCTCCTGCATGTTCTAAAATGTTGCCATGTAAAAGTGCCATAGGGGAATGTGTAGACTACACAGGGAGAATCTCTGTCACAGGCAAGGTATTTCACAATACTGAGGAAGACAAAATGCAATTCCTAAAGTCGAGTGTCAAAACACAAAGTTGTTATTCCAGGTTTTTGCTTGTGTTTGTTTATACACTTCAAGTTCTATGTCTCTTTCCAGCTGAGGATCTTAGGGTTTTGTAAATATTGATGAATTTATCCTCAGCTTAGGAAATGGGAAAGTACAGTGATTCCCATTCTACAGAAGAGAAACTGAAACGTATTAAAAAATTGAGATCTCAAAGTTGTTACGCAGACACACACTGTAAAATGAAATAAAAAGAAATCTTTATTATGTTTTTACTCAAACGGTAGGTTTTTAACACCAAACTCTTCCTATCTCACTGCAGACTAGATGATTATACTCCTACAAGATGGCAGTAGCAGTGTCTGCTGAGCAAACTGACACCAAGGTAATCCTTGGAGAGTGATCTAGAAAAACAGAAAGCTGGATGAACAGCTCAAACTCCACCAGCCAAGGAATCTTATACCTGGCCATGACCTGTTTGAGGTATCTACCTCTGCAATAAACATTGCGACATTCAACTACTGAAGGAGTGTCTAAATAAGTAAGTATATGATTCAAGAAAATTAAGACATTTATTGACTTAAATTAAGCACAAGTCATGTTTACTTAAAAAAAAGGTGGAACCATCTTTTCTGTGAATCTTTTCTGTGTCTAAATAAGTAAGTATATGATTCAAGAAAATTAAGACATTTATTGACTTAAATTAAGCACAAGTCATGTTTACTTAAAAAAAAGGTGGAACCATCTTTTCTGTGAATAAATATTTATTATCTGCTTTACATGAACAAGGCAATGTTCCATGCATACCTCGTTCTCGAGAGAGGTAAAGTTTATAGGGGGATAAGTCAGGGAGAAAGTGGTGAGCATAGACCAAGAAACTGAGGTCCACTACAAGATGTTCTGACAGCTTGGAAATACTCAGGACTTGATTGGCTCTTCCCTTTTCTTCTGATAACTAGAACCACCCTCTGGGCTTTTCAGTTTCTTGTCTCTTCTAGCAATCTTGTCCTCCTTGAGCAGGGAAGGAAGTTGTAGCAAAGGGCTTGTGCATTAGGATGCTGCAAGAATGAGTTTCTGTCCCAGGCTGAATTTTCCTCCTTGGAGAGAACTGACGGAAGTCTAGAAGCTTTCTTCACCTTCCACACAACACTAGTGAAAGAGAGATTAATTTTAAAAAGCAGTAGCATTTAGGAATCTGTCAGAACACTTCATTTTTCAAAGCATATGGTTCAGGTTCAGGAGGTAGGAATTTCACTAGTGGATATTGTATATGCTTCCATGGATATTGTGCTGTGAAGGCGATAACTGGAAGTCCTGGTTTCTCTTTACTGGTCTTCAACACTTCCAGGGGAAAATTGAGGGAATTAGAAGTGAACTAAATTCCTCAAGATGGCTCAGAATCTGGAATCATGATTTATGACTGAGCAACAATTGTGGGTGGATACCTTATACTAAGCTAGTACAGGACAAGCTCTGTTGCTTCTCTCAGTCTTGTTTCTCCTAGATTTCCATAACCCATCTTTTTGCAGTTGACACCCATCTTATTCTTCTCTGTTCTGCAACTAGTAACAGGCTTAATGTACAATCTAACTAATTTTACATTTGTCTCAATGAGTAGGGATGTAATTTGGTTATATACTTGCAAAAGAATTATGTACATTTATGACAGTGTAAAAATAAGTGTCAATTTATTGCTGATGTTATCAGCACAACATGATGTGATGCAAAGTAAATCTTAGAGGATACAGAAAGGTATAATGTAAATAGTATTTTCCTCACCACTTGAACAGAGTGACTCTTTTATGCTGACTAATGATCCATGACATGTAAGCACTGTGCCTTTAGATCTAGTCTTCACTGAAACATTTATAGTTTAGCAGTATCAGCAAAAGTCTATAATTATATAGATTCCATAAATTGTCATTAAACTCCTTTATTTTTTTGTGGTGGGTGTTGGTAACTTCAGGTGATGTATCTAAGAATAAGGCCAGCTTGCATACAATTCAGGTTAGATGTGCAGACAGTCCTGTGTAAATGCACGGTATCTAAATACCTGTATTTATTAACTGATCCTAAAGGTGTAGAGGGCAGGAGGGTCCTGGAAAGTATTAGGAGGGACTGTGAAAGATTCCATCAAAAGTCTAAAGAAGCATTTGTGTGGTCAAGTTATACCCAAGACTCAGACCAAAGAAGACAGTTTAAATTTGCTGTATCACATGGAGACATGGAATGTTAGATCTCTATACAGTTCAAAATGCAGATCTTCAGGCATCCCAGATCCAAAAGGCACCTACATTCTGTAGGTATTTATGTACTTATGTTTCTGTAAATATGTTTGCAGCTATCCATGTTCTGAGACAGTAATTCTTGATGATTTTTGCCCATTGGGAAATTAATCTTCATTTTAGCTCTTGCAGAAACAGTGTACTTAAGAACAATTGTGTATATTAATTGTTATGTGCCGTTACACATTTAGCCTTCTGCTAAGATATTTTACATGTGCAGTTGCCTTGTTCACATACAGTTAACATGCAAAATAGCACTTGTATTATGGTCCTGAAAAATTATGAAAATATTTTCAGTTTTAGTGGCAATAATAACTCTACAATGCAGATAAGTAACCAAACCCTGTTTGCTAAAAACAAGGAAAGCTTTCAGAAACAGGAAATGTTGAGTGTCCCTTTAGTTCAAACAAGACTTGGAATTTAAAATAAAGATCTACGAATCTGAAACTTTTAGTTGTTGTGTGACTGTCTTACTTGCCTGGAAAAATAGTTGTTATATGACTTCTTGAGAGAATTTGCTAAAGCTGGTTATACAAACACGTGAATCAGACTCAAACTCATGCAATTTACTGGATTTGTTGATTAAGCCTGTAATCTGTCTGCACAGATTACTTTCGGTCTGATGGATGTGTTTCTGCTGAGGTGAAACTAACCTCATACCAAGTCTTTTGAAAGCAAACAGATGCTTGTTACTTGCTAGGATTTTGAAGGCTCTATTTCTGTGAGCTACTAGCCAGTTTGTCAAAGAAAAGACAAGACCAATGTTATTCTTACACATTTTGTTTACATTTGTCTTATAATAATAAATATTTATCTTATTGTGCCTGTACTATGTTGTTATAAAATCTCATAAAGCATAATTGTGTCAATATAGTATTTCATGTTATTTTTGTATTATACTGTATTATATTTCTAGAATAAGTTTCACAGATAATAATATTTGGTCTCTAAATTCCCCTGAAATACCAAGATAATAATTGATGCTCTCATGAGGTTAGCAGCTTGAACGCTTGCCAATATATGAGACAGATGGTTTAGGAGACTAAGTTAGTGACCAAGTAAGTGGTGTCTCCCCTCTAAGCCAGTACAGAACTCAGAGCCCCAACAAGCTCTTAGTAGCCTCTATGGCATTTGCAGCTAATTCCTTCTGAATGATATACAACACCATGGCTACAACCATTTGCAAGTGTTCAGAGAGGAAGAATGCTAGTTATTACTATTGTCATCATCTTGTCCATGAATACAGTTTGGTAATAATATCTGGTCTCAAAATTTCCTAGGAATGGGAAATAAATAGGAGATTTTAAATGTTTTTTACTATTATGGAGCCCTGCTGTTCATCGCAGGGAGGAGGTCTGTGAAACAATCCTTGTCTACGGCCTTGGAGTATTTTCTGATGAAAGGTCTAACAGATATGTAAAAGATACTATTAATCCAGCAGTACTTCTGTAAAACCACAGAGATGAGTTTGAACTTTAACTAGTGAATTGCTGTGAATTGCATGCTTTTTGCTTCTATTGTCTTCATTAGAGCCGTAAGAAAATATGAAATCTCTATCTCCCTTCACCGTTAGTCAGGCAAAAGGCACTCAGGCTATGCTTCGCTGAACTCAGTACCCTCTGGGCCACATCCTGGTTACTCCTATTCATTGCTTTTGGAGGGATTAGGGCAGACTGCATCAGCAGTTCGTCTGACAAAGCCTTTGCCTGAAATCCTGATGTTTATTTCCTTTCAAATGCCTGGCCACAGACCTCCCTAGGGAAGAGTTTAGTTTCCTCAGATGTATGACTGCTTGAATGCAACTGTTGCCCTTGGGAAAACATTTAATATATTTATTACTCTATTTGGTAAAGTATCAAATGAGCACATCTGATACTTCCCTGCGGAAAACTCTTCTCCCCAAACTCCAGTGTGGTTCTGCCCACACTCCGCCCCCCCCCCCCCCCCCCCCCCCCCCAAACAAAACAAAACAAAACAAAACAAACAAACAAATAAAAAAGACAAACTTGTGCAGGTTAAGAACCGCTGAGTAACACTACAGACTCGGCACATTACTGACAGTAAGTTTAGAACCAGCCACCAGATTCAGTGGCAAAGAAATTTGTAATGCTTTAAGATGAAAGAATCCAGCAGCGTGACGGCTGAGGAGGAAACAGGACTCTACTCGTCTTTATGTATTTTTCAAGAAATACATACCAACTGGCATGTATTGAACCTGGCACTAACAGTGCTACTTTTAGAAAATAAGTTATTTCTACCTGTACAGGTATAATTGAAGACCTATTTTCAGGTAGTTTGTGAGCAGTTCTTATTGAACTTAGTGTTGATACTGAGACACCAGGTAGGATGAGGAAGGGCAGGGTTGCAGAGATAGCTCTTACCTTTTATTTTAAATAAAACTAGCATGAGACAACAACTGTTCTGCTGGGCCAGGACTATGGGTGTATAAAGCACTATGCTTACAAAATAACCCATCCACAAAGGTGGAGTAATGTCTTCTACTGGGCTTAACCAGAAAGGGATTTCCCAGCAAAAGGGAATCTCCAGGTTCCAGCTCAGGCACAAACAGCCAGCAGAAACTCCCCTTGGCTTCACGGGTCCAGCTGATGCTGCAGAACTATCTGCAAAGTTTCCTTCACAGAGGGTGAAGTTCATTGGGATGACTTGCAGAGAGGAGTTAATGCAATTTAATAATTCTAATGCTGGATATATAGGAGCGTAGGGGAAGGCTTAAATGATGAAATGTCGATGTTGCTTTTGACTAACAGGAGGGTTTTCTTTCTTTGGAAGGACAAGGTTAGAAATCTGAGAAAATCTGCCTTCCTTTCCTCAGACCACAAAAAAAGAGAAAAACTAAGGGGGATTTGTCATATAAATACTTAAGACTTGTATCATTAAGAGCTGGCATGTCTTTATGGAAAAAGAAGAGCACACCCTTAGAAGGGGATTTTTTTTCTTCAACCTCCATTCCCCGTGCAATGCTGCTACAAGAAGGACAGACAGGCATTCTGGCATAAGGACCATTATACCATAATAAGTCATGTTGTGTAATATTGGAAATGCCATGCTACTGCCAGCTCTGCACCTACATGACATTGAAGCTGTACCCCTTTGGTATACTGGCACAATTAAAATAATACAACTTTGTGCAGCTTTTGCTAATAGGGATCCTCTTCATAAACACTAAATCTAGATAAACCAACCACTTCATCCCCATTAAGATTTCTCCATTTCTAATGCAACTTGTATTAACAAACACTGTTGATATGTGGTGTTTCAAGATGCTCAAAGACTGAGAAAGAGCTCTGTGTAACTTCAGGGAAAAGGGCAAAGAGTTTGGTAATTCAAAACAACTCACTTAGGCAGCAGAGATCATGGGAAGGCTTTCTCACTGAACTGTATTGCAAAAGGCTACAGCAAGTAACATGAAATGAAAATGTGAAAAAGAACCACAAAGAAGATGTAAGATGAAGGGCGTGCAGGTTATACACACCATGGAAGGGATCCCACCAAAGTGCAAGGTGAAGCTAACCACACTTGCAACAGTAACAAGGACCAGTACAAGAAAGAGCAAGTTCTTTTATGCAACTGAAAGAGAAATGATGTCACTGAGTTCAATGAGTTTATCTTACTCCACCACTAGATGTTTGCACTCGTGCACTGTTTTCACTTTTATTTACATAGGAAAGGTCTGCAGTGAGTTACTCTTGGCAACATGCTCACACCACAGATCTTGCCTGAGCATGTGGGAGAAAAAGATTTATTTTCAAAACCTTCAAGTCATCACATTCTTACGAAATCCACTCCTTTTCTCTTGAAGGAAATTACATTGGCTCGGACCTAACGTGTTATTCAGCTAACTCATCCATGGAAAGAACCATGGTTTAGGCTATATTCTTTCATACTAGAATCTTTAAGAAGAGAGAAGATAGCTAACTTAGGGAAGAGTAGGAGAATGGACAGAGACATGAAAGTTTTTTCTCTGAGAAAAAGAGAGAATTAGCATTATATTTTTACATAAATTAATAATTTCTAGGAAGAAATTTTGTGATTAATTTTTTCCCTCAGTGGGAAACAAGTCAAAATTCTGCACTAAAATAAAATGTGATGGTTAGTCTGGGGGCCATTCAAAATATTTTCTTTCCTATTCTGTTTTTTCTACTAATTTGTAACAGGAATTTTGAAATGAGCAGTTATTCTGAACTGAAAAAAGCAGAACTTTTTTATTCAGTAAATATTCATTATAGAATATTTTGATAGTTCTGAAATTTTTGCCTCAACTAATTTTTAAGCTAGAAACCTGCTGCAATCTTTCACACAAGTAGTGGTGACTTTCTTACATTTAGTCAGCAAAAAGCAGGTACTGAAACAGAGCTCACAAAGCAGCTCTACTACGAAATGAAGAGCTTACCCTTGATGTAAGCTCCATCTCTGTAAGTAATAAAGCAGGAACCCAGACTTTTCATTCTAGCAGGCAGTAGGGCTGCTGTACTATTTCCATCTATGATGGACAAAGTCAAGGACGAGAGAGAATGATGTTAGCATATGTGGTAAGACTTGAATGGAGCGTGCTGTATTTCAGCTCTTCCTATTAAGGCCTAATTGCAAGAAATTAATAGGAAACTTGAAATATACACCTCTTCTTCTGTCGGGTGTTGTCTTCTTTTTTTCTTCATGGATTCCCTTTGGAATGGACTTTTATGAGCTACCATGGAACAACGACTCCTCTGCAGCTGCAGGGCTGGATTCTCCCGCAGCAACAAGAGGTTCTAACAAGCAAACGCTAGCACTGTTCCATTCATTGTTCCTATATTTTCATTAAAATGGTCATTTGATAACATGCAGTTATTTATGATTCAGGTGATAGGAGAGGGCTGAGAGATGTCAATTTGTATGCCATCAGATAGCAAGGAAGTGTACATCACATCCTACATTGTGAATAAGTATTTGAAGAACAAGACCATTGCATGCAAACAAGGTATTAGTTTTTTTAAAGCGTGGCTTGAGAAAGAAAGGTTATAAATTTTGCCTTCAGGAAATGGTTTTGATCTTTGGACTCCAAACTGGTGGAGGTGATTCTTGGCAGCTTTGAGGAAAGGTTCAGCAGTTTTGGCGACTGGGACTGAATGCGCTGACCCTAGACAGCTCCTTGGTCGCAGGGCTGTTTGGTTTTCTTTCTGGAGATCCAACTCTCCCCAGACACTGCTCAATGAGCTGCAGACTCTCACTCAGCTTTCCAAATTCCTTTCCAAAGCAAGACTCTAAAAGCACGCTGCCCTGGGCCCTGGGCTTTCTGCACCCAGATACTTTCTTTGGGTCTAACTCTAATGACTTTCAAGCGCAGCTCGCAGGAAGGCAGAGTGAAAAGATGAATCACAGCAAAACACCTGAAGATATTTTAAAACACCTTTTTCGATCTTACAGTGCAGGTTTGTTGCCATCCCCACCTGACACCGGCACAACAGTATCACTTGGAAATCTTTGTAGCTGAGGTGTATTTAAATTTTTGAAGGCTGCCGGGTGCCGAGGATGCTGATCATTCTTCAATAAGGTTTTGGCAGACACAGGCAGGAGCTGATCACAGCCTCAAGGAACCTCTGACACCGCTGCCAGCAGAAGCAGCTGGACCAGCCTTGGTCGGTGTGATACCTTCAGGAATCCTGTCAGGTTTGAGCCCTCATGTCCTGAATATCCCCCGGGCCCAGGACTGCGGGCCATGGGCCTTGTACTGCTGCAGCCGAGCGTCAGGGACGCGCGGTGCCAGGCCTCTCCCCCGTGTCTCTGAAATGCTATGATGATCTGTTTATTTTGCCCTCATTTTTGTTTTTTTATTTTTGCTAAACAAACTGAAGCATGTGGAAACAATTACACAGCATAAATGCCAACGATCCCCGTGTCTGTCCAGAAGCTGTCAACCAGCCTTTGCAGAAAAACATTTATTTTTGCTTAAAAAGTCCCTCTGCAATAATTTGAACGTGAAGGCCTCTGCCATTTCAGAAAGGCGCCTGGTTTGGCTGGCGAGGGCTGGGGACAGCTCGGACGAGGCCCCGGCCCCGGCCTCAGCCCGCCCCTGCCCGGGGCCGCCCCCTCGGGAGGCGCCTCGTACCCTCCCGCGCTGCGGCCGCTGCCCCGGCCCGGCCCGGCGCGGGCGGGAAGCCGAGGCCCCATCTCGTGGCGCCCCCTGGCGGCAGCGCGGGCAGGCTGCAGCCACAGCCCCGTGTCAGCGGAGGGGCGGAGTCGGGGCTCTTCCCTTTTAAACAGGACGTACCAAGCGCTACCGGGGGGCGGTGGGGTTTGAAGATTATTGTGTGTTCTGTGGTTCCTCTGTGCAGCTCTCCCGACTAGGGGTAGATTGGGAAGGGGGAGAAGCCCCGAGCCGCGCAGGGCTGGCGCCGCTGGGCGTTTTCTTTCGTCTTGCCTCGTTCCTCCGTGCCCCCAGCTCCTCCCCTGTGGGGAGGGTGAGTAGTTCAGTCCTACCAACATGGCCGCCACCATGAAGAAAGCGGTGAGTGTGGGCGGAGGGTTCCGGGCGTTGGGTCCCTTCCCGGCCGTTCTCTCCCGCCGCGGGCTCCCCCCGAGGGGGGCTCAGCTCCTCCCGAGGCGGCTGGCCGGGCCCTTCGGCCGTCGGGTGCCGTCGTCTCTCGGTGCTGGGGCGGCGCGGCCATGTCGCCTCAGCGCCGTCTCCCACCCCTCGCTCCGGCACCCCCGAGGCACCTCCCTGGCCGCCCGCCCCCGTTGGCGCAGCCCCGGGGCGGCAGCCCTGCGCGGGCCGGCGGAGGGTCTCCTTCCCTAGGCCGCTGCCGGGCCGGGCCCGGCCCTGCCGACAATACCCCGGTCCGCTGTCGGTGCATTAAGGCCCGGGCGCTGTTACCCCGGCTCTACCGGAGCCGCTTACCGCGCCACCGAGCGTGCGAGCGCGGCGCTGGTGGCACCGGCGGTCGCGGAGGCCGTGCCGGTGCAGGGTGCTGTGCAGGGTGCTGTGCACCGGCAGAGGGGCGTCCTGGCGGCACAGGCCGCCTGTCACGGGGGGCACCCGGCCCTCCCGTAGCCCCGCCGCCGCCCCCGGAGGTCTGGCAGGCTCTGTCGGCTTCGGATCTCTTACAGGGATCTCTTACGGCACGTGGCAGCTAATCAGTTAGCGTTAATTGATGGTGCTGACAGGTTACATCGACGTGGTACACGGTACCCTGCGCTGATCTTGGAGCAGAGGTGTCCGGTGCAAGGTTCAGCTGTCAGTGCTGCCAAGGAGACGACCTTTGGCATTAGGATGCCATGGGCAGCTGATGCATTAGGTGGATGTTACTAGCACCTCTGCCCAGCTATTTTTTTTATTTATTACGGATGCCCTTGAGGAGGCGCCTTAAGGAATCAAGTGTATAAGCAGGATGTAGTGGCTATAAGACTTTTTCAGAAGCTTTGAAGGAGTAACCTTGGCGTGAGCTTCAAGTTATGGTAGTGTAAGAAATGAAGTCTTCATTTTGACCTCTCCTTCTTGCAGGCTGCAGAAGATGTCAATGTTACTTTTGAAGACCAACAGAAAATTAACAAGTTTGCAAGAAATACTAGTAGGATCACAGAGCTGAAAGAGGAAATAGAAGTGAAAAAGGTATATTTGCTTCAAATAGCACTTATTCTTCATTACCCTGAATTAATTTTCAGCTGTAACACAGAAAATGGGGGTTGCGGATTACTGTAAGTAATGCTTTGCTTCTAATATGGGATTTCTGATACTTTGGAAATAGCCAGAGAACATGAAAGTGGAAAATGTCATGAGAAATAAAGGCCACTTGTATATTTCTGTGTGCAGTTCTTAGAACTACTTAGTTGTCATATATGAAACATTGTCTACATATGTAGTGGCTGTTGATGTTCCCTTGATGGCTTAAGGTGCCGGGTGTTTGAGCAGTCCTACTTTAGCAATAAAGTAATTGATATTTGCCATCTTTACTATTTTTTTCTGTTCTCTAGCTAAATTAAAAAATTCCTGTGTAAGAGCATATCAGGTACTAGTGAAATTTAAATCTGCTGTATTTCTCTCGCCATGGCAGTTAATTATCCTGTTAATGACAGATAATGAGCGTAGATTAGAAATTTCTACTGGTACAGCTCCATTGAATTTAATACTTATGCTAAATTACAGCTCTGGAACTGTTCTGTTAAACGTATTGATATCATGCTGGAGAGTAGGATTTTTGCCCAAAATGAGGACTCACTGAGTCCATTATTCAGCTGATAGCATGACAATGTATCCATTGAAATAATTTGCCTAATACAAAGTGATCACTGACCGCCTTATGTCTTGATAAATAGAAACAACTTCAGAATTTGGAAGATGCTTGTGATGACATCATGATGCTTGATGATGGTGATTCACTTCTGATACCCTACCAAATTGGAGATGTCTTCATTAGTCATTCCCAAGAAGAGACGCAAGAGATGCTGGAGGAGGCAAAGGTTGGTTGGGGCAAAAGGGAGCTCCTTTACTGTACTGGCCGCTGTAGTGCGATGAGCATTGGAACGGGATAACCTGTTCATCTTTTGAACCTTTCACTTTCTAAAGTTCTGTTTGATTTAGGATTTGAGGAGGGGAGTGTGCATGCACAGTCATAACTGTGATGGCAGTATACAAAGTCATGCTAGCCTTTGTTTTGCCCTGTAATAAGTCTTACAGCCTGACTTAGCACAAAGCTGGCAACGGGGTACCTCTGTATATGTTACTGACAAACATGACTCTGCTTGTTTTACGTAACTGGTTGATTTTTTTTTTTTCTTTTTCAGAAAAGTTTACAAGAAGAAATTGAAGTATTAGAATCCCGAGTGGAATCAATTCAGAGGGTGTTATCTGACCTGAAAGTTCAGCTCTATGCCAAGTTTGGAAATAACATAAATCTTGAGGCTGAGGACAGTTAAAGGTGTTCTAAATATACCATACAACTTTTCCTTGTTTTATTAAATATTTTGATAATATCCTTCCAATTACGTTTTTTAAAAATCCACCACTTTATTTTCTTTTGTTTTTCACTTTCCTGTTTTGGGATCCATCTATTTAATGAGAGCTTTCTTATTTTGGTTATTGCAGTTATTTATTTGTTCAGGAAAGAATTAGCTTCATACTGTTGGTAAAGCATCAAGATTGGAATATTTGCGTTGTTTAATAAAGTAATAGTCAGGCACATGTTGTAGTTTCCTTGGTCTTGATTTCCACTCATGAAAATGCTTAAGTATAGAAACAATAGAAATGAGGAATTTTTGATTTGCATTGTAATGGCTGTTTGAGAAAAGCTTCTCTGTAATATATAGGGCATTATTCAGCTGTAATGCTATTTAGCTGGTTTTAGCAGCCTTCCTGGAAATACTAAATCTATCCTTTGTCTTTCAGTCTTAGCTCAGATAGCATAAACACTGTTAGCTCAGTGCACAACGTGGCAACAAGTTGACAGGGGAGAAAGGAGGGCTCGCACTGGTATTGAGGAAAAGCTTTTGGAGTCACAGTCATGTTCAGTGATTTACTACTTTGTATTTGGGAATCACAAAAGATGCTGTAAGTCAGAATGGTGAGTCTTAACTTCTTCTAATTTTCCTGAACAGTCATTTTCTAAATCCACATCTATATACCAAATTAATGTCATAATTGTTCATTGATGATATTGCTATGTCAGTGTAAATCCCTGAAACTATGCCTCCGTTGCTGTGTGGAGTTGAATGTAATCTTAAAATGTCTTAATTTGCTGACTCCTTAATCCTTAAAAAAATATGTACTGTCTCCTTGTAATTCTGCTTTTGGATTTTTGCCTGCTTTGATTAATGTATTGTTCCATGGAAATACCTGCTCATTATGACTTTGCTTTTAAAAATTAAATCTTAGCATACTTTTTAAGATATTTTCCAAAACAGTGTGGACAGAGAATTCAGTTGGCCCAGTATTAATCTACAGGCATTGTCTTAATATAAATAATCAGAGTGTGACATGAGTATGTTTTTATAAAGTGATTAATGCCTAGCTATCATGTCAATTGCATATTATCTCCAAACAGTGTGAATGTGGAGAAAAACGGCCCCTACACTTGGTTTCTCTATTGTTGAAGTAGTTTTAACAGGGTAGTGATACTGAACTTGATCTTCAGTGTACCTGAGCAGCAGCTCACCAATGCATTGTTATTTATGGATTACAGCATTGAAACTTACATAGTTGTTTACGTAAGTTTATTAACACTGTATATAAGTTGTAGCAGAGCCATAACAGAAGACTCTTTGACAGTGAAGATCTAATACCTCAACACAAGCACTTAAGATACATTGGATGTAATACAACTGATGGCTGTAAATTTCCAAGGCTGGGTTAATGTTCTGTTTACCCCTGGCATTTCCCAGGGGGTGTGTGTGGGTTTTTTTTTTTGTATAATTCCAATGGTTTATATGCTTCTGCTGCTGGACATGTGTATAAATACCCTGGCTATAACTGTACAGATTTTAAACCTTCTTTTCTAACTGGTTGTGATTCCAATTCAAACCTATGTCTCAGGAAAGAATTCAAGGTTTTCCTTACTTCCTGAGCAAATACTCCAGCTACTGCTGGGTAAAATGTGGATATGGTCGCTGTGGCAACTCTGCTGCTCTATCTGCCAGCCAGTGCTTGTAGCAAATCGGGTGTGTTGGGCCTTCAAGGAGGTATAGGTGTTCCTTTACATAATTTCTGAACCCTCTGTACAATTAGGCAATTGTTTGGCGGCAAACTACTTACAGCAGTTCTGGGTGGACTTGGAGTTGTTCTTTTAGTTGCGAAAGGAAGAAGAAGGTACCCAGTTATTTGATAGCAGCTGACAGGAGTGTTGCGGACTTAGGTGACTCAGCTGTGCCTTATCCTGCTTCATTAGATACAGCTCTTAGTCCAAAGCTGTCTGAGAGCAAAGTTATGGTCTTACGAGGTGCTGGTATCTTGAGTGGTTTTCGAAACAGCAAAACTACTCATTGGGTGGGTTAAAGTAAACCATCCGATGCACTCTCCTTTATAAACCAAACTAAATGTAAAAGACTTCTTTTTCCGGGTGAAAACTCGAGCTAGGGGTGGAGTTTGACCTGTGATGAGAAGCACCCAGCAGGTGGCATCAGAGACCTGGGGAGCCTGTTCTACAGGGCGCCCCTGCCCTGGGTTTTGTTAAGGTGAAACTTTGGCTGCAATGATCACATTCTCATTAATTGGTTGGTAACACTTCAGAATTCACTCCTAAATGACTGTTGTGCCAGCTTTGCTGTTCTGAGCATATTCGTGGCTGTGCAGACTGCAGTTATTTAAAATTATTGTGATTTCTAGATAGGCCATAGTATGGATGTGGCTTCGTTATCGAAAAGAAGGCAGCTAATAAGATCTAACTGTGATTCCAGTGGCAGCTGTGAAACCAATGAGGACTTTAGTTCAGTAAAGGACCCAAAGGGAGAATGTTAGCAAAGTGTGGAGAGCTTGCAATGTCCCTGCTGTTCTTTGGTATCCTAGAAGTGGAATTGTCCATGTAGGTATAAAAACCATACCCTGGTGTTTACGGAGAAAAGAAGGCTGTTGGAGCATTCTTGGGAACGCCAAAGGTCTTTCCTCGTGTTGGTTTTGTAGCCCTACCCCCTTATTTTCTTTGTTTTGTTTCTGGTTATCATGGCGTTGCTGTATTTTAGGCCATTTCACTAGGGCTTCCTACACTACTAGAGGTTAGGCTTTTATGTGTATCCTGTGTCTTTCCTGTTGGCTTAGTCCTTACTACAAATTGTATGTCCATGCAGCCTTGAAAAATCTAGGTGCCTTTTTGCACATGTAATTACTAGTTTCCTTGTATGATTTGGACACTTGTGTTTGCACGTCAGGCAAGTAATTCTCCAGAAAACTTTTTCAGATTAGTCACTGGATTTTTACAGAACTGCTGTCCCAGGCTATCATTTGGTATTTTTATATGCATAAAATAGAACATGCAGGAAATGCCTTTTTGTTCTTCAGTTGTCATTGCAGAAGTTAATTTGCAGATCGTCCATCAGTTGTTTGAAGGTATCTGACAGAGGCCTGGTTTTTGCTTTTAATAACCTTTCTCATTCCTAGTGAATATATGCAATTGTTTTCCAGTTGGCATTTACTCTGTGTAGGGCCTCATTTTCTAAGTACTTTATATTTTTGGTAGGTTGGAAATTTCTGTTATCTCTAGTGCTGTTTGCCTTACAGCTGTCTTGTTCAGATAATACAAGTCCATGAGAAAACCCTGATCCTCTGTGCACCTCTGTACATGCCACAAATCATTTAGCTGCACTTGACAACATAATTTTTTTTAATGTCGTTGTCAGAATGCAAATAGTTTACTGTCATTCTCTGTATTGTCAATGAGTGATATTTGTAAAGCACTTGAAAGAAGAGGTACACTGTAGAAGTGTTAAGTGTTACTTTAATCTAAAGGCTTCATTTAGAGTGTTGGGCCAGTGAACTTTTATGATCTCTTAGTGATGGAATTTGCTCTTCAGCTCCATCTTTGTATTAAATAAAATACAGTTTCCATACAGTTTTTGTTTTGCAAGTTGTAGAGCCACCAGTGGCTGGCTTTTCACTTGATTGCAGCAATTAAAGTGGGTAAACTAGCAAAAATGCAGCCAGTGTAATACAGCTCATTTCAGTGCATGTTGTCAACGAGACTTAACTTACCAGTTTTTCAAAGTAACCTGCCAAAACCTCTGTAAAACATAGTAGAACAGAATTATTGTGCTTATGATATTTTCAGGGGCTTGTTTGTGACTCGTATCTTCTCAGTTTATATGAAAACGTTTTCCACATGATGATCTCTAGGCTAACCTTCTCCAGTGGAACCTTAGTTATTGCTCAATGCTTCTGTATAGAAGATCCTCGCATACCATTACACTCCCTAATACAAATGTGGTTGATAATTATTCAATAATTTTAGGAAGTGGTGTGTAGCTGAAGTACAGATAATTTTGTGGTATTAACTATCACTTCGAAGAGCAAAAAGATTGAATTCTGAATACTAAAGCCATATTTTCTGCAGGAGCAACAGAATTAAGTAATTTGGTTTGCATGAGTCAGTGGTTCAGATAATTCATCTAATGTTATTCTAATAGTCTGATTCATGAAAGAAGAGAAAAAATGTGGATGTATATAGGCATGATAAGGCCTGACAGAAATTATTTACAACCAAGTTTGTCCTTATATTGATTGTATGAGTCATACAGAAAAACAAATTATTTTGTAATTAGATGTTAGCTGCTGATCAGACTGCACAGAATGCAGTGCACCAAACACAGGCGTAAGTGGCTGTGAAGGATTTCACTCAGCAAGAGATGAAACAGGTTTACAGTTAAAGGGGACTGCATTCAGCTTTTAGAGATGTAATAAAAGGAAAAAAAAAAAAAGATAAACCTGAGCAGAACATCAGCAATTTATTGCAGATTTACAAAAACCTTTTGTTTGCTTCTGTTCTCCAAAGCTGGTTAGTACACTGTGACTTTGATCTCAATTAATAAACTGCAGGTATCGTTAAGTGGCCCTCTATACTCATGCCAGCAAACACCATGCTTGGGGGTGCTGAGTGGTGCGGTGCAGGGTTGTAATGTAAGGTCACCAAAGGATTGCTTCAGGATAACCTGTGGTCAGGTCTGGCATCGTTACTGCTTGTACAGGGGAGAGGAGGGACAAGATGTACTTGATGGTGAAATACAGGCTTGGCCAGTACTACACCTGGCGATTTCCTGAGGGTGTTAGGAAAATTTCGAGTTTGCTTTCTTAACACAGCCCAGCACAAGTAAGGAAAAACATTCTTCAGTGGATTTTTAGATTGTCAAGTTTTACCCCTTCAAGCACGGTACAGATGTCCATCATATCGCCACGTTTTGATGATTTTCTTGCCTTGTTAATTGTAGCTAATATGACTGCGCATACCAGACTTGTAGTGCTCTGGTAAAGTTAAACTGTTTAAAAATTATGTTTACAGTTGAAATTTCTATTGGCTGTTAGGTATCTGGATAGAAGTGTGAATTAAACCACCGCCACTGGTAAGGGCTAGTAATTGAATAACAACAGCCTATAGCACACATGTATAAAACCTGACTCTTGACTACTTTTGGGTACATGATAGTGGTAAATCAACATGGATAAAAATTACTAATCTCATCACACATTGCTAAAGACTGATGGCAACTCTACACACAAGACTGTTTTTTATTAACACTTTTTGGGGAAAATAATAAAACTTTCAGTTTCATTCCTATTGTGAAAGTGCTTTCTTCCACAGTTGCTTAATGTTGCTATTAAAATTTCATCCATAAAAGCTTTAATTTGCTTTTGAAAATGTCTCCTAGCATCAATGTTAAACATGTCTATGCTCTCAAACAGCCTCTGGGGAAGCTTTTAAACTTGAGACTTGTCTCCCCTTTGTAGGGATTAGAGAAATGTTTGTATGTTTTTCATGCATGTGCTACCTAAGACAAATATGTTACGGTAATTCATGCTCTTGAAAAGGAGAGCAATGGATGTGTTTGCGATGTTCAGGATAGCATTTATAGTGGTTGACTTTTGATGAAGGAAGCAAGGATAATGTCAGCTGCAGATGGATATCCTGACAACTCCTGTGTTGCTTATGTAGATAGCTGCGTTAAACCTTCTGTATAAAATATGCCCCAACCATTTTACTTTTTTTTTTTTTCTTTTGAGGTATAAACTCAAAATTGTATTAAGGATGACAGTACGTTTTCCCCCTCCTTGGCTTGTACAGTTGCTTACATGAAAGAAACAGCAATTGGGAGGTAAGAATTGTAAACAGATATGTGGTTAAGTAGGTTAATAGGTTAATACAAACATCTCCCTCAAAGTTGGTAGTTGTCATGCATAGTCCTTGCTGTATCTGTAATTATTCTGCAGATAGAATTAGAAAACTGTTAATTTCTTGTTTGTGGTCAAGATCCTTCAAGAAGGCAGGCCTCTTTAAACTCCACAGCATTTCTGCTACCTCCTTCTTCCCCCTCCAGCTGTTTTTCCTGCTGCTGTAGAGAGTAAACCTGGTAGGCTTATTGAAGCAAAGTAGGAGTACACAAATACTTATGGACTATAAGCAGATGGGACCGTGCTGGTACAGTATGCACTTTGCAGAAAACTTCTCTACTGTGCGCATGCAGACAAATACAAACCTTAGGAATTACTATTTTTGAAAAAAAGGAGCAAAATGGACTTCACTTCAGAAGAGTTTTGACCATGAATACACATTTTATTGTGGTCATGATCTTTGATTTTACGAAAGTGGTAGCAAAATCAACTGTAGAATTTATATGACTAGTTAATTTGTTCTGCAACATTTGATGGAGCTACAGTTGAGGATTCTTCTTTCCGTTCTCTTCACCTTCTAGCTTTGGACACTAGGGATATGGAATAACTTTATGATTGTTTGCAGATGTTACTGTGAGATCACCATTGCAGAGGTTTTGCAGCTATTCTCTCCCAGATTATCCTCCCTGCAGTTCATTCCTATGTGATGTAGCTGTCGAGGAGGTAGAGGTATTTATTAATAGCCAAGGAGTGCATTATAGCACTTGTGTTTACCCATACAGTCACTTCTCTGACACCTCACTATTGCAGGTACAAAGTATCACGGGATGAAGAATTGGATATGGTACAGGTGTGTGTGGGTTGGTTGGTTGTGGGTTTCTTCTTTTTGTTTTTTGAGTTCTTGAAGAAAAAGTAACTAGAGGACATAAAGTACAGGTTTATAGTCAGATTTGCATTTGGATGCAGTAGCTGTCACACTTTAACAAAGTTCAGAAACCCAGTATTTTACCTATATGATATTGTTACTTTCTACTGTGGTAGCCACCTTTACCACAAATGAGTATGAAAGCTCCATTTCTACTTTTAAGGCTCACCAACCAGTATTTTGCATTTCAACCACATGTACTATAAGTGACACTTAGCTAGTGCTTTGCATTTTTTACATCTAGCTTGGGCTTTGTGTGCTTTCACTTTTCCAGACAACAGACTGCTAAGTAGCTGTATGTATTTATAATGCTGTTTAGTGACATCAGTGCAAGAATTTCATATCGGGTTGACTTTTATTTATTGTCACTGGCTAGAACTTCTTGACACATAATTTTATTGCCGTTATATTTGATATGACAAACATCTAATAAAATAAAATTGCATTTCATTTTATATCAAAGCAAAGATTTATTTAATATCATCATGAAATTTCAACTGATGCTTGTTGCTATGACAACATACAGTAACTTTGTGGTTAGCATAGGAATTATCTCAAGAATTTCCTGAGTTTGATGTCAAATATGAATAGCCTTGCAAAGCTTTCCTTATAATTAAACAGGACATGTGGGAGAAAGATCACAGGCTCTTTCCCTCAGCTCCTTAAATGCTGGTTTCAATTCCCAGTTATTTCAAAGGTGAAGTTCTTGATCTCAAAGTTGATACAAAAGTTAGGAAACTTTGCAGAGTAATTTGTCTGTAACCTCCTATTTTCATTTGTCCTTTGTACTGCAATGGCAAATACAAAGTTTGCTTTTTATTCCACAGTAGATTTGATGCATTGATAACAAGCTCTGGATCAGGCTTGGCTTTAGTTCACACACTTCCTGGCACGCTGAAAAATTTGCATTTAGGCTCTTACGCTTCTCTGCTTACATGATGACCTGTAGCTTCCTGTTGAAATGTTTATATTTCAGTTAATGGAGGTATAATTAATTGATTAACACAATTCACAAATTGGAAAAGCAAAACAACAAAAAAAGTAAAATGAAAAAGTGATTAATTCAGAGCCAAAAGAAATAAGTTCCTCTTAGCTGTCATAAATTTTGGAAGGAGCAAATAAGAGAGAGTCTCTATAAATGCAACTTTTCTGAAAAATCTCAGGTATTTCCAGTGACTACCTCTTCATTATTGTGTACGTCTAAGTTTATTCTGTACTATTTTTCAAATAAGGCTACAGAGTTGGTTGTTAGCATCAATGTACCAGTTACACCTAGCTGAATTATATGAACTAGATTGTGTCACATTCTGTGCTGTTAATCATCATAATGAAAGGAGAAAGTTCTAGTTCAGCTCTGAAAATGCTGTGCTCTCGGTCTTTTGGTTGTGAAATAGAACTGAATTAATGAGCTATAGTAGTCTGCATAATTATAAAGGAATAATTTAAGGCACAAAGCAAACATGGTAATTTGCAACAACTAGAAAAAAATTATTTCCATTTCATAGTGAATATGGTTCATTTGGAAGCAGTGGATAAGAAAGATCTAAGAATCAACGTACAGCTTGCTGTGAAAAGGTGACACCCGCAATGTTTGAAATGTCTATACTGTCTTTATAGACTACAGAAGTGTGGTGGGGTTTTCTTTTCACAGTGCATTAATGAGTTCCATTCTAGCTTTTTCTAAAGGGGTTCTGAGCACACGTGATAAAACAAACAGTGCTTTAGAAAAACACCTGAGCTTCACTTTTACATATACTTGTGCAGATTTCCTGAATTCGTTGCTGTTGCATTTGTACAAATTTCCCGTGTGTGGAATTAGGGGTTGAAACATGATGAGAAAATATTTCATTTTTGTTTGCTGTGTTGTCTGTTGGGATTTTGTATCAGTGTTAGTGCCTTCAATAAAAGTAATTGAATTTCACAGCAATTGGACTTTCTCTCACACAAAGCAAGCTGTGGCATGCCCTCTAAATTCTTTCTTTTACCTACCTAGATGTGGAATGTATAGAGTTTATAGGGAATCTTTTGATTGGAATTGGGAACAGGAAGAGTTGATATATTTGGACATCTAAGCCTTTTGTATGTCTGAAACAGTTTTGCTGATGATCTTAGCTGTTACAGGAACAGTGCAGCGCAGGAAGATCCTCAACAATGTCTGCTTTTCCCATGGTTAACATTTCAGTTTTGTTGAAGAATTAGAGTTGACCCCTATTTGCTAAATCATTACTGAGTGCCCCAAACACTGGGCCAGAGGAAGGAAGTGAATTAAACATAAACTTTACTACATCTATAATGTGGTGAATATAAGACCACAGATGCAAAGATCTCCACATTAGTAGAGGCAAATGTCCTCAACTCAAAGTGTACAGAAGTTGGATGTGATTTGCATTGAGCAAACTGTTTTTCCTAGACTTTGTATTAAAGTTGACTCAAAATTAGTACCAAAGCCTGTGAGAAATATTGATATAGAGGAAAAAGCACTAATTGGTCTTATCTCTTAAGAGACAAGACAAAAGCAGAAATTGGAAAAAAGGTGACTGGCATATGTATACATTTTTTTATTGTCTCTGCAATGTATTTTTCAAGATTTTATTATTATTTTTCAAAAATGGAAAATCTGAAAAAGCACATGTAATTACTTACGATGTTTTATTTCTTCCCTGTGGCTTAAAAAGGGGTACAATCAGTAGGCAAGGCAACATCGCTAAGAGAAGAAGGACACAGCCATTTTATAAAGAATAATGAGATGAAAAATACAGTAAAGCCTACAACTGTCCCTTCCTTGCTTATTGATATTCAGCTTTATTAGAGCATTTAAAAGCTTGGAAGGGATTATAGTGATAGTACTGGCTACCATGGAAATACCACTTCAAATGATAAACCCCTTAGAGTGACACTGGTATTTCAGAGGATATCACAAGTAATTATTCAGGTGAAGAAATGAATTTTTAGTAGCTCTTTGGAATTGATTTTTTTTATTCTCCCCTGCCCCCTTTTCTCCTGCCTTTAAAAAGTGCTAATCTTATTTCATCTCTTTTCTGTGTGAAGCAGGTATTTGGGATGCTTATCTCTGCTTTCCAAAGCAGTATACAGTAGAGTGATTGCAGCTAAAAACACACCTGTCCCTAGTGCCTGCAAAATGTTAAAACACAAAACCGTGATTGTTTCGTAGTCCCTAAGGAGAAGGAAATTCTTTAACGGTTTTAACAGCATAAGTGGAACAGAGCCAGACAGTGGTGATGTCCAGTCTATCATAGCTAAAGACATAAAGTGCGTATGGTTGTCCTGGTTTCAATTAGCCGTTTGTCCGGACCAAGAAAAGCTGGATTTTGAACGTGAAAGTGTATTTGGAAGAGCTGGAGATTTGGATGCCTGTCTTTTAGCCAGAGCCTACTAGGTACAGCAGTCATTGAAAGAAAGGGCAAGGTGAAGACATGCTGACATTTATAGACTAATCCTTTCAGGTTTACTTTTCAGAGGAAGTTCAAATTGTGTTATATTGTACCTAAACTAGCTCATAATGATTGAAGACAGGTAAGTATTCGGGCACACAGAGCCTATCCTTTTGAGTACTGTGCAATTTATAAGCTGAGAGAAGTTTAAGGTCTGTAATTCTGCTGGCCTTCTCTTAGAGGTTGCATCCATTATTCTCAGACAATAATAACAAGCCTGTCTCTTGCATAAGGATCCAGTCAGTGCTAGAAGCTTCACTAAAACAAAATATTTATACCCTGTGTCGCAGGGACATCACAGCAACTGTCCAAGTATTTTGTGAGGCGACATATTCACATTCTCCAAACCAAGAATTAGTAATGAAAAAGTAATTTTTAGGCCAGAATTGCAGTTAAGAATAAAGAAGCTAAATCCACTGGAGTTATCTATTTAACAGTAATGTCATCTGGTAACTTAGAATTGAAATATGTGGATTTAAATAGAAAGGATAAATCTTATCAGAGGGTCTTCCTTTCTGTTATTAAACACAGTCTGCTTGCAGATTATGTAAGTGTGGGGCTGAGAATTCACCATTGTACAGAATTTGGTAAATTAAATTATGGAAATGAAGATCCTCATGGGAGGACTAATAATTCCTCCATTACCAATGCAATGAAACCAACACTTGAAACACAAATGAGACCTCGAGATCCTTAAAGTCTATCTTATGTCCTCAGCAGAGGATGAATTCCAGCCATTTAACCAGGAGCAAGGACAAGTGTGTTTTAAAACTTCAGCGGGACTTTTCCCTGACATGTACCGACATAGTTCTCTGGACAGTTTACCCACAGAGGATTCAGAAATGTTGCAGATACTCTTTTTGACACATAAAGTAGTTTTGGTGTATTCACATTAGCCATTTCAATAGAGACTACGTAGGATGACAGAAAACTTTAACTTCCCTCTTTAGTTATAGTAAATACAGAATTATGTGCTGTTTTAATAATGTGTCTCCTTACAATTGACACAGATGAAGAAAAACAGCCCCATGCAAAGAGTTACTAGAACTGAATAAATAATTCATAATGAACAGTTTATTCAAACACATTGTTTCCCATTCTGTTTGCAAATTGGCCACAAATAGAGTGAGTTTTTTATTTGTTCAATTATTCAAGAAATTCACTAAACAATTCTTGGTCTCCAATGCTGTTGTGTCAGCTTTATTAAAAATGGGAGAGGTTTGTGAAGCAACCTGTTTAATTGGGTACAAATCTCGTACCATAGTTCTTGTTTGAACGATGGAAGTGTTTTAGTGGTGGACTTGGCAGTGTTATGATAACGGTTGGACTCTATGATCTTAAAGTTCTTTTCCAACCTAAATAATTCTATGACAGCAACCATTAAGTCTATTAGAATCAGGGTTTTAGTTAAAATGACTTTTTTTTTTAATCTGATATTTGATTTTTGTCTAAGCAGTTCTGTAATTTGCTTTGAATTTACTTCTTTTCTTTTAGCTACGAGTATTCCTGAAAATAAACTCATTCCCGGTGGTGGCCTCCAGAGGAACACCGCCAAATTCTCTGAGATAAGAGTATTACAAGTGGAAGACAAATTCCCAGTGAGACTGCAGAGTGTGCTATCAACAGAGTCAGTCCAGCTCTTAACCATTAACTTCATGTTTTAAGGCATAAGCCAACCATTAACACAGAAAAGAGGAATTTTTTCTACAGATAGGTAATTTTAGTAATTGACTAGAGATTTTTAAAAATCACAAAAATAACACCTTTGATTGAGGAAGTCAGGGCAACTGTTCTCCAGGCTGAGAGGCTATGCAAAGAAAAAGTTGCCACAGGTTAGTTTTGTTCTCATACTCACCTGTGTTATGACCACAGTGGATTGCTCTCAAAGGAGTGACATGGGCTAGAAGGATTTTTAAGCTAAGCTGCTGTGGCCTTTCTGAGACTATCATGAGCGCAGGGCATTTCAGGACAGCATTCTGACTCGCTATAACCATAACTATTCATTGGATGCTATGAGAACATAAAAAAAGCTTAATCTCATTTTTGAACGTTTAACTAAAATTGGTATGGTCTTGAAAATTTTTAATAAATTTCAATTTTAAAAATGAAGTTTCTGTTCAATTCTTTTTCTCTTCCTCATTAGCTAGATTTATTTACTTCAGTTCTTTTTCTCTTCCTCATATTAGCTAGATTTATTTACTTATCTGTGTCAGCTGTTGCAAGGGTGAACTAGTCAGTGTTTTCAGAGCATCATGTAGGTGTCAAGATTTTAAATAATCTCTCAGCATTATTACTATATTTAATAGGCTTTCAATTAGAATGCCAATTTAAACTGATTTGTTTTAAAGAAACAGTCATATTTTTAATTACAGCATGCACACTCAGACTTGTGTTTAATTGCAACAAGATTGCTGAAATGCTGTCTTTATTCGTAGATGCACAAGGACAAAGCTTTTACTCAATTCTCTGCAATTAGGCTGAAGTAGGAGCATTATCTCAGCAGGTGCGGAATAGCTGGGAAGGGAAGAGCTAGGAGCAGATTTTTGTGTCCCTGCTGGCTGAATGGCTGTAATATTCTAGAGATCTGCCCAAAACCAGGATCTGGTCGCTTGCATTTATTGTGCTAAAGTCCACAGACAGAGGCTCAGGAGAAGCTGGAATTGTGATAGCTAGATCTCCCTCTTCTACTGCAGGGTTCACCATCCTGTGTTGAAATTCTTCACAACCAATACGACTAATGCCTCAAGAAAGCGACACTGTTGCAGACAATCACAGCACAGATCCTTGGCTCCCCTTCAGTCTGCTCAGCGTGACTTCTGTGGGACCATAAGGGCGTGATGCTCTAAGACAAGAGAAGTATTAATTTTGTTCATTTGGGGCTAGCATCTGCTTTATGCAAAATGCTCTTGACCCTGCTGGAAGATAATGGTGAACTGGAGGAAGGGTTTAAATGAGACTGCTTGGGTTATACTATATTATGCCCCAGAGGCAAGAAGGGCAGGTTCCAGCCCCTAGGTTCTGGTCCAACAAAGGCCTGAAGGGTGCATGCAATCCCAGCCTGTAAGCAGTCTCACTGAAAACAATAGGACTATAAAGTATTTCAGAAGTTTGATAACAGCAAAATGCTTTCCTAAGTCAGGTGTTTGATATGCAGTATCTGCAAACCAGAGTCCAGTATTACTTCCTTTCTGTCATGCTCTCAGATCTCACTTTGCAAGTTCTATCTGTATTTTCTTTTCCCTTGGAACACAGTATACTGGTATTACAAGGTGGTCTGATGTTCGGTTTAGATTTTCTTGTCCATTTGTAAAGCACATCAAGTCTTAATATGTCATGTATCAGCACTGTAAATCTCATGCTTCTAGATAGTCTGATGTCAAGGCAAACTGCAGTCTTTGAAGTTTTAATACAATAAACCCCTTACCAGTGAAAGGAAATGTTTTGATAATATCAATTTTCTTCAGTTTTTCAGTGTGTTACGACTATACATAAAAGCTGTGCTCCACTAACTGCAGTTAGAGGAAATGCTCCTCTTACAGCTTATACCTAAGGATTTTACACGTAGATTTGGAATATAGCATTATAGTGACACTGATCACTGGTGTGATCTGAAGTATCCTGTAAAAATAGTTAATTATCTTCTCACAAACATAGGAGCCTGAGCTTGTCTTAGTGACTTATCACTTGTCAGCAAAGCCAGGATAACTGTGTGTGGCATTTTGCAACAGCAAAAATAAATCGTTAGCTTAAACCACCACAGAGCTTTCACCATTGGTCATTCACATTAAAACCCATTTGACTTCAGGTTAGTCTTCTTGCTACTTGGTGTTAATATTCTCATATTCCTTTAGAAAACAGTGGCTAATCATTGAGTTCATAGGTTCTTAAAACAATGCACAGCATATTACGTATAGTAACTGTAATGGTGGTCCATTCCCACATAAGTATTTAAGTACCTCTTTTCTGTAAGATCTGAAGTAAAAAAGCTGAAGATCGAAGTAATTTTTGAAGCAGAATGTGACAAATGTCTGGACTGTGTGCCATATGCAAAATGGAATAGAAAAAAGCTTTTCAGCCACTACTATAATTAAAGTCAACAAGGCTAAAATAAATCCAGAGTAGAAAATAAACTGAGCTGAGGATATGATTACATCTAATTTTCATGGGCTTCGTTTCATTCTACATTCACAGCATAGCGTTCCCCTCTAGCACAGCTGTAAACATTTTGTTGTTGTCTGGTCATTGATTCCTCTTCTCCTAAGGAACAACTTTATCCATAAGCATCAAGAAGAATATGAATGTCCAGCCCCTCTCCGTGATAAATGCCATACTTCCGCGGAAGAGCTTCATTTGAGCTTTCTCCCTGCTGCTGTAATATTCTTAGCACATACTCCAAATTTGAGCAAAAAAGATAGACCTAGTCTTATGAGTCATTTTCTTGATTGATCTAATTTACCTTGAAGGTTAATGTATTCTAAACTAATTCAGAGATTAATAACCACTTAAAGATATATGAAAGACATTTAACTGTATACCCGACAAGTGTTGTAACCTAGTTTATTATCTCTTCAATGACTTTGGGAGTTCATTTTATGAGATTTAAGAGTTGTTTGATTGTTTGATGCACAGAGTGGCAGGTGCAAAGCAAAAAGGTGTTTTCAGAGCTCGCTAGGTTAATTCTGAAAACAAGGATGTAATTCTATTTGCTTATACTGCATAATTCAAATAAAACATTTATGTTCAAGGTGATAACTAAATGTTTTTTCTTACAGCGTTCATTAAAATTCTTTCAGTGATTAAATAATTGCTTGGATCAAAACAATGCTGGATCTGTCCATTCTCCAGCCTGCTTTTGACTTCTAGGACATCAGAATTGATGACGCTGCTCTTCCACTTTTTTTGCAAGACTACACCAGAATACCAATACAGACATTTGCCTTTCTCTTAAGGAACCGTGTCAAGGTTAGGTGTTACCTTTTTCAAATCTAAAAAAAAATACAATTCTGTTGCATGACTAATGGTTTTGGATATGTCCTCTTTCTGCCGGAACAAAATTGTCCGGTAATTTTCTGAAGAATTTGTGGCTGACCTGATAGAGCTAGCAGATGGAAATGTGAGACAGTACTGTATGTGCCCAGGAGCTCTCACTGGGCTGCCGTATGTTCCAAAGTCTCAGACATTTTCCAGTGTAAGTGGAGATGCTACTTGTTGCTTAGAGTTATTTGTGCTGAAGCTCTGCATATTAAGTCCAACTTTTGTGGGAAGCTCTGTACATCTGCACTGAACAGAAGCATTCTTGGCTGCATTGTTATTTTGATCATATATTGTGCAGATAAAAAAGAAAAATTATATGACATATATGCAATAGGTCCAACTCTGGACAGAAATATTTGACGCTGGGTCTATAACATACTGTGTTTTGGCTTGGCTGGTCTCAGCAGAAGGTCAAAGCCACTGAAGGCTGAGTTCTATAGGTCCTTCGGTAGTCCAGTTCCAGACTTCTTCCTACCTGGGGGAAGGAACACAGGCTGCTTAATCTGTGTTACATAGATAATGTGAGAGCTTTACACATGAGCTTGTGGCCTAGGTACATTTCTGACTGGTGCTAAGGATCTGCTTCCAGACCAGGAACTCTGTTCTGTATAAACAGGGGAGAGAGTTGTTTGATATTTACAAATGCTGAACATCTTCCGCTGCCAGAAATTGGTGAGAGCTGCAAGTAAGGGAGTAAGCAGTAGGGAACAGATCAGGCAAATAGTGTCTGTTTACTGTAAATATCTTGTTTTATATTTACAGCCAGATAACATACCAAAATTGTGAGCAAGCTGTTAGGCACATTAATACCTCTGAATATTGTGTGTGTGGTTACATTCACTGACTTTTAAAAATAACAAAGAAGATATACAAGATGTTTTGTTGCCAAGAGTATAGTATCCTACTGTTTATAGAGCTTGTATCATATTTTATCTGGCTTTTTATCTCAAACCATTGTTGCGTGAACAATGAATTCAGAATGAGCCCTGGCTACTTGATTTATGTCTGCGAGCTCCTGATGACTTCATGAGTGTCAGAGCAAAACTGAGCCCAGATTGATTTATGAAGGGTAATCAAAAAGAGTGGAAGAAAAGGACTGATCCAGAATTAGGGCTGTTTATGCAACATTGGGCTAGACAGGTACACAAATAAAACTGATTTCATACCTAATCTAAGCCAAGCAAACAGTTACAGAGTTAGAAAATAATTATAAATGAAGAAAACCCACCAAAAGGCTTTGTGGAGCTTCAGGTAACATGGGGATCTGTGCATTAAGTTCTATAAATATTACAAAAGCTTTTAATTTTGAGGGTCTGCTGAGCTGTCAGAGGGACCTAACAAAAAGAGACAGGTATGTTCAGAGTCAGTAAAAACCTCAACAAATACTAAGAAAGAATCAAGTGCATGAACTGATGAATAGATATACAAATTTATTAGAAAATGCAGCGTACTGGTGCCTTGCTTAAGACATATCCTGTCAGCAATGGCTGTTTGTTGTATGTATCCCCCTACTCCCTCAAAATGGTCTATGAGGGCTTGTGGTGCCCCTTCAAACTGGAAAACATAAGAAAGGCAGGATTTCAAAAGTGCCATTTTCATTACCATTGACAATTAAAAAAAAGAAAAAAAAGGCAAGAATTATCCTGTCTTGGATAGCACACTACTGGAACGCTTTCTGGAGAATAATATAGCCAGTTCATGCTGTTTGACTCAAGATATAGCTTAAAATACAGAGGAGATGCAGCCCGTGAGGTATTTGTCAGAAAATTATAGAATAGCATATTTGTTCTGTTTCTTACCAGTGAATTTGACCAAAGCATTGGACACTATCAAGACTGGGACTTCCACAGTGACCTACAAGTTAGGTTTCTCAAGAGAAAAATCCAAAACACCTGTAAAATTCCTTCAGGAGCCTTGGGGTTTTTTTTAGCATGCCCCAAGAGGGAGAGGATTGTTTCTCAAGAATGCAACCAGACACAGAATCAGATGCAAGCCAGGAAAGCATCCGCAGTGACTTGAGTAGCTGTAAACAGTATCATAAGATTGTTCTGTGACAGAAAGCCTGGCAGATGGTGTAAGCTGATCTGTGTATCATCGAGGGGCCTGCAGTGTTTCGTGAACACAGTTGAACAGACTATGAAGTTTTACAAGCACTGAATCACATCGATTTGCTGATAAATGCCCCATGGAAGTAAGCACATACAAAAAAATATCATGAAGCTGATGACGAGCTTGGTTTGAGAGGTATGAACTCATAGTAAACTTGGGGAAAAAGGACATTATGCATGTCATTTTGTATCACTGTCTGGCATTAGTCATTTTAATGCACAACATATGTTGGCCATGAAAATTTTTGTTTTTTAAATACCTTATCGGAGGGTGTTCTTTTGGACAAAGAACTGTCAAATATCATTAGCACAGTCTGTCCATCTTTTGTGGGTTTTTGCTTTTTTTTTTTTTTTAAGAAATAAAGCTTAGAAGCAATGTCTTATCAGTCTCTAGATTAAATTAAAGGTCTGCAAAGTAGATACTTTATCTAATTTTCTATACAAGAAGGAGCAGATTTGCTGCTGATAATGCGTATAGCTGAGGAGAGATTTCATCTGCTCACCATACTGTGCATTCAAGGTAGGAAGAAGTTGACTTTTAAATTATTTTAGAGCATAGCAGTCTTCTAGGGAGCTGCAACTGCGATCAGTACAGTAAACTTCACTGGGCTGGTCTTATATCTGGGATGGAAGACAACAGTTCTAGAAGGTTGCCAAGGCACATGTATTTGGTGTACTAAAAGGAAGAGTATGTCAGCAGGGCAGTCAGATGAAAATCTTCAAGGAAATACTGAAGCACAACCTCAAGCAACATGACCTTGATACCAACACAGCTGGGAATTACTGACAGCAAAGAGGGCGTGTGGTGTTGGGGTGGTTTGCTCTGACCAGCAAAACATAGCTGATGTCAGAGCAAATGGCACTGAAGACTGACACATTCGCAAGGCAGAGGTTCCAAGACTTTCTGACTTTAGTTCCACCTGCTCATGGAAAGGAATGAATGCCATTCATACACTGGCCTTGTCAGGATTTGGTGACCCAAGATGCAATAAAAGAGTGATTAAAAAGTACTTATTGCTATAATGCCATTGATTACTGCAGCGTGTCCAGATGCAGCAAAATACAATGTGATGCTTATCAGAGGGCCCTTCAGATGCCACCATGCACCTCTGAAGCCTGAAAGGATACTTGCATCTTAAATACTTCTTTTTCAGTCTTACCATGATCCAGCGTTGCTCTGCACTTTGAGTTTCTGTGCTGAGCTTTTGTGCTGCTATCTTGAATGCTATTAGCAACAACTGTGATGATCAGATGGAGTATCAAAAGATCAGTAGTTTCTGCTTCCAATTCATGAACATACAGTTTTTGTTGTCAAAAAATCTTAATGAATCATTGTTATTTTTTCCCCATAGTATCAATTTGGTTTTGATGGCAGTTAAACTGGAAGCAGACAAATTTCTGAGTGTAGAATGTAGCTGGATACAAAAGCAAACCTATTCCCACTGTCAGAAACAGGATTAGATGATGTCTTTCATCCTGCCTTCGGTCAGCCTCCAGATCAGGTTCGTACTTTTAGATTCTTTATAAAAAACTGTTACAGTTTTTTTATGAACAAATCCCTTTTCAGTGAGAAAAGGGCAACTTTCTGAAAAAGTAAGATCTATTTTTGTGCAGTTCTAACAATGTGATAGTGGCTGGCAGCATAATTATGAAATCAGAGTATCATTTGTGAGGCACTATGGACCTAACAAAAAGACTTTCACTGTATAATGTCAGTAAGAAATGTGTTACAGTAACACATGTAGTAAGACTTTCTCTAATGTCTGTGGACTCCAGCTCAAAATCTTATTTTGACTTTTCTCAAAATAGTTACACTGCATGAGATCCATGCACTGATATATAAATTGCGGTTCTGACATTTCAGCATTAACACTGAACATTCTTGACTATCTCAGCTTCCAGTTTGAGTTCATTATTTCACAAACTCTGTAACATTTTTTTCCTTAGTGGCTGTAGTCTTACAGCAAGTTCATTGATAGTCATGAAACGTTAGGTTCAGGGAGCCTGTAGATAGGATTGATTTTCTGTTTGAGGTCAAATATTTTAATTGCCTCTTTAAAAATCCGTCTCTCTTCAAGTACAGAATACTATTTTTTGTGGGGTTATATTTTTTTTGGTGTGCAGAGCTTTAAAAAAACCCAACAAACTCCATGTACATTACTTGAATTTAATTGAGGCTAGCAAATCTGTTGGTCACCTCCAAATTGTAAATAAACAGGCAAATTTTACATCTTTAGTTACAGTAAGCACACAACATTTAGCAGCATGAAGGTGATAGAGGAATCTCATATTTCACCATTTGTGCTGATTGGTTGAAAAACATGTTTAACATTTTCTGTAAAATAGAAAACGCCTTCTTTTCTTTGTCTTTCCTCTTTGATTTGCTTTGGTATCTATGTCCATTGCATTTTTTTCCCATCTAACTTCCCAGAATGATTCTGTAATTCTTATGATTAAATGTGCAATTAAGGCTTAAGCACTATTAGCACAAGGGATTTTGAAATTCGGATGAGAGTGTAACATTGACATCAAATTTAAATGTCAGCGCTACTGGAATAGGAAGTGTGACTTTCAGTTAAGAGCTATGTAGCTCTGCCATGCAAATTGCTAACGGGTATAAAGCATGATGAGGCGTCAGGACTCAATGTACCCAGCAGCAGTACTTAGCAGACCTATAATGGATTTACCCACGGTGATTTTTGGAATTATATGTACGCTGACAGCATACAAATGACGCAGTGCAAATTATATTATTTTAACTTGTTTATCAACTTGTCATCATAGCCCCCCCTCCCCCCCTTTTTTTTTTTCTTTTTCCAGTGCAGCATTGTAAATCTGACTCATGCAGAGAAAGTCACAAAGATGCAGTGACCTGTCTAGACTTCCAGCAATATTATTATGAGAAATGCATTAATTTGTCTGTATGGAAAGGATTTAAAGGTTGTTGCATCCATTTGTTACCAGAGACTGAGCACTTAATCACACAGACTCAGTTCAGCAAGAAAATTGTCTCTTCTTCTCAAGTCTGTTAACAGTACTTTTACAGAGTCTTGAGAAATATAAATATTGGAGGATATTAATGAAAATGACATCTATACCTGATGTATTGGTGCTCAAAAATGTGATTAAGTGCCCTGTTAATTAACTTTTTCACTATGATACTTGTAAAAGTATAGTCATTTTTTAAAGCTAACTGAACTGCTTAGAAAAAGGCCAGTGTGCTGATCTGGGTGAAATGTTTTCCCATCAATGACTGAATTTTGAATAACGACAACATATAGCGTACCCCAGATATGTCACGCTATATAAAGCAAAACACTGAAGTCAGTATTTTATTACTACAGCAGCCCCTCCATGAGCACTCCTCCTCTTAGTATTTTTCGGCCACTGAGCAGAACTTTGTGGTGGCAGTGACAGAGAAAAACATGTATTTTCCCTTTAAAGATTGGAATTTTAGGCATAGAAAAATGAAAGGTCACACACAAAAAAATAAATACAAAGACCTCCCATTAAGCAGTGATGTTTTTCCTGATATCAGGACAGTGGGATTGGAGCTGCTTTGAAGTTCTGGCCCTCAAGAGCTTAGGCAAGGATGCTCAGAAGAAACATGAGATAGCCAGGGACTGACCCCGTGTCTCTTGAATGCATCTGTAGGGCCATCCATCTCACTAGCAGTTATTTTCAGTCGCTCCCCTGGCCTCAAAAGGACTTTTAATAACAAGAGGAAATCAAATAGCTCTGAAATACTGTTTTCTTTATGAGATCTGTTACTATTGAGGTTTTCAGTGAGTTAAGTGGAAGCTGAAGGACTGCAGGGTTTGCACGACCAGGTGACAAGATGCTTGTCTTGAACAGATTGCTCAGCTGGCCAAGCAGACCTGAGGTTTGAGGAAAAAACCCTCTGATGTACAGTATATTATGCAACTAATTATTATGCATAAATCATTCCAGTTTTTCCACAAGTTTTTCTGTCTAACCTCTATCCATGTTTGTCAAAGTTCTTTTAATGGGATAATTTTGGTGAAAAGACACAGGTAGTTTTTTTCCTGTATTACAATAGGAAAAAAAGGGCAAGATCAGTATCTATAGAAACAGCCCTTTAATTCAAAAAAGAAGAGACACTAATGTCCTGAAATGTATCTTTTAGAATAGCAGTTAATTCCCTTACCTGTCTGGTGGCTGGGTTTGCTATTTAATAGGGAAATATTAATTCTTGTTAGCTTTCATAAATTATTTTTTTTTTAGGAGCTTCTTTCACTGACAGAACCACTCTAATAACAGTTGTAAAAAATTACCACCACAGCGTTGGAGCATACTTCACAACCAAAGAGACATTAAATTCACTCTGTGTCACTCCATTTGCATTCTGTGGTTATTAATGAGTTAATGATCTGTACAGTTTTAATGAATGGAACATAAATGAAGAGACAGGAAAGGATATTAGAGTGAGTGAAGTCCTGAGTGAAGGCCTTAATTACACTCCCATCTTGAGGTCATTAGCTGCATAACTACCTGTGGACGATCTGATAATTATTCTTTCATGGCACTAATAAATTTGCTTTTTGTTTGGATTGGTAAAAATGTGAATATCCTTTCTATGAACAATTAAACTTACTGACATGAGGTGTATAAAATACTGCAGACAACATGCTGGACCATACTCTGCATGTCTTCCTTCACCCCCCATGCTGCCGCATACTAGTTTTAATTAACATTTTTCCAGAATCACTTATTAATTTTACTGCAATTTGAATAGGAAATCTTTGTAATGCCTTGCAAAAAGATAAGCAACAAGCATTTCATTTTTCATAAAAAAGTGTTCTGGGAGAATTTATAGATACCAAAAGTGGTTATGTTATTCTTGAACTTAAAGACACCTGTTTGTTTTCTCCCATAAACGATAGGGGCATACCTGATGTCCTTTTTTTTGGAGCATATAATGTGAGGACTACTTAGAAGCAAGTTCTCTTTGACTTTGTGAATACCAATGGGTATCACTCAACTAGCATTGCCACATGCCAAAGGGCAAACACATTTAAACACTGGATAAAAAACCCAACATGTTATGTGATGCAATTTCCAAATACTTCATAGATTTCTGTGGGTTTTGTTTTTTAATGATTAAATACCTTATGGAATTCCTAGGCACATAACAACTTGGCCTGAGTAAGGAAAAAAGGCCATAAAGAAAAAGCCATGTCTTCCACAAAGTGATGCCCTTATGCTTTGCCACAAAGAGCATATTTTAGTGTTGTCTGGAAAATAAACCAGCCATACTGGTCTTTTGTAAGATATTGTTCTATTAAGCAGAATACATATTATTTTGTCACCGTTATGATAGAAAGTGAAAAGACAACATTTAGCAGGCTTATGAAATGCTTGGAGATGGTGAGTCCCAGCCCCGCCAGGTGAGAGCTGCCCCTGCATCGCTCTCGCAGGGGTCCCTGTCCCGGGGCACTGACAGCCTTAAGCCAAGGTGCAGCTGCCCTGCTGTGGACCAGTTCTCCTGTTGCAGTGCTTGGCCGATGCTTGCAAAAGGTTGAGCTCACTTCTCGCTCATAAATTAGCACCGCGTACACTGAATTCTGCATCACCTTTTTGTGCCAACTCCAAGTCATAAAGCATTTGCTGCCTTCAGAAATTACTTTTTTTTTTCCTAAACAGACTCGGTTTAAATTCTTGAGGCTTCAGACCCTGGGAAACTAAATTCCATCAGAAACTAGAGGACTGTTACCTTGGGGTCAATTTTGAAGACCATGAAGAATTTCAATAACCAAATTAAAGTTTTTTGAGCTTGAAAGAGAGGTGTTACCAATCAGGATGCTCAGAAAATTAAAAAATGGCTGGCAAATCCAAACCATCACCTTCCAACTGTTGCATTTATAGATGCGCTACATTCTGCAGACACTGAAGAAAATTTCTTAATGCTTTTTAAAATAGCTTCCATGCTATGGCAGGCCTACTTTGAACTGAAAACTGGTGTTTCATCACTCATTTAACACGCATCAGAGTTAGATCATTTCACTAGCCTTTGATCTCGTGCTGGATGTGTTAATTTTAGATTAGAAAGGACAGGAAAAAGGTGTGCGACCCATCAAAGCAGGGTCACTGCAGCATTTGCAGGTGACCTGGTAGTGTTGAATAACCCATAGAAAAGCATAAAACATAATGTGTGATTAAATTATTCGATACACTGACTATATAAAAATGCAGGACAGAGCTAATGGCATTTTTGCTGTCTCATGACTTAGGTCCAGTTAATAACTGAAGCAGATTATTGCTCTTAGGAGTGATACCTGCACTGGACAAGAAAAGACAAGTGTTTTTTCTAACCTAGAAATTGGCCTAGCCAAAGAGCTCTTAGTCCAAATTTAGAAGGCTTACTGACATAATTTCTGAAGCTATTTTGAATCTATTGTACAGTACACTTGTTTCTGCACTGGGGCAATTAGAACAGAGTTAAAGCAAATACCTTCCCGCCTGTCTCCATCTATTTAAGTTTACATTTTTTTTTCCTTTTTAAAAAAAGCCCTTTTCTGTTTAAACTGTTATTCTGCTTTTTTTACTTCAGCGTTTTGTAATGGAGCTACAAGTTAATCATGCTGAGTACTTCAATTTTGACTACAGTTAATAAGGCATTTGCGTAACCCCGGTGACTCAAACAAGTCCCCTTGGGAGTCCTACCGTGCCTGCCACCATTTACATGAACAAAAAAGTACTCTTCAGAAAGGGAAATGGCAGTATTAGCATGAAGTTAAGCATATTAGGCTTCATTCAAAAGAACTGTAAACTTTAGCAGCTAGCTTTTGCCCAGCCACAGGGATTCTGTATCCTCAAGTTGCAGGGCTGACCTCCCGGCTTTGACACACTTCAGTCCAACATTGGGCTGAGGAAGGGGGCAGCAGGTTACTGAACTGATGGGACATTTGTTATGTGGATACTGGAAGCTCATATCAAAATTTAATGTACACTTTCTTCCATAACAAATATGTATTCATAAATAATCATGACATAAAAGCCCACTGTGACCAAATAGCCTTTTTGTTCTTTTGAGACCGTGTTCTGTGTAGTATTTTTATGGTTATGACAAGCAACAAGCCCAGACAGCTGTCTTGTCTGACCAGTACGTTTTAAGTCTCAAGATATTTTACTGTATATTGTTTAGCTTTTCTTCCTGAAAAAATAAAGACTACCTGAGAGGTTCTGACTGCTATAAATTTCATAATGGTTCAAGTCTGTATTGATTTTCAAGTTTAACAAATGCTGAAGAACACAGCCAAAACGTTGAATAGGTTATACCTTTTCTCAGGAAAATCCATAGGCAGTATTATTATGAATTTCCATAACAATTTTTTGAATCTGGATTTTGTAAACCAGAACAGAAACAAGTTCCAGAGAAAAATTTTTGAATTTATAAAAAAAATGAATATATGAAAACCAAATTAAAACAAGTGTATGTCTGTGTGGTTTGTGTATTTGATTGCTCTTGGGGTAAAGCCAGTTGTGTTGTACAGACATACGGGATGCAGCTGACTACAAAATAAAGATACAACTGCAGCATATAAAGATGTAGCTGTCTTCTGAATCTGCCTAACATAAGCTAGGCAATTTTAACCCTTTCTAACTGAAAGCATCACGAGTCACCTAGAAATGTAAAGACTTTGATCAAGAGAAGCTTAAAAACGTAAATTACCCACTGAGATGAGAATAGCTACACACTTGTGAAAACAGTTACTTAAGTGAGCTTTTAAGAAGACAGATGTTGCTCAGGCCAATATCAAGGAACATAATTATACATTTTATATTTTTTATTGCTATAATTAACTCAGTATCATCATCACAATACCTCATTTGTCTGAAGCAGCCAAAGCTTTTTTGAATTGCTAAGCTTCTTAGTACAGCAAGGTCTGTGTAATGCATCAGTTATATTAAACAAATCAGAAGTGTTTGCTTACAAAAAATTGAAGTCAAAGTGTCATAGAATAGTAATTTATCACAGGGTCTCGGTTCAATAATTCAGAATATGAAGCATAAAAAATACTAAAGGGTTCATTGTATAATAAAACAGCCTTGAGGAGATGTAAAATTAAAGTAAAAAATTGGACTGTGGAGTAGGATCATCAATTTGTGTAAGCTGATTTAATTTTATTACAATCAAAATGCAATATCTAGATTCATCAAGAAGCAAGCATAAAATTTATATGGACAAGTGGCTGCTTCAGCATCTGTAAAATGCATTCCTGGTTCAGTGTTAGGAAAAATATAACCCAGGAAAAAAGTCATGTAATCACAAATGTGGTCACACTTAAATACATAGTTTAGGATGATCATCTCGGTCCACTTAAAAAAAAAAAGGTAAAATATCAGTAGGTTATCCAAAGCTAAGCCAGAATTAATCCAGACAGTAAATCTCCAGTAGATTCAATTGCATTATTTAAGAGAGCAGAACAGTATTGCTTTAAAATCTCTACTAAAAGTCAAATAAAACATTCATGTTTTGATCAAGACCAATTGTTAGATTTTACAGTTTATATGTTTCTAATTCCTTTGTGCCCAAGGGAGCACAAAGTTGTATACCACTGACTTACCCAGCAGATGGGAGACTGACGTCAGGTCCTGTCACCTTCAATAATCATACTGATAATACAGGACTCCAGTCTGCTCCTTCAGGGAATGGTGCGTAGCGTACTCAGTTACTCCAACCTCTTTTTACTTCTGGGGAAAGAAAACACTTGTCTAGGCAAAGAAGAGTCAGAGTTCCTTCATTTTGTCTGAAAAAATACCTGTATCAAGGGAGAAATTAGAGGTTAGTTTTTCCTAGATCTGGAAAGCATCTTGTACTTCCCTTATTTTGTTTCCCAGCACCCTTACAACATGGTTTCCTTTATCGGACCTGCAATGGTTTACATTTGTTTTGTGATAACTTGAATCTGTATGTGGTTCCAGTGTTTGAATAATTTTTGGCATGCAATTCTCGTATGTGCAAGTGCAAATATTCTCACGCGTGGCCATTTTGCAAGCAGACTAGTATTGCCTCGTGTTTTCTGTCACGGCAACCTTGGTCTCTATAGCTTTGGTAAAAGTTCACTTTTATGAATTGTGATAAATGGTTTGAAGGAGGCAAAGCAACAGGTAACTTCAGCACTAAGTATAAAGAGCAAGTACGAGCAGCCATAGCTAGGACATTAGACGTCTTCACCTTAGTGTTCTGGTGGCACAACAAGAACTAGGAGCACACGCAGCAGGGCTTTGGTGAGGAGATGGAAGATAAAGTTGACTGCTTCAAAAAATTGTCATGGGATCTTTAATGTCTGCTGTGACAGGAAGAACATCTGTTTACTTCTCAGCCCTGAAGAGGTAAATTATAATGATATCAGCTTTAGCAGCATATTTGGAGTTTCATAGATCCCACTTCAAAAGCCCATTTAGGGAAAAATAAATAACAGGAGTCCGAGGGGAACCTATGATCTGGAATGCAGCTCTGGTTTGTAGGTTAATGTTTTTCTTGAAGAAAATGCTATATATGTAGAAAGTGTCATCACTGCACACAGCTGACACTGTTGGAGCCTAATTACATTTGGGCTGTTAGTATTGGTTCATCCTTATTCTTTCATACAAGAATCTCAAACCACTTTAAGCATTCCACAATTATTTGTTGCATCAACTGAGGGTAGAAATTACTTTTCTACTTTATTCCTTTGATCTTTTGTTTACAGACAAAGAACAAAAGAGGTTCATTTACTTTGCTCAGGCTCACTCAGAACAATGGAGAAGAGCTCAGACATTACAGCTCCCACGGTTCCTCTGCTGGATAATTCTGGAGAGGATACTTGGTAAGTGGAATACATTTGGGTAGAATCTATCTGTTCTGAAGAGGCTAGTTTAAAACACACTAAGGGTGAAATTTTTCCGAGCGGTTCCAAACCTGCTTGATGTGATTTTCCCTGCACTTTACACATGTAGTTGCACTTGCATGCAAACTAGCATTTGAGTGAACGCGCAGATCAAATCAGCTGACAGCTCACATATACAAATCCTGTTTGCTTCTAATAGAGCTACAGGGCTAAGTATTTGCATGCACAAATATGGCTGATTTTTAAACGTGCTGAAGTTACACTGAAATCAAATGGTATCAATCACATTCTTAAGAGCTAATCATCTTCTCTGGTCTCTTTCTCTAAAAGGCAATGGGATATTTTAAAATTATCCTTACAGAGTATCAAATATTTCGACCAAAGAAAACAGGCAGAGCACCAGGTCCTGTAACTGATCTGCCACCTTTGTAGCTCCGTTGGTTATCTGAAGGAAATGTCAAGGACTGAACTGACTTAGAAATTGTGACAGGAATCAAAGCAGCAGCTAAGACATTCAGTACGCAACCTCCATTGCAATATAACAGGCAAGAAGCAGGTATCACACGAGCCACCGCACGGAGAGCCACTCCGTGCAAAGTCATTTGATTGTAGCGTCATCTTCCCATCAGCCACAAAGAAAGTCTCTGGTAACTACACCAGCTCCTGACTGATTGCAGGTCTAGTCTTTACATTAAGTAAATTATCTTGAAGCCAAAAATAAATCTGGATTAATTTGCCTTCCTGAAACGGTTGCCTGATTAGTAGAAGCCACAATTTGTCAAGTTGTGAGAACAGGTTAAATTAGAATACCCATTGCATTTCACTAAACTCTTTCTGGTCCACTGGCTCTGAAGCAGCAGTGATGCTCCAGACAGTATCATCTAAATTTAGATACTTCTGCCTTATAACTCTTACTGTAACGCTCCCCCTGATTCTATCATCCAGGGTGTGCCTGTGCAAATGTGATCTTCCTCTCTACAAATTTATCTTTTCCTTTTGTTTACTTCAACATGAATTTACTATCTGTTTGGTTTGCCACTGTGCTGGATATTATATAAGCAATTTAAGTGAAGTATTTAAAGATCAGAGCTGGGTAAGATTTTCCAGGTCATAATGTGAAAGATGGAGAGATGGTGCCTGTTTCCAAATTACGTCTAATTTTGACTACATCTAAGAATGACACTAGTTTAAAGCACTGAGAATTGATTCTTCAGATGAACTGAAGTTAATGTTTAGTATGTATTGAACATAAAACACAGGTGATGCTGTGTTTGTAGGTTACATCTTGTAGATTTGCACAGTCCAAGTTCTGCCCTTATTTTTCCTGCATTTCATAGATCTCTTCAGCAAACCAAAGAGAAAGAAAACAGGCACAAGTTGATCCTGGCTGAAAAACATAACCCTCTGGAAAAGGGAGAACAAAACCTTTGGTTTAAAAGCAAGCAATCTGAAGTATGTTCTTTTTAGATACAGTGACTCCCACTTTTCTGTTTCAAGATGTGAGAGTCTGCTTACTGTCTGAATTTTAAAGAGATGCAGCTGCATCCACAGATGTAGTTTTCTATAAACCAGTATAGCGTAAATAAGACTGAAAGCAGATTCCTGAGCCTAGACTCTTTCTGCCCTCTTCCACAGCCTGTTCTACCCAAGCTACTACTTCCCAGCTACAGCCAGTAGTAGCAGTAATCTTTATTATCGTTTTAGGAAATTTCCCTAACAACCATGGAAGATTTTTAAGTATAACTCTTACCTGAACTCTGTTGCTACTCTTTTTGATGTGTTTGTTGGAAGGCTAGCAGGCTTCGTATTCCCACTAGGAAGATTTGATAGGAGATAAGTTTCTTATTTGTCTTTTAGCATTCATTGATTGACTTAGTAAAACATTATCAAACCTAATCCATATAATACATGCAGAACACATATTTTGGAAGAACTTCTTTAAATAAGATTAGTGTGTTTGGATTTTTGCATAGCTGAAGGTGTGTGTAGTTACTTAAAGGAAAATGTAGATGCACAGATGGAAATCAAAACAGCTTATTTCTGAACTGCCCAAATAGAACATCTGGGTTTTTTTCTAGCAGATATTATTTGCCAAGCTCAGAATGGAACAAAGTTTCTTAGTCTGAAAATATTTTGCATCACATAATAGCTAGATAGCTATAGAAAATTCATTGTCAGTTTAGAAGTGTTAAAAATATATTAGCAATATTTTCTGAAGGCATCACTCTTATTAATTACATAAGAGCAAAAAGTGCTCTTGAAAAAGCAGTATTAATTAACTGAAAAAATTGAATATTTTCTTTATACTGATTATCTGACTTTTCCATAAAAGTATTTGTTTCCTTGTTAGTTAGGCTACACTCAAGCAAAAAAAAATAATAAAATAAATCAACTCTTATCTTAAGTTAACTTACCAAATACAACAGTCTTTTAATTGATGCTCTACTCAATACTGCTGAAGCTCTTCCCTGCATTGCTATAAACTTAAGATATGCAACAACCTCAAATATAAGGGATTTTTTTTTTTAAGGCAGGATGTATTTATAATTAGTCCCAAGTTAAGTGATCCCAGCTGAGCTTATACATCACCCCACCCCACCCCACCCCACCTGCTTTATTTTTGCCCCTATAAATTATGGTAAGATGGGTTGTAGGGGTTTTTTTGGTGGTGGTTTTTTTGTTTGTTTTTTGTTTTTTCGGGAGATGGGTGAGAACGTGTGGTGTGGTATTTTGCTCTGAAGAAGAATATAAGGTAATAATTTTTTTTATTTTTTTGAAGCGAAGCAAACATAGACAAAAGTTATTAGTATAGCTTTTGCTCAATTGAAGAAGATTTTCTTTCCTGAAGATGTGTCTTTCAAGGGTTGGATATAGGTCTCAGATTGCTTTTCTTCTGCATAATGGGGTAGTTTATAGTTGGGTTCTTCCATGTAGATGTTCAACTGTGTATTTGCGGTCTTTTCTAAAGCCTTATAAATACAAATGCTTTACCATATTCTTTCTATGTCTCTAACTAAAAAACAGCAACATGTTTCAAAGCTGTGGTATAGATCTTGAGTGGAAAAAAGAAAACAAACAATTCACTCTATCCTTGTATGAAATTCTGACTACTATCAGTAAGGAAATGTATTGATTTTTTTTTCTCACTTTTTAGCAGAAACTTTTGCAGAAGTTCTCTTAAGATACTTTATTACTGAACAATCACTTCTATAAACTTTAAGAATTGCTAAAAGTCCCCTTTCTATTAGCTGGTGCGGGTACTTAGTCTGGAGTTTGTGGAGCCTGTCAGAAAGCAAGAAGGGAATAAAAATCACAACTTGGATGTGGGGGAAGATGATTCCAGATTTTTTGGTCTGCTTTGTATGAAGCTCCTTGTTATGAGATAAGGGCTAGGGGGCTTTTTATTATTTGAAAAAGAAGTCTATTTGTGTTCTATTCTTCTGGCCTGTTTTGAAAATACATGAAAAATTTCAGCTAACTGCTTGGCACAGGCAACATTTAGAGCCACATATATGGAGGTGCCATATAGCTTGTGCTGTCTCAGTCTTTTTCACAAAATATATAGTACTCACTCTGTTACCAGGGTTATTTTTGTCTTTTAATGAGCATTGGGATATACCCTGATAACTATACTTGTCTCCGCTGATCTCTCAAAACATAGACTAGGACTATTAAAGGCTTCTAGTACAGCAGTTGGACCTGCAGGGGTGAGGAGGCGGTGCCTCCCACGCATGTCAGCACAGTGGGGCTTCGCTGACTCTTGAATAATGGGCCATATACGATTTATTTAAAGAACGATGTGCTGATATTTGTCTAAAGGTTGAAAAACATCTAGACACCCTTATTGCTGACTTAAGGATGTACTAAATCAGAGACCCTTATTGTTAACTTGATGATGTACTAAATCCTTGAATTGGTGACATAAGGGAATGTGCTAATTGCTGAGTCCTTGGATTTCTGTTATCTTTAAAGAAGGCCATCTGGTCCTAAGTTCCTGTTGTTTGTACAGCGGGACAGAGACAAGGACTTTAAATCATGGTCACTGGTTTATCAAGGAACAGTCTGCACAGAAACAAGAGGTAAAATGTTCATGAGAGGAAGACTCATGATCTTCATCTTGAAGACCCCCAGAAGACCACTCCTCAAGGACATTGTGCAGGCATGAGATATGTTAATGAGTTCCTGGAATTGCAATGAGTACGTAAATGATTTCCTGGAAAGCTAATGAATAGACATGAGCGACTTGTATAAAGAAGGGGCTGAAAGGTCCCCTTGGTGTGCATGGCTTTGGTGGAGCGATCCCCCATGCACCCAGCGCTGCCAAATAAAGGTAACCTCCGCTCGCCCGTATATTGGTGAAGTGATTCTTTAAATCAATTTGGCGACCCAGATGGGACCTGCTCTACTCGGCTGTGGGACCCACTGAGAGCAGGGACTCTCTAGGGTGCACCCAGGGATTTTCCTGGAGGGGCTCCTCGTCTCATCTGGATCACCGCAGGAGCAGACAAGGACTCCATCCTACTGAGCAAAAGGTATTATCTTTTTTCAAATACCGTGTTTGGGAGTATTACTGGTTTGGTTATTTCTGTTTTTGGGGACCGGTCCGTTTGTAAAGCTATCAGTAAGACATAAGATTACTGTACGCTTATGCAGGGTGGTGTATGCCGGGTAGCTAGAGCTGCAGGTATGCATTTGATTTAGTGTTTGTTTCGATATTAAGGTAACACCAGAAATTTGTGTTTTAGTCTGAAGACTACATTCGATGATTTGGAGTCAATCTGTATAACTTGGCCACAATCTCTTCCCTTGGCATTATTAAGAATATAAACCAAGCCTAGAACGAAGGAAAATTTGAGTCCTTTTGAAACATTATGCGGGAGACCATACCAGTTACAATTTGCCAGAGATTTAAGGCAGTTAGGAGAGGAATATTTGTGTGAATATGTGAAGATCCTCCAGAGACAATTGAAAATTATAAATAAGCAAGTACTGGGAGCGAAGGCCAGAGGATTAGATTAGCCAGTCCATTCCTTTAAATCTGGTGACTATGTGTATATAAAGGCTTTTTAAGGGAAACCTCTGGAAGAAAAGTGGGAAGGACCCTATCAGGTACTGCTGACAGCCTTCACTGCCATCAAGATAAGAGAACAACCAGCCTGGATTCACTACTCATGGATAAAGAAGGCTCCTGAGAAATCATGGGCTGTTGCCCCGGCAGGACCCACGGGACTACGGTTCTTCAGATCGTAATTATAATAGGGTGATCCTCTACAAGAGAAGTGGAATGGACCCTATTGAGTATTGTTGGCCACCTTTACTGCAATCAAGATAAAGGAGGAACCTGATATTGACGGGCAAAGAAATCTCTGGAGACACAATGGACTGCCAGAAGGATCGGGGATATTTGTGTAAAGTTATTCTGATCTTGATTGTAACAGTTGTAAGGATTTTAGAAACTGAAGCATGGGTAAACAATACCAGTCTTCAAACATTGCAAATGATTGTTAATGCTACAAAAGCTAAGGAATGCTGGATATGTACCTCTCTTCCTAAAGGAGGCCTGGTAACACCCCTGTATGGGGTGGCCTCGCAAAACTGGAATTATCTTGACGGCAAATGGCCTACCTGGCCAGACTTTTGGAAAAAGCCAGGCGATGGTGGAGGATATTGCTTATTTGATGATAAAACATATGAGTTGGGCCCCAGATTTGATTTACAAATATTAAACCTAACCGCCACAGTATTTATGAAAAGTGATAATAACTGTCGTTGGAAAGCTCGAAGCAAGACAGGAGGAGCATGTCCTGGAAACCCAGGACAAAACACTTGTTCCCAATCTGATGGGTGGAATGATTACTGGATAAATAGAACTACCGTCCACGTGGGAAATTGGTACGTTGATCAAATTGGAAATATAACAGTAATAGATTTTTGTAACAGCACCCAATTACAAGGTTATAATCCATCAGGACAAGATGCTAATTGGGCATATGGCTGGTATAAAACAGGGAGATTCTTGGGAGCAAATTTAACTGCGACACATGGGCCTTGTAAACTTCCTCAAGGATATTGGTGGTTATGTGGGGATGGGTTTAGCAGAAAGCAACTTCCCCCAGGATGGTCAGGTATGTGCACCATAGGATATTTAACCACTCAAGATCAAATTTATAACCAGACATCTCCTCCTCCAGGGATCTATCGTAATGTCTGGAAACGTATTAAGAGAGATGAAAACTCCATTGCTACAAGAAATACAGGATACCATAGTTTTGTTAGGTGGTTTATTCCGTGGTTAGGGGTTAGTGAATTAGAAAAGGCAGTAGTGAACATGTCTGCAGAAATTGAACAAATGTTTAATTTAACAGCAGATGCAATAAATAGATTGAACCAGGAAGTGAAATCTTTAAGTAAGGTGGTAATCCAGAATAGGATGGCCCTTGACTTAATTACTCTAAAGGAGGGAGGGGTATGCATGATAATAAATCAAAGTTGTTGTGTATACGTAGATCAAAGTAATCAAATTGAAACAGATATCCATAAGATATGGAATCATGGAATTTTAAGGCTATATGGGACAAATTAACTTTGTGGTTACCTAATTTGAAATGGTCAAAGCATGCTTTTGTTATAATACTCATTGTAATAGTTTTAGGAATACTAATATGTGTATTACTTCAATGTTTTGTTTGGTGCTGTCGAAGAATGATCATAAGGCATAGTGATTTTTTTATAGTTGTAAAAATTTACAATAGTTATTATAAAAGGGAGGAATGAATAATGGGCCATATACGATTTATTTAAAGAATGATGTGCTGATATTTGTCTAAAGGTTGAAAAACATCTAGACACCCTTATTGCTGACTTAAGGATGTACTAAATCAGAGACCCTTATTGTTAACTTGATGATGTACTAAATCCTTGAATTGGTGACATAAGGGAATGTGCTAATTGCTGAGTCCTTGGATTTCTGTTATCTTTAAAGAAGGCCATCTGGTCCTAAGTTCCTGTTGTTTGTACAGCGGGACAGAGACAAGGACTTTAAATCATGGTCACTGGTTTATCAAGGAACAGTCTGCACAGAAACAAGAGGTAAAATGTTCATGAGAGGAAGACTCATGATCTTCATCTTGAAGACCCCCAGAAGACCACTCCTCAAGGACATTGCGCAGGCGTGAGATATGTTAATGAGTACGTAAATGATTTCCTGGAAAGTTAATGAATAGACATGAGTGACTTGTATAAAGAAGGGGCTGAAAGGTCCCCTTGGTGTGCATGGCTTTGGTGGAGCGATCCCCCATGCACCCAGCGCTGCCAAATAAAGGTAACCTCCGCTCGCTCGTATGTTGGTGAAGTGATTCTTTAAATCACTCTTAGCAAAAGATTTAGTTTTGTAGATTTGAAATCCTAGGCACTTGAGGCTAAAGTCACACTTCAGTCTTAGAATCACAGAGTCATTCAGGTTGGAAAAGACCTTTAACATAGGGTCCAACCGTTAACCCAGCACTGCCAAGTCCATTGCTAAACCATGTCTGTAAATGCCACATCTACACATCTTTTAAATACATCCAGAGATGGTCACTCCACTTTCCTGGGCAGCCTGTTCCAGTGTTTGACAAACCTTTTGGTGAAGAAATTATTGCTCATATCCAACCTAAACCTCCCCTAGTGCAACCTGAGGCTGTTTTCTTTTGTCCTGATGGTGATGTCAAGTATTGAACATGTGAAATAAGTTTTACTGGGGGATCAAAATCTTGAATTTGAGTAATTATAATGAAAATTGGATGGTATCTTAAAATTTTTCATGAAAATCAACTGCCTTTTTGGATCTCCCCCAGCCACAGCTAGGACCCTTTGCAGTTATACTTCGTGCAGGATGTAGGTCTGTCACTGCTAAACCTAGACAGTTTCCCTTAAACCAAGACCTGCTGCTCTAAATAGGCTGGGGAAAAAGGTGGAGCAGGGAGGTGCCCAGTGTCACAAAGCAGGTCAAAACAGTAAGAGGACCTATGTCATCTTAGGTAACTTATTTACTAACTGTACTGATATTTGAAATTGCTTTCTGCTCCATAGGGGAGGCCTAATTACTCACTCAGGCCTCCATTGCTAGTGAATTATGAAGCCATCTGTATCTCATGAATATAAATTCCATTCTCTCTGGTTTAGTTATATATAGTGATATCATTAGGGGGATGGCGTACTCCATATATATAGAGAGAGGATAGAGGGACATTCTTCTCTTTAAAAAAACAGGAACAATTTTCTTACAACACAAATGATAATGTGTTCAGAAAGATTGATAATTTCATTTTACTCCTGCTGACATGCAATATGTCTATTAAAATATTAACATTTTTTTAATTCAGCAGATTGGTTTTCACTTTGCCTTATTTTTAAAGTCATTCATCTTTGTTCGCCGCCTGACAGAAACGTGGTGTATTTATTCATCCCCCGAGCCCAAATGGTGACCACTGCACTAAATGCTTGCTCTTATCCTCTGCTGTGTTGCCCCAAAACTGACAGTGCTATCGGGTTTTACTCCTTGGAGACAGGAAGCATAGCAGAAAAAAATATTTAAGGTATTGTATAATGTTATAGTTCCGAAAAGTCCTAGCGTATATGGGCAATATGCTACTTTCATGGCAGTTTTCCTTGCTGAGAGCCCATCAGAACTGGCAGGGTACAATTGAGCTCCAACCATTATGCTTGAGATGGGCTATCTTGTGAAAATAACCCTAAGAAAGGGCTGCTTTTATGCAGGCTTTTGTGTAAGAAAGAGATTAATGACATGAGAAGCTTCCAGGCAGTGGAGCAGGAGGCAGGGAAAGGGGATTCTTAGCTGAAACCGCCTGGTGGGGGCCAAGCAGGGAGCTTGCTTTGGACCTTGTGTTTTGAAAAGTAAAAGAGGATGCAGCTTTATCACTTCACAGGACATGAGAAAAAAGTGTCTCTGCTCCTGTCTGCAGTCCCTTGAAATGTCTGTGCTGCTTCTGAGCCTTTAAACTTGTTTATCACTGACTCAGTGAGACCAGCATCGGGCTGACATTTTCCAGGGCAGATTTCTGAAGCTGTGCAGTGAGCTGGCACTGAAATAATTGGCCTAATTTTTCAGAAGTGACGAAGATCCCACTGACATCTTCATTACATCCTGAGACATTTAAGATGATAACGCCAGGCACCCACATCTGAAAATCCTAGCCTTTTACCTCACTGGAGGTTTTACCTCAGAAGGAATTTGTGAAGATTACCGGGTATCTAATGCCTTTTGAAGTCCCTAAAAGGTTTTGCAAGTGAAGAGTAAGAACAGCGGTGGTGTTACAATACACAGTCTTCAGTGGCTCTGTTTACTCATCAGGTCAAACCCCGTGCTAGCAGCCAGCCATACCATAAACCAGAAGCTGGGAGGTTATAATATAGGGGAGTAGGATCTGCCCACAGAATTATGTGTACCAACGCCTGCAGGTTCTGTGATAAGCTGTGCTTTGAACTAAGTGTTATAGCAGCAGCACTGACTGGGCTTCTCTGTAAGTCTGATTTCTAAGGCATATTTATTCCCTTTTGCCAGACCTGGAAGCTAATGGGAAGTGACTGGTTTCAAGTGGGAACGGAGCACACAGAACTGCACTGCCTTTATGATATGGCAAGAAGGGTATTAACTGGAAATATCAATGAAGTGAACAACAGATTATCCTGTTTTCCGGTCAGAGCTATTTATCATATATGTGTGCAGGATTTTATTCCATGTCCATTGAAGTCAAATGTTCTTTCCATTGCTTGGTGTGCTGGCTGTGGCTGGGATAGAGTTCATTTCCTTCCCAGTCACTAGTACGGGCTCTGTTTGGATTTGTGCTGAAAGTGTTGGCAGTGCCGAGATGTTTTGTTACCACTGAGCATCGCTCACGCAGATTCTGCCCCTCACCCCACCCCGCCTGCCAGGAGGCTGGGGGGCACAAGAAGCTGGGGCACACAGCCGGGACAGCGGCCCCCCCGGACCAGAGGGATGTGCCGTACCGCCTGGCGTCATGCCCAGCATGTCAAGCTGGGGGAAGAAGGGAGGGGGACGTTCAGAGGGATGGCGTTTGTCTTCCCAGGTCACCGTGCCACGTGCTGGAGCCCTGCTGTCCCGGGGGCGGCTGAGCCCCTGCCCGCCATGGGAACTGCTGAGTGACCCCCTTGTCCCGCTTGGCTTGTGCGCGGCTTTTGCTTTACCTGTTCAGCCGCCTTCCTCTCAGCCCACGAGTTTTGTCACTTTTGCCCTTTGGATCCTCTCCCCCACCCTGCTGGGGGGGCAGCGAGCGGCTGGGGGGGCTGAGCTGCCAGCTGGGGACACACCAGGACACTTGTTTGCACAAGCCAAGTAGAAACCTCAGAATTTGCATCCTCTGCATTGCAGAGTTTTGTTTCCATAAACTACAAGCAAAAAACAAAGGCTATTGTTTATAATCTGTCCCATTAGTATCTATCTTCAAATAACGTTAATTAAACTAATGAACATCTATGCCCAATGCTTTAGTTTAGCTTGTGTTACAAGGAACTCACTCTTTCAGACATCTGAAAAACTAAGCACAGAGATTACTCAACAACTGACTAACAATTTTGATCTGAACTATACTTCACTTTTAAAAGCAATTATGAAGGTTCTTGACAGATGTAATATTCTAGCTGTAATCTTATTAGAAGAAGCAGCAATGGTAAGACAAGTTGCAGTCTGGATGAATTTACTGCCAAGGCTAAACTATTTATTTTTGGCAATACTCATTTTTCAAAGAGCAGATGGTTTAATTCTCTGAAGCAGCTGCTAATAAATAGAGGGAAAATCGGAGGTGGGGATTGAAATAACTGTTATTCACTCTTCAAAATTCAGCAGGGTTTAAAGGTATGCAGGCATTCCAACCTCAAGTAATGGATTTTTCTTTTAGTTTCTTCAGACTGAAGTACTTACAAACTGAAGTGACAGAATATAACAAAGTTTGTAAAATGACCACTTCTTCAAAACTAGCCTAAGGAAGCAATGAAAATGCTCAGTTTAGATGCTTGGCATCTTGATTTTCTAGCAAAACCTCAAGACTTAGATGTATTAAATAGCCAACTAAAGTGTATCTACCTTTGGAAAAATGGTAAGGTTTTAACCAGTCAACTAACACTCAGGTCTTACAGACATTTACTTCTATCACTGAAGTGGTTCAGTTGCAACTTCAGCTGCAATATTTGTTCTGACCATTCTGTTAGGTGGAGCCTTTTTAAGTAATCTAGGATATGCTGGGCAAAATGCAATGGCATGAACCTTGAGGAAAAAAACCCATGAACTTCAAGATCTTGAACTGGTGAATGCAACTTCTTTGGCTCAAATTCTTCTGAAAAACAACCCCACAAACCTGGTATGCTCGGACTGCACAGCATCCAGGCTTTGCTGCTAGCAATAAAACAGTTTAGGAATTTCTAAACAGATTCTTATTTCCTTCTGATTAGGCAAATAAAAACATCCTGCAGTGAATTCCAGCTGCATCTGCTCATGAGTTTTGTTTGCTGAATGCTCCCCAGGAAGCCCACACAATGCTTATGATTGTGCGCAATTTATATCTTGCTCCTGGAAAACAGTAGATGCTGCCAGAGGTTTATTTGCACAAGGTCTGAGAATGTGTGGTGAGGGCATGGGAGATATGAATGGCTATTGCACCATTGTGCAGAAGAAATGAATGTGCATTTGCTTTTTTTTTTATATGATCATAGAAGATTGCTCAGTATTTTTCTTTCACTTGCAGGTTTCTCCTTTTTTGTTCTGTTTGGATGCTAGGGTACCGCACACTTGATGTTAGCTCATCCACCACTTTATCTGTTCTTGTTCCCTGTCATGCAAGTATTCAGGGGTAGTATGTACAACTGCCTCCAGTCAGGCTTAATCTTAGTTTGGCAAAAATGTGGAATGACTTCCTGAAAATGTCCTTCCATGGATCCTTGAAAAAGTCTGTCTTGAACATGTTCTCATCTTTGGTGGCTTAATAGTCAGTGATAAGTATCTTGTTTTGAAACCTAAGTTATTAGAAGCAGTAGTCCCTGTCTTGAAGTAACTTGTTCTGAAGGTCAGAGCGCTGCTTTGGCTAACAACCAACTCTGCAACACTTGGTTTAATTTTGCTCAGTGATAGATCCAGTGGAGAGCAGGCAGCATGTGATCAACATGTGCGTGTGATGGATGAACTCCCATAACAAGCTCTCCTTCCAGCAGACTGCAGTAATTCTGCTTTGCAACTTCTGTGCAACTGACTGAAAAGCTGCAGTACCCCAACGCTGCTGTGGTGAGAGGCATAGCAGTTCCTCTGTGTAACACAATCTGAAGACCTACAGATCCCAGCAGAAAGGCCAAGTGTATAACAAGCAGGATGGGTGCAGAGTGTATGCAGTACTAGGAGCAGTAATGAATTAATCATGACTAAAATACAAAGCAGGAGCCTTTACTATGTGATGCCAGAAGTTTCAGCCTTCAAAGAACAGGTTATAAAGGGTAAAGCAAGAAGGTCACTTAGGGAAGCTGTGCTCATAGCGATTCAGGTAAACTGAAAACAGCCATTTGATGTTCACTCCGGTCTACATAATGAATCACCATTAGTTCCTGTAAAATCCCTTGGCTGTCTTATCATCCCCTGTGTTGCCTTCTACTGTTTTCCCATGTTACCACACCTCCATACTGACAGCTATTTGCTCTTTGCACACAAAGCTTACAGCAGGTTCCAAAGACTTTTGACTGCTGCTCCTGCCAGCAGTAAAGCTGAGGAGTATGTTGCCTTCTGCTTGGTGTCCTGTCCTCATGATTTGGTGGCTGACAAGAGGAGGGCATTGCTGGTGCCTGTTAGGATGGCTGTTTCTCTTCTCCTCCTCTCCACTGTTGTCTTGGCAGCCGTGGCCTTGGTAAATGTGCTCCCCGTGGAACAGAAGCAAGCACGATGCATCTGTATATCAGCAAAAATCAGCATGCAATTGGAAATGATGGTACTTATGATGAAATAGAGCAAACTTTAAGCTGCAAACAACCTTTCTGGAGCACTAATGGTATTTCAATCAAAGCATCACAGCTGCAGTAGTGGTCTGCAGTTTCAGGCTTTCCAGAAGTAATGGCATGCAGCTGGTTGGTTCCAGTCCCCATGGCAGTAGACTCCCTTCTTGACATTTTCTTGTGCATTTAATAACCAGTTAGTTAAACAACTCACCAATATAGGACACCTGGCCTTCTTCATCCCCTTATTAATCAAATAATGGACCTGAAGAGAAATGGATGTATCTATTAACTTTTTTTGCCTAAGCAGAAACAATTAAAGTTTTCTGGCTCAGGGACAAAGCAGACTAGTTCACTGTGAATCTTTGGCAGCAACGATAATCCACTCAGAGTAATGAATAGCACAGCCTGGATTTCGATGCTCTGTCTGAAGGGCTGTTGAGGTTCCTTGAGGGTTAGAACAGGACATGGCCTAAACAATATGACCATCTCACAGGTGTAATCAAATCCATTATGCAGGTAGTCTGATGATGGTGTAAAAAAAAATAATAAAGGAGCTAATTTGCATAAGCTTTTGGAAATAAACTTTAACAATAGTTATGTTTCCTTCACCGTTTTTCAGAAATAGGAAATTGAAATCATGTCTCATTATTACTGTAACTCAGGAGTTCTCAGAATATTACATTGCCACTTGGACTTGTAGCTCATTCCTGTTTGCATCTCACTGGGTACTCGAATATTCAGGAGCATGGCATAGCTCCTTTTGACTTTGTTTTGCTGATGCAGAGAGATGCATAGGAAGCCAGAAAATATGTTCCTTCATATCACTTTATTCAATAAAATGTTATTACTCAAGAGAAATCTGTACTTGTTGAACCATTGCCTCAATGGAATTGAAATGTGATTGTGTACTCACCTGAACTGAGATCTAAACTATTTACACTTTAAATATTGTTCATAGCAGACTGAGATTCAGAAGCTGTAAGACCTTGTATGTTTGATTAAATAATACACACAGATCTTTTAGTTATACAGATCTTTTTTCATAATTGCTTTAATGTCATTGTGACACTTGCTGCCCCTGTGCTGGCTCTGTATACAATAGACAGATTTAGGAATAACTGATGTATTGTGTCATTTTCTGTAGAGCAGAGACAGTGTTGATGGCACATTTTAATTCTCTTTCAGCAGGGAAATGACAAATGTGGAGACTGCATGGTTCTCAATGTTCCTTTCTGCAAATAAACCACACAGAAAACTAAGCAACACTCCTATCTAGATACTACCTGCATTGCCAGTCATTCAGTTTGTGAATTATTAGTTACCTTTCTAAACAAATAGAATATAAGAGCATAAGTGAAGACTTTAATTCTCTTTTCTGTTTGCCTTTCTTCAGTTTAATAACACTCTACCAGGATGAGTACTTTAGTTTAACCTGAATAACGTCTTTCCCTGTGGAATGTGTGTAACTGCATCCCTGGATAACAAGCAAGCCTGGTAAAAATGAAAATAATTTAATGTCCATTAATCTCAGAGTAAGATGCATAAGCCCCAATCTATGTTTCAATTACATACAGCAATTTACTCAGATGGTATGGTTGCACTGCCCCTGCGTTATTTTTTATACTTAATAGATTAGGGATATTTAAGAAGATAATGAAATCGGGATTATTTAGCTGTCAATAGTTCTGTTGAGAGATGGACTCCTTCAGAGGAAGGGTCAATAATGCCATGATTTCCCTTATGTCATTAATTGCATCTGTGTCCTGCCCACTTGGATGACAAAACTCATTACTCGTGGAGCAGGGCAGTGGCACACCCAAGTTTAACAGCATCATGGGGAGCAGTGCGGAGAGGAGACTTCAGCTGAATTACACAACAAAGGTTATTTGATTCATTATTCTCAATTTAGGGCTTTCATAGTTGGGCGCCTGTTATAAAGGGGCAGGAAATTGGAAAGGGTAAGATTGGCTCAAAATGAGTATTGCAGTAGATTAAATTGGGACTTTCTCTGCTTCACTATTCTCAAATGCAGTTTTGAAGCTCTGTGGATAGGTTGGCAGCATTTCTTTCCCTTCTTCCTGGGAACTAGAAAGAAAAATGGTCTTTAAATTGTGTAAGCCTAATTGCCACAAGGCAGAAGAACATAGACCCGGCAGTAATTTTCACTAACCTGCCGGTGGTGAGAAGCACAGTTTAGAGTGAGTTCTGTGTGAAATTGCACAGACAGACTTCATTAGGAGGAAAGTTCCTGCTGGGTAAAACCGCACGCATTCATTCTTTCTCTGACTCATTTTCTTTCTGTTGTTATGAGCGCATCTTTCTTTTCCCCCCACAGTGCCGGCGGTTTTGCACACAGAGCTGGGTCGTGTCTGTGTTTACCCCTCACATCGCTCCTCTGCCGCTGGCCTTCGTGCCCCGTGGTGCCAATGGGTGCGAAGTGGTCCCCGTAGGAGCGAGGGCTGTGCCACTGGGAAGCGGGCACGGACTGAGCCCTTCGGGTCAGCTTGCCAGCCCACTCCACGGCACTGGCTGTTCCCTGAGTATTCTGGCCTCTTACCTCACTGGCAAATAGATCAATGGGGGTTTTTATCCCATGAATTGAGCAATACACAAAGCATAACTGAATTTCTGGCTTTTTTTCCATTGTAAATTTTCCAAGAGAAAACTAGGGTTGTCAGAATAGAAGTATTCCACTGGCTGTCTCAAGTATGGCAATGTTTTAGTAGGAACTGATGAAAACACTCCATTTGAGCTTTCTTATTTTGTTCTGATAATCTTTAATTCCTTATTTTGTTTAGTTTCAGACTTTAAATGCCATAATTAATATTAATCAATGCATATTGAATAAGACATGTCATAATTAATTTTGACCTTTACTGTTTTAAACATTGCCTACATGAAACAATATGGCATTCTTAGTCTGTGAAGAACATCCAAGTGTTCACGTTGTTCTGAAACAGAACAAAAATAAATGTCAAAATATACAGTACTCCGTGGAATGTATGGTTGCTTTTCTCAACAGATGTGATAATAAATAATATTTCAGGATAACTTAACTTTGAAAAAACAAACAGCTTCAGTTTGCCTTCAAAGCATTAAAAAAGATCAGTCATAGATTTTTCTTATTCGTATGCAGGCTTTTGGTTTTTGCTGTTTATCTTCCTGTGATTTGGGATTACTCATAGGTTAAAACAAATCTAGACAGGGAATCTAAAATGATTGTAAGTAAACCATGCATAATAAGGAAAATAAGACTGCGGAAATGATTCTGAAGTAATCTTACTTCATTTTCAATGTAAAAAATCTAGACTTTAAATTTGATTACAGGAATGAAGCAGTATGTGTGAAAGTGGCAGGCAACAGTGTATTTAGCCAATCTGGATTTGCAAATTCTAGTCTATACATTCACATTTTGGCTCCTCTGGCCACCATGGTAGAGACTTTTTTGCTTTTATACTGATACTTTGATATTTGTCAACGTAAGTTCTACTTAGAAACATTATTTTTGTTCCGCAGCACACAAGAATAACCCTAGAAATGCAGATATTGACTATTTTGAAATATTTTCATTTTTGCAAGTACAGGAAACCACTGTTACTCTAGGGCATATCAGAAAAAAAGACTGGGAAGCTGAGCGAAAGGAGGAGACAGATGGATTGACAGAAGGACTAACATAGTAAAGTTTATTTTCTTTTGGCTGAGTATTTGCTTGGCATCCAATAGTGTGTTTGATTATTATTCCAATGAAACACAGGCTTTTTCCTCTTGAATGTCACTGCAGAATGTCTTGGCCTATTTTAGAAGCTATTTTCTTTGGTATTTGTTTTGCAAATTCTTTTCCATATCTGTGTTTATTAATGGGTTTCATATTGGTTTGAATATACATCATTTGGTGTCACAGTGTGAAAGTGAGGAGAATTGCAAATAAGTTCTGAAGGAGCAGGTAGTGGTGCTCATGGTAAATAGTAACTAGGATGCCAGTAAATAATAACAGGTGTACGCCAGCTTCCTGAGATAATTTTTCACCCAGGTATGTAATGGGAGCACAGTGCAGGAGAGCAACAGCCTGCAGGTGTGCTTGCTCGTGGCTGTGTACAGCCACCGCCATAACCTCCTGGGTAAAGGAGGTTCCTCGGGCCTTAAGTAGACAGATCCAGGCTTATCTCAGCCTAAGTAGCTGTTGGTGAATGCCTTCAGAGATGTCTTGGCTTTGTGGTGAAATAGGCTTCTGCTTCAGCAGGGGCTCAGGCAAAGTCCTGGAACAATGTATGGAAATTATCCAGAGGGATCACCTGAAGCTGGCCCGTTGTGTTGCTGCGAGAAGATGCGATGCCCGGTCCGAGTGGCACCCTTAGTTTGAAAAAAATTATTAGCAGTCCCAGAAACCCTATTGTTTTTTGTCACCGCTGCCTGGAATTCGGTATGGCCCTCGCTACCAATGCTTGAAAAGACAGAGAAAAATCCTTTGGCCCTTTCATCAAAGGGCAGATCACGCGCAGCATTAGCCAGGCAGTCACGTGTAGCTTACAGGTTAATGTATCCTAACAAAGGAGGCAGGGGGAGAGAAAGGTGTGTTTGTGAAGCTGAGTCCAGTGAGGAACATGGGCAGAGCAGGCAGCATGTCTGTCTCCAATGAGCTAAACTTCCACTTCAGTATTTTTTTTCCTTTGATATCTGCAAATCCTGGGAGACAGTTCTGAAATGTGCTGTGTTTTGATCCCATTGTACATTTGGAGTAGTAGTTTTGATAGCATTTATCTAGATTTAGCATGGAGTAAATGAAAGCTCTAATATTTTTTTAATCTATTCCCACTTCTTCAACTTGCTATGTATGTTAGGCTGTTTATAAAATGCTGTATGGTTACAAAAAAGATAGGATTAGTAGAATGCTACAGTCATTGCTCTCTAACTTCTAGGTCAAATTTGATCAGCTTACAAGTCAAAGAATGCTTTCTGCCATAGCAGCAAACACAGCTGAGATCGAAAGTCAAGCTTTTGGGAGAAAAAAAAAAGGCTCTAGTCTCTTCTCTTCTCTACATCTTTGCCTCATGAAGTTACCTTTTCAGCTAAATTCTTCTTTCAGGCTTTTTATAACTGTTTGTGATACTTGGATGAAAGAGGCAACTTTTTGATTTTAGAAGGCCAGGTTGCCTGAGCCCCAGAATCGTATGTGGCTCCTGTCATACATTGATCATTCCTAAGAAATCACAGCTCTGCAAATGCTAAGGGAAAAAAAATGTATTTCTTCAGTGAAGCCCAAAGATATGAATCAAAGGTATGGAGGAAACAGATTTATTGTGTAAAATGTTGTGGGTTTTGTCATGGTCTGGTTTTCTGACAGTAATCAAGCCTGTCTGCAATATTGCCCAAGCTAATAACCCTTATAAAGTCAGCAGAAAGTTGGTCATTTATCATCAGTTTATCAAATTCTTCTCCTCGCTTCTGGTGTACACAGACCTGATGTGGACTGGTAAACAGTGAGGCAGGAAAAAGGTGGTGTCCCATCTCACCGAGAGAATGTTTTTGGATTGATTCTAATAGTCCCAGTATTAGGGGAGAGACTTCTGTCACTTCTCTGCATTGAATGTGATAAGGTGCGCTCGATTCACCTCTATATCATGATATAGACTTCATAGTGGTCTTCTCTCTTAGAAACCTTGAATGTCAGTGAGGAATGTAATTAATAATGGAGATGGAAGGAAATAAGGCAGTGTTATATAGTTGAAGATTAAGGTAAACATTTTCTTTTGCTGTGGGCTGTGGAGAATTTGTGCACTTTTCAAGTGCATCATGCACCTCTGAGTTTTCCATTTAGTGTTCCATAATGATGAAATAAATATGGAAAGAAAAGACCTTTCTGTCCAATATTGATTAGGAAAAGGAGTGGTACGGTACAGAAACTTTCATGGATCTTCCTTAATTCTGACAATTTCAATACACATTCTGTGAAGGGATCTGTTTTTCTCTTAAAGAGTTGGTTGCATTTCACAAGAAGATATGTGATACCAAGGTAATATGCTTTTTCCCAAATGTCCCATTGTGCTTTCAGCCATTTGCATTTCTGTTAGCTTAATGTGGACTATTTGCTTTTGAAATTAATGTTTCAGATGATTTTCATTAAAATCATTCAATATAATTATAATTTTATCTAATTATATATTCTTTTAGTTGTCCCTTGGAAAATAGTGAGCTCATTATCTTATTGCTATGATGATCTAGCCATAAGCGATTTTTACTTTTTTTTTGCCTCTGATTTAGCTGCAACAGAAGAGCTCTGGAGGGTCCCAGTTTTGGCATAAGCTGTGTCAGGGTTTATAAAACATCAGGGAACTTCCGGACCTGCAGAAGGAATGGGAAGACAATTTTGGTCTGAGTACATCTACATCTCCAGTTCAGGTCTTGGCTTGGAGGCAGGGAATGCACTTGGGAAATGCAGGTCATTTGTTAGCCCTTTTTTATAGTCATGTGGGCAGAAATCTTGAGAAGCAACATATTGGAATACAAAATAGTAAGAAATGAAAAGGCAGTCCCGGAAGGTGCAAAGTAAACAGCCTTGTTAAATTCTTACCACCTAGCAAATTATGAGATCTTGCCTCTCTATCTTCAGTTTTAAGAAAATGCTGAAGTTGCTTAGAAATGTGACTCTTACTTTGACATCAGTGAGGAGCCAGCCAGTGAAATAACCATCTCTGCACTTCTCTTTGTTTACTCTTTTGGCAGGATTGCTTCTTCATTAAAAAATGAAGGTTCATTTCATCCTATGGGCTGCCAATAACCTAAGCAGGCAGACAGTTCCCTTTTGTAAGCTTATCCAAAACGAACAAAACACCACATTATTTACAGTCTCAATTGTTCTAAAGCTGTCATGGCATGAATTGACATGAATTGCATCTGAAGGACCTTGTACTGAGTGAAGAGCAAGAACAGATCAAAACCCATTTCCTTTAAAAATTAGGCTTTTTTTTTCAGGCTAAGCAGCAGTGTAGAAATTAGACTTGAGCAGATTTCTACTGTTTGTGCTTATGTTCAGTCTGGGAATAGCAGGAACTTCCACCTCCTCTGGCAGCTGGCTGTTGCACAGTTGTATTTAGTCCATGATTTTGTCAGGTTTGTGGGAAATCTGCTCGGATCACATTCTCTCTTCTTGATGCAAGGAACTAAAAGACCTCTTCTGCTCATGTTCATTCTTTGTGGTGTCCCAGGCCACACAGAACTAGTGCTCCTGAAATGGTGCTGGCCAAGACCCTGTCCTGATGCCCCTCAGTGCCCTGGACCTTTGGCCAGAGCACGGCCATCAATCATTCGAAGGGAGACTGCTGGTTTTGCAGTCCCATCATTGAAATTACCCCAAAATCTTACATTTTTATTTCTTTAGTCAGAAACTTATCTAGGCTGTACTGAAGTGCAAACTGAAATTTTATGCTAGAGTTCTTTTAAATGCTCAGAAATATGTTTTTTTTAATGACAAGATTAGCATAGCTTAACTAAAGGAGAGCAAACAGATTCATAAAGTAGTGCTGTATTAATTATAACTAACATATTACAGGTAACATGGTGAACACAAATCTCATGGAATAATTTCACCAAAATTCATGAGGTTCTGTATTCTTGCAAACTTCTGTTACTGTCTAAATCAGAAATACAATAATTCTCTGACCATAATATATTTTTTTAAATTGTTTGTAAAGAAATTAGTTGTACAGCATGTTCTGAATACTAGAAGTCACTTCCTCACTTGGCCAGAAGCCAGTAATAAAAAAATTATAAGTAATTTTAATTCAAAATGAACTCATTCCTATGCTGGCTGCTGAAAATGCATGAGACAGGCATTGTACTGGCAGAAGGAACTTGGATTCTACCTTCTTCTGCCTGTCTGCCCCCAGTAAAAATCCAAACTGAAATATTTCAAAACGAGTGGGTTTTAGAACAAAATTAACAGCTGTTACAGTATTGGCCCATGGCATTCTTTGACCTGTTTTCTGAACTCCTAATCCATTCAGAGTGCTTTGAAAAAGGTTAATAGGCGCAAATGCAGGAGTATGATTCCTTACATTGCATATAAAATACAAACAGGTTGTAAGGCCCTAGGAAAACAATAGTCCATACCAGAGATTGGGGGTGGGGGGTGGGGGTTCAAGCTCTCTGGTGGAATAAACCAAGAGGCCACAGAAGAAACACCTGAAATAATCACTTTGAACAGGTGTGGATTAGCTGTTGTTTGTATTTGATTTATATCTGAAACAGCAGGAAGAAGGGCATAAACATACTTAAAGCCTCTGCATTGAATTCCTCCTCCTACAATATCATTTTGGATACTGGTAGCTAATCCTTTCTAAATTGCAGTCTGTCTCTGAACAAGCTTTTGTGCCTGTGAACCCAACAAAGTGGATTACCTATTTTATATTTTTTCCCAAAGGACAAACTCTGCCTGGACCTCCCCAAAAAGTTCATTTGCTAACTCGCTTTCAAGCTTCCCCCTTCAAGCTGCCTGATGATGTGTCCTTAGGTGGGGGTAGAACTGTTTGTGATATCCCCCCTCTTTCTCAAGGGAAAAGCTTTTCTAGTGCAATACATCTGTGAATATCTTTCACAATCACAACACTGCTATGACCTTGGTGTGAAGAATTGTCTGGATGAAATTCATTGCCAAACCTGCTGCCACACAAAAAGCAGCACATCTGAATGATGGGGCTAAGGCCTTGCTAAATATTGCCCTCAAATGGGAGCCAGTCAAGAAAACATCTCCCTTCCTCTATTACAAAAATTCGAATTATTCATGAAAGCTGCAGAATACCTCTGTGCTTTGTTATAAAATTGCAAAGACTGGGTTAAAAAAAATAATTTCACTATTCCTTCTCTGCTCCCATACTCCCAAGCTGTTTTGAAGGAAATTTATCAATCGGTATTTAGTGCTGCAACATTGACTTTAAATGCCTTCAGTTCTTACAAGATATATTTAATCTTATTTTTAGTTTTAGAAGTCTTATGGCAATGAAAAAATGAATATACCAACATATATGGCAACGTAGTCTATTAAAATGTTAGCAGGATTGTACTATATGGGAGAAAAAGTAACTGGAGCTTGCTGAATTGGGTTGTAATCACAACTAATAAAAACTACTTTTTCTAAGCTAAAGCTCTGTACCAAGATGTCTCTTCCTATTTCCACTTACTCCAGACAGTATTCTCCACTGCTTCTGCCTACCTGCCTTTCCCATTTAATTCTGGATGCTTTTAAATAGATACCAAATAGTTAATTTTTCTAGAGCATTTGAAGATTCGATTCATTATTCCCAACTGCCTCAGGTTTCTCAAGCTAAAGATGGGATAAACCTGATTATTATTTGCGAAGGCAGTAATTGGAAAACTGATTTTCTGTTAGCAGCCCCAGTTTACTCTGCTCAAGAAGAAGAAAACATTGACCTTTCTACCTGTCACCATGAAGTGAGTCACGTCTGACAAATGTTTGAAGCTGATGTGCACTATTTGCAAGATAAATCAGTATTGCAAATCACTCTGTTTTATTTTTGTCTTAGTACTTCAGATGGGCCCAGAAAAGTGCCTCAGGCTTCTCCTGTCTCATCCAATTATTTGCTAGGCCCAGTCACGTTGATTCAAAATAACTTACTAAACTGTTCCTTGCTTTTGAGGTGAACGGAGATCCCATGGCCATGACCCATGTCTTCTCCCAAGCACGTGGCTGAAGGTGCTAGCTGGGCACTGGGCAAATCTGCTGAGACAGCAGGAAAATCCTCCCTGGTTGGTGGTGGGATGGGCACCGGTCCCACCTGTGGTGTCCCCATCGCCCAGGAGCTTCCACTCGCCCTTTCCTGGGTGTCGAGGTGGCAGTGGGTGAGGAAGCTGAAGAATTGTGTGGCTGCCTCTGATTGCTATTGCTGTCGTCTCTCACTGGAAATCAGAGACCCTTTTGAAGAAGGGACCATCAAATAGTCTGGCCATTTCTGCGAGAATACATCTGGGTAAAAAATTGGGCAAAAATAGCAGAGAGAGAAATTCATGGTGCCAGCACATGCCTAGAGCAAACCATAACACCCAGAAGATGCCAAAGTCACACCATGCTGTATCTCTAACTGGCCCGAGCAGAGCATCCTGCTAGGTCTGGGGTAAGGACCTGGCTCTGAACTCATGAACCTACAACATGTGTTGTGGTGAACTCACTTTCCCTCTTCTCGCTCCCAAAATCTGTGGTGTAAGTGTGACTGGGCAATATGCTGAGGCTTGAAAACTCCTGTTCTGGCCAAGGTGAAGGATTCTTTGCTTAATTTCTTCTAATTCAGCTTAATTGCAAAGTATTGGGTATGGTATTGTTTGGCTTGAAACTGGTGGTATGGTAATGGTTTTAATTTTATCTCTCAGCTTGAAGACTGACTTGTAAACATTAGCTGACAGGCATATCTTTCATCTCACTGACAGTAAACCTATCTGTCAAAAATCCCAATTAATATTCAGAGAGGGAGAAAAGTAATGCAATTCAAATTAGGTTAAATCACTTGAGTTAGGATTTGGAAGTTCTCTCTTTGAATATCTTAGATGTTTCTTCAAGGTATTATTCTGCATGTATGATGTCCAGCTGCAGTGAAATGGTGGCTGATCACACTGCCTTTGTGCCTCTAGAAAGAAGTGGCCGGTTCAGGGGTTTTTTTGTTTTGTTTTCGGTGTCCTTGTTCATGCTTCTGCCTTGCCAGTCAACAGCTGTGCCTTAGGCTAGGAAGCTACTTGTTTCTTGGCGTGTGTCATTCACTACTGTATTCATTTGTGCATTTCCTCAGTGAAAATAAATATTTTCTTTCCGCACATTCCATTAGCTGTAGATATTTGAGTTTCTTATTTACATTTTAAAAGACATGAAGTCAAATACACAGCAGGTCAGCAAGCACTGTCTGCATCCTCTGAAGAGTGTTTTCAATGTTCACATGCCAGCTGACCTTCACAAATGAATCTGTACAGCCCCCCAAAGGCACATCTGAATAAACACATTACAATGCCATTTGAACGTGTAACTTTGACATGCACAATAAATCCAACACATTCTGCCTATACAGAAGTATTAAGTGTATTTGTATTGATATTTCAGTTATCATTGTATTCATCTGTTTACTTGATAGTCTTGAAATCAATATTCAGGTCTTAATTTGACAGTTTTAGAAATCAGTAGGCAAAAGTCTTTGTCTTCAGCTCACCTTCCTTTTGAGGCAGGCATCACTCACGTTTATGTAGGAGATACTACTGAGGAGTTTTGATGACGGCATGAGTCTGAACTGGCATGTTTGTAGCTGGAAGTAGCTAGACTAGGAATGCAGCAAACTTGTCCTCCCATTTCTCAGTGCACTGAGAAACACAACTGTCCATGGTTTTTCTCAGCCCTAATTGAAGTTTTTTTGATAAGTGGTTGCTTCGTAACAGTGACTCATGACTACATCTGTATCAAATGTGAAAGGTGGTTACAAAAAGCCGGTATTACCCAGCTAATGACATGAGCCATGTGGCATTGAGTAGGAAATGACAAATGAATGCCCTTAAGTGTGGATGTCTGCTATCTGCACAAATGGGGCTTGCTTGAATGAAATCCCTGTAAAGAAAGAAAATTAAATGAAGTGTTTATTCTTAAGTGGATTTTCTTGCTGTAGGAAAAACTGCTGGAATGTTTTCAAGTAGCCTAGGAAACAGTATTAAAACTTTTTGCATGAGAGGTGGAGGTGTTGGGCTTAATAAAGAAAAGTAAAAATCTGAACTCCAGCTTCTATAAAGTACAAGCATAGTCATCCCCATTCATCTGTTAATGTAGTGTGATAGCAGAGGGCAGTAGGCAAAACACCTTTACTTGTTTGACCTGCTTCAAAGTTCAGTGAGATCAAAGGCAGGCTTCTCGGTGACTTCGGGAGAGCACTTAAAAACAAAGCCAGCCCTTGTGTAAGATTTTAAATATTTATAGCAGAAATTTCTAGGTACGAATGCAAGAAGCTTAACTTCATCTTTGCTGCTGCCTCTTTTCTTATCCTTTTGGTTTTGGTGATCACCAAAGCTCTGCAACCTGTTGCACCCAGGTCTGATTCTGCATTGCATCTGCTACTAATAGGTGCTAGCATAGACATACTGTTGCAAAACCTTTCTATGCTCTGGTATTGCGATGTTCTCATTTGAGTATGATGTTCTAGCTTCTTTGCTGTCTGTCAGGGATCTAGTTCAATTGCTTGGTTCTCATTTTGTATTGTATCTTTCTGGACAAGTTTTCCAGGCTGTAGGTCTCACATACTAAATGAGCAAACTATTGCCACTTTACTGGGATGAATTTTGCTCATGTAACCTGTTAATGTTGTTGGGCAAAGTACCAGACAACTCAGCCCGGAGGCTTTTTTTTTTAGTATGTGTCACTGACAACAGACACACAGTTGTTCTTCCCTGGGACTTTTTATCTTAATGCACTGTCAGCCCAAGCATGGGTCTTTTCTGATGCACAGATCATGTAAAAGCCTCTTGCTCTGTGGTTTTTCTATACTGATGACTCTGTGGATGAACTTTTTCTTATCTCCTTATTTCCGTTTGATGCTGCAGCCCTCTTTTAATGCTTTTAAGGGAACCCAAATTTGTCACATAATTCTTTCTGCAAGTTCAGGGAAAAAACCCTTATACCTGGCAAAGTAATGACAGAAGCAACAGGTTGTCCTTTAGAATGAAACAAATATGATGGTTCTCTTCATAATTGTCTCTACAGTTGATATAACATATGGAGAAAATACAAACCCATTCTATACCGAGTTTTAAAACTTGTCTGTCATCTGTTGAATAGAAAAACTGGGATAAACACCTGTATTTCTACATTGTAGAGCTTCAGTAAGCTCATATAATGTATTACGTAAAACTTTTCTATGATTTGATCTCTGAAATTGTACATTAGTGCATAGGTAAGCTGGAAGATAAAGCGAAATCATGCTCCATTGAAAGAACTTTAATTTGCATGTAAATTTATTGAAAGATGGATTCAAGAGGGGAAAAAAAGTAGACCTAAGTATGAGACAAAAAGCATTTATATCTGGCATTAATAGCGTTTCCCTAACGTTAGAGCAGAGAACAGGTGCGCTTCCCCTCTGTAAGGATGAACTGTTTCAATAGTAATAACGATTTCATATAAGTGAAAACAGTAATTGATCTGATTTACATTAGCATGTAAATTATTCATTTGTGAACCACATGGAATAAAATTAGACCAGCCAGCAGAAAGACTTATGTCTGTGTGTGCTCCTGCCCTAGGTGTGTGATATTCACTGTACAGCTAGCAAATTCTTAAATAACACATAATTCCAGCAAAAAGCATCTATGTAGATGATACACATGAAAACAACTATAGGAAATGTCATTATACTTTGTCATATATTTCACAATTCAAATGGAGGTATAGCCAAAGTTCTGCAATTCTTATGCAGAAACTTGATCGTAACCCCTTTTTAATTCTATTATCCCTCATATGTCTTTTGCTTAGTAAACCTTAGTTTTGCTCTTTTTCCAATGGAACAGCAGTGAAACTGATTTCATGTTTAGGTATTAGTCATTTGCCCTCTCAGAAGCAGCAATATTTGCCACACCATTTTTCTAACTTGTTTTTGGGAAGGGATGTTTGTAGAGGCACTCTGGGTACGTGTATGATATAACACTCCGTTTCTTACACTCATTTATCTATTTCACTAATGGCTCAGTCCCATGGGAGGATCCACTGTTCAAATCGGTGAGAACTGAATGTCACTAGCAGCCCTTCAGTGCGAGTCTGCATCCATTTGGGTCGGCCCTTCTGCTCACCAGGGAAGGTGTGCAGGCTCCAGGGCTGTAGTTGTTCCCTACGATGCTTTGGCAGAGATCTGGGGCAGTGAAAACCAGCAGGGTACCTCTTCTGGGTCGTAGCTCCTAAAGGATGTTATCAGAAGAGATGTTTTTCAAAATGATGTTTTCTACAGGGACCTTCATCCTGCATCCAACTTGCTGACATGTTAGAAAATAAACAATAACACAGAGCTTTTCTATTGAGCTTTTCTTTAGAAATCTCAAAGGGCCTTGCATAACATTTGCATGTACTAAAAGCCGAGAGATAATTTAATCCATCACTAAGTACAGCTAACTGAGGAGTGGGCTGCAGCAACTCTTTGACAGTGACAAGATTACCGAATGGCTTTGGGAAGAGAGCGCAGAAGAATATCCAACTGAAATTGCAAGGGTACTTACGCTGGATGTAATTACGTGTAATACAGTTTTCCCAGAGCACAAAAAGCAAATACAGATGCCTCCTGAAACCCGTCATCGCTGCACGAAGCGATGCTGCGAGGCTGCAGCTGCAGCGGGGTGTGCTTCACGGAGGATTCAGTTCAATGGCCAAACAAAAGCTTAACACGCTGTCTGCGAGGAAAGCCAGCAAACCAGGGATTAGAGAGACTAAGTGGGCCTTGTGCACAAGTCCGTGAATGTCAAAGTGCTCTAAATTAATCGCATTAAATCTTTATAAATGGGCATTTTTTCCAGAAAAGTTAATGAAATTAAATAGATTTAGGTGATGTCTCATGGGATTCAAGAATGTCAGACTCTACTAATGAGAAAATAGCTTGGTTTACATTTCTGATTTTTACAGAAGCATGTGAGTAAACTTGATCAAGTTTTAACTGGAAAATCCCACTGGCTAAGCTTTCAACTTAAGTCACTCTTAATGCAGCCTGGGAAGGGAATCCATGAGCTAAAAGGAAGGATATGTGGGTGTTGCTCTTTAGGTGATATTAAGTAAAACTCTAAAACCAGAGGAAAAAGTAATCCAGCAGATAACATGTGGGGGTGTGTGGTTATGCAGTCATGCTGAAAATAATCATCAAATTCAGTACAGTCATTTCAGCTAGAGTTATAAATACTAGGATCAAATTTCCTTCCTCTTTATTCCAGAAATTACTTGTAGAGAGCAGAAGTGAACTATTATTATTTTTCTAAATGCTGTTGTGCTTCCTTTCATTGAGGAGGTCTTGGACAGAAGAGTGGCTGCACACAGAGTACTGGTGGGCGCCAGGCAGCCTGGTAGGCTTATTGAGGCCACCAACATTTCCGTTGGGTAGAAAAAGTTTCTTGGCAGAAAAGAAAGATGTAGGGAAATGTCTGCATTAAACATCCCAAAGACTTTGTCCTTCAGCTCTTTGAGCAAGTTCCCAGCCACCTCCTTCACCCATGATTTCTTCAGAAGCTCAGAGTGGAGCTTCAGCGTGCTCTGCCGAGTGCCTTTGAGTTTGCCTGCTCAGTGTCCTTGCCAGAGTTTCATCCACTGAGTGTGATCAACAGTTTGGCCAAGAGGATTTTCTGATCGATACCTTGTTGCTTCTTCTGTGGGTTGGCTGGGTTTGGTTGTGGTGGGTTTTTTTGTTTGCTTTTTTTTTTTGTTTGTTTGGTTTGTTTTGGTTTTGTTTTTTTGTTTTGGTTTTTGTTTTCCTCGGATCAATTTACTACAGGTAAACTGGGCTCTGTTTCCTCTTAACCCCACCTTCAGTTGTTCCAAGCAGCATAGAATGAGACTGAAATTCAGATATGAAACTATTTCCACTCCATTACTTCTTTGCTAAATTGCCTGTGGTTTAAATGCAGAAATTGCAGTGGGCCAAATGCTGTTCCACAGTAACTTTTCTCATCTTGTAAAGCAACCGAGCAGAGTTTGATACAGTTTCCCTGTTGTTAATCACCATAATGGTAAACAAAACCTAATGTTATGAATGCATTAAAAATAAATGAAAAACAGCATTGCAAAGTGAAGTGGCGGGTAGATGCATTTGCTCATTATATACTAAATAACCCAAGCAGTTAAGGCCTTTGCTGGTTAATTGCTTTGCTTTCTCTTTTAGAACAGAAGTCATATTTGAATATAAATTGGGGTGCCATGTTTATCATGTACCATTTTTTTATGACTAATTAACTTTCTTTTGCATTTAAACTACTCAAGCCAATTGAACTTCAGACTCACAAGAACCATACTCTCCATTTGGGAACACATTTAAAATTCCAGCAAGGGATTGCAGACAGTCTGAAATTCATTATTGGCTCTTACACCAATACTTCAGATCACTGGAAGAACAAAGTGGTACTGCAAAGATTATTTGTTGTGCAATCACTTTCAGAGCTCTTTGCTATTTGCAGAGCAACCTAATGAAATATGGACATGTTTATGCAAGATTGTTCATAGGAGATCATTTCAAGCACTCTAGTTAAATCTTTCTATTTGGTACATTAATTGGTCTTTTACAACAACAGTGGGAGTTGTAAACGAATTCAAGATTCATTTTCAGATCGGAGGGATTTATTTTTTTCTTCCCCCCTCCCCCTGTAAATATCCACGAAGGTAAGTTGAATTACTGCAGATGGTTTAGCCTGGGGGAAAGTATGTATTTTTAACAAATTGTAATTGCAAAACACATTTCCATGACAGAGAGCTCTTGCACCATTGAACTATTGAACATGCTTTCTTATTTTATTTAATATTTTGATAACTATCTTTTGCAGCTATAAATGCGTAATGTTGAAAATCCTTTCAAATATGATAATAGCAAATGCTCTTCTGCACATGACGCCTGAGTTTTGTCACTCATGAGTTTTATTAACGGAACGGGAGGCTTATGCAGAAGGAGGGTGTCTATCTCCAGCAGTGCTGGTGTTTGGGGAGAGGCAGTGTCATCTGGGGGTCTGCGACTGATCTGGCACGGGTTCCTTTTATTCTTGAGCAAATCAATCTCTCTGTTCCAGGTGACTACCTGATAAATAATATGGAAAGCTAAGGCGCCTTGGCTGTGTTGTGTATTTGCACTTACTTAAACCCCAGAATACAGCCCAGCATAGCAAGTTCTGAATTGGCCTGCCAGTTTTATTTTTTCCTGGCTTTCCTTGGGAAATGGGGGACATGAGGGGAAAAGCAAACTTCTTCTGTTCAATCTAGTTCAGTGCTAGCTAAATTCCAAGGTAATTCATGGCAGATATTTCCAGAGAATCTGCATCCTTACGCAGGACTCGCCAACCTGTCTTGGTGTGCAGATGTTATGGTGACTGCATGCCAACTTACTGAAATGTTTTCTCTCTCAGACTGGGTTACTAAGACAACAGCTCCACTCGATTCTTTAAAGCAAATCCATTATCTGAATGAACATAACAAGTCCTTCTGCCACTCCTTGCATTTCTCCAGTCATTTTCCGCTCTCACATTGCCTCAGGGTAGTTGCAGGGTGCTGACTTGTTAATTATACGGTCTCTCTATTCTCTGAAACTCCTAAGACTCTGATGGCAGATGCTGCTGTACTAGTTCTCCTTTAGAACTGGTGTAGGGCAACTGCATGGTGATCAGCTTTGGCCCAAAAGGCAAGTGCTAGGTTTCTGGTACGTGTTCATCAAAAGGATGCGGCAGCATGTTGTGGTTTCAAACCACTGTGATTCAATTCACACCAGTCCTTGTAACGTGCACTGGCCTGGGAATCAAACAGTGGCATGAGAAGAAATGGATTTGGCTTGAAAAGAATTTCTTTGTGTCCTAAAGGAAAAGAAACCCAAACGTTAATGGTCCTTAAGTAATCTAGGAATGTAGTTACTGCAATGTCGTCAGTGGTCTGTGTGAGGTATTAGTGGCATGGCATAGATAGATGTAAAATTCGCACTTCCAACATTTGTAAGACTGAGCAGTGAAATAATTTTGTTGTCTTTATTCCTTAATTTGAGGCACTTTTTTTTTTAAAGAGCTGAACATTAGCTTCCTAGAGATTTGGCTATTGCTATAAATTTTGCATTGACAGTGCACCAGTATAATGAAGATGGTTGGCAGGAGAAAATCTGAAGACGGGGAGAGAGGTTAGATGAAGAAAACATCCTAATCACATAAATCATTACTCCAGGGCAAAATGTAATGAGCGTTTTTTAAAACATGAGCTGTCTGCACTGTGACATCCATTTAACACCGTACCATCATGCCACACCAATAATTTGTTAACTTTAATGAAATCCTCCTCCCCTTCCACGTCACCCATGCTTTTGATTAGTCTGAAGATATCACAACAATACTCAGTATTGATTTCCCTATAAAGACAGATTCTTGGTGCCCACGGATAAATGTGGGAGCAAGTGACACTTGTGACCGTGTGGATTTCAAATTAATGGGCTACTCTGGTATGACTAAAAGAAATGATAGGTACCTTGTGGTATTAATCATTTTGTGACAGTCCATCCTAATTGCACCTTTTTTAAACCACTATAGAAAATCCAGCTTTCAGGGTTAAATCATCCTGTTGCATATCATCCATCCTCAGTGACATCCATGTCTTCAGTAAAAAATGTGGAATGAAAATGGTGCAGAAGAAGAGGTGCAAGACTGAGGAATTTTTAGGTTTCATATCACCTTTGACTTCTGAGCAGACATAAACAAGCTCCCATACAGAAGTGGCGATAGAAATTTCTTTGCAGTCGTAAGTGAAAATCTGGAGCAAAACTAAAGAGACATTTTTCAAAACTAAAGAAACATTTTTATTCAGTAATGACCTCGTTTGAAAGAATGATTGCAAGAGAAGGATCTGTCTGAGAGGCCATATTTATCCACTTGATGCATATGTGTGTTTACTTACATTTACATAGGGAAAATAGTCTGACACGTTCCTCTTTTACTTCCCCATAGGGGAAGTGCAAATATCCATTTAGCTAAATAAAATATGGCTGTCTTTGTGATTGCTAACATCTTTTCCTCCTGATCTTTCATTTATAGTGCACTTTTCACTACCAGGATGTTGATCACTAGAATCTTGTTAATTCCCCTGTGGGGAATGGGGCTTTTACTGACTTGCAGCCTTATCAGCAAGGAGACAAATGAAGCTCTTTGTCTTATTGTTTTCTCTTTTATTCAACAAATTACAGGTTTGATGCAAATCCCATTAAACTCCCAGTGTGTGCAGGATCATTTTTCTATTGCAAAGCTGCTCTACTTTTTCCTTCTGTTAGCTGTGAGGAAGAGGTGAGAGCCTCCACCAGCTGTTGTCTGGGCTTGGTGTCATGCTCCTAATGCTCCTTTATCCGCTAGCCAACGTCATTTGCAGAACTCATACTGCCAACATAGCGAAGTCGTACTAAAAAGTGGCTTAACATTTTGCCTGCATTTCAGTCCCTGTAAACTGGAGAAAAAAACCCCAACAAACACCTAAACCCCACGGCCCAAAGTACCCAGTAATTTGCTTATGTGGCAGAGGTATTATGGGGCTTCACAGAATGGTGCAAAGGATAAGATAATTACTGTGCAGACATACAGACGCATGTATACAGGCATGCATTTCTCAGTACGAATGGTGCTTTTAACTGTCTTGTACTCTTTATCTGGCAATGATCCTTGCAAGCTGTTTCTTGTAGTCAAACATGCTCTGAAGCATAAAAGAGGCATGTTTCCCTCATGAGATCTTGCCACTGGGACCTCACAGCGTGCTGGAGGAAGGAGGTGCATGTTCTTTTTTTCCCCTGTGCAAACTCTGAATCACCAAGAAGCTTGTTTGCACTGGGGCTTTGTGGTGGCAGGTCCCATATGTTGCCTCTCTTTCTGGCTCTTGCTTTCAAACGAGGTGCTGCGCTGAAACCAGAAGAGGCTTTTTCAGGTGACAAAAGGGCAACACCATTTCTGCTGGGATTTGTCCCAGTTTTAGCATGGTGAGGTCGGGACAATAACTGATTCCGCAGCTTAATGATAAAAAGGATAATGCTGTTAGGGTGACTGTTTAAAGGAAAGGTAGTGGGCTTTATCTATCAAGAAGTTTAACCAGACAGTTCAACTCCTGCAAATCCTCTTACCTCTGGAATACTAGAGATGGTGATGGGTCTTCTCACAGTCCTTCCTAATCCCATCTGTCCTGGTTTCAGCTGGGATAGAGTTAATTTTCTTCTTAGTAGCTGGTGCAGTGCTGCGTTTTGGATTTGGCATGAGAAAAATGTTGATAGATGGGACACTGATGTTTCTAGTTGCTGCTGCGTGGTGTTTATACTAAATCAAAGACTTTTTGGTTGCAGACTTGTGCCCCCCTGGACTGGGTGGCTGTAGGGGGAACGCGGAGCTGGGGGGCGGCACTTCTGCCTGCTGCTACAGCCTGTCGGTGGGAAACCGATAAAGTCAAGTCTCCTTACGTGGTGGCTGCCGATCTGCTGCTGCCACAGGCTGAGTCAGTCTCATTAGCACACCACTTCATTAAGTTTTTCCTTTAATTGCTTCATTGGGTTAAGCATCAGTAAGCATCTAAGGATATTTTTCTATTCAGCAACAGAGAAAGGAGGAGATGTACAATACGTGATGTTTTTCATGGGTTGTCAGCGAGAGATGGGAACACTTCTGCTTTCACATACCAGATTCTGGTTTCTTTCCTCCTATTTATTATTAAAAGAGCAAACATCAATCAATGGCATAACAATGAATGAGAGCTACAGGGAATGGACGTGAAGAACAAACATGACTTTTTTGACTTTTTTTTTTTGTTGTTTTAATTCTTAACTTTACCGAAGACCATGAAGTTTAATCAGATCCATTGAAACTGCAGTGGCTACATCTTCCAAAATACTGCTTTTTTTCTAATATTAAAAAAAAAAAGAATTAGTCTTTGACGGATTCTAAAATTCTTGTCATTGAAAGACTTAGGAGCTGTAAGCAGTAGTGTAATATTTGCTCTTATCTGTCTGTCACATACATACTCACTTACTCTCAGTTAATTTGTCGCATATTTTGTAATTACCATTAACCATATGAAATCTTCTCTAAATGAAATGCATTGCCGACATGGTCATTTGCAGTTATTCAGTTTCAATTAACCAGATCTTTTTAATAAACCTGAAACCCTCTTTTAATCTTATCTGTAATTTCAGGAACTGCCTTCTAACTTCATCATACTGGATTCTGGGTTCTAGTTCATTAGTTTTGCGCAATCTTTTTGCCAAATATCATTAGAAATATTGTAAAGTTCCCATAGGTTGTTTTAATTTATATTTTTTATGTGTTAAATGACATTTTTTAACTATTACTTTATCTTCACCCCTCTTTCCTATATTTATCAGTAAAAATATTTCCCAAGTCAATTCATTCTTTACACTAGGTTACAAGGCACTATTTAGTTTCCACATGTGTGCACACACGCAAGTTATAGCGTGACATTCTTGCCTGGAAAATGGGTTTGTTGGTCAAAGAGCTTTTTACTCATAGTATGGCTGCTCACATGAGCTGCCTTTGGGAAATGAAAGGCAGCAGGTTTCCTTGACTTTATCAGTTTCTGTTATCTGTACACGAGACTGTTGCAGTGGCTTTTCACCATCCTGAGCAGGTAAAAATTGCTGTCCTTGTAGCTGAGGTTGCAGACAGTATTGCCCCTGTCCTGCCTCTCTGTTCATATGACAGAGGAGGCAGAGAAGGGGATGGATGCCTGGACCCTGCCAGCCCCAGTGAGAGACAGATACTCTCAAAGCAGCATTTCTTTTTTTCTGTCCTGAACCATGTCTCTTTTCTGCTCGTTGCCCAGTTATTAAGCTGGTTGCACTGATGGTTTGTTCTGGTATGGGCTGTGAAGTGAGGCAAGTCTGGGTAGGGGCTACCTTCCAGCGCCTGCACTGGGGGAGAGGAGCTGGGTGTTTGACTCACAGCATCCTCAGGAATGGCTCTCTGTGCTCCTGGCTCTTTCAAAATAACTTATTCCTGATAAACTTTCTCAAAGACTAATTATATTTTGTTTAATGCAATTTTTTTAACATAGGTGCAGTTTGCATGCAACTGTATGGTTTGTGCCTCCTTGAAGATCAGGCTGCATTTTATGCTGGCTCAGTTAATAAAGGCTAAAAAAGCGCACACCGTTTAGTGCTGCGCCTTTCAGTTCTGAAGTACAGTTGTTTATATTTTGTAACATTTGGGAAGTCTTTCACGGGCAGATAAGGTAACATCAAAGTCTTAATAGTTTATTTTACAAGGATATTTTTGAGTCTTTCTAATCTTCTTGCATGATTGCTTATCTTCTCCACTCAACTTGTTGAATGAAAGGATAATCTTCCTTTTGGATTAGTTTCGGAATTTTAGACCAAAAAGTCCACAGTGGTTTATATATGAGAGTATTTTATTGTTGCTCATGGTGCCTCTGTTTGAAGTTCAGTGTTACGAAGTACACACTAGATCAGTTTTTCATTTTGCTTAGCTGATAGCATTAACTGAAAGTCCTTAAAAAGAGTCAGTAAGTGAAACCAACATAAATATATATAATAATTTTTCTGCCTTTCTTCTAGAAATCAAGGTACAAGCAAAAAATGTTCAGAACCTACAGTGAATCAGTTGCAAAATTTTCTGGGATGATTGAGGTTGTCTGGGCTGAGACATCCATTAAGAAATGTGCAGAACTGTGTGAAAACCTAAATCAAACCTCCAGTCATACATGCTCAGACTATGGTAAATAAAAGATGGTTCGAACCATGCTGTTATTCAGGGTCATGTTTTTTATTACCCTGAAATTAAAATGCCTAGAAATGTATTTGACAAAAGAAACTAGTGATATTATACAAGGGGCTGCGGCTTTAAAAACCTTCACATTTTCACATGTGCAAGCCAGTCTTGAGAGGTGGCAACAATATCTGAACATATCTAAAATGCCTTTACAGGTTCCACTAGATATATATTTTATTCTATCAGTGTTTTCAAGGAACTGTTAACAATGCAGCATAATCAAGTTCCTTAATTTAAGATGGATACATACAGAAAAAAACAGCTCATGGGGAAAAGTCACTGAAGAATTCTATTCAACAAACTCACTAATTGCTTACAATTTCCAAGCTAGAAATCTCACAACTAGACCTTTAAAACTAGTAATTGTAGGTATGTTTTCCTTATGAAAATAACCAATTGACAAGCACATTTATAAAGACAATATGTGCAATTAGATTTGCAATTATGCATTTTGTTTATTGGCAAACATTCCTTCTCCAGTTTGAAACAAAGAAGAAAATGCAATGAGTAGCTTTCAGATGACACTAAATGTTACATGTAAATGTGTTTTAGCAAATCTACCCCAAGCAAGTCTAATAGAAACTGCTGATTTTCATAAAGGGAAATAACATTTGGTTAAAGTTTAATGTTAAGGAAATGAACTGTCACAAAGTATAAGGCTTGAACAGACTGAGAAGGGATGACAGCAATGCCAGTTTCAGACCCAAATGCTGCTCAAGTGCCATGGTAACACTCATGCATTATTTATTTCCATGACTAAATATAAGCATTACTTTTGCTATCCCAAACTGAACCACAGCTGGGAATTAAAGTTTTCTCTCGGTAAAACTCATCAGTCTTACTTGATCTATCAATCTTACCAGGCAGGCTTTTCAATTAGCCAGGCAGCCATTTGATCCACTTGCACCAGCACAGCTGTGGTGGGGGGTGCAAAGAGCCCCCAGGGGCTTGCACCACCCACCACCCCATCCAGCTGCTACGGGAGAGAAAGGGCCCGTATTTTCATCATGACGAGTGCACTATTGGCCCTATGCGTGGGTGCAGCATGTTCAGAAGAGAAGGAACAAGCTGCCAGGAAAATGTTTTAGTTGGTGATACCTGTCCAGGTCTAGGGGATGGTGCTGCAGAGAAACTGGCAGAAAATGTGCTGATGGCCAAGCGCGTAGCCCTGACAGCCTGCAGGGCAGCAATGCTGCCCCCTCCTTCTGTATTAAAGTTTTGGATCTTAGGTCAACTTCTGCAGGAAAAGATTAATTGCAGGCTGTTACTTGACATCCCAAGTTGGCAGCATGTGTTCGGGCTGGAGACGGGAGGAAAGCTCCCAGGACAGAAGATAAAGACCGACATGTCCACTAGTGTGAACTGGCATGGTTCAGCTGCAGGGAATGAAATTCTGCCAGTTTAGATTTACTAAGACTCCAACCAAAAGCTCATAATAAAGTTACAATGAGCAGACACCAGTTTCTCCAGAAAAAAACCTCAAAACGAGTGTTGTTGAGAGAGAGTGAAACAAAGGCCTCAGACTTGCTCATCTGTCATTCAAGGAATGAGGCCTTGTGACAGCCATCGCCTGGGCACATGGCAAACGTTACTACATGAGTAAGGCCATTAATTTATCGTGTCACTATGGAACAGCTTTAGATTGGGTTCACAGTTGAGGCTCTTGATGAGTCAGGGCTGTAGCAGTTTAGTGCTCGTGGTCCAAAATTACCAAGAAATTTGCAGGATAGAAACAAATCCTTCCCTCTCTCTAACCCGAGGGACGGACGGGCTCCCTGGGGGAACACGGACAGGGCGCAGGAGCGTGGCACCCCTGTTAAGGATGATGCAGCTTCCCAGCCAGGCGTGAGATTTTGCTGCTGCCAGGAGCCCTGGAGGTGTCTCTGGAGCAGGTTTGCTCCTTGCCCTGTTGATTGCACCTTATGGCCCTGCCTAAAACCTCCCAAGTCTATAGGGGAATGGGAAAATACTGAATCCTCCTCCTGTACGTTGCAAAAGCTTCCTTCAAAATGTAATAAACAGGCTCTTGGAGGACCCTGTCAGAGGTAGGCATCCAAACCCCACTGAAAATTCATTAAGAGTTGGGCTTCCTTAAGCTCTTCTGAAAAGCCCAATGCACACAAGTGATTTCTGAAGCATGAAATCGATGCTCAGTTCTGCGATAGTGCCAAGAGCAGAGTACACTGCCAACTTCTCACTCCTGCTTCAAGCTCTGGCACTCAAAAGGGACAGGTAATAGTTACAGCAAGGCTAGTTACAATTTAAAAATTACTTTCCCTGCCATTCTTTTGGCCGCAGTTTGTTATGGAAGAGAAGACTCTTTGAACTTGAGCATTCAAGGAGTCACCCTTAATGACCACAATTTGAATTTCAATACGCAAAGACAGATGGCAAGTTTAGTTTGTTCATAAATTGTACATGGAATCCTTCTATCTAATTTCCTGTTGTTTCCCAAAATGTATGGAAAAGGATCACAGGTAATTACCAGGACGACTGGTCATTAGCTGAGGCACAAAGTGGCCAAGAACTGCATGCACCCGAACTACCCGTGCTATGTGGCAATCCTTGGTTAGTCTTTCAAAGAAAAAACCAGTATTGCCTATTTTTGGGAAAATTAATTGTGGTTTGGATTTGTGCACGTGTCAAAGAAAGATCAAAACTAAAAAAAAGCGCAAAGAGTACAAAAGGCTTCAGCCTTCTGATGTATATTTTGCAAAGAACTGGGCTGGATGCAGCCTGGGCTACTGTGCGCCACCCTCTTGCCATGGAAGAGCTCTGTCCTGGCGGGTGGGAGCTGGAAGGGCTGGGAAGCGGCACGTCAGTGTGCTTCAGAGGGTGATCCCAGTTACCTTAAGAGTCACCCATAAGAGTCCTGTATACAAAGATATACACATTTTTAATACAATGATGGAAGTTTCAGCAAATTGTTTGTTATGGGTTGTGCAGGAACTCCTCAGCACGCTACATTTTATAACTTATAACCTTTTAGCTTAGTGCTTTTTACCACCCAAGTTCATGTATTGTTAGTACTGATGTAACATTTTTAACGTGTTGTAAACTACTTATTGAAAGAATGTTAACATACAGTGAGATAGATGTGTCTGGCCACAAGTAACGACAAAGTTATATTTGAATTAATCTAACATTTGAATATCAGGAAGGAAACAAAAGCACTGCTGATAAGGCTTGTTAATGTTGGGCAATGCATGTTTTTCGAGTTGTCTTTGTTGGTTTTGTTTACGAATGAGTGCTCTCTGTACATTTATGCCTGTGCTTTCCTCCCCCTCTCTGCTCCTGCTAATCAATGTGTATATCCACCATTTAGGACAACTGATGAATCCCCAGAGCCAGCTGAGCCTTGGCAAGCAAAGTCACCTGTGTTAATGAATACTCATTTGAAATAATTTACATGAGAGATGCAATTTACAATATTTTCTGTGTAAATTGCATGAAAATCAAGGATAATTGGGTGTTAAGTCATTCTTCTTAGTTCCTCAGGGAAGTCGCTGCATGAGAAAGGTCTGTAAATTCCACCCAATATAGCCAGATGTTCAATTTACAGCAGCTTTGTTAGAAAACTTGTTAAACTTTAGGTTACAGTAAACAAATATTTTTATTGATACATTCTACAGTCGAAACCCCTGACTTTTTGCATTGCTTTTGAGTGTCCTGACATAAAATGGAAATTAACCCTTTGGTAAACTTTTCCTGTTTTAGTCTGCACCTGTGCTGGAATTTGCTCCTCAATACTGAAAAATATTGAACAACAGCAATATTTACAGCCCTCGGGAGGTGTAAGCACATGGAATGAATTTCTGACCATGAATGAGTTCTATTTCTGACCAAGACCCTGGGAAGTCTGAGAAATCATTTAGCCTTTGAGAATCCTTTCCCATTTGTATAGCAGGCTGGCTGGTGCAGTTTAGCAAGACTAGGAAGCACTGTGGCTGAACCCAGAGAAGTCCTCTTAAATCTTCAGTAAGGCTTTAACTGCATCGTCAGTGCAAATGCAATTAATAAATGGTGACACACAAAGTCAGGTCACAAGTGACAGTTTAAGGTCCCTGCAGTTTCTGGGCACTTAGCAGAAGTTTACAACATCTATATTCTACACAGCACCTTTTGGTACATGGTGTTACAGAGACACGCGAACAGTTCTGATCACTTCTTGAGCAAGGGACCTGTCACTTGCATTTTACCACTCTGAAAGTGTTCATAATATTTTTAGTTCAATACTGAAATACAAATTCCAGATTTGTTTGCATGCCATAAAAAGAATGACTCGCTGTCCTGGTGTCTGCCTTATTTGAATCAGTCTTTGTTTTATAATGGCTGTTTTGAATTTCCACCTTCTTGGGCTGCCTTTTCAAAAAAGTGACATGCAGGTTTTCACACATGAACCGAATGTTTCCAATTGCATGTGCAGGAGGCTGATTGATGCAGTTTTTTGTCTCAGCTCTAGTTAAGGAGTGTCAGAAAGTACATCTTTTTACTTAGCTATCTCTTGTGATACTTTGGTGTGCAGGTACTGTGATTCAGTCGTCTTTCTTTCCTAGTAATTTGTCTTGCTTCTAAGGGCTGAAAACTTGCTTTAGCCTTCTAGTGCCTTAAAAAGCACAACTCGTCTTCCACCGTCTCCATCCAAAGGGATTCCTGTGTTGAGAGAATGACACGGGGAAGAAAATCCACTCTTTACACCTTCCCTGTTCAATAGCTCCAGGGTGCAGGATGTTGTGAGAGGTTTGGCTTTTCCCTACCTGCAGTTCATGCTGTGATGGAGAATGGTATTTGTTTTCATATTAATTCATTTTATGCAGGTGCCCAGTTCTAGTAAATGTTCGTGCAAATTTGCCCTTGCAACTGCATGATGAAATGTAAATCCAGCCCCCAAATCTACTGATTATATAAGGCAGCACTTGCATTGCACTTACTGCATTGTAAACTGGCACTATTTGGTATCTTTTCCCAATGTCATCTGCAAATACTATAATTAGAATATATACTTTCTTCTACCTCATTTAACAGCAACAAAAAATTTTCAAGTGTAAATTTTCAGTAGACATGCAGCAATAAATACTTAAATATACATTGAGTCAAGATAAGAATTCGCCTTGCAGATACATTGTTAACACAGACATCAAATTAGCTTGACATTGGCTCAGTAATGGGTATTTAGGGCAAAACAATGGAAAATAAATTTCACTAGAATCAATCAGTATTGGAATATCTATAAATATATACATTGAAGTCTAATTTGGAAACAACTTGTTTAAAATTGTGATGTAATGTAAAGAAGTTTCTATTTGGATTTTCAAGTGAAACTTCTTTACATTTGGGTGTCAACTGAAACAGCTGATGTTTTTCTTGCAGTGTGATAATAATAAATTATTTATTTAAATACACTGTAATAGCAGCCAGCATCATGTTACAGCACTGATGAGGCATACTGCAGTCTGAGTGCTAACAGTAACCCCAAACCCTCTTCCTAGACAACATTTCCAGAGACAGGTTTAGGTTCCTACAGAACGTTCTTCTCAAAAATTTCAGATACTGTTAATTATTGACCCTGGCTTCAATATTTCCCTGGGCACCATTAATACTTCCCTCGTCAAGTTGCTTTGTGAGCATACAACAGGCCAAACATCCATTTATGGTACTGTTTCTACATTTTTTTCTGCTAAATCTCACAGCTTGATGCGGGCAATTTAAGTCTTGAGATAACCTTTAGCAGGCTCATCTTCACTGCTTGGACAATGCTGCCTTACCCCAGAAGATGCTGATTGTGCCAGCAGTGGTGGTAGTTCCTGTTTTGAAGCATCTTTTGGAGGAATTATTCAATGTGCTGTGGGGTTTAGCTGGGCCAGCCCCAGTGGCAACCACATATGCCGTGCAGCGAAATCCACCTGCGTGAACGACACAGTTCAGTCCAAACGCACAGATGAATGTGAACGGGTCTTTCATGTGCACATGGCGTAACCCCGATGCAGCCGTGGCTGAGGTCTGAGTCTTTGGCGCTGCTGTGCTGCCTACTCACGGCTCGATAAAAACTACGGTGGCATATTTTGGGACCTACTCTGGCATTAATGTTCGTGTGCTGGCTCAGATGGGAAATATCAAACAGACAGTCAGGGAGACTGCAATTGCACAGGCTATATTGCTCCGGCTCTGCCATAGCCAGATCAGAGCGAGCTGCCGGTCCCAGAGCTGTGCGTTGATACACTGCAGGCTCTGATAAATTACCTATAGGAAAAGGGAGGATGGATGGTGACCTTGTGACCCACCACTCAGTCCTGCTTAATCCCTCCAGCCGTGTTCTGCAGATGCAGGAAGGTCCCTTGATGTATGTCTTCAGGAGAGCGAGGATGAAAAAGTTGCTTAAATGCTTGTAACTGTCACAGAAATACAAAGCAAGCAGAATGGATGTTGGGTTTTTCAATAGTGAATGTTACCCTGGATTCCCTTTGCTTGCAGATTCAGTCAGCATATATTTATTTCTATCTTAACATTCACTGTGTTGACAGTAATTTTGTTAGGGACAAAATATTACAATCAGAACCAGAGTTTCCAGTAAAAGGATGCATTCCATTTGCAGCTTCCCCAGCCCCCATCTTCTCTGCCTTTCACCATCTTGGTCTACACGAAGCGAAATTATTTGAATGAATCATGCAGAAGCAAGGTAATTTCAGTGCCTGATACTGCAATATTACTGTGCAAAATGACATGTTAGCCTGGTTAATAGATTATTTATTTTCATTAAATATTGATTATCAGTGGCTTATGCTGGCAGGCAGTTTCCTGTTTACTGTGCAAGTAGCTATATGCCTCCATTCTGTTATGGTAGGTTTTTTTTTTCAAGTTAACTGTTCAGTCTCATGAATTTTCATGTTTTGGCACTAACTGACATCTGCATAGCAATCCTGCCAATAAGTTATATGTGCATTTCAATAATGCATTATTATACCTAATGTATTCAAAAAACCCTGGAGCGAATGAGGATGTTTTGTCCGAGAGCCCTGCCCTCACTTCACCAGGTAAGCTACCTCAGCAGGCTAGCCCTGATTTTACGAAGGTTTACCGAAATCCTGTGACCCAACACACCGCTCCTCTGCCTGAAGCCTGGCGGCGCTGGCCATTGCTGTCTTGCTGGCACATTAGGAACAAACACACAGAAGAAAATTAACAGCAGAGAAAAGTATCTGAGAAATCTTCATTCCTGCAGAATTCATTCACTCCGGATTGATTGGCACAATGATAAGGGTGCGGAATGGTGAATGGTGAAAGAAGAGAATTTCTGAGCAGTTTTGTGCTGTGCATCCACTGTATGGTTTTGCATCAGCACCAGCTGTAGTTGCTGCCACAGTTGTAAGGCAACTACATACCAAGAGTTTTAAGACTATTCAAATCCCTGCATTGTGAAAGAAGTAAGTTCAGAATCAACCTCTTTTTTTCTTCTTCCAAAATTAAATATGGCTGGCCTAACGTTCCAAGGCAGCACTACAAGTCTGGCTTTGCAAAAAGGAAAGTAAGGGATTTCAAGGCTTGCAGTAACATGGGTAAAACCCCACACCACTATTTAAAAGAATGACGCTCTCTTATTTTTGCTCATTATCTGTTGCATTTCCTTGCAGCTAGAACTAGTCAAGATTCAGAATTTCCATTGCAAAAATCGGAATGAAATGTCAAAAATTTATCTCACACCAAAACAAAATTAGACATAGGAATACCAAAAAGCTTTCCGTGGAGATACTGTGTTTGAAATACTGCATTCCAGTGACCTCAAAGTACTTGATAAGGTCAGAACACTTTATTGTGATGTTATCGTTTCTAAACTCCTCTGAAAAGTCAAAACAAGAGTGGAAAAATGTTGGCATCTTGACCTTAGGGAGACAAAATGTTATGGGAGCTTTTCATAAAAAAATATTGATGAATGGTTTACATTTTGAGAAAGTAATTTCAGGGTGATCAAATGAGAAACTTTTTTTGTCAGGAAATGCTTGACTAGTACCAGCTCCATCTGTTCAAGGAAATAACTTCCACAGAAAATCCTGCTTCCTTAAAATGGCCTCTGCAGTTCTCTTGTTCTTTAACTTGGTAAATCTCGGAGATGTTTGTCAAATTCCGCCTGTAGACTGCGATGAAATAATATCATGGACATGGGGGATGACATGCTGCAAATATAATAAGGTGAATGTAACTTCTTTTTAAAATGTCAGGATGGCATTTTGAAAAAAACCGTGATACCTTCCTTTTCAGTTAAAATGCGTAGCAATGACTCCTGTTTGCAGAGCCCTAAAAGCAAACGAGCTCATTGTAGGACAATACACTGATAGTTATTATGAGATTAGAATATAACAATAATCCACTTAAATTATTGACAGCAGGCTAGTACTTCAAAGTGACCCTTGACTCTTATCTTCGGAAGGAATAATAGCAATAGCATTGTCATTAAAAGGGAAATAATTTGAATTTCAATGAGAGCTTATTAAAAAGGTTTTATACAGTTTGGAATACAAACAAACATGCGCAGCATTTCCTTCTAGGGAGTGCAAATGGTCAGCAGACCCCCAGGGAAATGAAAGGACTCCTGTCAAAACAATGAGAGCACACATTTGCATCGGTATTGAAAACCTGGTAAACAAGTTTTTTGCTAGGGATAGTGTTGGGTTGAAAACCTGAACAATGAGATTTTCTGGCACATTCTTGGAACGTATTGCACACATGGGAATTAAAATGTATTTTCTCTTTGAACCATAGCATGTGTAAGGGATTTATGTTGTTCAAAGTGAAAACGTAAGTGGATGCTAATATCCTAATTCATCAAAGAATAAGCACAGGCTTAAATCCACCTTTACTTAGCAAAGCTCTTAGGAATGTGTTTACCTGCAAGAATACGCTGGTGGCTAATGAAATCAGCAGTATGTGTTTACAGGGACTAGAAGGGATTAGAAGAAATGTCTAAACTTGTTGAAAAGACATCTAAAGTGGCTCTGTAATTTCTTTCCTGCTGCAAATGTCTTTGAAACCAAAATAAGCGCGCTCTGTTTTTTTTCCGGGTTTAGAACATACTTGATGCTTTCAGCATTAGTATTTTTATGGTGCTTGAGATTGTGAAATACGTTTCTGTGCTGAATGCACACTTCTATACAAGATGAAGCAGGCTGGGTGTCTTAACTTCTCTAGCTTTCGACCGGCAATGAAATCTAACGAATGGTACTGTGGAAGTGGTATTAACCGGGTTCTTGGGTCTGGACAATATATTTCACAAAAATACATTACTTGGCAATTTTGCAGTGAGGAACCGATACTTTGTAATATGCGACTTCTGTGTTGATTTAGGGTCATGTTATCCTAGCGGGTGGACTTGTCTGGGACTGTTCTTCTCATTTCTGGCGTATTTGGGTTGCATGGGTGTGGAAGTTTTTGTTGTTTCTAGCTGCGGCTGTTCTATTTTATGCATTCCGTGAAAAGGAGAGGGAAGTGTAAAATAATAAAGTAGTCTCTGAGGTAAGGACTGCAGGCTTGTCTCCTTCATCCTTGAATTAGCCCTTCAGCTAGAGAGTCTTACACTCTATCTCTGTAATCCACTCCATCAATTAATATTTCGCAAAGCCTTGCAAAGCATAATCACCTCTTCAAGCAAGAATCGAAAGCACTACGCTGTTACCACAGCAAAGCAGCCACCATCATTTCTGGCTGCTCCTAGAAGAAAGGAGCTGCATGTTTAAATGAGAAAGGGGTCAGCTTTATCGTAGGTGAGTTTTGTAGTCATTAAACAACTAAATAAAATGGGGCATCACTTCCATGTCACCCTGTGCCGGGCACAGCGGCGAGCCGCGCTCCCTTTGCTCCTTGGTGAGCCTCTGCTCTGCCTTCCTCCTCGCTGCCCCCTGACCCGTCGTGATTTCCATGGCATGGGAATTCTCGAAGTCATCTATGTGGCTGACCTCCTCAGGCTGCCTATATTTTTAATGCTATTAAAAGATGTTCTGAAGACACGACCGGTCCCTCTTTCAGGACGCAGTATTTATAGCGCACCACTAACAGGTAACCCATGGGGAGCCCCCGGAGCCCCCTCTCCCGGGCTCGCTGGTGCACTTGGCCCTATCTGCTGGCACTTGGAGGAGGGCTCGGGAGATGCAGAAGGCAACCCCGGGGCCGGGGCCGGCCCGACTCTGCCCTCCCCGCCCCCGCACATTGCCTAGCAAACGCAGCACAGCCGGGGTGCCCGCACCGCACCGCTCCGCACCGGCTGGGGTTGCGGCCGGGGGGCTGGGGCCGTGCCACCCGCAGGCCGGCGGGCGCCTGAAGGGCGTTCGGGAAAAGCCCCCTCCCCCGGGGGAAAGCCGGGTGGGGAGCGCACGGCGGTGCGGCCCCCAGGTGCCCCTCCCGCGGGCACGGCACGGGGGGCGCCCGGCAGCTCCGCGCTGCCGCAGGGGAGCGGAGCCCCCCCGGGGCGGGGGCCGGGGGGCTCGGAGGGAGGCGCGGGGCGGGCGCTGCCGGCGGCCCTTCCCCCGGGCCGGCCCGCCGCGGGGCCGGGGCGCTCCGCGGGGCGGTGCGGTGCGGAGCGGGGCGCGGCTGCGGCGGCTGCTGCGCGCCATGCGGGCTGCCTGAGCGGCGCCGGCCGCCGCCAACTTCGGGGGAAGGATGGCCTCCAATTTCAACGACATCGTGAAGCAGGGCTACGTGCGCATCCGGAGCCGGCGGCTGGGGGTGAGTGCTGGCCCCCTCCCGGGCTCGCCCGAGGGGCACCTGCCTTTGGGCTTTATATGTGGTGTTGTTGTTGTGTGTTTTATTGTTGTTGTTTGTTTGCTTGGGTTGGTTTTTTGTTATTTCAGGGTTTTTTTTTCTTCCACTCCTTTGTTTTCTTTTTGCCAACTGAGCTTAGTGGGTGTCTCCACAGGGGAGACACGAAACAAAAAAAATTGGGGGGAGGGGGAGAAGGATAAATGTACCTAAATGCGCATATATATATATGCATTATATGTGTGTGTGTGTAGAAAAATATTTTTTCTTCCTCTCTCCCGCTGGGAGAGGGGGATGCTGCCTGCCCGGAGGGCTGGGCTGCCCCCCCCCGCCCGGCACTGCCCTTCCCGAGCCGGGCAGCCGCCGCCAACTTCGGGCCGGCGCGGCGAGAGCGGGGCAGCGGCCGGGGGCCGGGCTGGCCGGGAGGGGGCCGGGGGTGCCCGCGGGGCCGGGGGTGCGGGCAGCGCTGGGGGCTGGGAGTGCGCTGTGGCTGCTGAAGTGCGGGGGTGCCCGGCAGCGGGCTGCTGCACGCCGGGGCTTGGAGGGTTACGTAGAACGGGTGAGGACCCTGCGGTGTCTGTAGGGCTTTTGAGTTCACCCGAGTGGCGCAAAAGGAAAACCCCCAAAGCCCCCTTTAGCTCCTTATTTAATTTTAAACTTGTTTTATGGCTGTTCTGCTGCTGCCACGGCGCGTTCCCCGTTGCAGGGGCAGGTACCAGCCGGCTGGGCTGTGCGCTCCCCACGCGTGGGCTGGTCCCGCCGTGCGTGGGCGGCCGCTGTCCCCTGCCCGGAGCCGCGGTGGGACCTGCGCGCCCCACGCCTGCTGCGCACCCCTGGGAGCCAGCCAGGCCAGGGAGGGAGGCTTTGTGTGCATGAAATGTTTTAATAGATATATCTGCCTCTCAGGACGGGAAAGGGACCACTTTCTTGGGTTTACTGAGAACTGATGGGTTGGCAATTCTGAATTGTCCGTAGCGTGAGTTTTATTACGGGGGGTGCACGCAGTCATCTGAAAGCTTTTGCTGGCTCAGTACAATTGTAGTTTCCTTCTCTTGTATCCGTCTTCAGTGGCTTCTCTGCAGTTTTGGTAACTTGCGTCTCTCTGACTTATTTGGAAACTGGAAAGCATTTTAAAGTATTCCAGCAGGCTATTTTTCTCGTACCTGGACTTGCAGGCATAGTTCATTCTTTAAGAACTGCATGATTCTGTGACAGATGGAAATAACATTATGACAGAACTTGTAGTAAATTCGGCAGAATTAGTGTTTTGCAACTATCCTTTCATTGCCGAATGTATATTAGTATTCGGTTTGTTCCAGCATAAATGAAGGGTAAGATTAAACTTCAGCACATCTTTCCGTACTGTAACAGTGAAACCCAATGGGCACGTAGATAAGGCGCAGTGAACTCTGAGAGAGGTGTGAATTCTGTTTGTGCCTGTGCCTTGCCTTTATTAAGGCTTTCCAAAACACTTTGGGGGGGTGGGGTGGGGCGAAAGAGTTCTATGCTTTCTCAGTAGACGTACATTTTACAGCTGGATGCAAAAATACGGGGAGAAATGGAGTATGACAGTGAGACCGTCGAAATGGAATAAATGTTAAATGTTTTCTTTGAAAAGATGGTTTCTTTATTTGGTTGTGCTCCTTCTGATCCCAAAGATTTATATCATTATCAATGGAAAGCGTGAAAGGGGTGATGGAAAGTGCTTTTGTGGAGAAGTCCAAGTAAAGTCCTAGAGAGTTCCCATGGTCTTAGATTTGTTAAAGTGTCTTCATTTGTTCGGATTTCATTGCCCTGAGGCGCCCTTGACTCTGGGTGTGCTGTCCCCACGGCTTTCCAGTGCTGTGGAGGACATCAGGAGGGATGGGAGTAACTGCTGTGGTCTGCCTGTCGCTGCTTTAGACCTGGTGACAGAGGCCTGTGCTGTGGGGGAGAGTTGACCTAATCAAATCTTGCTGCTCTGTTTGTTTGGAAAGAAGTAGTTTCATCAGGAGTAATGCTTTTCTCTCCTTGTAGTTTTCAGTTAGAGTATTGGCCCACTGCTTAAGAACAGATGGTTGAAACCTGGCTGCAGATTTCTTCCTGTAACTTGTGTTTTCTGTAAGCTGCTTAAAAGCCCAGTGCCCTGATTGACAACACCTGAGCAGAAATGGATAATGATGATTAACCCGAGTTCTTTAAATGCAGGGCAAGCTTGTGTTGCTTGCAGCAGCAGTGTAGCTGTTAGCACCCATTCCTTGGTGTGCAGCCCTAGCTAACGTGTCCTTTGTGCATTCCCCTCCTTGCTGCAGGTGTGTGGGTGCAGGGCTGGTGCTGAAGCTGGCTGAGCACCTGGGGCTGCCGCCTGGCTTTAGCAAGAGCTTGAATTCAGTCTTACTCAGTGGCTAATGTGAGCTTGGCTTCTTCAGGGGGGAAGGAACTATGCGCAAAGGGCTTGTTTTCTAGTAGCTGTGTTGGTGAGGGCTGTTGGACACCCAGGAGCTGGAAGTGGGAAGGCAAAAAAACCCCCAAACTTTAGACCTTAAAATACTAACTTTCAAAGAACTTCCCCATACCGTGAAAACATGAGGAAGGCCAAGCCTACTCCACCCCCTTGCAGGACTCCTGTTTAGTTCAGAGGGATTTCAATACTGTGTGTGTGGTGAGATGTAAGTGGGAGTTATTAAAATACATTCCAATATTACGGTGGCACAGCTGTAATCAGTGCATTGTCTTTTCAGGCTGAATTCAGCTCCTGGGTTTTTCTCTCTAATGCTATGGTAATTCCATCACCAAGGGAACTAGGAGCAGACCTTGTATCTACAGATTATCTCAAGACATGACTTTTCTGAATATCTGGGGTGCAGGTGCTACATTTGAAAAGCAAGGGGTGTGGAGAAGCAGCTTGCTGAGACCCAAACCTCTTTTAAAAGGAAAATGACAATTCTGATAGGCCCCACTTTGTAATTTCAAGACTGAATTTAGGCTAATTAGTTTTGTACCTGGACTGTTTTTGTGCACTTCAAATATGTAAATTTAATTTAATATTATTTAATAGAATAGTTTCCATAGCAACATTTGTATCGCATGTATCTTCTGCAGCGCCAAATATATTCAGGAGAAAGCGTGCTCTTCCTTATTTTCCCATCCTTATAGGGAAAAAAATAATTCCCTCAGCCAACGGTCTCTCTCTGTTATGTCATTAGCAGTAACACAGAGGAGGTTGTGTGCTAGAAAACTGCTGACGGTGTAAAAGCACAACCTTCCAGAGTTCCCTAAAACAAACCCCCCCGCTTTACTGGGTGAGCAGTGCTTCCATCAGTGACCACTGCTGACCGCTGGACCTGTGTTTTGGGAAAGAAGATGTGCTGTTGCACCGAGTGCTTTTGCCTGCAGTCACCTTTCATCTGGTGAAGTGCTTTGTATCTACAAGTGAAACAAGGGAGTAATTTTACAGCCTCTGTACCTGAAAAGGCTTTTTTTGTGCTTATGATTTTCAACTAATGTCTTTTTCTGTGATACAGATGTGACCTTTCTGTGGGGGAAGATATTATGGAGATGTTTCCTTTCCTTAATGAAAAGGCTAGTTCTTGTGTTTTCATTTTAAGGACGGTCGGATGTGCACCGCTTGTGAACATGCTTGAGCTTTCATTTTAGGTTGGACTGGCTCAACGGAGTGTTCAAATAACAATTAGAAAACAGGAACAAATCTTTGAAATAGAGGGCCTTTGTGACACCGGTGAGCCTGAAGAGCTTTAAAAGGAAAGGGGCAACTGATGCTCTTCTGCGAGGTGCAGCCAGCCCACCTCTCCTGGTGGGGTCGGAGGCCCCCAGAGGTGCGTGTTGGTTGCAGTCTAAGCCTTTTATTGAACTCCCTGCTGTTAAGGCTTAGCTTACCCTTCCTGCGTCCACATCTAAACTCAGGTTTGCTGGACACTGTATTTCAATTTGGGCAAGGCTTATGCAGCACAGAAGCTGCTCTAAGGATGTCTTCTGCTGCCGTTGTCAAGGTGTCGGCTGGAGTAAGTGCTGGAGGCTCAGAGTGGAGGCAGGTGATGTTCCTGAACCCTGTTCCTCAGGGTACAGGCAGCATTGGGAGCGCTGATGGTGTGGCACCAGGAGACAGCTGGCTGCCCTCCTGCATGCGGGGCTTGCAAGACTATGCTGTTCCCCTTGGAAGACCCCGTGGAGTTTGCAGGCATCTGGCCTGTCCCTGCCTCTTGATGTATGGGAGACTGCTGGAGCAAGATGCCATGGGGTTAGCTGTCAGCCCCCAGTTTCTGGTACGCCAGTAACACACTTGGCGTGTCTTGTTGCATTAAGTGATGAAGTACTGTTAGTGTCAGAGGGAAACAATCTCTTCGATGAACAGCAACTGCCTTGAGCTGTCTGCAGCTAAAAGTGAAATAGTGCTGATCACACAGAAGTGCCTCAAAGAACCAGCTGAGATGTGCTGGTGGTGAGCAGAGATGTCTCTATTAAGGAGCTGTACATATTCACAGCTATGCAGAGCCTTGTAGAGTCTGGTTTGGCTCTGCACGATACTTGATTGACTGGAAAATGTTGGCTTCCAAAAAACATTCTCTCTGGCTTCCTTGGAAACTAGGATCTTCTTCCCAGTAGAGGGTTTGGCTGTGGTGGCTTACGGGTTGCTGCTTTCCAGGAGGAGTAGAATACCTTTCTGAGTTTACCTTAAGATGATACAAATATGACTGTACTCTTTCATGCAACCTTTGTCTACTATGAACACATCTGGCTTGTGTGCAAGTGTTTCCATTGTATCCCCATTTCTTAGAGAGCATCACTTCAAAACTCATCGTTTTGAGCTTCATTGTGTGTACTGTGATGCTTGACCTGCTGCGATAGAAGGTGGATCAAAGCTCTGCTTATGCAATGTGAGGAGACTGTGTTACTGAACGATCTTCCAAGAAAAATCCAACAGCAAGAATGGACAGCATTTTTAAAAATTTAAGGCTTAAAAATAGATGTAGAGCCATCTACCATAGTTTGCGTTCTCATGTGCTCTTCCCTTTTGTCACAAACTTCCCCACACTGAAGCAATTTTTATCTGTCTTGCTAATAAAACCCCTAAAATGTCTTTTTTCTGGAATACTTTTGATACAGCACATCTCTGCTATAATCCAATATAAATCCAGGTTGAAACAAGGAATGAATTATGGTTAAAAAAATGGAATGTATAGTTGTTTGCATACTTATTTCTTTCATTATAAAGCAAAAATAATGTAACAGTTGTGATGCTTTCTGCTTCAGCAAACTTCTTGTCAATATTGAAACTATTCCTGTTTCCTGGATATTCATAACATGTTATTTCAGGTTGGCTGTCTATTAATTTCATGGTGAAGATGCAAGAATTCGAGCTCTAAAACAATTTTGACTCTCGCAGGTGTAGAACTAGCCTTCCCAAGCTTAAATGCATGTTTTCACAAAGATTCAAGAAAACACAGAAGGTCGTATGTTATCTAAAGGCAGAATAGGAAATGCTGAAATGATTTGCATATGAAAATTAAGGTGACCTGTATTCTAGAAGAGGATGAAGTTTTTTCTTTTATAGAAGGCAGGTTTATTAAAATTAGAAAAGTGTAGGGCAGCATATGCTGCTGAATTAATATACATAGATTATTGCTTCTGCATGACAGAGGTACTTAAAATGAATAGTCCTGGCAAATTGCTGTTAGTTAGAAAAGACTTAGAAAGTGTTTATCTTTCTAGAACATATACTATTGCTAACTAGATAACTGGGATGTTTACAACCCAGGAAAACAATCTGAACACTAAAAATAATGTGTGGAGCTCTCAAAATTGGGTATTATTAACAGGCAGTCTGGTTTGTTTTATTATTGCCGTGATTTTATGAAGGCATTGCCTGCATGTGGAGATTTGCATCTGCTCCACAAGTTTGTATTACTATTGAATTATTACAGGCTATTAAAAACACTTATTTGGGAGGATCCGTTGACTTTAATGGATCTGTGGTAACAGCTAAGTGTCCTGTTCCTAAAAATGCAGGTCTCTGCAGAGATTTATGTATCTGTTTGTCACAGAATAAAGCTCACAGACAGGAAGAGAGAGGTAAAGTAGATTATTTTATTTTTTTTTTTTTACCTAGCAGTCTGTTTCTTGTACCTCTGTCTGGCAAAGGAGACGGTGCTAACATATTTTTGCAGAATCCTGTCTCATGAGGTATCTATCTTCCACTTTGCACTTACGAGGCGAGGCACAGAACTGTGCTTGCAGTTGGATCTGTTTAACAACACTTCTAATTAAATCCGCAGTCGGTGCAGCCAGCTCTTGGGGTTGTCTGTAACCCCATCTGTTGGAGCCACCTCCTTGTTATGCAAGGAATGATCAGCCTCATCTGTCTGTTAGAGTGGGTCCTCCACAGAAATTTGGGCTGGATCCAAGAAAAAGATCTAAGCACCCAACGTGAGGGTTTGTGGGGTTTTAGCAGCTGAAGCCCCAAAGTGCAGTTCTGATACCACTTGGGTTTGTCCATGGGAGTTTCCTAAGGACACGGAGATCGGCCGTTGTCCTCCAGGGTTTCAGTCACGGCAAGCACCGGGTTGTCCAGCATCTGGCATGTTCCAGCAGCCCTGCCTGGAGGGTTTCTGTCGTTATCCTCTGATGAGGCCAGACCTTCTGGGATCAGATGTGTAGAATGGAGTTTGAAATTAGGGCTTTCAACACTTGTGTTAAAGATGGAGAAAATTCTGCCCATATGTCTAGCAACAAGGTTGTCTGAAGAGCTGCAGATGAACTAAGCTCAGCCCAGACCTTTTCTTTCCGACTGCTCCTTCTGCAGGGCCCTTTCCTGGCGGTGCTGGGGTGGCGTGGGTCAGGGCATTCAGCCTTTCCTCCTCGGTGTCCTTGCCCGTGCTGATGGGGCAGCAGGATTTGGTTTCTTTTGTACCTCTCCAAATCAGCTTGGGCATGATTAGGTGATGGCTCGTGACAAGAGTGGCCCTATGCCAGTGCTGAATGTTACGGGGAATGTGGCTGCTCAGTAGGGAAAAATCAGAAAGTTGTACTTCTGAAAGCAGCTGTGTTGATGCCCTCGATCTCACTGGTGCAAGGATCACATTAACATATAGTAGCAAAAGTTTGTGTGGGTGCTGTAGTTGTGAACGCTGTTTAACGCTGGTCTGAACCAGTCTAACTAAATTCAGTAAGGTCCTGATCATGGTGAAATCGGGGAAGTAAAAATTAGTAGGTAAGAGTAACTGGGGCTATTCTAAAAGAAGCGACTGCTTGAACTGCAACAGTAGACTTGTTCCCTCTTTAGTTAAACTTGTTGAGGACAGAAACCAGATCTGTGCGTGTCAATTTTCTTTGCTCGATGGGTCTGACTAGCCCAAAACCTCCTAATCACATCAGTGTGAAGGAATGTGTTATAAGTGGTGTCCTCCCGTGCGGAACCAGGGCTCTTCAGGTCAACCCCAAGCAGGAATTTGCAGTAGTTTCATCCTCAGTTTGTGACGGGAGGGAGCTGACTGCTTCACAATTTTGTAACTAGTTGCTTGTTTCTACGAAATGCTTGCTTAAGTGGAATGGCGTGAGAAGTACTCGGATATTTCCGGCTTCATTTAAAAACTCAATGAAAAATTGTTCTTGGGTTTCTGGACTGCCTGCTTCTTACTTTGATTAATGCTTTCCTGGCAATATTGATCATTCACCTATCATTAGAATGATGTCAATCTCTTGTGTATTTGAGTATTGCATGAGAACTTATGTGTTGGACAGTGGCCATATGCTAGATTTAAGTGGGAAAATACAATTTTGTGCTATAGACTGCTCCTCAGGAAGTATAGAATTAACGCTTACTGCATATGCTTTGATTTAGGACTAGATGGGAAACCTTCTGATTCATGCTTAGAAGTTTGGAAGAACGTTTGTATAAAGTTTTGGACTTGTCCACTTCAGCCATTTTTTTTTTTTTTTTCATTAAACTTCAGCAGAAATTTTTGATTGTCAAAAGCTAAAAAGACATAAAGCTTTCAGGGGTTTCTGTTCTTGATTTTAATTAAACTGACTTCTGTAACTTCATTGAGAAGATGAGAAGATTGGTGTTGAACATTTAAAATGACATGTACTTTTACAAGTTTTGCATAGCACTGTTTCTGTGAAACCCTGTGGGAGGAGAGGTAAAATGGGGGAGAGACAATCTGCAGGACTAGAACCATATGGTTAAAGAGATTGGTGCTGGAATAAGCATGCCAGAAAGTTAATACGGGGATTTAAGAGTATGAGCTGTGAAAACTGGAAACAAGAATGATGTAAGGCTGAGTGGGGAGAAGGAGAAGGAAAAGTTGTCTGCTTATATCTGCATTTGAAGCAGCTTATTAATAAAACTGTTGTGTTCACCTATACAGCTCCTTTCAGTGTGGAAGCATCGAGACAGAGAAAAACTGAGCACATTTCTTATGTACCAACTTAAACCTGCAAGATAATAAGCCCATTGGATATTCATATTTTTAGAAAACTGTTAAATAAGGTGTTGGAACTTATTCACAGATATTAAGATTTCTTACCGTTGGAACTTGTCAGTGGTAGCAGGGATAGGATCCAGGGTATTGCTTAGGAAGTTTGAGCTTTTACCCTTCGGCTGGTAAGGGGTGGGATACCAGGAAACGTTAAAGACCTAGTGCAGCTGGCATTGTATCTATCAGCCCATGGGCAAGTCCTCTTTGGATTTCCTCTGGCACAAAGTTAATGGGATTTGAGTCCAAATCAGTAGGTATCTTGCTGGGGTTACCTCTGGAATGGAAGGAAGGAAGATGAGCTGGAGAAAAGCGAGCAGTGCTTGTCATTCAGGGCTGCTCGCCCTGTGTGATCTGTGTGTTAGAGGACCAGGGTGCTTAGCACTGCATTCTAGATGAGTTAGAAGGAGGTTTTGCAACTCACATGGTGGAATTACATTTTGTTTCTTCTCTTGAGGTATCTTAATTTTTGCCTTGTGAAAACAGGATAGGCAAGCAAGGGTCTGCTATTTTTCCCATGCCCCCTGGCTTTCCATCACACTGTTCTTCCTATTCGAGTTTCATTTTGGGACAGCATCTGAGTTTGGTTTGGGTATCACTCACAGCCCAAGCTATGATTCTAAATGGAACTGGGAAGTCTGGAGATTCGTGTATCTTAAAAATAGGCAAATCTGATCTTTAGGATTGTGTGCACAGAAACAAAAGAGAGCCTAATTTGGTTCCAACCCCCTACCACCAAAATCCTAAAAACCAAGCCTGTGAACTGTTGCAGTTTTTCTCCAAGAGGTAGAACATGGGAGATGATGAAATTCCTGTTCTGATGGTGGCTCTTTTTAGGAGCAGCAACAGCTTTTCTTGTGCTTTCCAGCATATGTTTTCTGGCAAATTACCTTCCACCTTCTTCTTTGGAAGGTAGGCTTAGTTTGTGAAGCAAAACAATGAGGTTCCAAATTTGCCTTTTTTCATGAACTGAGTTAACTAGTAAACAAGTGGTTCTTACCCATTTGCTATCTTGTTCTAAAGATGGAGATTTCATTTTACCAAGTCCAACGCAAACCTGCCCAGAACACCCTTTTCTTTCTGGTTTTCTTTCAAACACTTCCCTCAGCTGCCAGTTGTGGGTCCCAGTCCTGCAGTTCTGACTGTTTGCTCATCTTTTGCTGGGCAAAGGTCTGTTTGGTTTCTGGAGGAGACCGCACTGGCTGCTCTGCATACGGGTGGGTATGCCAAGAATGGTTGTAAAGGCAGCGAAAGAAAAAGAAAAGCCCATTATAAACAGGTGGAATTTAATCTTTCGTGATTTTGATGCCTTTTCATCATCAATTCGTTACAGAGTGTGAAGGTAATTCTCCTGCTGGTGTATATGGGCATTGCCTTGAAGTTAGGCGGGTGATAAATTAACATTTTGCAGTGTTTGTGGAAACACTTGAAAGAAAGTAACAGATGCAAGGTCTGCACCTGAGACTGACATCTTAATTTGTTTGTGTGGTTTTAGCTATTCCTTGGAAATTGATGGACTGTTTCTATTATCTTCTCGTCTGACTTCATCAAGTGCTGTCAGAAATACCAGTGAAAGTTCAAGCTATTGGAATGAATAGTGGGTTTTTTTGCCCTTTACTGAAAATAATGTAACTTGGTTCAATTCATAAAATACCAATACAATAAAATCAGTAGTATTTCTCCCCAGTAATGTTAACGTAGGAGATTAAATTGTCCCTTTACTTACCAAGTAATGTTTATCTGGGGAACTATCAATGTCCTATGGTCGGCAAAGGAAAAATTTCTCTTCATGCTCTCACGAATGTCTCCACACCAGTGAGGATGGGTGTTAGCTGATGGTACTCAATTAACTGCACACTATTGAGTGGCAGTGGCACAGTGCTTATGGTAAAATACAAGTGGCTATTCTCTGCTAAATGAGGTAGTGCAAATTAAGACACTATTCTGCTAAGCTTTCGTAGCATTTTTACGCAGCAGTCATACTTTCTTGGGGATGGAGTCTACCTAAATGTGAATGAACTCTTGAACTCTTTCTTTAATTAGTACTACACAGCTGGGACATGAGAAACTAGTAGAAGTTGGGTTTGTCCATTTAAACTAATGTGTAGATTAGCCTGAACAAATGCAAGAGGACTGCCAGAGCCAGCGGAAAGCTGAAGTCAACTAGGGAAATACTGGCTCTGGGAACCTTATTTTAATCTCTGGTTCTTTAAGTCAGTATTGGTCCACCCCCCCAACCCGAAACAAAAGAACTCCCCCCTCCTCCACAATGAACAAAGAAAATCCTCCGCCCAGCCTCAGTTGTGCCTTTACTAGAAAACTGAATTTTGCTTTTAAAATATGGGACAAACTGATGACATGTGTCATCTGGCCGGTAGCTTTGAAAGTTCTGGCAGAGCGATGGAGCTCTTACATGCAGGATCAGGTGTTTGTACCCAGGATGGGGTCCAGCCACTGACCCCAGCCCCCCTGGGCTCTGCTCTGGCTTGGATCCTTTTTTGCACATACCTTCAGTAACCCAGGGTACGCTGCAGGTTATCGCTCTGAGTGCACCAAGGTGCTTGAAAAAGGAAATGCATTTTGTCTGCTGCGGACTTTGCCCTGCAGCAGCTTCGAACAGTGTCAGCCCGTCCAGCAGCCTAGGCAAACGGCTTCCATTACTGGCTGCACTCCTGTAAGGCAATGCCGAAGTGCTTGTTACTATGATTTAATGGGCTGTAATTCTGTCACTCTTAACAAAGCCCTATATTTTGGTGAAGTCCAGCTTGCAGTGACTCACTTGATAGCGTTATTTGCTCTTTCATGCGGATTGGCTTTGATTTTAAAACTGATCCAAGCGCCAGAGAGGCTGGGGGAATGACCTATGACTGCATAGCTTTGATGTCAGGATGGAAAGAAAAATGTGGAAGGAATAAGATAAGTTTATCTTGTGTTGGGACAGTATGATGAACTAACCTTGAGACTTCAAGTACGTGTCTGGAGGGTGTCTGTAGGGATGGAGGTAATCTCTCTGTTACAGGGAACCTGCGCTGCTTTCTGAAGCTTGCAGGAAAATTAATTGGTGAATGGGAAAGAATGACAGCAGGCCAGAAGTGGGCAGTTATACCCATCTGTTCCTTGTGGGCTTGCAGGGCATTTGTCATCCTTGGCTCTCCAAGCAGCACGTAACAAGCATCATTAACTGAATTTAACAGGTGGGCAAGTGGCAACAGGTACAGCAGAATTGTTCTAGTCGTACGCTGAAGGTTGAGGAACTAAAGCCCTTCTCCCGTGCCTGGCTTTGGATGCTGGCAGCTTACTGCTGGAGAATTTACTTCAGTGCGATCAAAGCCTAACTCACAGGCACTCTTTGCCCTTTTTGGTCTCGTTGCGTGTAGTCTTGAAATTACAAGTCCAGCTCTGGAATACAGCTCTTACAAATGGTCGTGTGCTCTGGGGGGCTGGAGCAAAGCCTGCTGCTGGGAGCTGGTGGGCAAGTACAGCTCTTCTCCAGACATGGAGCAGGTCCCGTCTGCACCTTCTGACAGCTGGGTTCAGGGGTGCATCTCCCCGCCGCGGCTCGAGCAGGTGAGCGGGGGTTCTTGCAGAGCTGTGAGCGGCTGTTACCAAGGGCTAGTGCATGTGTGCTCTGCCGCCTCTTTGCATCTGATGTACTAATTAGTGAGCTCTGTGAACTGTTAATGAGCTGTATCAATGCTGTTTTCTCCCTGTAGCCCATGTAATTAGAGTAACCAAATCAGATACTTAATAACAAAAAAGAATAATTCCAAACCATAATTCATCACAGTCATTTTAAGTTATTCAGCAGTTACCTAATTCTAGCACAGGACTAAATTGTACTAATTTACTGGACCGCACTAATGACCTGACCCAGCAGGACAGCACGTCCAGCTGCTCTCTGCAGAGCTCAGCCAGCACAAGCGGGCTGCACACAGTCAGTTTTCAGTCTGCATTGAAGCCTTTAGTATTTTTTCTTTAGTAGTTAGGAGTCCTAGGCTGATTTTTCTCCTATCTAGTTTCATGCCTAGAATTAACTGTGCCCATATATAAAGCTTAGCAGATGTTCAAGGAACTAAATCGGATACTTAGCTCTGGTCTGACTTTTTTTAAACTGTCACTAGCGAGAGAGAGTTTCTGCTCTAAGTGCTTCTTGGCACATGGAGGCACTCTCCTCTAATGGCCTTATGCAGCCCAGAATTACAACCTTTTCTGTGTATGAGTTAAAAAAAACAACAACCGACAACCAACAAACCAGCAACCCTGTACTCTGAAGGCTGTAAGTCCATAAAGAAGGGCCTGAAAGTGGAAGGGTATTTCAGGTCATGCTCTCTTTCTAATGGTACTGCATCCAACTCATAATTTTTGCAGGGAGAGTAAAGTGGAAGTTGGAGTCTTGCCTTTAATGTCTTTGGTGCTGAAATTCTAGACAGTCATTAGAGAAACTAAAAAATGGAGTCAAGTTCCATCTTGCCCTCCATCACATCAAACAGCATGGTTGCTTTTCCCTTACATTTCCTGTGTAGTTTATTACACAGGGTAATTTATTTACACATTAGTTTATCAACAAGCCTCCTGTGAGTTGCATGCAAGGAGCACCTGCCAATGCAAATTCAAGGCACCATGAACTAGGTAGAGAGGGAAAGAAATGACTCCTTTGCAAAACACTTAGGATACTCATGTGGGATAAGGAAGTCTTAAATCCCAACCCTTGTTCTTAATGACATTTTGCACTGTCAGCTATCACTGTTCTGTTCCAGGTGCCATCCTCCTGGGTGTCCTGCATTCCTGGAGCCCTTTCCCTGCCCCTTGGGGTCCAGAATGCTGCGTTAGGTGTCCACCCAAGTCTGGTGTCTTCTCTACCCTCTCCGGACTGAACCACAGTGTCTTTCCAAAGCTCCCAAGAGGTTGTACATCAGAGAGATTTCACTTCTAATGCGCTTCATCATCTGGCCAGGATCTGTAATTAAGATGCCTCTGAACTCCAGACTTCCAGTTGCTGAGTGCATCAGCAATTTGAAAGGGGTACATTGCTTCTAAACTACTTTATTGACAGTTGCAGTGATTCACTGTAAAGGGCTCTCATAAGCTCCCAGGTGTCTCTTTATTTTTTTTTTTTTTTTTTTTTTTAAATAATCTCCTACCAGGCTGGAATGTATCAGCAAATCCCTTCTTGCCATTTCATCTGAAATCTGCCAGGGGTGACCTGTGCCAGCACCGGCAGCATTTTTGCTGAGCATTTTTTCCCCTTTGTCTGAACCAATGACTAATATATACCAGTTACAAGCAAAACCTGTGAAATGCTGCTTGTGCTTCCCCGTCAATGTCCATTGTCACGGAGCACAGTGCAGACACGAAATAAAACAAAGGCTGCATTACTGAACTGTTAGGTAATCTTGGTTGAGCCATTGTACTGTCTGTGCTTAGATTACGCTCCTCGCCACCCTGCCATGGCTGGGACAGTGTGCCCTAGGTCACAGCACACAGACTTGCAGTTGCTGACATGTTTTGGCACTAACTAAATCTTGTCTGTGGAATGAATCCCATGTAATCATGCAGGGGACCCCCCCCCAAAAAAAAAAAAAAAAAATTAGAGCAAGGTTGCCTTCTGACCAGTGTGCCAAATGGGAATGTATCTATAGGCTCAAATCCAGCTGTTCAGTGTTTTAAACTAAGGCTGGGGGAATGGCTTTGAGTTCTGAGTCTGAACCATTAACAGAAATCCCACATCTGGTTGATGCAGTTCCAGTTGGGAGGGAAGGGGCAGAAAGAAAGGTTTTCTGGAGAGTTTCAAAGACTAGTTAAAATGCCTTCTATTTTAGAACAGTAGGCACCTGTTGTGACTTGTATGAATAAGTGTAAGAGTAAAGGAAGGCGTATAGATTCATAAAGATCTGTGAAGTGTTCTTTTGTGCGCTGGCCTTATAGCAAGTTCTGGCCAGTGCCAAAGCTGGATTTTGTAACTTGATGAAAAAACTTTGCAATACTGAGCAATATTGTGCATTCTGAACAGGCACAGGGACAAGGTTACAGCTTCATTCCCTATTAGCAGCTGTGGATGACTTCTTAGTCGTAAAATATTGTTTCTGAAGATGTATACTGAATGAGTGGAAGGAGTGAGGTTTATCTCTCCACAAATGTGTTTCTTGGGGGAAGGAGAAATCTAGATTATGGTTTGTTATTTTTTAGTCCCCCAGAGAAGAAGATAGCTTGATATAAACTAACTTTGATTTATATAGTCATTATAACCTGATCACAATGAATAACGCAATATTGCTTACTCATAACACACTCACATTAAATGGGTATTCTGGGAAAGTGAATTCATCTTGTTGTCAAGTGCAACAATATCTTTACAGACATGTGGACAACTTTGCTTAATTTACAGTGCCAGTGAACCAGTCTATGTTTCTGTGCACTCTAAGTCATGCTCAACACATTTCAGTACAAGTTAGGTACGTTTACGGCTATGTGATTCTAGAAATCCATCTACTTGTAATTGTTTATACTTACACCGTGTTTTTTCAGAATCAAATAGAGCTGAACACAGCTGCCAGTGTGGGGATGAAGTGGGCCAGGGACAAGGCTGGGCTGGAAAAGCAAAGGCAAGTCATAACCTTATGGAACACTTTGATTTTGTCAAGTCACAGAGAGGTTGTGGGGTCTTCACTAGAGCCGCACAGTCCCATTCAACACGATCCATAAGGCATCATCATACTTGCTGATACCTAGACCTCTTTACTGGAAAGCAATCCTCCAGTTTTCCATGAAGAAACAGCTACCTAATGGAGATGTACTGCTTCAGACATGTCTGAGGAGTGATTGGAATTCAATGAATGAGCTGCAGTCTCCCTTTGTTGGCAGTATTTCATTTTTCTAGATGCGAAGCAAAATTCTAGATCCAGTCTCCTCACACATTTCCTTCAGGCTACAAATTCTATTTCAGGGCTTTTTACCACCTTTTGAATCAGAAGTGACATATTAAGGCTTTCTTTTTTTTTATATATAGAAGAATTAAGATCCAAACACTTGGCACTAGCTGGCTAATTTCCTGTGGGAACAACTCCCTGTTGGAAGGGACCTTGTACCTGGAACTGCAGCCCACTGGAGATTCCCTGGCAAAGGTCAGCAAAAATACTTAAATAGTTTTCAATATGCAACTGGGGTACTTCAGTGGGTGAGCTAGCTACCAGCCTTGGATAAAGTGGCAGCATTTTTTTCCTACCAAAAAATAAAAGCTCAGAACACACTGTGAGAAATAGCTTGTGCTGTCGTGCCGTGCCTTTACCAGATTATCTGTTTCTAGAGGTTATCAGGGTCACAAAAGGCAAGTTCCTGGCAGTAGCCCAGACTTTCTGGTAATCATCCCAAGCTGCATGATGGTACTTTCAGCTTTTAAAAAGAACAGAGTTTGTGTTTATTTGACAGCAAGTTCAGTGTCCCTGTAAATGCAGTTCATTGGAATTCTTTGTTTTAGGGCAGAGAGCAGAAAATCACAACACAGGAATAAAATAGGGCAGCTTTCCCTGAAGGTTCTCTTGTTCGCAAAGGAGAAATTTGCCAGATGAGTCTTTGTGCTACTGTCTCTGACCTTGATATCCTTCTTAAATAACAAACAAATAAGGGGTGAGATTGTTTGGTCCTGAAATAAAATAGCCTTGCTTTGCTATAGTGTAGTGGAAGCCACATATCTTAGTTTTAAAAAATAGCCAGTTTTAACCCCCCTTCCCCAAGATATAAAAAATAGCCTTCCCCGCTCCGATTTCTAAATACATGGCTATTTCCAGATGCTTTATTTAGATCAGTTGCTGAACAAAAGTATTGAGAGGTGGGGGAAACTCGCTTTGGATTGCAATGCAGATTTTACAAAGTTCAAATGTTTGTTTCTCACGTGGAACGGTGCTTCACGTATAAAGAATGACATTTTAGGCACTCAGAAATCTAGCTCTTAGTTATCTTGATTTTCTGACCAGTTGAGGGGTGGGGAGGATGGTCTTCCAGGATGGTGCAGGGGTTTGGGTCATCATGTAGGACAGCAAAGCCTCTGGTTTCAGTTTCCCTCTCTGCACGAGAGTATTCTCAAATCGCAACTGAACCATGAAACAGTGGAAAGTCAAAAGAAATTTTTCCACTTCACTCAGCCAGATGCTGACCAGTTCCAGCTGAGGTTAATATCTCCTTTGCTTCAGTGTATTTCCAGCATCGGGAGCATGGGAATGGCTGAGCAATGCTGCCTGGTTTTGAAGGCATAGCACTGAGAGGCAGGAATCCAGATACTCAGATTGCATCATTCCTTTGAAGTCACTCCTCCTTTGACTTCAGCTGTGCTAATGATTTATATCAGCTGATCTTTAGAGCCAAAAATAGAAGTGTTTTGATGTGACCTTGGACATGCATATGGGATCACCTATCTGGGTTTTGGATGATCCACTTCATACAAGCACATTATTTCCCATGAGTTTTACATTGCAAATTTTCAGGAGAGACCATAGGAAGTAGATGCTAATTTTTGATACTTGAATTAAATTTTCAGTTAGGCTTTCTCAGAAGATCTCACAGGGTGAGCTTTGTAAGTTTTAGGTGTTATGCAAATGACAGCTATTACTGTTCTCTCTCAGCACATCAGATCCTGATTTGCCGTTTGGATTATCTAATCACTGTCAGCCCAAGTGTTTGGAGTGGAAGTAATTACAGCAGTACTTTCAACTAATTCCTATTCATGGAGTAGTAGTGAAAATGTTGATTTGAGGCATAAGTGAGCTAAGTATTCATAGAAACATAGAATCATTTAGGTTGGAAAAGACCTTTAAGATCATTGAGTCCAACTGTTAACCCAGCACTGCCAAGTCCGCCACTAAACACGTCCCGAAGTGCCACAACTACACATCTTTTAAATACCTCCAGGGATGGTGACCCCACCACCTCCCTGGGCAGCCTGTTCCAACGCTTGACAGCCCTTTCAGTGAAGACATTTTTCCCAATATCCAACCTAAACCTCCCTGGTGCAACTTGAAGCTGTTTCCTCTTGCCCCGTCAGTTGTTACCTGGGAGCAGAGACCGACCCCCCCCCCTGCCTACAGCCCCTGTTGGGCAGCTGTAGGGAGCGATCAGGTCCCCCCGAGCCCCCTCCTCTCCAGGCTGAGCCCCCCAGCTCCCCCAGCCGCCCCCCAGCCCCTTCCCCAGCCCCGTTCCCAGCCCTGGACACGCTCCAGCCCCTCCGTGTCCCTCTGGCAGTGAGGGGCCCGGCACTGAACACAGGATTCATGGTGCGGCCGCACCAGTGCCAAGTGCTGGGGGCCAGTCCCTGCCCTGGCCCTGCTGGCCACACCGTTTCTGATTCATGATGGAATAGGTACCTAAGAGCATTTGGGGCAGGTTCTTGTTGCTTTTGTCAAAACAGCTGTAACAACGTAGGCAGTTCACATGCCATCTTCAACTTGAAGAAATAATGACACATTTCAGACACACACTAGATCATAATGGCATCAAAGACGTAATTACTTGCTCTGTGTTGTAGCTCGTAACAGGGTCTGTGATTAGCCCTCTGTCTTGGGCACAACATCAGCTCTTCTGTGCATCGACTGCATTTGAAGGGCTTACAGTGCTCCTAGGCAGATGCTGCCAAATTGGTTATTCGTACAATCATAGAATGGTTTGGGTTGGAAGGGACCTTTAAAGGTCACCTAGTCCAACACCCTTTTTTTTATTGCTTTATTGCTAGAGGTTTAGGGGATCATGTAGTTTATGCTCAGTTCAGGTGGTGCTGGATGTTCACCTGTGAGATATGTGTGTCATGGGAGTGTAAAAATGAGAGTGTGATAATAGTACCCCTTCTTGATGGCTCCATTATCTCATTTTTGAGAGTGCTAAGCAGGTTTCAAGTGAGGGAATAGATCTTTTTGAGTTTGTTTATATAAACTTATCAGAGAGGAGTTAACCATCAGATCACTAACATCAATGGGATTCCGAACTGTATGTTCAGGCAAAAAAACCATGTTCATTGTCTCTAATGAAAACAAAATACTTCATTCTGCTTTAAACTACTATTGTGGTAGAATCTCTCTGCCTAGAGGTTCCTTAGGAAGAGAGACTGGCTCATCCAGAGGAGGAGGAAATTCAGGGGAAGGACCTTCATGAACTGACTTGCCTCCAGTTTGCTCGAGTTAGCTTCGTGAATGCCATTTGTTCTTTATAGGTGTAGTTGGGTCGTGATGGTGTTGTCCTGAGTTACTGGCATAATGTGTTCCAACCCTGGGACTCTTCTGTTAGGGAATTGTTGTAATATGGGATCAGAACCAAAACTCAAAGACCAGTATTTATGTTGTAGGCTGATTTGGCTTTCACATCCTTGGAGGTACTTATATGTGACAGGCTTTTTTCACTCTCCAGCTGTGCCCTGATTCTGATCTAAATCCAGGAATTACTCTCGGATTAGTCATTGGTGAACTGCAGTAATAAATTCCAGTAGCACCAACTTAGAGCCATCTACCATGCTTGAAGCGGGTTGTTAATAGTACTTATGCTCCTAGTGCCGTTTGGGAGGGCAATAACCATACTGGATCTGCGCCCAGCTGGATGCAGAGCAAAACTTTATTTGCTTATTTGTATTAGAATGCTGTTGTCCTGTTTGGCCCCTGATTCTGTGTGCTGCCGAGCTCACTGTTGCAGCTACAGCTTTGAGATGCTTGCTGACCCGGAGAGGTGCTTCTGAGTGCAGATGGTCTGAGTAGGACATCGTCACGTTGTAGTTGTCCTCGTGTGTGCCGTACAATGGCAAATGCCTTACTAAAGGATTCTGTTCTCTTCTACGGGCTTCTAATTGCTGAAGTTAAAGCTATATGGGTTTGAAAAGCAGAAAGGCTGAGTACTCAAACTTCTGACAGTCTCTTCTGGGTGGGGTTTTGGAGAGTGTTTCTTGTCAAGTGTGCTGAGGTTACCTGGGCCCAGCACACAAAATTCTCAGAAGGCAGATGTCGAAGCGGGTGCATATCTAAATTGCATTTCTGGTGGTGAGCTGTTGTTTTGGTCAGTGTCTCGTAATTTTCAAACGATTCAATTCAAACCCTTGCATTAAACAGAACAGGTTGAGTGGCCAATAAGCTGGAAAATTGGAAGAAAATCTTGATAGGTTCAGCTGGTGCCTGGCATCAGAGCAGCCTGTCCGTCTGCTAAATGTTTCTGCAGCCAAGTGGGCCAGGAGTGTGAGTGCCCACATGTGTGGCAGAATAATAAAGCTGGGGGGGGGGGGGCGGGGGGAGGGGAGTAATGTGGTTCTCTGAACAGCTTTATAGAAACTGTTAAAAGCTGGTGGAAGAAGCACAGCTACTCAACCAACAGCCATTTTTGGCTACAGAAAGAAAGTTATAGCTACTTTTCATGGACATAATCATATTGTGATGAATGTGTTGGTTTGAAACCCATCCAGGGTTCAAAGGATGGGGTTGCGTGGTCTGCTGGTACCTGTTGGGTGCTTGTTAGCTGCAGGCAGTGACAGGACTTGATGGGTCTTGTCACCGATCACTCCTGTGAATGTGCTGCGCTGGAGCTCTGCCAGAGCTGTGAACTACTTGATAACGGCGGCTCAGATATTTTTCTTTGAAATCACACTAATTTTAGTGGCAGTTTTGTTTTATTTCTAACTTACCAGGTGTTACTTTGGAATTACTGATGAAATGTAGGCTGTGAGCAGTTGTCAAGGCTTATAATTCTTTCCTTCTATACAGGCAGTATGTTATCTAAGATGAGAGCTGTGGTTTTGAATGTAAGAGGATGGTAGAAAGTGCACCATGGTTAAAGGATAGGTGGGAAGATTGCAAGAAATGGTGGCAGAAGTTTGAGAATCGAAGTGGCTTCATGCTGTAGATGGAGAGGTGGTTTATCAACCACTTTGTACAGTCAGAGTCTGCCTCAAGTAACTTGAATTTAAATTCAGCTGGACCTTGAAAGCAAAATGCCGGTTGTCAGAATGGTTCTGGCTTCTGCAGTTAAATGATCTGTCGTTTTCATTACCCAGTGATTCAGTTCCTTCTCCCTTATGTATTCTCATTTACCGTTATGTGTAGAATATACACTTACAGTTTTACCTCTCGTACTTTTGTGATGGAAGGTCCATTCCTACCTGTCTGCTCAAGCTTTCTTCATGTCTGCCTTAAGCATGCAAGACTGAAACCAGTAGCAAATCCATATAGAAAAGTGTGTAATTTTATTTTTTAAAAGCTGTTTCCTAGAAAGCCCTGCATTTGCAGCCATAATTACAGCTTACTTGCTAGCACCTTTCACACAAGCATGCACTGTCTTCATGAGAATTTCTGATTGTATCATAATTCAAAAGAAATAGGATGTGAGTATATGGTAGCTTGATTTTATGTTTTGTCTAATCTACTGAGAGTCATTAATTGTAGTTCCAGAGCAACAGCTGATTTATGAGTTTAACTTCTATGTGAATACTAGTGATATTTGAGTCATTGGAGATACCAAGTTTACTCTCTTGTGTTTCTAGATTTACCAGAGATGCTGGTTAGTATTCAAAAAAGCTTCAAGCAAAGGGCCAAAGAGGCTGGAGAAATTCTCAGATGAACGAGCTGCTTACTTTAGATGCTATCACAAGGTAAGACACAAGGTTGTTTCTGAAAACTTTTTTTAACCTACAATTAAGAGTAGAATCTGAAGTTGACATGTATTAATTGGCCTGAAAATTTGAACTTTTTTTACTGTCAAGGTCCTAAACCCACATGTGTGTTCCTTCCTTTAGTGGAGTAGAGGCACGGTGTTATATTTTCTGCTTTGTAGTGAATGTCTTGCTAAGCTAATGGGAAATTACTTTATTTTTAAAGAAGATGTCCTTTCCTCTCCTTAGCCCTTTAAAATCATATCTGAAATAATTTGTGGTGACTACTGCTCGTCGTAATTACAGTGACAACCATCCAAGGTAACATGTGAATCCAAAAAGTTGGATACTTAGAGGTTCCCATTTTACTAGGATTTTGCATCTGTGGGAAGAAATAGACAGCGACAGGAATGAAGGACAACGTGCAAATTTTTCTTGCAATGATAGTGTGAAAACCTTTGCTAAATTCACCGCTATTAAAAGAATAAAGTTTTTCCCACTAATCTCTCTGGAGTTATGTGCATATTTCATATTCAGCTGAGAATTTACATGTGTAATTCTCCTGGGCATGGAGATGAAAATAAGAAATCTTTTAATTTATAATCATTGTTGGCAAAAGCTTAATGTATTAGAAGATTAGGAATTATGTGCATAAATTCCTAGGAGTCGGCGAGCACAGCTCGGCGTGAGGCTGATCTGCATTTACTCACTCTGACATACATTTAGGAGGAAATCTTGCAGGAATACTGAATCTGAATTCAGACTTGTCTGTCTACATGCCATGTAATTTGTAATTGATTGGTCATAGAACCTGTGGCTATTTGTAGTAAGTCATGCCCAGAAATAGTTCATTCAAGTTTATATTAAGCAACTTTCAAAAGTAATGAGAAGTGCATTTTTTTAATTTGCATTTGACATGTTTGAGGGCGGCACAGTGCGTATAAGACAATTCCTAGTGCTGTGTGGAATGCTCATTTTATATTAGTATGATTCTGTCAATTATTGTTGCAAATCTGTATTTCTTGCACTGTATTAATGCAATACATTAGCAGCACACGCTGACTTGAAGTTCACATTAGGTAATGGATATGAAATCCAAGAGGAATCTAAATGAGGCTTGACTTTTTTATCTTCTTCCAAGAAGTTCTGTAGGTTAGCGCTCATTTGTCACATATATAACCTAACAGCAGTTTCCAATATCTGGATCTGCAGACTAAAGCACCATAGAAAGCCTCACTAGCTTGGAGGGATTTTCAGTTTTAAGTCAAGCTTAGTCTATAGTTAACAGTTACTTAATTTTAAGCTATTACGTCTTCTATACATTAAAGTTTCTGTACTTCTCTGGTAGCTTATTTGACAGGAATAAACAACGGTCAAACTCCACTATCAGTCATATGGAATCGGCTGTTTGCTTAAGTGGCCGCTTCTGAAAGCGGTAACTACATCATCGGCTCTGTGATACTAATAGTTACAGCCATTAAAGCAAACCCTAGTCTTGGCTGAAGTTTTGAGAAACACTGTCCTAGCAATAAGACATCTTACACACGTATTTTGTGTGGGTTTCATCAGAACTTTGTCAAGTCTAGAGATCATTTGAGGCAGGATGGAGACCTAAACCCAAACATCGAGAGGGGAAGTGGGCAAAGAAATTTCTACCTTTTGGAGGAATAAACCCAGTTGGAATGTAGGTGTACTCCCGAAAGCACCGGTTCCACTGGGGGTGACCTCATAGATTATTTCCTTTCATGGACGGGTGGGGTGTCTTGGGGTCTGAGTCTTAAGCTGAATATACCTGAGATGATCAGTCTGAGCTTCTCTGTGTTTTCTTTGAGTCTTGGACCTGCCGAGCTGGACTGCCAGCTCCCATCACTGAGCCCTTCCCTGTAACTTCTGGCTGCTTCAGGTCCCAGGTATGTAGACCCCAGTCACGGGATGCAGTGCTGAGGTTTCTGCCAGAAGGCCTGTAGTCATCCTGTATAAAGCAGAGAGATCTCGCTTCCCAGCACCGCACCAGCCTGGATGCTGTGGATGCTCTTGCTGGGAGCCCACGGGGATGCAGACAGGCTGGACCACTGAGCTGCGACCTCACTGCTGTTTGTGGGAGCTACCCCAGGAAGCATTTGCCCTCCACGTTTATCGCTCCTCTTTGCCACACTCTCTTCTAGTATTATTTATTATGTTATTATTTTTTATTTTATTATTTATTATTTTTTTATTAGCAGTGCTAAACGAGTAGGGTGGTTTCAGTGTAGTGGCCCAGGACAGTGGGTTGTCACTTAGGCAGTGTTGCTATTTGGCAGTGGGGCTCGGCAGCATCCCCGATTTTGTGCTGTGATGGTAAATGAGGCTGTCATCAGCTATGCAAGTTGATGGGCCCTGTTTATTTTTAATGAACCTTACTGAAAGGAAGCTAATGAATATTAAATAGCATTTTCTGGTTAAAATGTGTTACCTTACGAAGAGCGCAGGTGGATAAAAATGAGTTTCTTTTTAAAATAGAATTTCACACATTTATAAAGCTTAAGGTGGTGAATGATGCAGCTTCTAACAGTGTTAAATATGAGGTGTTGGAAAAGAACACGTCACTGCTGTGCTATACTGCTCTGTAGTTGAACTCGTTCTTATAAAAAACATAGTTAATTATTAATAAAAAACCACAACAAACAACTTAATGTGGCAGAGTCTTCAACTAACACTACTTGTCACATGGTTTTGATATATAATATTAATGGGACTTCAGTACTCAAGACATCATCCAGAGGTCTAGGATGGTCATTGCTGTTGTCTTGACACACATTTGGTCAGCAAGAGCAGCTGTTGCAGTAACAGCTTGATGGTGCGTAGAGGCTTTTCGGTGACTATTCTAATTCTGTCGCTCCTGGATGGAAGGCTACTTTTTCCTGACAATAAAGTTAATCCTACAAATGAGAGGCCCAGCTAGTCCTGTTAACATGTCAAGTGTCACTGTGTCATGAGCTTGTGCTAATGAATATGAGGATGAATGCAGTCCATTCTGATGGATGATACTGTAAGAGAAAAGCCTCACAGATTACCAGTGTTTCAGAAATATGGTCATTAACTTCCTACCTGGGTTCTGAAGTGATTCTCAAATGCTGTTGAAAGCAGTATCAAATCTAGAAACCCAAGGAGCCCCCGCTCACCCCATCAATCTCAGGAAAGGTTTAATCCATCATAAAACTGTAAAGGGTAGAAAAAGAAAAATGATGAATGGAGCTATTTTTTCAATAGCACCTGCCTCCTTCACTGAAGTGTTAAATTGCTTCATTTCGTTGCCTTTTTTTTTTCTTTTTTTTTTTTTTTTTCCCCTGTGATGAATTAAAGTGCAAATGTTACTTCGATTTATTAGCAGGAAGAGGCTGTCCAGAGCACTTGTTCTGTTTGCACCCTGGTGGTATCAGTCGCTGGAGCTGAGCTGCTGTGGTCTGAGACCCTGCCACATCTCCTTGGCACCTTTGTCCAGTCAAGGTCTCTCCTTTTGCCATCCAAGGTCTGGGTCACAAGCAGCATTTCTGAGGTGTCTCGGTGGCATTTCTGTTATACTGGGGGCTCCAATTTATTCACTTTTGAATCTATAATGTATGTGCCCTTTTCTGCAGCCCTGTACCAGGGGCTGATTGTTGGCATCCTTGCCACTGGAAGTTTAAAACAACAAAAGAAAGAAGTACTTTTTTTTTTTTTTTTTTTTTTTTTTTAATAATATTGACCTTTAAATACTTCCTAATCTTGTTCTATTTTTTTAAAAAGTGGAAAGGTTAAAGTGTCCTGAAATACAGGTCATCTGAGAACAGCCAGCTGTAGTTTATGAAGTGAACTGGAAATTTGCATACGCAAAGCGAATTGCCCACTTAATTCGTTTGGTCCCACAAGGGAGAAAAAATAATTAGGATCCAGGCTACAAAATCTATGCAGAGAATTGCCTTTCAGGTAGCTGTCTACTTTTCACATATTAAATGTAAATAATCAACCACAAATTACCATGTACTTTAACAAAATAGTATTGGAGGAGAGAAGAAATTCCTATTTCTCCAAATGACATTTGACTTCTCTATGTGCCAGAAGAACCCTTAATATTCCAATACAAAACCAACTAATTGCATACCGCTGACAGGAATATACTGATTCCTCAAGGGGATGTAAGTTTTAATCCGATTGTATTAATCTTGCCTTGAAACAGCAGAAGTAATTTAAACAGTCTTTCTGTCTAGTTATGGAATAATCCATTTGGAAAATTGAATTGTGTAATTTGTAAATTGTTTTCCAGGCTTACTGATGCAAAACTGTATCGGTGGCAAATTAAATGTTTGAAGTATGACCACTCTGCTAATAACTAGCTGTTAAACATTTATTTTAATGAATACTATCACTTACTATGAATGAAATACCTAGTTTGAGGTTTTAAAAGAATTAAAGTAACTTGTCAGGATATTTTGGTATCTTCATGGTCATGCCATACAGCGATGCTCACTGCAGGTCTGTGGGGCAGGTACGTGTCCTTCCATAGGGGAGGACATACCTTGTGCCTGGACAACTGATCCTGTGAGTGGCAGAGCAGCCGCTGAGAGCGATGGTAAAAATTGAATCTCTAAATCTGGTCATTGTTCCTGGCTTTAATTTCTCCAAATAAGCCAATACTGGATTACAGCGTGGTTACAGCCAGTGTGTGCAATTCCTTGTGTGAGCAAGTGAAAAATTAGCAGCTGATGTTTTCTCCCACTGAAGAAATGGAGATGTAGGCATGGCTGTAGATTTTATTTTTTATTCATGTATATATTTATATTTTTAAATAAATACTTAAACTATATAAAATTTTAATTTTATTAATTTAATTTATTTAATTTTAATAAAATTTTATGTTACGTATATCTAGTAAGTTAGTTATGTACAGGCAAATCTTACAAGCAGGACTGGGCTGGAATTGCAGCAGTGGTAGCAGCGTTTTCCATGAAATGTTCCCCTGGTGTGTCCTGGGAAGTGTTCTTCCTCTGCTCATTGTGGGGGGAATTTTCAGGAAGCCAAGACAGAACCATGAAGTCCTTAATTAAGATTAAAACACAAGATGCTTGAAAACATTAAATGTGGCAGTTATGTAGGTGATAAATATACTCCCTTGTGTTGTGTTGTGAAAGGCCACCCATATTTGAGAATAATGTACTAATACAAACAATGGTTTGAATGCTAAAGACCATTTTTAGTAAACTATGTGTTTGGCATGGTTTTGAGGGGAATGGGAGGGATGGAAGCATTTTCGTCTTGAGTGTATCTGGTCAGGATGAAGCCCTGTCTGCTTGTGCTGTTGGCTGGGAAATGGGTGATTAATCCCTGTTCCTGGGTCAGAACTCTCCTACCACACACCTCTGCAAGAATTTTAGTTTTTAATCTAAGGAAATGTATTTCAGTTATATGACTTGTCATCTTAACACAAAGCAGGCTTGAAAGTAAAGGGGAGGGAAGAAGAATGCAAAGGGAGGTCTTTAACCCCTAACAAAATATCATTCTTCTTGTGATTTCTCTGTTCGTACTGTCTTAGGTCTGATATTTGTGGTTTACCCACAGTTTATAAACTTAATTTTGGAGTTAAATTTATAATTCTACATTATTTATTAGTCTTGGATAAATAAAATGGACATGGATTCAACTAACCATGGGAACACTGTTTTGCAGGAGACTGGCAGGAGAAGAGTTATTTTAGAAGTGCAAACAAGGAAAACTTCAGCCTCAAATATTTGCAGGTGTTTGGTGTCTGCTCCTGTCTCCTTTCCAAAAGCGCGGTGCAGGGGATGTTAGCAGCCTGCCACTTCAGTGTGAATTCGGTGCATATGTGCCAGACGATCTGAACCATCTGTTGCACAAGGGTGAGCAATGAGGTGGCTATTTAGGCACCTGGGATAACGATGGCGTTTTGAAGCACGGTGCCGGGTGACACAGCAGGTCAGATATAAATGATCTTTAGACAACTTCTCCCTCAGGAATGCATGTGCGCTGTTGAGCTTTGGCAGCAGGAACAGCTTCTTGGTGAAAGCTGGATCTTTCAGCAGGGGCAGTTACGGCTCTGGAGTGCCATTGAACCTCTGAGAGGTGAAGGCAACTTGGGCAGTTCAACCCTGGGGAGGGCAGCTGCTTATTGAATATATTTTTGCCAGACGCAAAAATCAGGCACCTCAAGGTTGTGTCCAGGACAGAAGGCATTCATGAGCTGAATCCGAGCAGTTCTGCATGCTATCACTTGTGCCACTGACTTCAGGAAGAGTCCCGGAGTGCCAGATTTTGTCCATCTGTTACTCTCCCTGTGCCTGTGAGGTCTGGTACTGAAGAAAACCTTAGTTCCAAACTATCTCGGAAGAGACTGGAGTATGTGCCTGTTACTGGAGACAGTTGGACGTGGGTTGGAGGTCAGAACTGGGGGCTACCTCTCTGTCACGCTTCAAAGGGAGATGCTTTGGTGTCAGCTTGTGCAGCTCGACAGAAGCAAATACCATCAGATCTTCAGATGCATGTGAAGACTTGCAGACTGTGCTCTGCGAAATGCCATTGTACAAGAGCTCTCAAGCAGTCAATGCAGCGCAAATCACCCAGGAATTGCCAAATGTTGTAGCTAGCATTTCTCCAAATAGAAATACTCTTTTTATTTTTCTCCCCAGTTCAGAGCTAAAACATGAGTTGCAAAGGACGTGATTATCAGTGAAATTAGTGACACAATAGTATTGATTTCAGTATTTCTTCAAGAATGTCATCCAAGGGGTGAAATTGCCTGCAATTTTATTTGACCAGGCTGTAAGCCAGGGCTCTCGGAGCGTGTTTTTGGTACATGGCAGTCAGTCTGCGTTCACACAGGGCATTAGGTGACTCCTGGAAGCACCTGATTTACTGCATGCTGCTGCAGCGTGCGGACTCACACTGGTTCCCTGCCCCCCTCCCTTCTCCCAGCATGTAGCACTCCGAGGTGGGGAGAAGTGATGAGGAAGGGACTTGGGATAAAGCTCTATAAACACATAAAAAAAATAGTCCTCATATAATTAAGTTATTCATGTTCACCCCATCTCTGTGGCCATTCTTCCGTCCTCCCTTACCTGTACTCCCACCCTGCAGACCCAGGGAAAAGCCCATCGGTCTGAGTTGCCCTTCCACTAACAGCCAGGTCAGCAGCACACGCACGTGCTCTCCATCTTCTCTTGACTTAGGGAGAGTTTTCCCTTAGAAAGATGAATTAACTGCTGGTTGATACCCCAGAAAAGCAAAACAGACCACTGTGAATACTGCGAAGGCAATAGATAAGAGATAAATATTGTCTTAGGTAATCTGCATTGTCTTCTTCGTAACATGGTGTGCTTAGAGGGAGTACAGTAATAAAAAGCAAATGCGGGAGAAAGCGTATTCAAATGAAAACAAATATTTCTGCTCAGAAGAATGAACTTTGGGATTTTAAGCATGAGCTGATTCTTGTAAAGACTCTATTGGAATATATTACTCTGCATTTGAGATTACAAAGAAGTACTTTACTGTGGTAACTAACTGGCTTTTGAGAGGAAGTTATGGTAAGAAGGAAAGAATTATTGCTATTCTCAGCTCCAAAACATTGATGCCATTATATTCATGCTGTTTTGTATTTAGTACAATTGTTTCTAAAGGGGAGTGTAGGAGCTGCAAGTTATGCTGTCATGAGGTCAAGTCACCCAGCCACTGTACTTCTGGACAACTTGAGTTTTGCCCAACTGAATGGTCGGCTGAAATGACTGTAGCAAAGGTGGCTGTCCTCACCTGGGGGAGGAGACGGGAGCTTGCTGTGCTGGGCCATAGGGTGGAGGAGTGGCTGTGTAAGTTTTGGTGAAACTTGTCTTGACTGAAAGATCTAAAGAAAGAAAATTTGTGGTTGCAAGGCATGTCCATGGCTTCTGTCCTACTCTGTGTGCTGTGCAGATCTTGTTGGAATGACCAGCTGCTTCTGATGTGAAACCCTAGAGTGGATGGAGACTGCAGGTATCTGAGATACTGGCCAGAGCAAATCCCAGTCCCTGCGGCTGGGTTCAGAGATGACACGGTGCTAGAGCTGCCACGTGGATGTCGTGCACAAGCAACAGTGCGTGAGGCTGGGAGCCTTGGGTGGGTAGGGGTGAGCTGGGGATTGGAGTGCCGAGACTGGAAAGTGCGGAATGTCTCTAGTGGTACAGAAATGAGAGGAAATGGGTGATGGATACTCTGTGCCGGGGATGCAGAGGCTGCAGGAGCTCATGTAGGGAGACTGGGAAGTAGCTGCAGCTTGCAGCCCTAAAGAGAATAAAACGTAACAGTCTGGGGGGTAAAGTGTTGTTGTAGGGATGCCGGGAGTGGTGAAGGTAAGATGTAAAGGGCTGGAGTCATAGTAAAAGAAATGGTGGTCAGAAATGTCTCTCCTTTAGTGTAGGCAGAGAAAGCAAAAGTTTTAATCTTGGCCTTTGCATGTTCCCAGCAGTGTTACAAACACCTGCTCCCATCTGGCCTGGAGGCGTGTGACTCAGTCTGCACACAGGGACATTAGTGATGCTGTCTGGGTTGGCTGGCTGGTTTCTCCGTCCCAGCCCTGTGCAGTAGCTAGCAACACCCTGCATGGCCAAGTGTCCCTCGGCTCCCTCGCTGGGCTGCAGCGTGTCTCCCTGCCCGGGGCTGAGGCAGCACGTGCTACCCATCACCGGGGGCTGGTGGGGTCATGGGCAGCAGCTGACTGCTTGGTACTTCTGAGTCTCCTAATGACTGAAAAGTGCTTTTGGCTCCTGAGTGAGCGTGGGGAGGCAGCTTAACATTCCCTGACGAGTATAAACCTTTCATAACCTCATGGAGCCCTGTCACAGCATCCTCAGGATTCATCGTGCTAGAGACAATCACTGGGATATCCAGCAGTCGGAGTGTGACATGCCTGACTTTAAGAAATGAGCTGTCCATTAGGACAGCTCCTGGATAGCTAAATGATATTACCAAAATGTATGGCTACATTCCGCTTCTCCTAACTTTTGTACTCCTAGGTACAAAACTTCATTAGCATGTTCATTTGCAGAAAATGTAAATGAGCTCAGTATAAATGCCAAGGTAGCTGCTGTCCTGAATGAGAAAGTCTGGCTCTTTCTTTCCTCTTGCTTTCGAATCCTTTCTTGGCATATGAGAAAAAATACAGGAGAGTTGAACTTGGCAGCTGACAATTTGTGCTTGACCTGTCATGTGCTGAGCACAATGGGAATAGGTTATGACAGATTTGTCATATTTCACAATGCGCTTGTTGGTGTCTTGTTAGGACTGGGGGATGTGCTTCCATCTCAGGATTTCCTGGAAGAGTAAAAAATGCTCATGCAAAATCAAGCACAATTAGGAAGTCTCAGTTTTGACACTTCTCAAAATCTTGAACCTGGAGGCTATAAAAACCGGAGTTCTAAATTTGGCAGTTGTGCAGAAGGTTTGATGTGTTCCCCATGGGATGTTCCTTCCGTTATTTCCTTCTGCTGCTGGCTACAGAATGAGTTTCTGGACATTGGGTCTATTCTTTATTTTTATCTTGGGGAGACATTGCCCGCCAGCTGCTCTTTCTTCCTTCCATTGACAGTAAGATTACCTGTTCAGGGGGTTTGCTGGAAAACGTGGTGTTGGCTGGCTGCCCTCTCCCGCTGGAAGGGAATCGGCAATAAATTGACTCAAAGAAGCAATTGACCTAGGATGAAGGACCAGAGGGATGCAGTGGGTGCACCGGTGAACCCAAGATGCTCTAGAGGAGCAGTTTCTGTTGCTGTATTCTACAACACTGATAACTTTATACTTCTGAGTCTCATAGATAAGACAATCTCTGCATTTCTTTTAGAGCTGACACAGTTTGATATGGGACTATTCCACAGAACTAGTGAGACCACAGCAGCAAAGCTGTTAGGCTGTACAGCTGTGGGAACATTTCTGTTAAGTTTCCCCTCTTTCTCTCTTTCTTCAACCCCTACCATGTGAAAGGATCAGTGAAATGTTTTCTGATAATGAATATTTAAATATGACTTCCTGATTCTCTGCGTGTTAGCCTTTATAATCAAAGGAATTTAAATAATGAAGAATTCCTTCTCAGTCAAATTTAGGAGTGTTACTTACAGTTGTGAGGGTGAAAAGTGGATGTTAAATATATGAAGCAACTGTGGTATGTATTTATTAAAGCTGTATACAAGGTTTATAACAGATACATGTTTATTTTTTTGGTGTCAAAGCTATTTTTCCAATCAGTTTTTGGCAACCAAGCAATGGAAATCTGTGTTTACAAGTCTGTAAATCTTTAAAGCTAAAAAGCTTTCTAATAACTAAAACTGTGATTTTTTAAAAATTATTTTTATTTTTTAAGTGGACCATTCTAACAAATCCTCAACTTCCCATCAAAAAATAATTTAGAGAGCAGCTATTCACCATTCTTACAGTTTTGGTCCTCCACGATGAAAGCTGTATTGGAGCTGGACTTGGTCCTCCAAATGGGTGAATCCTTTAGATTTTTATCTTCACCTCTCTGCTTCTGCTACATCAGGTTGGTCTTTCTCATGCCCTCCATGTAAATATTTCTCAGACAGGAGCGAGCTTTGTTTCTACCTGCCTCTTGGCTAAAATGCTGTTCAGATGGTGTTGCACTGAAGCTCACACGCAGACAGGAGAGAACTGGAGGATACGGTGCCTTCATCATCCAGGGTCTTCAAGTCGATTCTCTAAGGTGATCCGTGTCAAGGCTGTGTTTCTTCAAGAACAACCATAGGCACTTTCATGCTGTTTCTCCTTTTCTCTGTCCTTTGCAACACGATATAATTATTTTCTCTCCTTCTCCAGTCAATAGTGGATATATATATATATTTCCAAGCTCCTAATTAAAACTTCAAATTGTGCTTTTTCAGGTCACAGAGCTCAATAATGTGAAGAATATATTACGAATGCCAAAAAGCACAAAGAAGCATGCTGTTGGGATTTATTTTAATGATGACACGTCGAAAACCTTTGCTTGTGAGTCAGGTGGGTAAAACGGCAACGCACATTAAAAAACGTAAGAGCATTAATTGTGAAATTATAAATGTATTATACCTACACACAGATTTTCTGGGCATTTATACAGAACTTGAGGCAGATGAGTGGTGCAAGGTGCTGCAGATGGAATGTCTTGGAACACGAATTAATGACATTAGCCTTGGAGAGCCTGACTTGTTGGCATCTGGAGTAGAGAGAGAGCAGAGTGGTAGGTACATAAAGGTTGACCTTTTAAATCTTTAACTGCATTATTTTAAAGCCTTTTGGACTGTGCATATGAACACCAGAAATAAATTGGAGTAAAATTTTTTTTCCAAGCCCTCCTTCCTGTTTTCTGGGGGTTGTTTTTGTTTGTTTGGAGGGTTTTTTTTTTTGCTTTTTTTTTTTTTTTTTTTTAATTGCTACCAGAAATAACAAGTAAGGTAGCTAGAATTATTTTGGAGTAGCCCTTCTCTTTCTCAGATAAGTTAGTTGCTTTTGGAGATGGGGACTGTCTTTTCTTGTCTGATGTCTGTAAAACAGTTTCAGTCTGTGACTGAGGCTCTTTGGCAGCACTGTAAAGCAAATAATAATAGTAATTGCATGCAAAACCTGACCCCGTGGCTACTTCACTTTCCTATGCAAATTAACTACATGCACAAATGCAACTGCAGTGTATTTATTCATGCACACAATTTTATTAAGTGTTTGCAAATAGCAGGATTATGATGGTGCAGTTCTTTTCATTGGCTGAATGCACGCATGAATGTTTGACGCCCTTTGAGTGCAGCAATCTGAATGCCCCAATATTGAGTTACTGGAAGGAATTGAGTCTTTGTTTTTGAATTAATTGTGCTAAGTAGAAATAAGATCTTGTATTAGAGCTGGAAAATAGGAAATTCCTTTAATGACTTGTGCATTTCATGGGCAGGGATTTTAGACTAACCTTTTGTTTTTCTCCCAGAGAGATTCAATGTGTATTTGATGCCATCCCCTAACTTAGATGTGCATGGGGAATGTACCTTGCAGATAACATTTGAGAATATCTGTCTTTGGGACATCCAGAATCCCAGAGTAAAACTCATCTCTTGGCCATTAAGTGCCCTCCGACGCTATGGGCGGGACCCATCTTGGTTCACCTTTGAAGCAGGGAGGTAGGTGTGCGTTCGCTATATTGCGTTGCTTGCCTCGGTGGTGCTGAGCGGTGCGCTGGACCGCTTTGGAAGGTTGTTGAAGGTCATGAGAGCTTCTCTTCAGGCAGAGGCTAGTCTATAAGAATAATCTTCCAAAAATACGGAAACAAATCTAAAACCGAATAAAACCCCTCTTAATCTCAGGTTGCAGCTTGAATGGGAGCAGATGCCGAATGAAAGTGCCTGAGGTACAGGGCGGGAGAGCTGAGGGATCCCAGAGGCTTGCCGGGCGGAGGCTGACAGCGTTGTGTATTACTGTATAGGGTTGTTCTTAAATAAAGCTATATATAAGCAAAAGATTTGGATGGACAGATCTGGGAGGAAGGGGTAAGCATCGTTCCAGAATTTGTACAGCGTGGGCCTCTGGGCACAGAGTTACGGGTTATGTACAAGGAGAAGTTTGAAATTGGCAGCGGGGAGTGCCAAGTTGTTTCCCAAAAGCAACCTAAAGTAATGGAGAAGGAACTCCTGTTTTCCATTGATTATGTTATGTTCCTGTTTCCCATCATTTTTGACAAATGGATTTATAAGAAATTTGAATGCAATTCCTTGGTTTAGAGGTGGCGTTCCGTATTGCTTTCTGCAGCTCAGTCTTAATCAGCTGAAGCCTTTGGCTGCCTGAAGTTGGAGCGCTCGTTATTGAACTGAGCTATCAAATCCTTTCTAGGGGACACGGATGCATTATTTTAGATAAGCACATTAAAGAATTGAAATAGTAAAAGAAACTGATCATACAGTTAACTTATCTGGAAAGGGAAGAGGCATTTAAATGTCCATCTCCATATTACTGTAGAACTTAGTCCTCTTGGGGAAGGACAAGGATACATTTTTATTTAGCTGATCGTGCATTAGCCCTGATAGGACAATGCAATTGGGGTGCCGAGGATTGTTTCAAGTGGAAGACAAAACTCTTCAAAACTCATTACAGGCAGTGTTAAGTCTGCAAGGAGAAGACAAATTAATCCTACCTGGCACAGATTCTAGATAGAGTCTAAATATTAAAAATCTGGGTCTTGTGCCAGAACTCTCTAGAGCTTAAGCACTTATGCTGGATCAGCGGTACTTAGCTGAGTCCCTGTTTGGTGAGAGCAATACTAATATGGGCTAAAAGAGTAAGATTGGACCAGGGCTGCTAAGATGCATATGCGAAGACCTTTAGATAGCTTTGTTCCCTATTTCAACAACCTTTGTTTTCTTACTGCTTGTGCAATAGCATTTCTAGAGGAGCATGGTAAAGTTTTGTTTGTTCATAAGCTTAAATCTCACACTTGGAACCCATCTGTTGTTGCTTTGGCAGGATGTGTGACACAGGAGAAGGACTATTCATCTTTCAGACCAGAGATGGGGAAGCGATCTATCAGAAGGTTCACTCGGCTGCTTTGGCCATAGCAGAACAACACGAGCGCTTGTTGCAGAGTGTGAAGAATTCAATGGTACGGCTACTTGTTATTTCACACCAGGCACTGATGAACAATGTGTTTCTTGAATGTGATTTTAAGTTTTGATTCACAAATAGTAAGCAGTCTGATTATTGCTTTTATTAAATTCTGCTCAATTATATTATTTAGGGTAATATATATATATAATGGATTGATTTTCAAGAATCAAAAGAACAGGGAAACTTATAGTCCTTAATTTTTGTGTTTGCAAAGCCATCAGTAAGTGTGAATTAATACAGAGATGATAAGCTCCTGTCAGTGCACAGTCTCGTTACATTCCTTTGATTAATCAGCATTATGAGTTTGTTTGGAAGCTTCTCTCATCAATCTCTTTGCAAAATATTGTGGCTCATACTCAGTTTTCCATTTACTAATTGATATTTGCACTCCAAGGATGATTTGGAAAGAGTCATATGGTTCAGATTAAGCTATGGGGGAGGACTAGATGTTTGTCTGATCTCTCAGCGGATGTCTGTTTTCAACAAATGCTCTGTCTATCTAAAACTTGTTTTATGACACACATGACTGGCAGGAAATATAGAAGTGTAAGATGCAAAACTAACATACAGTTTGAGAAAAGATAGTATGGGATCTGCAAAAGTATGTTGAAGGAAGGCAATTCTATGGCACTTTCACCTGATTTGTTTCAGGATCTTAATAACTTGGGGAAAAAAAAAATTTTTTTTTTTCTCCTGAAGCCTGTAGAATAAAAAAGAATATTCTGTTCATCCTACATCACAGTTGTTCTCTACACTCCAGGATTCACAGGGTCACCCTGGCAGCAAAATTAGTATCCTGAAGATAACAGGCCCTCTGGAATGTATAAAATGCTCAGAATGGACAACTGTGGAAGAACTTGTCTATAAACCACATTTCTGTTCCAGGCAGTAGTGACTGGATCATGTAATCTGCAACAAGACTCACGCCTTTCTCTTGGTGTAAACATAAGTGCTGCCATTATCCACATCCGTGTCTTAGACTTTCAGTAATTTTACTAACGTCTTGGTTTCAGGAATAAATTGTAGCGATGAGTTATCCTAGTATTAACTGGAAGACCCGGCTAGGATGAAACAGAAGATGCCATTACTATTTGTGGAGACCTAAGAAAAGATGAGAGGGGATGTTGAGGGAATGGAGAAAGGAGAAAATTGCCTTAAGTACTTGTATGTCTTTTGTTCTTCCACTGTCTTGGACTTGAGACAGAATAGAAGCCAAATACATGGTAGGAAAGTCACTTCTCTTAATAAAAGTCCAATGAGGAGGAGCAAATGAGGAGAGGAGGAGCAACAGGAAAGTCTTTTCAAGTGTCCCAACCGGTCTTGTGGACTGGATAACTGATTGCTTCAGCAGAGCACGCAGGCAAATGGGTAGTTGTGTCATTTGTAGAGTAGGTGGGATAACTGAGATGGGAAAGTGAGGAAAAGTAAAATCTGTTTCTATGTAGGTCATGCAATGTCTTTACTTGCAACAGGAAAGAGACCAGTTAGTGGTTTTTACATATAGATATACATTTTCCACTCTATGTAAGAGTGTGCTATACCAGTATTCAGCTGATGCTACCCTGTTAACTTCTGGCTGGTGTCACTAACAATGTGGTCACTTCTGTAGAGCCCCTGGGAGAATGCTGTTTCTGTGAGAATGAAGTACTGACTTGGACCCTTTGTAATGATCTCTGCCCTGTGTCCCTTTAGACCACCTGCTTTTCCCAGCACTTCCAGGTTCACTAGGAAGAGCTTGATGCTTTGCTTGCTTTCTTTCAAAAATATTAGAAGTAGCAGGTGAACTCCGCAGCCAGCAGCACTGGTATTTTTCCGTTTCCCAGTAGAGCATCATCTAACACCGTCTTTGCTGGTTTTGACTTTTGCTTTAAACCAAGAACCTTTTAGTTCTAGTTAACGAAGGGAGTTCTTGTTCAAAAATACCCAAAATTATCAAAGCTGAGACAGATGGGTAGATGATACAAGTACTCAACAGTAACTAATTTAAGCAGGTTAAAATTAACCTAGGCTAAGTCAGCATAACTAGCCAACATTTGTAGCCCACCAGGATCAGAAGCATTTGAGTAACCTGTTGAGAGCAGCACTTCATCTTCAAAAAACAGGCATAAGTTCCATAACAATATTGACTAGGCTTACAGTCAATTACGTTTTTTGGTTTGTTTGTTTTAATTTATGTAATAGCATCTTTACTAGGTGATGGCTGATGCTTTACTGTAAAATTTCCCTCTTACAAGTGCCAGTAGACTCAGCAGAGGCACAGTTGCTATACATTTCAACAGAGAGCAGCTGCGCAACCTCTGAAAGCTTTTTCATGAACAGTGTCCAACCACAACCCCTAAATCTAATTTTACAGACCCTAGAGTGCTAGATGGGGCATAGGAACATATTCCTGGTGAGCTGAAAGTCTTGTAATTCAGTAGCAGAATGTAACTGTTCCAGATGACTCCACATGTCCCTGAATACAAGTTTCCCAAGTCTGTCATAAAAACCTTGTGGGGTTCCAAAATAAATACTTAGTAAGACTTGGTGATTTCTCTGGGGTTCAAGGATAGTCTGTTTTAGAAATTTAGGCAGAGGATTGTTATTTCAGTGTAGAACTCAGGTGGCTTGTTTTGCTGATTACAAATTATTCGTAAAGTACATCTTAGTCCAGATTGATTGATTTCCCCATATTTTTCTTCCGCTTTTGAACACCTCAATAAGGAGTTCATTTTAGATGGTTGCACTTGACACTCAGCTGTCTGTATTGTTTCTGTCTCCCAGAATTATTTACCTGGTGTGAGTTTTTGTATTAGTGAAGCTTGAGCTATTATTTACAGAAAGGGTAAATGAAAAAAAAGGAAGTAGGAGGTGTGGTGGTGAGAAAAGACGTCTTCTGCTTGGTCCTGTAATCCTGACCAGTGCTGCATCAGTGATGTGATTGTCAAAAAAAAAAAAAAAAAATTAAAAAATAATAATAAAAAAATGTGAATATCCCATGCTGGTAGAGCAAAATAAAGCTGCCAAGTACTGTTGAGAATGTGGGCTATAATGTGTCTGCCACCTCCCTAGCAGTCGCTCTCTTTATATTACAGTATGGTGGTTCAGTTCATGACTATAATGGGCTCTGGCTCGTGAAATGCATGCGGAAAATCGATGCGATAGTGGTTCCTCGGCTGGGCACCTCACCCTGACACTTGCTGTTAGCGCGCTGTTGCTTTCTGTCGAGGTCTAAGCATATGCTGACCAGAGTCTGTGACACTTCCACGAGTAGGTTTCATTTGTTTTCCTTTTCAGTGAATTCAAAGATCTCTCCCTTTTCTTTTTTAAAGGGATAGAAAGAGCTGGCTTTGCTTAGCAATGCATGAAGCCATTCTGGTCATTTGGTAACTCATCTCATCCGACTCTTTCTTTCCTTTCACTTCTGCGTTGCCAGACAATGGAAAAAAATACCTATTCAAGTTATATTTTCAGGAGTATTTGGTTGCCATGAAAACTGACAGGAGCAGCGCTGTGACTTGACTGCTGTCATTTATGTCTGCTCTCAGTTCAGGTTGCTTTAAAAAATACATTACAACTTGACATCTCACTAAGAAGTAGTAACGGTGAACTTCCCCGTTTTGGCAGCTAAAGCTCAGTGCTTCATGGCAAGATATTATCAGCCAGGTTACCGGCAGCTTTTCCTGACTCTTCTTCCCCTCTTGGCAGCTCAGGTGTGCACGGTGCGCTTAATCCATCTGATGTGCTGCTGTCTGGGCTGGAGTGTGCTGTTTGCTCTGGCTGTGTCCATAGAGCTTCAGAATTAGGAGTGGAAATGGTGCTCACTGTTTCGAAATAAGAGGAGAATATTGAGGATTATTGTAAGACGGATAGTAGCCAAACCAGCCGCAATATTTTAGTGCCCTTTAATTTCTGAAGTTGTTTCTGTTTGTCATTCTATAGTTTGGCTGTAATGAATTTAGCAAATGTTTCTTAAGCAATTATTGTTCTAATTGATTTTGGTTGATTAGATGAACTCGCTTCACTGGGGAAAAAAATCCCCTCAAAACCACAGTGAGCGCAATCTTCTCCAATTGGGAATCTCAAGATGAACGTTTACCTAGTGCAAGTTGTTCTGCAAAATCTTTGCAAATTGGATTGTCCAGCCTGAGGAAACCAACCAAACCTAACAAATCTTAAATCATCTTTCTTTTCTTCCCTTTTGGAGCCATGTTCACAGCTAACTTGAGAGAATGTTGGTGTCCAGGGGTTTTCTTTTAGATTTTTTTTGCGGGGGTTGCAGGGGTTTTTTTGGTTGTTGGGTTTTTTTTTAGCAGTACTTTTAAATTTTAAAATTTTTTAAATGCAGTTTTGCCTATTTGTTAAGTTGGGATCCAATAAACAAAATCCTTCTTCCCTGTCCCCCTAGGACTTTTGGGAACCACTCACACCCTGTGTGTCACCCAGGATGGGAAGCTGCCTTAGTAAGCTCTGTACACCTCCTCTTGGGGTGGCAGCAGCTCCCTGGCTGCTCTCAGCACTGGCTGCCGATGGCTGCGAGTGCTGCTTCTCCATCCCCTTCCTCTGCACGTCTCTTGTGGCCACCGGAGCTGTGCGGTGGCTCTGTGTTGCCCCTCACTGCACCCCACATCTCTGTTGCTGCTCCTGTGGTTTCTCTGTGACTTACCATAATGCCTGCCTGCCCTGTGTGCCGGGAGCTGCGTTTGAACTGCTCTGGGGATCCTGATCTCCTTCCAGCTTTCAGCATTCTCCTGTTCCCCTGGGCAGAAGAGGGTGAGAGGCTACAGATTAGGTGCCCTCCAGTTAACGAGTTATTTGTTGTATTAATTATACATGGAGTTGCCTGTCCCGCTGGCAGTCTGATCACTGCCTTTGCTCATGCGTGTTCCAGCATCCCAATCCTGACTGGTTTCGACCTGGACACGGTGCTGGGTGCTTCTGCGGCATACAGCCAGGGCATTATCAAGTTACTCCTACACTTTCTGTTGCCACAGAGATACAGTAGGTTAATTGTGAGAATGAAATCGATCATCATTAAAGCTGCCTTTGCTCGCAGTCCGAGGTGTTTTGATGAAACGCTGTGTATTCAGGACATAACATGCTAATTCTTCTCTCTAGCGGTGGGTTTTTCATTTTTTTTCCAATGCTGATTGAGTTCAGCAGGCACAGCCCTTCTGGCCTTTATTCTGTGTCTTTATCTAATCTTTCTCTAGCTGTGTCTCTTTGGGTTTTTTTCTCCCAAGACAGCCTGCTGGTTTTTTGCACCCCTCCTGACAGCTGAACTACCTTACCTGCTGTCCGACTCACCAGTGAACAAAACCACCAAAAAATGTGTCTACGGCTGGGAAATGCCATCCTCGCAATGTTCTGCTGATTTTTATTCCCAGTAAAAGATTCATCGTTGCTTGCTTCCACCGTGCTGAGGTGTGTGTCGGTTACACTGCAAAGGGTGTCGGGGCTTTTAGTGAAGGAGCCGTAACAAATACACTGTACGGTGTAGGTGGAACCTGGCATGGTGCAGTGATTCACATCCAGCTGATGTGGAGGTGGGTGTTTTAAGAGCAGGTTTGGTTTTACCTTCACATCACAGACAGTGTCCACCGGCACCTCTAAATAACTTGGAAATGGGTCTTTTTGGATACAGCCAGCCCTCACCTCTTTTCTGTGCTCGCTTTGCCCGTTGTTTTTTTTTCCCCACAAAAATATGTTATTTTCTTGTTAAAAATTCTTTCACCTCAGGTTTTGTGAAACTAAAATGTAAAACTTACTCTTTTGTAAATAGCTGTCTTGATAAATTAGAAAAGTCGAGTGCAGCCTTGGTATGTTTGAGCTGATGTTTTCCTGAGCTTTGAGAGGAGAATTCCAGTGGTATTGTGAAGCTTAGGAATCCAAATATTTTTATCAGCTTGCACATACATCTTATTGAACTAATGGAAAAAAAACGTGTTGAAGTAGTCAGTTCTCATGTATTTTTGTGTTTAGTATAAATAACAAGGGGCTGTGATTATGTGAGAAACTGCAGCAGAAGGCACTGTGTGGAGGGGTAAGTGGGAGACGGGGCTTCCAGCAGTGCGCTGCCGCCCCTGTGCCTGGATGTGCTCTTCCTTCATGGAATCCAGCCCAAGGATGCAGTTACCTCCTGTTGAGCTCCTGTGCCATCCAGCGGGCATGCTCCTCAGCTGTAGGAGAGAGGAGATGAATAGAAATGTTTCAAAACTTGTCCTCATCTGTGTGAAACATCTCCAGTCAGGTTCTTGATGTGCTGGGGCTGTATTTAGCTTTGGGAAGTCGCTTGCGTAGCTGGGAAGACCCTCTGATGGCTTTGCTGCTGAAGGGGGAGCATACCGGCGCTCTCCTACCTTCTGCTGATCCCCGGTTTCTGTTTCAGCTGCTTGAGTTAAAACTCCCCACTGGGGAAGCAGTGCTATCCCAGGACCAGGGGAGCACCAAGGTGAGCGTTGTGTGCAACAGCAGCGTGGCCTCCTAACCCGAGTGCTGTGTGCCCATGGAGACTAACCCCTGAGTTAGTCATTGCTGCTCGTGTAGGGTGGGCAGACGGAGGGAGGGAGAGGCTGTGCTGGCTGTTTCGTTGGAAGTTCTTGCAGCCAGTGGTCATGCTATTCTCAGACCGTTTCCTTCACATCAGTTTACCGCTTTGCAGATTCAGATGAAGATGAGTGAGCGAGCGGTGTCCCTCAGCACCATGGTGCCCTTGCCCCGTAGTGCCTACTGGCAGCACATCACACGACAGCACAGCACTGGCCAGCTCTACGGTCTGCAAGGTAAGGGGCTGGGGTGGAAAGAGCCAATGCACAAATCAGGTCATGATGTTGTTGGATCGTTTCAGTGTCTGTCCATCTCGCTGAAGGCTGATGTTCAGGCTCAGCCAGTTGTCACTGCTGTCTGGTTGATGGAGAGAAGGGTATGTCCTACCTTCGCAGAGGGGCTGTCATCAGCAGGTGCTCTTCTTACTTCCCATTAGAGTGCGATCCTTCACATGACAAATATTCTGACGGGTTTTACAGGATAGCCAGTTACCAAGCTTGCCCAATCATTTCTGCTACCAAACTCTTTTATTAGCACCTGATTTTTTGCCAGACTTATGACCATGCCGCTCCCCTCTCCTTTGGATGGCTGCCTCACACTACGTACAATGCAGCCTTTGTTGCTCATTTTGTGTGCTTGCTGACATTCAACTAAAACAACGGCATCCTCGGAAACAGCTGAATTAGGGAAAGTAAAAGGAAATGGCCATCATACGTAGTCCTAGAAAACTGTTGCTTGAACAGCTGCAGTGCTGCCACCATGCATCGCAGCGTGGCCCGAAGATGGGCAGATGTCTTCTCCAAAGCCCCTCCTTGCTGTCAACCCAAGGAGCAGCGCAGCTCCATCCCATCATGCCTGAAAACCTCCCCAGGCTGCAGAGAGGGAGGAATCGCTCCCCAGGGAGGTCTCCGCACCCAGTTGTCCCTGCGTGGTCACCAAGGGACATCTAGTGGTTACTGGGCGCATGGGTGGGGAGCTGGAGGGGGGAGCGCAGCTCCGCTGCGGGGCTCTGGCTCACAGGGGCTCCCCGCAGTGCTGGCGGGAGCCACCTCTGCCCCTGTACATCGGAGCGTGTTGCAAAACTGAACTTCAGCCTCCTGGGAGAATGAGAAGCAGCAGGTAACGTGCACTGGTGATGTTGGTGCCGCTTTCCCCAGGGGCACCTCTGGAGCAGGCGCTGCAGGTGCTGCGTGCCTCTGAGGAGCTGGTCCACAGTCCGCATCTTGTAGTGGTGTATTTTTAGAATTAAAAAAACCAAACAAACCCCCAAAAACCAACACCCCGTTTGTATTTCAGAACACACTCTTCCACTGTAAGCTACGTGGATGGGCTGAGTTGGGGTTTGGACAGGAGTTGATGTTGCCGAGGTGTGAAGCCAGGATCAGGGCATTGTCCAGAAAAGCCAGCAGAAACCAGGCTAAATGCTTACTAGAAGCGCGCCAGCCTGGCATATTGAGTGGAAGGAGCCAATACCTGTCATAGCTTTATTTTCACAACGTATGGCATAAAGCCTTAGCTTGATTAAACATTTGGGTGATGCAGATGGACCTTTCACCACAGGGGCATTAGAAAGTGAAGCTCGGCTTGGCCATCAGGGTGCGGGTTGTTTCCCTGTCATCCCTGAAGGTCAGGGCTGGTGTGTGCAGCACCAAGGGGCAGCCCTGCTCTTGGTGTCTCATCCAGAAAACCCCGCAGGTAAACCTGTGCTTAGGAGAAAATGTCAGGAGGTTGCAGGGCTTTCTGGTGCTAAACATGGCGATACCATTTACCAGATTTATCAGAAATCGCTACACAGATACTTTTCAACATCCTCATTTAGAAAACTTTTAGAGGCTCTTTTTTTTTTGGTTTTGTTTTTCCTCCTCTCAGGTGCAAGTAGTTTCTCAAGGAATAGTGAGCGATAGATATTTATTTTACTTTGTTTAAAAAAGCTGAAGATTGTAGAGCTTAGCATCTCCCGAACATGGAATATCACAAGTTGTGATTAAAAATTGCAAGCACCGGCAGCCCTGACATACATAGCCGTGTTTTGTTCTGGTTCTCTTGATTTTCAGCAAATCATGAAAGTTGCTTTTTTTCCCTTTTTCCTTTTGGCAACACTAGAGGGGGCAGGCGGCACACGGAAAGCCCCAGCTGAAGCCAGCCAGTGTTCCAGAGGAGGGACGAATGATGAAAGCAGTACTTACATGCCTGTTCAAATTTGTTCAATAAATTAGGGCATGGGAAGATGACCTGCTGGTGGCAGCCTGTGGCACACGAGAACAAGGCTGCTTGCAGCACTCTGACACAATCGGTGGATTGGTCTTACTGCGCCTTACTGTAGAGTCCTTTATTAAAACAATAATTCAGCACTGAGTTGACACAAGATAAATAGACTGTATGGGTACAAACCACTTGTTTTATATTTAGAAAAATAGCTTGCTTGTTATAGCGGATAAAAAGGATCCTAGGAGGTTGTCGTCATGAGAATGAGGTAAAAGTCTTTGTGAAATAGGGAAGCCATGCAGCCAGCATTGTAATTAGGAAAGACACTGAAGTCCTTGTCTCGTTCAGCAGGCAGTGCTGCTGCTTCAGTGGTACTCCGAGTGCTTCTAATTAGATCAGGTTGCCAAAATCTTGAAATGCTTCAATTACTACTGGAAAAAGAAAGACAAAATAATTGTTATACTGAGTTGTATAATTCCGTATGTATGTCACTCAATGGCAGAGGCGCCTGAAAGCTTGTATGCAAGAACTTTCTTCCACCAGAGTTAGAATTTATGATTTCTGAATTGGCTCTTGTCCTCTTTTCTAACTGGAAAGAACTGATGCTAATATTGTGAGCTAATGTGCATTCTTGCATTTAAAATGCAAAGTCAGAGCTTAAAAAAAATACTAATTTGCTTTGTACAACTTTCTGTTCTTAAGGAACTGGGGAAGAAAAACTGAGCAGAGGTGTTTCTGAGATGGAGCACCAGGTTAAGCCAGGATAGGTTTAATTAAAAGGCTGTAATCTGTAATTCACATAGTGCTTTCTAAAATGCTGAATAAGGGCCTTACTGAGTGTTGTTCTGTTTTTTTGCATCTGACTTGGCAAAGATGTTTCTAGCCCAGTGAAGCTTCATCGCACGGACACTTTTCCAACCTACAGGCCAGACCATCGATAAAAGACTGTAAAGAACTTTACAAACTCGTTCTCTGACAGACTACCCCAGTGGATGACAGTGATGATGATAAGCAAGGATGGAAACTCTGAAAAGTTCAGGTTGGATGAAAAATTCTTGCAATATAAAGTTTTTTTTTAAAACTTCGCCAAAAGCTGAAACTATTCTGTAGATAACGGGGAGGGGTACAAAGCCAACAAACCCTCCAGTGTATCTTTTGTATCTTACAGCTGGACAGAGAAGAAATCACTCCCTAAATATTTCCAGATGTTTTTGTATAATAGGTATGTTGTAAATATATGAGACTTTCCTGTTGTAGTGTGGTTCCATTTTGTCTCTTACAGCTGTGTGTTCACTGATGTCAGCTGTGTCACCCTTGTTTGTTGTAATGCTTATCTTTAGTTATTTACATTATTGTTCAGCCTAATCCTTGGCTTTTGAAATGGTGGCCAGTTTTAAGCATTGGATACAATTTTTCCTGTTTGAAGCCTGGTGAAGACTTGATTGATTTCTCTTAAAAGCACCCTCTCTATCTTCTATTTCCTGTATTTATTTCCATCTCTGTGAATGTTTAAAATAATAAAAAAAAAGAAGGCCCACTTCGTTTGTGGTATGGTGCTTTTTGTCGTCGCTGTTGGCATCGTGAGCAGAGCTGTTGTGGAACCACTGTGGCTCTGGGAGGACGGATGGTGGGGGACAGTGGTTTGCTCGGATCCCCCCTCCACGTCTAGAGCCACACAACCGCTCCTTGGGTGTCCTGGTGAAGCAGAGTGAAGAGATTCAACAGGAATCTCACAATGCCACAAACTATTTCGTGGCAGAAAGCTGAATTTTCTGTTTTGTGACAGCATCCTTGTTAGGCACTGATTTCATAGATTGGCACCAGCATGTTAATTTAACGGTAAACGGACTTTTCAAAAGTAGCATGGTTGACTACTGTGTGCTATGCCAAATGGTCAGGCGTATGACAGCTGCAGATAGAAAGCTATGGTTACCTTGAATGCAAGTGAAGCACTGCGCTTAGTGAGGTGTAGTTAAATCACTTTGTTAACAAGTTCTGAGTAAGAATGCCTTGGCAGGTTACAAGTCAGACGGATCATCTCTAACCATCTCATTCATGCTCACCTAACAAGCTTAAGGACTAGGTCTTACTTTGATTGCACTGGTGGGGAATATGGTCTCTGCATATTGTTAATTGAAAAAAATACGGGATACAAATCTAATGATAATTTAATTTATCTAGGCATGTATAATGTTAGCAGGTAGTTTTTCACCAGGTACCCTGGAAGAAAAGTAGTAGGCCAGGGTAGGTTTGTGGAGAACGAGCTTCATTTGTTCATGTATGTAGAAAGTAAGTTAGCCCAGGCTAATTTTTTCATATGACATGGCCTGATGGTTGGCATGAAAATAGATATCTTGGCTTTTAATTCTGAATATGAAGTTTCAAAGCAGACTGGGAGGAGATGATGTTGATCATGACCCACACCACGACTAAAAGTAGATTTCAAAGCTCACAGTTACGGTGAGCCGTGCTCAGGGATGCTGCTGGTGCTCAGTGCTAGAGGCAGATATCCATGCAGTTCTGTGTCTGCTTCCAGTCGTGGTTAATCACTGGGATGGAGCAGTAGGGAGCGTGCTTACTAAAACTGCAGATCTGTAAAACGGGAAGAAAGGACACTGGCATGTAAGATTAGAATACAAAATGATCTGGACAAATTGAAGAGATTCAATGGGGACAAGTGCTTCTAAGCAAGGCTAACTGACTACACAAATGCGTAATGGGAAGAGAAGCGAGACAGCAGCCCTTTAGAAGGGCTGTAAGGGTTATAGCTCATTACAAGTGGAACACGAGGTAACAAGTCCATGTTGCTGCAAAACAACTAAATGCCATAAGGGAATGTAAAAGCTTTCAAGACCGCTGAAGTCATTCTTCTGCTCTGCTTAAGGGTGGCGAGGTCTCAGCTGGAGTCCCCTGTACGGTGGCCAGCACCAAGCTATGTGCTCAGCTACAACAGATAGCTGTGCCCTGGTACAGTGCTGGCATGCTGGGATAGTTCACCTCTGGAATTGCACTGTGCGCTGAAAAATGTCTTTACCTTCCTTTATGAAACAGATTTGCTGCCCAGGAATATGGAAGGAACAGATATTTCCAAGTCAAGTTTCAGCCTTTTTGTTTGTTACAGTGTCCTGAAGTAACCAGTCACTCCAGTAAGATTTTTTTTTTAACTGGTTTGGGCTTAGGGTTCGTGTATCAGTTTAATAAACTTATGATCAGTTGTGAAGTAAAACACTGGGAACATGTAAGATGTTGGGTTTCTACATCCAAAAGGGTTGTAGTAACAGAACTGGAGGTGAGGGAGGTTTTCAGGGAAGCAAACCTGGTGAGTGTGGTGAAGGTAAATGTGTTTCTGAGGGAGAAAAATCAGTATGCCATCATTGTTTAAGATGCACCATAGTGCAAAGATAAGCTTAATTTATTGTAAATAAGGATTATGTTCACTTTATTTCAAAGCTGAACTGCTAACATAGGTGATTGAAAGGCATGTTATGACTAATAGGTCTTTATCTTTCAGGTTTACTTCTGCTAATGTATTCCCTTTAGAGCTGACAGCATCTGTTGTTTTATCATGGATATGACAGTTCAGTAAATGCTTTTATTCACCTTTCACTCATGCAGTGATTGATACAGTAAAACTATCTGTGGTTGAGCAGTCCAATTACAAAGAAGACCAAAAAAAAGCCACTCTAACCTTGGCCTTTAAATGAAGGGTCATTAAATCAACCAGCTCTGTTATTATTCTTTCTAGTGAAACCGCCTGTGAAGGATGGAAAAAAGGCCTAGAAGTAAGTTTGCTTTGAATGGCTGTGTGTGTATGCCACAATATGGAGAAGTTGCTTCGTTTCAGTTTGTGGTACCAACAGATTACTTAGTCTTTGCATCACGCTGACTTGCTTGGTTAGCAAGGTCTTTAGCTGAAGGAGGTGAGAGGGTTTGCTGCTCCTACAGTTACTAGCTTTATGGTGAGGGGAAGGTCCTCACTGTGTTTGGAGCTGGGGTGTTCAGGCTGTACAGCAGTGTGCATGTGTACAGCGCTGATAACGGTGATGCCATCACGTGCGCCAGCTGTGTCCCTGGTACCCAATACGCCGGTGAAGGTGGATACAGAAGTGGAGTGGATGTCCTTCAGGTACCCGAGCTATGCTCTGTCTGAAGAGATGTACTTCAGAGGGTGCTGCAAGTCCATTTGTAGAGTTGTGGGGCTCAGGGTTACCGTGGGACTCGAGGCGCAGTGTGTGACAAACCCTGGAGAACTGTTCTCCAGTCTCTGCCCTGCACACAGGCCCTTCACATTAACAGGATTTCACAAGGGGTTTTCTGAGCTTGTGCTGTGTGTGAAAAGGAGGATAACAATTCTATGGACTAGTTTCAATTGCTCCACCAAATTCCAGCATGGCCTTTTATATCCTTTGACCTTGTTCTTTCTCAAATGTCCACAGATCTTCCTAGATAACTTTTTCAAAGGCACAAAAGTGTTCTGCAAAATCATCCCAATGAGCAGGTCTTTGGCTCCCTGTAACCTGTCCTGTTCATACAGCTTGAAGAAGCACTGTGCCATTTTTTCCAACGGCTGCTCCTCAAAGACCGGACAGAAATGCATGCCCCTGCTCCCTTTTATCACACAAAAGACCAGTTGGCCAACCTGCAAGTCATAATAGTGGAGACAGAAGAATATGTTTTAGGGGTAAAAGAAGAAAGGGATTGGAAGAGAAAGCATATAGAGCTGCTTACCCCACTTTTCAAATCCAGACTAAAAAAGTTATTCTGTCTTTTGAGCAGGTATGAACCAGCAAACTGGTAACAGCACAGCGGGTAGATGGAGATGGTCCAGACTGCAGCAGAACTCGGCAGGTAATGATCTTAAAAGGCTAATCTTGGAATCAAGTACATTAGGAGGAAAAAGTCATAATATCAAGACTTTGAATTACGTTTCTTTTTCTTAGACGTTCTTATTACAGGTGACAGAATGCAAATGTCGTTATCTGAAATAGCATAGAGGGCAGCATAACTACCGTAAATCATCGTGCTGCTGGGAGAAACGGGATGGCTGACATTCTCTCCATCTCTGCTTTATAGAGGGAGAGGGAGTCACATGAGGACTTCCCAAAAGTTGCTCAAGATTTCAAGGTATTTTCATCATACTTCAAAACTTTTGGGGGTTTTGTTTGTTTGGTAGGTTTTTTCTTTTTTAAATAAAGGAGATCTTAATTTTTTTGCTTGACCAAGATTTCACAAATTTTTAAGATTTTTAATATGTTAAGATTTAAAAAATTTTTGCTTCCTTGAGGGAGGGAAGCCATTTGAGTGGGTTGTTTCAGCATTTGTCTGAGTGAGAAACAGCTTTATTTTTCACTGTACTGTTTTTATTAATTTCTTGTACTGTTTTTAATACTTATTCTTAAAATTGTTAGTATTTAGTTTTGCTTTCCCTTCTTATACCTTACAGCAGAAAAGCATCATTAATATTTAAGCAGATTAACATCTCTTGGAGTTTGTGACTTGCAGCCAGAATGTCATTAATTTAAATAATCACACAGATAAAATTAATGCAATAAGAGTTGTATCTGAGTCCTGTTGCTGAGCAATTCTGGTGAGTGCATAATAATAGTGCTGCCTCAGGCACCGAGATCAGGGGTCACAATGTGATATTTCTGTGTACTCATTAACTTTCACAAGGGCAGATTGATCTTCTGTTTCCATGAACACTAATGAATCATTTTCTTATTTTTAGGGAATATTCTATCACTATCACTAGCCACGTAGTGTTTAAAGAAAAGCTGTTTTCAAACAGAAGGCTCTAATTAGAACTTGGGCCTCAGCTGTATTGATTGCACTATACTTTCTCAGTGGATTTACAAATGCCGGCAAGTAAACTTGCCAGGAAAAAGTTTATTGTAGTGGCTTTGTTTTTTGGTATGTAGCCTGTGGGGTGTTCTGTTTGTCAAGCTGAAGGAAGGGAGTTGGGTGCTGAGGCATTCAGGGTGATCGAGTTTGTACAGGAGTATTTTCCCAGCTATCTGTCTTTTAAATACTCTGGAAATCTTAGAAAGAAAAGGTGCGACGTGTTCATCTCACTCTGAGCTGTTCCAAAAACTTATAGTCTCTGGTGAAATGAATTCCTGGTCTTCCAGCCATATGATTGTGGGAAAATATAGGATGGGATAACCAAAAATAGCCTGGAGTGTGCCAGGCTCCGGTTTTGGCAGCTCTCGTCTCCCGGGTGCGGAGGTGGCGCTGGAGCCGGTGGGAGCGGCGGCGCTCGGTGGGCGGCCGCAGGGTGCCAGCCTTGCCGTGCGAAAGGCAGCGGCCCGCTGCGCTGGTGGTTATTAGCTAATAATGTCAAGATAGCTCATCCTTTTTTCCTTTTTTTTTTTTTTTTTTCTCTTTTATCTGTCTTGTGCCGCCTTCCCGCATTTCCTCCGTATCAAGCCTATACCCTCTATCTCTCCCCTTGCTTGCATAGCAATAGAAACAAAGTGAGGCGTGTGGGTTATTTGAAAAGGGATTTCTGTGGCTAAAGCTTATAGAAACACAATCTATAGGATTCTATAAAGGAACTATAATTTTCCTTTGTACAAGCAATAAATGTGTAGGAAAAAATGCTTTCCTATGCACTCCTGGTACAGTTTTTGCACCATATGAGGAAGATTGAGGGGGCTGCGGTGCAAGTCCCCCACCGGCAGATTGCCGCTCATCTGGTGGGCTTGGTACAGAGAAAGGAGGGGTGGTAGGATTAGCTGGCAAACAAGTGGATTTGCACCAATTTCTTCTGCTTCTGACATCAGTCCGAGAAACCAAAGCTTGTGAATGAGCCCTGACCCTGCGGTTTCAGCGCCCGCCAAGGGTGCCCGTGTTGGCACGGCCCAGCGCGGCCGTACAGCTGCTCCGTCCCGTCCCAGGGGAGGGAGGCAGGCACAGAGGCTTCCCTGCAGGAAGGCTGTTCATTTGTTTGCTTAGGGTTTTTTTTTTTTTATTAAATTATTCCAGACATGAGGTCACAGTCACCCAACTGCAGCGGGTCGTCTATAAAGCTTCCAGAAAGCCACCTGCTAGCGAAAGGAACAGAGTGCCTCTGACCTGATCCATCACGGCAGCGCAGGGAGAACGGGGCGGTGGGTGATTCATCCTCCCCTTGCCTTGCTGCTGCAGGGCACTACCTAAGTGAAGAGTTTTATATCCTCAGGTGAAGTAACTAGTGATGTCTAAATGGGCTCATTTTTTGGCTTAGGCTCTATTTCCAGTCCGTCCTGAGATTCCCACTTGATTTTCCCCATTTTAAAAATGGGAATGGCATGTCCGCAGGCAGGAGCCCCCAGGATAAACGTGTAGTAACAGTCCTGTCATTTTCAGAAACAATACAGTAAGGACCACATAAAATGGTGTGAAGCAGACCTCTGGTCCTGTTGGACAAATTATATTTTAAAGGACACATAAAAAAAGAGCTTCTAATTACCTGTGCTCGTTAAAATGCTTTTGGTATTTTTCTTTAAAGAGAATTGCACCCTAGCCACACTTAAACTCTGGAAGCCGCCTGAATTTTGTCTCTCAGTTTTCTAGGTTGACTTTCCTTAACCTCCTGTCCTAAAGTTTTATTTTCTGCTGTGAAATTAAAAAAATCAAGCATACTCTACCACAGATGTGGACACACTATTTATGTGTAGTAGATGAGACCATGCTTGTATGAAATTACAGCTTCTAACCAGGTTGTTTGTATTTTGAGATCACTGGATGAAAGACACTACAAAATTGCTAAGAGAAATGAGTAAGAGAAATTCACTTGCTCATATAATTTATTGTGTCTTTTTGACTGAACAAAGAGTGCTTAATTTTACATAATGAGATAAACTGTATACAGAACGAATGATATAGAAAACCCTTTGTGCTGAAGGCAATGGATCCTTTTGGAATATATTGTCCATAAAACTGAGGTAAACGCATAAATACTTATTTCTCCATAAACGTGTAATGACTCAGCTGAAAGCCAGACAGTATTAATGATGTATGATCTCTATTTTTGGCACATTTAGTAAAATGAAAGTGTACCTACATTTAGCATAAATGAAACACATAAATGTTGTTCTACAGTGTAGGAAGGGAAAAGGGAGCAAAATTAGATTTATGGCCCCTCTGCCAGCTGTGAAGGATAAGGAATCGGAAGGAGCTATGATAGCTAGAGCTGCTGGGGGCTCTGCTCTGGTGTCCTCTTGGTGCCCTTGAGTAACCTATCCTTTCCTTCGTGTATTGGTCTCCAAGTGAAGACCAGGCTGTACTTTCATGTGCCTTTTACATGGATTGGGGGTAGGCTTAAAGGAACTCTGTGTATTCAGATACTGGAATGCCCCCGGACATAGGCAGTGAGGGGGAGCAGGAGTGGCTGTGATGGAGCGATGTCCACCTACAGCCCCAGCAAAATGACATCCTTTCTTAAACCAAATGAAGAGGCAGATCGGAAAAATCCATGGATTTGGAAAAAATCTGTGGATTTGGAAAAAACAAAGTCTGTGGTTGCTCCAGACACCACCGCACCTTGCGAGCATGGCAGCCCACAAAGAGGACGATGTCGCACAGGCACGCCTTGGGAGGATGAGCTGCAGTAACTCACTGGGCTCTGTCCATCACGCCGCGGTCCATCCCTGCTCACAGCCTCCAGTTACCAGCTCTCTTGTACAGACCCTGCAGTTCACAACACCAGTGGAAAGGATCCAGCAGAGCCTGTTCCTTCCCAGGGGAGAGCCAGTGATTGCTGACCTGGGGCTGGACAGGCACCGAGGTACCCAACTCCTCTTTGGATACAGACTCCCAGTGGAAATTCTCGAGAAAACTCTGCTTCTCTTTTATCCAAAGGCACCCATCCATGGGGAATGGGTTGGACTTGCTCTCATGGGTGGTCCCTCCAAGACACAAGCAGCAGTCTTGTGGGTGGGAAAGAAAATTGACTTGGTGCAATCGTCAGGCAGGGATGCTTTACTAGAAGTACTGCCAAGTGACATGCCTTGACCTGGGCTAACTGCACACTTACTGTTTTCTTCCTTTTCTTCTTGAGACATTTGGAGTTCTTACCAAAGGCATTTTCAGCATCAAACCAAAGGCAAGCAGAATGCATACTTTTAAGAGGGGTTGAGTCATTTTCCTTCCTGAAAGCCGTGGCAGGTCTCTAGCACAGCCTATCCTTTTCTCTGTACCAGAAAGGTAGCAAGTAATTGCAAGAAAAAAATGCTTTCTTGGCAGACCTTTGTTGACCTTTTGCAGTAAGCCAACAAAAATCGATCCAAGGCCAGGGTCCACCTAAAGCAGCAATATATAAAATAAAAATTCCATTTAGTTTTGTCGGGGTGGGGTCTGTTATTTCTAGCATTTGTTTGTCCCGTGTATTATTCAATTTAGTTGCTTACAGAGTGAAACAAAATCAATCAAAAGTTGCTTTTCCTTTGCTGCACGTGACTGTCAAATCCTTGTGGAAAATTGCTTGAATTGTGTGATCTATGGTTCAAAGTGAGAACAGATTGCTTAATTAGAGTTTAATTATCTTGGAAGATTTGATGCTCTCTGATCGCTTTTGTTTTATTTCTTTACTTGCTCAGTGGTTTTTGTTGAAGTGTGTCTTCATTTGTAGGAGAACCAGGTGCACAGGTTGAAACGGCACAGTTCACCGGCGTGTGAGAATGTGTTTTCTTTTCAGTCTCGTGCTTACATATGTCTCTGTCCAGCTGAGCCATTAGCAAGAAAGTACAATACGCCTGTTAACATGGGCCTGATCCCTACAGCTGATGACTAAATACCTACACCCCCCCCGAGATGGGTTAACGCAGACCCAGATGTTATGTTGTATTTTAGTCGATGTTTTTTAAGGCCAGAAATAGGTTTTACTGAAGAACTATGATTTTTGACATGGAAATCCACCACTTACTCACCAGTGCCTGATCTGGATGGAAGTTTTTCCCATAGGGCAGCCTAGGTACCTAAAGCTCAGCTTTTTGTCATAACCAGGCTCCTATGATGCTGATATGCTGCCAGGTATTAGGAATGTTTCAATCGCACACCATATTCATTTGGGTGGTGGAAAAAGGAAAAAAAAAAAAGAAGCTGTGCCTTGATTGAGATTTCTGTCTTAAAATCTTTGTTCTGGCACAGAGAGAGTTTGTTCTTCGCTGGCAGAAGACTGATCTGCTTAAAACGGCACTTGGTTTTGGGGAATGTTTCATTTGGGTCTGGCTTTTTGTTGAGTTTATTTAAATGAATTAAGGGTTTTTTTTCACTCTGGGGCTGCTGGCATGGAGAGGGCCAAAACAGAGGCAAGAATAAATAAAGGGGAGAATTTTGGCACCAGTGCCAAGCTGTGCTGGTTTACAAAGATCACTGAGTTTGGTGTGTGCCTGAATCAGAAGTGGAACAAAGGTAAGTCAGGCATGAAAACTGATCGCCCAGTTTTGACACTGAAAATCTTTACATCTGGTTCAGTATGAAGAGCGCTTTTGGATTTGAGTTTTACTTAAGTTTCAGATTTTTTGAAAAGTTTCACTTTATTTTTGCCAGAAGAGGATACGATTGTTCATTAACTTCTAAGCAGGTAGGGTTGTTTTGTCGGATTGCTGAGAAAGGCTTCATGTCAGATGGGGAGAGTTTGGCTGGGAAAAATTGTTACCTGTAAGAAAACTGGAATTAAGAACCCATTAAGTAGATGCATTTGCAGAAGATGGTTTCTTTCTTTTGTGTGTCTTCTTTCCCCTGGGGACAGGTTGGTGTTTTCCTGAGGAGCCATTGTTTAAGTAAGAGCATACAGCAAATTATATGAGAAAAGGTTGCCTTCGGTGTCAGGGTTTCTCCAGGCTCCTTCCTTGAGCTACACAGCCCAAAATAAAAGATGACATTTGAGCAAGCCCAGCTGATGTTTTTTATTTGCAATAGTCATCTCTTAATTCAACCTTAAACTGGAAAAGTGAACAACTGAGCCATGGGAGGCAGCAAGAATCCTTTGCATTGATGTTGCTGGCCTTGGATCAGGCAACCATTTCTTAGCACTCTTGGGATTGCAGGAAGACAACGGTGAATGACAATGGCATTATTGCCACCTGTCACTGCTAATGTCAACGTGAATGTTAGGTCTGTAACACATCAAATGAGTCAAGAAATCCAAGCCCGGTAGAAATAAAGACAGAAAATCTAGGAGAAGGCGGCTCACAACACTATTTTTAACCTGTCTGGATCAACTAATAGGCTGGTAACAAACCTTTGTATATTATTTGATTATGTTTCTATGCTAGTTATTTTGTTTGATTATGATTAGGTGATTCTGGACAGTAATGCTTTTTTTACTTTATTAGAAGAGTCAAGATTGACATGTCATTATCCATGAGAGGTTGTGAGTGGTCCTCCTGTTTTGATGTGTGTTCATTTATTTACCCCAGAGCCCAAGAATAAAACCCCTAGTACTCCAGAAGGTACTTGCAGATGTGATTTCACCTGCTTTACAATGTGTGGGGAGATTTTACAGGTTTAGAGCTCAAAATACAACCCTGCTTTTCAGGGAAAACTAGATTTATAGCATCTTCTAATTGTATTGATTTCCATCGTTGAGCTGGGATGGTACTTCTGTTCCCAGGAGCAATATCTCATCCAGGCCTGTTGTAAATGAGAAGGAAGACAAAAATAGACTAGTCAGAAAGCAAGAGAGAAATAATTCAAAGTGCATCTAAGAAAACCAGATATAATCAAGGGCCGAAGCTTATACTTAAAGCAGCATGATAAGCTGGAGACGAGCTGCTTTGTGATAGTAAAATATGATAAAGTTTTGGGTTTTTTCTGGTAGCTACTACTGCGGTAGCTCTCCAGCAAAGATGCCACATGGATCCTTTGGATGTATCCGTCAGTACCTACCACCTATGTGCAACCTCTGCTGTTTGACTTGGAGTTACTAGAAGCAGCTGCAGGTTAATTCAACTTTTGGCTTGCTCTGAGTTGGATCAGGCGCTGTTTTGCTGTCTGTAGGGTAGGAAATCTGGCTGCTGCTTCTGTGAGCAGTGAAATACCATACAAACCAGCAGGCAATCACTGGGAGAAAAATCCAGGAGCTGCAATGCACAGGCAATATGTGTGAAGTTTAGACCCTGTCCCTGTTGGTCTCTGCAATTTACTGCAGATTGCGCTGGTCCTTCTCCATCTTCCTAAACTGTGGCATCTCCTTGATTTCCCTCTCACTATAGAGAATCACCTGAGCCAAAGCACTTTCTAATGAATGTCATTAGGAAAGAATGATTTAGTAGAATGCTGTTTGTTTGTTTTAACTGCAAGAAGACCTGAACCATCACTGTTTTATGATTTTTTTTCTAGCATTTTATTTTTTATCACTTTTGCAGCTTGTGAGCAAGTCAATAAGCAGTTTCTTGTCAAAAATCCCAAATAATGTTGTCTCTGACACAGTACACCAAGGTGTGTTTTCACATTGATTCAGTAAAAACAACTTGGTGGGTAATAAAAAGCCCCTCTCCTTTTATCTCCTGATAAACTAAAAGCGGTTTATCAGGTTTACGTGCTTTTTTTTTTTTTTTTCCTTTGTGAAAAGCCTGAGTCAAAGAAGTCGGAGCGTTACTCGAACACCTAATTGCACTGGCTTTCCTGTGCAGGGAAGTGTGATCTTTCTTGCTGCTGAATGAAGCAGAACATACTTTTTGACATTGCAACACATTTGAACTGCTTGTTGGGTTCTTTGTGCAAGGAACATTTTCTAATGTTGCCCTGATGCCCTCGAAAAGGGAATCATCTCATCAGCTGGATCTGGAAGTACTTGTCTGAGTGCCAAACTCTGATTAGGGTAAAGAGAAATGGGATAAAAGTAGGTGAACCACTAAGTGTTAACATTTAAATGGCTATTTGGGTAGCTGGGTGTGCTGGCATTGGCAGTGTCTGAGCTTCAGGATCTCTCAGTGAACTCTCACTTTCCTTTCAGCCTCTGCCATAGGAAGGGAGCACTGTCATCCTGGTTTGCAAAGCAGAGTCTCAGTCCCAGGAGGGGAGACCCTGAAAAAGGCATTCCTCTGCCTTGCAATTCCCAGCTCTTGGCTAGCTTGCTTCCATTGGAAAGCCATTGCCCTTAGGCAGGTGAGAGTGGAAGTGGGAGCTGGTGCCCAGCAAAAGACATCTCACCAACCCGCTATGGCTTGGGCAGCAGTGGGAGAGCCCTCTTCCCTGTTCCTTATGTGCTCCCTTCATATGGAACTTAACAAGGTGTTTTTTCCAGTGAAAAATAGAAGGGACCTCTCCACACGTTCTGAAGAGCGCCAAGTCCAAGAACAGCAAGAATTGTCTTATTTTATACTAACCTGTCAGAAAGGAGTTTCTATCCCTGTCTGGCAAAGCGGGAACCTCCCAGAGAACCAGCCGGTCTCCAAGGTGGGCAGCTGGCCAATATGCACTGCCACACATTGTTAAAAATACCGACTAGGCTGGCAGCTTGAACTGATTTCTTTAAAGAATTAATCAGTTACTTCTGAGTGAATGAAAGCAAGAAGGTTGTTTTTCTCACCCTGATGATGCTTAGTGGAGTTTTCCAGCTGCATTATTGCAATGTCACTTGTTTTCCCACCATGTCCCGTCAATTTTCACAAACAGTATTATATTCAAGAACCAGAATTTCTAGCTAGATTTTCTTTTCTTTGTCGTTTATTGGCACCTGTCAGGGTCCTGCTGAAATGCCATTTTAAGGTGTCCTTTGGTGATCAATCAGCTGAGTATGTAATGAACACCTATGGAGGTATCTGAGTTGTATAATGAGGTAAAAAAGACACCAAGGTATCAGGATGGTTATTTCCATCTAAAATACTGCAATTTTCATCATTCCTTCCTGTTTTTCCCTGTACCACAAGCATTTTCTACAGAACGCAGTGATAGATACATTGTAGTAAAAGAGATTTTAGATCACAAAGCGATTTGTTGGAGCCCACCATCAGAATGAAGGCAAAAAGTATTTATGATTAGATTCAAACTTGCATGGAATCAGATGCTTTTATCACTGTACTAAGCTGTGGCCTTAATAGCCCTTTGGAGAGTGCTGGCTTCATAATTACTTTGTTTTACAAAATTACACAGAATTTTGAAGAACCTAATCCATTGAAGTCGCTTGCATTATAAATATGGCAGATTAGGGTGCAATTTAAGCGGTGCAGAACTAGCTCAGGGGAGCATCCCAGATCTTCGTTTCATTTCGTTGTTACTGATGTGTCGAGAAGAAGAAAGAGTTGATTGCTGATTTATATGCCTTGTCTTTCATTACGTTATATTTCTGCCGTGCAGGGGGTCGCAACAGAGTCTATTAACCACAACCAAGGCAGAACCACCTGATGTTCTTACAATCACATCAAATTCTCTTCAAAATTGCTGTTAGTTGCTTTTTCTCCGCTGTTGTCTCCAAAGTTTGCAGTCTGGTCTCCCAGCCATGACTAGAATTTTAATGGTCTTGGAGTCTGTTGTCTATTAGGGGTTTTATTAGTATTAATATGGTCTATTTTTCTAGCTGTCTGTTTCACTATATTTAATTTCAAAATGTTTCTGAAGCACAGGCTAAAGGGGTGCTCCCAAGGCACCGTTTGCTGAAAGTTCATTTAAAAACCATTAATATATGCCTCCAGCAAACCCTTATATTAGGTTATGCAGCAAAGGCTCTAGGAGCCAGCTTCTAAGGACACATCTGATTGACTCCCAACTTAGAAGAGATATTTTGAAAAGATATCAGCACTCTTTTATAGCAAAATAGAAGATTTTTCAGAACGGAGCACCTCGCTGTTGAAAGATACTGAGTGTAATCTGCATTTGACTTTACGCTGTGGTCATGGTTTCAGAGATCATTAACTTCCTACAAACTTCAAGAATAGCGAAGGTTTTCCAGAGAGGGGAAGACATCTGTGGACTTGGCTTTTATGGGATGCCCCAAGAGACCCACACAGGCAAAGGCAGGTGCTGCAGAGCTCCCACCCGACAGTTCACCCACAGGACACAGACCCCCAGGAGGCTGGTCCCTGGTATTTATGTAGTGTATAAAACTATTTAGTCACCCTTGCTTACCTCTCCTCCAGAAGATGATTCAAGGAATGAAGAGAGATACAGGGCTGGAGCCCATCTGGCTGCTGACTATCGCAAGAAAGAGAGTTTTCCTGTTTCTTTAATTAAATAACCATTTGCTTTTGAGCCCAGAATGCTTTCATTGTCTTTGTCAATGGCTGTCAGGCTGGCAGAATTACAGCTGCTCCTCTTTTCTGAGCAATATAAATCTGTGGAAAGCAGGGCGCAGCAAAGACATGACAGCAATGTGTAATTCCTGCAATGCATCTTTTAATCTGATATGTAAGAATAAAAAAAAAGAGAGCTCTGTCATAACACATCAGTTTCACCAGATACAGCTCTTACACAGAAATGTGCAGAAGTTCACAACAGCAAAACCAAGCCCGTTTCCCGAGATGCTGATGCAGGTGCCATGCCTGGGCAGTGCTCCTGCTGGCTCCTGGCATCCTGAGAAAACATTCCCAGGAATGTGAAACTTTAGCCTTGTCCTCCCTCTTCCCCAGTGCCGCCTGAGTAGCACGTACTGGTCTGAACAGGAGTCTTCATTAATTTTATCTCAGATCCCAAATTCTCCCTTTCTTAACAGTTTCTTATCTGTGTAATGTTTGAAGCCAGAGCCTGAGATGGGAACCTTTTCCTCTAGGTTTGGATGAAGTCACTTGGATTAAAGCAAAGCCCTGGTCAGCAGGCTCTGTGGCGTGAAACCAAAACAATACACAACTGCATCTGGAAATAACTGACATTCTCTGTTCAAAAGCCTCAGTTGCTGTCTCTGTCTTTGTGATATTTGTCTTCTGCTCTATTTCTCTTAGTTAGCAAAGAATTTTTTCTGTGGCAGAAGCAAGGCAACACAAGAAGTCATCCTTTACAATTTATATGCAGGGTGGAAAGCTTTATTTTCTTCCTGGCTTCTTTCACCAGCCCACAGCAAACATTTATCTTCTGATTCCTCTAATAGGATGTGACTTGTTGTGACATCATATTTTGAAGGGCTGTGATTTAATAGGTGTATTTTATCCCCCCTTCCCCAGCACGCATACATTTTGCAGAAATTAATTGTTTAAAATATAGTGCAACCGCCTGGTGTTCGGAATTTCTGCCAGAGGCTTTTTCCAGTGCACTTGCTCAGTCGTGACTTTGCACAAGCCCATCACAAATAAACATCTTCGGCATCAGGCTTGTTCAGGACTGCTCAGAATTCCCTGGTCCTATGATAACACCAGGCAATGTAATGCAGATTGCAGTGGCAGGGTCTAAGTTGCAGAGAATTAGCTGTGCTGCCTTAACACGTGCACTGAAAGCCACTGAAACAGGAGTTCCTCATATTATTTTACTGGTAGCAAGTCTAAAAGTCCACAGCAACACACTGATAACTTAAATACCCATTTCCTCCCCTTGCAGTATAGATCGGAGATAGAATTCATTCCATCAGGGAAGCACCCTAAGGAAATTCTGAGCTGTCAGCCAAAGCAGTGCTGTATATAAAACATCTCTGGCTCTATTAGTGTTTGTGCCATTCCTGATGGGAGCCTTTAATCGTCCCCACCTGATTCAGGGGAGACAGGAATATACTGTATTTTCTTCCCTGAATGACCAGTGCAGATACTGGGGCTTTTTACCTTTTTTTTCCCCCTCATTATTTTAAATAAATAGACTTGGCCCTGAGCAAATCCTATACAATTGATTTCATGTGGGTTTTACAAGCTGGGATTGCCCTGTCTGAAAAGAATCCATCCCTGCAGAAAAGGCTGCTTCAGGGCCACTGCTTCCCAAGAGGAAGGCTGTCACATCCCTTCCAGGTGCCACCTGCTCTGAAAGCCTCAGGGCTGCAGGGGACATCGCTGTGCTGTGAACCAGTGGCCTTTTCCAGTCTGTCCTGCACAGTCGCCTCGAGCAGTGAGTGACCTGCAACACCTCAACACCCGAGTGATGCTCCTTAGTCAAAAGAGGAGGAGCGTGCGATGAAGCATCTCGATGTGTCTCTCTCTCAGAGGCAGAGTGAAGCTCCATGGCATATGGGAGGTGGATGAGCAAGCGTGGGTGCTGAAGACAGTAGAACCACAGTAACACAGGGCTGTGTGTGGACAAACAAACAGCCCGTGTGCCAACCTCGCTGTCACGTAGGGAACCCAGCGCAGCGTTCTCCAGTGCTGCAGGAGGTACAGATCTGAATGCCTTAGGTGATGTAAAGCAGAGGTGAAGCCTGGAAACTGCTGATGCTGAGAATATTCTGATGCTGGCAGCGGCTTTCAGTCCATGTTACAGGGCTCTGAAGTGTCCTCAGCTGCCTCTCCAGGGCTCACCAGAGGGTGTTAAGGAAGTGAGCACGTGGTCACTGTGTTTACAATTACACTCTCCTCTGGAAACTGCTCAGGGATCTGAGAATTGAAAGAAGGTTAAAATCAGAGTGTTTTGGGGCTGGCAGTAGAAGTGGGGTAGGAGAAGCAATCTCTCATCAGCCTCAGGCATCTGTTACTGTGAGGGAAAAAGTCCTCTGTGACCTTCCTCTTTCCCCTGCTTTTGCAAAAAGCTGAAGCACCGGCTGCAGGAGTATGTAAGTGTAGCAACATTTGGGATAATCAGTAATTAACCTCATAAAGTAAGGCTTCAGCTGTCCTGTTTGGCTGCTGCACCACAAGTCCATTGTGTGTGATAACAAACGCCCTTGCTGATGTGCCACACCTGCAGCATCGGGTCAAGGAAGACATTTGGTGGCACATGTTTCATAATGTTATGGAACACTGAAGAAAAAAAAGAAAGAAGAATGTACTATGAGATGTGAACTTTATCATTCCACCCCAGGGACTACAGGGCCAAACGCAACAATGGTGGAAGTCCGTTTGCATTGCTGGAGTCCCACTGAGGTTCCATTAAGCCCACTGGTTCTGCTCAGCACCCAGCAAGCCATTTTGGAAACGGTTTAAAGGCTTTGCTAAGAACATCAGATTTTTCTCATTGGCCATTAAAAAAATCACAGTATCTAACTGGAGTGCTTCCCCTATCTCCCTAGGATCTGGAAGGGTCACTTAGAGAAGGAGCCTGAGATGTTCTGCAGTGTCATCTAGAGGAGCCTCATCTTCTCCCTCCAGTGACAGGAGAGGGCAGAGTGTGCCTGTGCTGGGCACTTGCAGTAATATGTCCCAAATCGGATGGTGTTACAAGCAGTTATCAAGGTGAAAAAAATCAGTCACTCACTACTACAGAAATACATTTAAATCCATCTTGATCAGTGCCAGATGTTCTGTCTGGACAGGCTGGACCATGCTAAGTGGGATACTAGCACTGTTGCAGAGCCATGGCCATGGGGCTACCCAGAAACCTCACCTTACCCAGGTCACAGAAATTCCTGTAAATACCTCTACACCTTTCTGCGTCCATACATTAAAACCCCTAGGCCAACAACCCCTTTTAAATGTGTCTTATGCTGAGTAACCAGAGGTCACTCAATACAGTGACACTATTGTTGTAACACTTGTCATTCCTGTTCACCAGCTGAATTGACTTTTAGCTATTCATAAGTGTAAATGTCACACACAAACCTGGCTTCTCTTTCTCATGAGATCATTGTGGTGACTCATATTTATTAGTTCAAAACAGAGTTTCACCTATTTTACTTTTTCTTCTTCAGGCATTACCTGGTTCTTGGTTTTGCTTTACTCTTTAGCATGTAGAAAGGCCTACTGTTTTTTAAAAAACACAATTAAAAAGACCTACCACCACCCCCCACCCCCACCCCCACCCCCCTTAAAATTCAGAAACAGAGCATGTATGGTAGAAGAAATTGCCCAAACAGATCATGGTGGTGAACGTGCAATCCTGTGCAACTGTTGGGTGCCCACAGCTCTTGGGTAATGTAACAGCTGTTGAGGGGTCATACAATTAACTAAAGAGCATGTGCAATGCCTGTGCCATTTCTTAAGAAAACAGAAGGACATACACTCGCACGAAGCCTCCTGCCTACATACGTCTAATTACATGGTAAGAAAAGAGCAACGTTTCTGCCTTAGCACAGGTATGAAGATTGACTTGTCAGCTGAGAGCATCAAGGAATGAGCCTCACCTTTTGAAAGCCATGGAAACATAGGTGCTGATTTCTTTTGGGGGTTAGGTTCTTTTCTGTGAAAATAAATTAAAACATGCTTCTGGTGATGACCTGAACAACAGGGTCTGTTGCCAGTTTTCCTGCTATTAAAATCCATTTGTGTGTGTCCCTGTAGAGCAGAGCAGCCTGCACGGTGGCCCAGATCCGCTTCCCAGCCAGACTGCATGCTGCCTACAGGGACCTGGCAGCATGAGTATCCCATTCTTATTTTATACCAAAATGTGAAAAATCTCATGACTGATCTTTGAGTGAGGAGCTGTGGGTGGTGAGAGGCCCACCAGCACCTCGTGCTTGGATCGCTGCTCTGCAGTGCTCAGCAGCGGCCGAGCGGTACCTGGCTGGCAGCGTCCCTGGAGGGTGGGAGGCAGGTAGCATCCCTGGGAGCAGCATCCCTGGGAGCAACGTGCCTGCAGAAGGTGATGGGCGGTCTGCAGCAGTAGGTTGTAAGCATGCGTAGAAATTGTTCCTAGTGCTCCTCCTGGGTGTTGGGATCCCACATCTGGGACAGTGGAGTAGACGTGTGGAGGAAAGGGCCGGTTTCTGAAGTCTGCCCTGTGAAGCTGAGCATCTTGTGCCATTTCAGCCTCAGTGGAGAATGATCTTTACAAAAACAAAATGGTTTTTGTTGGCCTAGGGAGTAATTTTACAGATCAAAGAGGGTCTTTTTTTACAGTCCAAATTACGGACTGTTGACCCCTGGGCAGCGTGGGAGCTGCTGGATTGTGGATCCAGCCTCTCTGCCTATTTTCAAGGCTCAGAGCAAAGCAGCACACAAAACCCCCAGTATTGGCACACCAAGCAGGGAGGTGACAGCTCTCTGGCTGTTTTCTCTCTCAAACTCCTCAGCAGCATCTGTATAACTTAGTTGATGTAAGGTGCGTGCCTAGTAGCTTTGTTTATGTTGTCTGTGTTTTCCTATATCAGTAGTATAAGGATTATTTTGACCTTCTCCAGGTGTGAGCTATCCTTCATATCTATTTTGTATTGTAAATTCCTTGCAAAAAAACCCAACAAAACAAAACAAACTCCTGAAAATTAAAAATTTTGTTTTGAGCATGAAAGACGTTTCTTTACATCACCATAATAATGCAAATTTCCTGGTTAATAGTAATATATAAATTAGTACCAAATTAATCAATTCATTAACTAAAAAATATAGAAGAAGAGTTTGTAAATACTACACAGGACATTTAATATCTTTGAATTAAAATGCTACTGATCTCTGCTGTAAACATAGTAGGCACTTTGGTTTTGTACATGGTCAAACATGGAATGAGGCAATTTAGCCAAAGGAAATGATAAGCAATGTAAACCGTCGCTACCCCATGGAAATCTGCAGAATGCCAATAATTTAATAAAACATGTGCTTGCTAGATCAAATACTCCTAACTCTCTTTGCTGTGCAGCGAAACCGTGAGATCCAAGCAGAAGGTATGCCGAGATACTGTGCTCTCCGAATCAGTAAATTGCTGAGTACCTAAAATCATCAGCTACTTCAATTATTCTTGGTAGCAGGATGTATCTGTGTTTAAATAGATGTTAAGGTTCTGTCTGTAAACAGGAAATGAAAAAAAAAAAAAAGAAGCCATGCTAGAACAGAAAAATAAAAGCAGATGATTTCTAACTAATGTGAGACAACTGTTAAAAAACGTAAAAATGAATTTTAAAATATAAAATCGAAGGATGATACAAAACCCACTTCTTGCTGGTGGCAATGCTGAGGGTGGCAGAAGAGCTGGTTACAGGTAAATGGCTGAAGCACAACAAATATATATATATATGATGTACATCAGTAGAATATGCATTATGTACATCAGTAGTATGCCTTCACACGGGAAGTAAATGATGCAATGTGTCAGTACGTGATACTGACACTTTTCAAATTATGTTTTCTCCAGTATTTATGTATATTGGCAGCAGAATGAGCGCTTCCAAATCTAAGTTTCCATTATGGTTAATGTAAGTTTAAAGTGTATATTAAAATGCGTACTGAAAATCACAATACTTCTCTTACCCTTATTGACTCAACTGGAGGAGAGCAGTGCATAGTTCAGGTATGTGCTGTCACAGAGCTTGAGGCAGGTTCAGAGTCCCATGTGCCTCCTCTGCAGCGACAAACACCCTCGGCTGCAGCACGGACCACAGCCCAGCTCTCCGCTCAAGCACCAGTTAGCTCTTCCAAGGGCAAAAGCGATGGAAAGGCAGTACAGGAAAAGGTATAGCATCCGTAAGAAATACATACTCGGATGTCCTGGTCTTTGCTTGAGCTTCAGACAGATACAAAAAAAATAGACGTGATTTCCCTCTGGCTTTTGCTCTCCCTCCATCAGGTGACCTGCCCTAGGAAGGCTGGGCCCCCTCTGCCACAGCTCTGAAGGTTTCCCCACCATTTGTACGGGGTGTACTGGCACGGTTGGGACCTCTGCTGGGTGCTGTTACCCCCAGCCCCCTGCCAACCCAAGTGCCGCAGCAATCCCCATGGCTTCGGCTGGCAACCTGTCTATGGACACCCACTGTGTGGGGAGGGAGCCTGGCCCTGCGACCTGCTGCACAGGGTGGCTGGTGGCTCCGGCCGATGTGGAGCTGTTGTCTCACTAACTGGGCAGAAGAATGTCTCGCTGAGATCAACACTGAGTTGTCCACACCTTGGCGGAGGAATCAGGTCTCCTGCCTGACAGCTGTCCACAGAGAGGTGCAAAGTCGAGTAAAGATGTGGTTGGGCTGAAAATATTTTTTTTTTCCTGTTGGTGGATGATCTGGGATTTCCCTGTCTTGTTTTGCCTCTGTTATTAGTATAAATGCACATATAATAGCAGATATCCCTCCAGGATGTGTGCAAGATATATGTTCAGTGCCTTCAAATACTTTGATTTCCTCATTTTCAGGTTGTTTTGACTCTTAATTCACAGCAGAAATAGGGGAAATTTAAGAAACTTTTAGCAAGAATCATGGAGAATGCTCCTGAAGCATGCTCTTTGAATTCTGTAAAACTCAGCTAGCTGGTCCATTTAGCAATTATGTTGGCACAGTTCTCACCATCTACTCTCCACTTGTTTTCCATTAGCAAGCTGGTGCTGATACCACTCAGATACTACTGCAAAGGTTTCCAGAATTTGGAAAGCAATATCAACATTAATCAGAATTAAAAGATCAGACTGCTCTGCTAACACATGCAAATATTTGTCTAATACATACGATGCACAATTGATGGCCCAGATACTCTTCTTGTTGCTGTTCCCTTTCCCCTGAGCTCTAACAAAGCTCAGCAGATGGTTAAATTTACTGTGTCATCTGAGAGCAAGAAAGAAGGTGCTGACTCTTCCATTATGCACGGAGAACTGTGGCAAGAATGGAGCCGAATAAGAGCCCCATTCATTCAGATGATCTTTGTCATTCCCACCAGTACGATTTTGCTCTTTCTTTGAATTTGCAAATTTTTATTTCATGGACACCCATTCCTTTCTGTATGGGAATGGTCTGGGTACGTCCTACCCAGGTCACTTGTACTCCAGATACACATTCATTCCACTTTTGAAGTGTCTTGAGCTCTTGTGATTTGTTTCTAACAAATCTATCCCAACTTTTCCTATGACATTTTGAAACTGCTGATCACCTCAGCTGCTCTCAGAAAGCACCTCCTGCTCCTGTTCAACCCTAATGGAAAAAAAAAAAATAAATGGTGGCATTAGCAAGGTGCGTTGTGGAGGATGACCTATGGAGAATCGCCAAGTAAAAAAACTGTCCTGGGTGTCCTAAGAAATGGGCTCAATATTTAATGCATCTCTTAGCAGTGGCAGACAGATGTGACTAAGGAAGTGAAACCTAGTTTGGATCAGTAGAACAGGTATTTTCTTTCTGTAGCTGCTTTTATAAAACGAGAGTTCTCAGGATATTTTGTAGAAACTGATTTTTTTTTTTTTTAAGAGAGCTATCATGTATGAAAATTATTAGAAACAAGAAATTATATTAAAGATGATAAAGACAGTAAATGCTTGAGGATGTTGAAATACTCTGCTTCATCATGAAAAAATAACTTTTTTTCCCTCTTTTTTTTTCTTCTTTTTGTTTTAAATTAAGGGTCAAAACTTCCATAAAAGCAACAGAGACTAATCATCTTATCCTCTGCTGCTGAGGCCTTCGTTGCCCTGACCAGGGTCACCTGGGATCCCAACCCACCCACTGGCCCCAGAGCCACACTTAGGGCAGACCCTGGGCCACATATGGGGTTTTTTGCCAGTTGTGAGCAGCTCTTTGCTCAGCCCTGCCTGCCCCTGAACACTGCTTGCTGATGCCTTTCCAGGTTGTTCTTGGACCTGCTCATCACTTTGCATCTTTGCTGGACCTGTTGGTACTACTGAGCTGGCTCTGCCTTTGCTGGTGAGGGTGCTGCTACATTGTCCCTTTTGGCTCCCACCCTGTCACCCCCCCGCAGAGCTGCTCCTCGTGCTCTCCTGGCTGGGCAGCCCTCTCTCCGTGTGCTCGAGGTGTGAGGTAATTAGTACTTTTTGTGTTTATGGCCTCACTGCACCTGGCTACTTTGCAGCATATGGTTTGGTTTTTTTCTTTAATCTCTGCAAAAACCTTTTTGAGTGAGTGAAGTTGTAAACTCTGTTGTAGCAATGACACTTTAGCCCGGATAGGTAAATATTGCTTCCTGAATCCAGCAGGAGCTTGATGCCTCAGTGTTGCCTGAATTTTACTATATGGTCTGACTTTGCACTGGAAGCCTGCAGGAGAGCAGAGGTTTGTACATTGAGTTTGAGCAGTTTTTTTCATTCTAAGCTTGTTGCTGTGCTTTGCCCTGTAAGAGATTCTGGAGATTATCATGTATACCAGGAAGAGGAAGGTGATACCATACTAAATTCATTTATCCTTTGGGCTACTAGAAAAAGGCTTTTAGCACAGAGAAGATGGAAACTCGAGGAGAAATAGGACAGAAAATCTTAATAGTTATTCATTGAATTGTTACTTAACAGTGTTGCAAGCTGCACCTTGCCTGAAGTGATAGCCAAGTGCAAGCCCTGCCTTTCTCTGCATCAAACCAAAGGCTTGCCAGTCATTGACATGAGCTTGAGGCACAGTAAGACTTAAAACCCATGTATAAACATAATGAATTAAACATTGCAATATTGCTATTTATTGAAAGAAGAAAGCATCCCAGTTCCCACAATATTGGCTACAAGACTTAAATTGGTTTTGCTGCCTTGGCTACAATGTAAAACTCCTTAGGTTTTGTTGGTTTTGCTTAGTGTAATGCTTCCCTTCCAGAAGTCACAAGTGTAGGCAGCACACAGACAAGCAGTTGTATGGGCGTGAAAAGAAAACTAGTTCCATTTCCAGCCTTAGAGTGTGCTTCAGCTCTGTGCTGGGCTGCACGGGAGCTGAGGGTGAGCACTGGGCTGAGCGGGTTGCGTCTGCGTATGCCGCTGGAGCATCTTGCAGCTTGGGAGAGCTGGAGCACTGGTGCTTGTTGGTACCAGGTGCCTGCCTCTGTAAGGCTGCTTTTAAAAAGAGGAGAAAGGAGGCTATGAGGTATTTCAACAGAAAATAAACCTAGAGCAGCAGATATTCTCTCTGTAGTTCCTGACAGAGATTTAAATTCTGGGAATACTCTGCTTCATATGTAGAAAGAATTCAAGAATTCCACAGACATCCTGAAGGGGGACAAAATGAGCTAAATTAATAGATTATATTGATTCCTCAGTTCTTTCCTTTTTTTTCAGCTGGGTAACAATATACATAGATGATAACAATTAAAAGGGGTGGATGGGTGGTATCTCCCCCAAGATGAATGGAGAAGCTACAATGCAACACTTGCACAATTGTGATGGGCAGCGAGAGTTCAACACAGAAAACCAGTTTCCTCTCCCCTCCCTGTTCAATTTATACACGGTTCAGCCTCAGGTGGGATGCCTGGTTGGCAAATACACTGCAAGCCCTGGTACCTGGGTGCTGCCCACCCAGAAAGTCCCAGGAAAGGCAGACCCCCATAGTCCCTGCAGCACCCAGGGCAGCCTCTGGCACCTCTGGCAGAGCTGAATCCCAGCAGGGCTGTGCATCTGAGTGAGTTTTGCTGCAATTACCAAAGGTTCACCAAAATGTTTACGCTGTGAAATTCCTCACAAATTGGAAGCATGTTTAACACATTATTGCTAAACTTAAAAAGAAACCTGCAGGGATGCTCATGTGCTTGTGATAGCTTGTTGCTTGGCAATTGAATTGTCCTGCTGGAACTGTTACCCATCTGTTGCTTTTCCTTTCTTTCATCCTTGGTATTATTTTTCAAAGTGTGATAATGCATTTCAAGAGCCTTTCTTGATTAAATAATGGTAAGTTGATAAACGGAAACTGAAGTTAATATCGAAATGCACAAGATTGATGTGGTGTAAAGATTCAGCAGAAAGGCTCCACGTGCCAGAGTCAGTAGAGAGACCTCAGTTTACAGTACTTGAGGATCTAAACTCCTGTTACAATGCAAAGGCAACTATCCAGCACAGCACTATGGTTAGCTTGGCTGTGCTGTACAATGGGCTGAAAAAAAAAAGGATTGTAAAGAAACTTGCGTAACCTTTTTTCTTCTTGGAGAATGACTTTAAATTCATTGCACTTGAAGTGAGTTCATGAAGCTTTTTCTTTTCATTCTTGGATTTATTATGGATCATGTTAAGGCATATTTGTTATTAGAGATTGGTGGAGATGGTTTGTGGCAGGAGTCATGGTACATTTTCCATTCCTTGAAAGATGTGTATTACACAGCTATTTTTTTTTCTTACTCAATTAAAAATTAATGGGTTATAGGTGCCAGCACTAAGCCAGAATAATTATATATCGTAGGAAGGTGTCTTGTTGGGGTCAGGTAAAATTTTCTTTTGGTTTTGCTTTTGTAACTGGCTATTAGATGCATCAGTATGAATTGCACTGAGAAATGACACACCAGAAAGATGGCTCGGTGCACAACTGTACAGCAAAGCCAGAGCTGCTGGGGCGCTGGGCTGGGCATGGGGCTGGGCCAGTGCTGTGCACCAGGGCTGTGGTGCTGGGTGGCCATCCCTGCAGCCAGGTGTCTGTGTTTAGGCACCGGAGACGGCTTCTCCGGAGTAATGAAAATGCCATTTGCAGACTGTACAAAATTATTATCCTGATGACAAATGCACCCGTGAAGAATAAATACCTAGTTGATTGGTTGGTGGGGTGTAATGCATACCAAAGGGCTCCAGGTGGAGGTTGGTGGTGGGGAAGGCAGGAATCGGTGCTACTTCCATAGGCTGCAATAGGTCTGCAAGTTTGTCGGTTCACCAGTTGCACTCGATACACAAAACTTCGGAAACAGGTCAGGGCTAAATCGGCTGAAACCTCTTCCTCTGTAAACTTCAAACGCAGTTATTGGTACCATGGGAGGAAGGATGCTGTTACTTACCAGTCAGTTTGAGTCTCTGTCTCTCTGTGTCTCCGCAGATCATATTTCTTTCTTGCTTTTTTTATCTGATTTCTGTACTGTCAGTGAGATGATTCCCAAAATACCTTGGGGTGTATTCCTCAGTCTGGATGTTCATTACCTGTAAATGCCCCGAGCCCCATATATTTA